>NW_024543208.1:16842500-17442500 GCF_018167655.1 Microtus oregoni | reverse complement strand
CGTTGAGTCAGCCTGAAACAAAGAGAAGTTGTTCTGGTTTTAGTGGTACCATGCAGTCATTTGAGCACATTAAAAATAAACTCGGAGTCCCCTCAGGTACACCAGTGTCATATTAAGGAAAGAAATCACAGCACTTCCTATTAGTCTCCTTTAGCCAGGAGTGGGCCCAGATCTGACTGCTCTAACTTCACTCTCCATGTCCTCTGTGTGAGTCAGAACCTGCACTGCTTGGAGGCAGTCTTGTGGGTTTGTTCCTGTGTCTCTCCTATTAACGTACTTTGCTCTTTTATTGAACAGCACATAAAGCATCACATTGGAAAGGAATGAGGGATACTTTAAAGAAATCTTTAACGGATTTTTACATGGGATTATGCCACTGACCCCAGATGATCCAGATAACAAATAGAATTACAAACATCATTGTTTATCAAGCAATATCTGCATGTTGCAATCAACATTTATAGTGATATTCAGTTTTTTCATTTTTTTAATTTATTTTACATATCAACCACAGGTTCACCTCCCGTTCTCTCTCCCTACCTCCTCCTTACTCTTCCCCATCCACTCCTCCTCCTTCTCCACTTGTGGGCTAAGGCTTCTCATGGAAATCAACAAAGCATGGCAGACACATCAAGCTGAGGCAGGACCAAGCTCCTCCTCTCCGCTGGCGTCCCACCATAGGAAATAGGTTCCAAAGAGCCAGCTCATATATCAGGAGCAGCCCTGGTTCCACTGCTAAGGGCCTCCCAAAAAAACCAAGCTACACAATTGTCACCCACATGCAGAGGGCCTAGGTTGTTCCCATGCTGGCTCTCTAGCTATTTGTCCAGAGTCTGAGGTACCACAAGCTCAGGTCAGCTGTCTCTGCCAGTTTTCTCATCTTGTTCTTGACCCTCCTTGCGCATGTAATCCCTCTGGCCTCTCTTCAACTTAACTCCCAGAACTCAGCTCAGTACTTGACTGTGGATCTCTGCCCTCTCTTTTCAACAGGTACTGGATGAAGGCTCTATGATGACAACTAGGGTAGTCACCAATCTGATTACAGGGGAGGGCCAATTCAGACACCCTCTCCACTATTGCTTAGGAGTCTTAGCTGGGTTCATCTTTGTGGGTTCCTAGGAGCCTCCCTGGCACCAAGTTTCTCCTTAACCCCACAATGGTCCCCTCTATTAAGATATCTCCCCCAGTGGATATTCTTTTTTTTTTTTTTTTTTTTTTTAGTTTTTCGAGACAGGGTTTCTCTGTAGCTTTGGAGCCTGTCCTGGAACTAGCTCTTGTAGACCAGGCTGGCCTCGAATTTACAGAGATCCGCCTGCCTCTGCCTCCCGAGTGCTGGGATTAAAGGCGTGCGCCACCACCGCCCGGCTGGATATTCATTTTATAAGATTACTTTCAACCTCTGGTTTTGCATTTTCCAGCAAATGATCGTTAGAATTCCCAGATGATACTCTAGGAGACAGGCATGGTGCTTGCCTTTAATCTCAGCACTCCAGAGACAAGAAGACCTCTGTGAGCCGGGCAGTGGTGGCACACGCCTTTAATCCCAGCACTCGGGAGGCAGAGGCAGGCGGATCTCTGTGAGTTTGAGGCCAGCCTGGTCTACAAGAGCTAGTTCCAGGACAGGAACCAAAAGCTACGGAGAAACCTTGTCTCAAAAAATCCAAAAATAAAAAAGAAGACCTCTGTGAGTTTAAGTCTATCCTGGTTTGTATAGTGATTTTCAGGAGAGCCAGAGGTATGTAGAGATCTTGTCTTTAAAAAAAAAAATTGCAGCTAAACTTTAGCTTAGGTTATAAAGGTTAATTCCATGAGAAATCAGGGAAGTGAAAGAGAAACAGGCTGAACACATAATAGGCGAGTAGTCTTTTTTTTTTTATTGAACAAATACTTTTGTTTTTTTCTTTCTTTTAATGTTTATTTTTTTAATTTATTTATTTATTAAAGATTTCTGTCTCTTCCCAGCCACCGCCTCCCATTTCCCTCCCCCTCCCCCCATCAAGTCCCCCTCCCTCCTCAGCCTGAAGAGCAATCAGGGTTCCCTGCCCTGTGGAAAGTCCAAGGAACCCCCACCTCCATCCAGTTCTAGTAAGGTGAGCATCCAAACTGCCTAGGCTCCTACAAAGCCAGTACGTGCAGTAGGATCAGAAACCCATTGCCATTGTTCTTGAGTTCTCAGTAGTCTTAAATGACCTAGAAGTCTATTATTAATTGTCTGGGAGGGCCAGCAAAAGTTCTGTTCTTCTAGAATGTAGGAGATGGCTTCCTAGTGCATTGCCACAGTGCTGATAGTGCTTTTGTTTTGTTCCCTGATAGAAAATCATCCTTATTTTGGTTCAGAACTGAATTTATAAAGTTGTCAAATACTAAGGTGTGAATCAAAGCATTGATTTTCATATCATTCCTGTCATTCTGCTCAATATAGATTTTAGCAGTAAACAAAGTACACAAGTATTATTAGAATTACTAGCAGTAGCTTTGATTCCATTAAATTTTGAAGTTTCTATGAATGTCGTTCATTTGTCAGGATAAAGTTTAAAGCCCTATTGTGTCATGAGTTAGTTTCTTATGTCTGTTTCTTAAATATACTCATGTATCTGTAACTTTGTTGTACTGGGTAGTTTAATGTCAACTTGACACAAACTAAAGTAGTCCTAGAAAAGGGACCCTCAGTTAAAAAAGATATCTTATATAATCTTGGGCTGCAGCTACGACCCTAAGCAATAGAGGAGAGGATGCCTGAACTAGCCTTGCCCTGTAGTCAGACTGATGCATATCTTAAATATCACCATAGAACTTTCAACCAGCAATTGATGGAAACAGGCAGATACCTGCAGTGGAGCAATGAGGTCAAGGCCATGATGGGTTCACCCAGTGAAACAGTCTACCTGAGCTTATGAGAACTCACCAAGTCCAGCCATACAGGGAAGGAACCAGCATAGGACCAGACTAGTCCCTCTGAATGTGGGTGACAGTGACATAGGTCCAAACTAGTCCCTCTGAATGTGATTGGCTGGGGCAGACAGTGGGGCCACTGACAGTGGCACTAGGATTCATCCCTACTACTTGTACTGGCTTTTTGGGAACCTGTTCTCTTTGGATGGATACCTTGCTCAGCCTAGTAGGGAGTGATTGGATCTTCCCCAGTGTGTCTTACCCTCTGAGGAGTGGATGAGGGTGGGGTTGGGGGATAGGTGAATGGAATAGGGGGAAGTGGGAACTGGGATTGGTATGTAAAATGAAAAAAGATAGTTTGTTTTCTTTTTTTTAAAAAAAAAAAGAAGAAGAAAGAAAAAAAGACTGGCAAGCCAGTAAGGAGCACCCTCCAAGTCTCAGGCCTTCTTAAGTTCCTGTCCTGACTTCCTTCAGTGTTGACAGCAATGTGGAAGTGTAAGACAAGTAAATCCTTTTCTTCCTAACTTGCTTTTGGTCAAGGCATTTCACCATAGAAATAGTAACCCTAACTAGGGTAGAAATTAATATTCACTATCAATTTGACAGGATTTAGAATCACCTAGGAGACATGCTTTTCCAGAGAGGATTAACTAGGAAGTGGGTAGCATCATCCCATAGGCTGGGGATGGGGACACACTGAAGAGTGTCGGGTGTGCACCAGCACTCCCCTTTCTCTGCTTCCTGCTCTGCTGAAATGTGAGCAAACAACTGCTACAGGCTCCCCATTGCCAAGGAGCCCCCCACAGTCATGCTTCTCCCCCAGCCCCATAGTGGGCTATACCTCCTAAACATGAGCCAAAATAAACCTCTCTTCCTGAAGCTGCTTCTTGCTAGGTATTTGGTCACAATAGTAATGTACCTTCTTTAGGGTTCCCTTTTATTTATTTTCAGAATTGTGTGTGCACGTGCAGGCACTGGCACACATGAACATGTCATGAGCAAGAGTGAAGGTGGGTGATTCTGTCGCTCCACTATGGGACAGATCACCATATAGTCTTTAGGAGTGGTCATGTATCACTTAACTCTGAGGATACATTCTGAGAAATGTATTAAGAGGTAGTGTTGTAATGTTACACAAACCTGGGAGGTATACCTTATACACACCTAGCCCTTATGGTACCACTTATTGCTCCCAGGCTACAAACTTGTATAACATGCCAGATGATGAATGCTGTAGATAACTGTACCACACTAGCCGATGCTTTTGAGCATAAACATAGCTAAAAATAAAAAAGTACTGTAAAAGTATAATATATTAAAAAAAAAAAGTAGTATGTCTATTCCAATCACATACTATGTGTGGAGTTTATAGGACCCAAAGTTGCTCTGGGTGAATGAGTAGGCACCAGGTGTTACCATAGTCTTTCTTTGGCGGGTGGGGTACATCTCTGATATACTTAATACTTATTGATGCCATATTGTAAATGGTACTTAGATAAGTGTACAATGATCTTCCATGTTCCCACCTAACACAGCTGCTTATGCTTAGCTGACATGATACGTGTTGAGTAAGTCAAGGAGGATTTAATGAGGCCATGGGCAAGTGCAGAATGGACTGACATGGGTGTTTATTTCGATTTTTGACTATACTAGCTTAGTTTAAAGCTTCCTTATTTTACCAGCACACCTGATTTTATACAGGATGAAGTCATTAACCCCATTCCTACCCGAATTTCTTGGTAACTTGAGGCTAGAGGGGTCTCAGGAGGACACATACATTCCTAACAAGACTTTGAACCAGCTCAGTAGGTTGAAGACCAGATCACTGTGGTCAGCTGTGGACTACAAACTACACTCAGGCTGTGTTCAACTCATTTAAAAATGGCTTTCTTCACTGACAAATTAACCCATCTTTAGATTACATGGGTTTTTTCTTTTCTTTTTTTAAAAGAATTTTAAACTAGTTTAGTTAAAAACCAAGAAATAAACACATTAAATGAGGCCTTCACAGTCAGGATCACTATTATCACCATCTTCCTCCTCCCCATGTTGTCCCATTTGGAAGATCTTTGGGGGCCATAAAAGGTGGAGTGCCATCTCCTGCTATAGTACTGCCTATGTCTTTAATACCTGTTTCAGGACCTACCTAAGGCTCTTCTCATCCTCGTATCTTGTATATGTGTAGTGTACATTAAAGTAGTTGTTTAGAAAGTCAGATAATTTGTAAGCATATAAACTAATAAACTCACTTATCAAGTGCTATGCTGAGTATAATGGTGAGTGCTTTACTCTTACTTACATTAATGTCATTCTTATTTATATTGATATCACTGCACACAGGCCAGTGCCCTGCCTTACGGTACTGTGATAGGCATGACCACTAAGCTTGAAGAAGTTTCCATTTGTGGTAATCATGAGACTGCTGTTGCCCTAGTCTTACTGTTACATACAGTCTGTCATTGGCTGAAATGTTGGCATGCAAAAACTGAATGTGTTAGAAGTAGTAAACCAGTCCTTTATGTCTCTTTTCCTTCCTTCCTTCTTTCCTTCCTTCCTTCCTTCCTTCCTTCTTCCTTCCTTCTTTTCTTCCTATTTAGCCACAACTGACATCTGTTTACAAGAAATACTGCCCATTAAAGTGAGTTTCATGCTACTGCTCTTGTTAGGCCGCTCCAGCTTGTTAGGGCTCCCCTTCTGGTCCTCACTGTCCTGCATCAGCTACGGTGCTCATGTGCTATAGCAACTGTGCAGCAGAAAGGCCTGAACCTCAATTATTTTTTTTCATGAAAGTATGTTATATTTTAGCTAGGAGTTCCTTCCTGAAAGTCAGAGTCGTGACCAGTCTTGAAACTTGCTATGTCTTTCTTAAGGGAGTCCTGCAGCTTCGGTTTTCCTTATGTGCCCCTACAGTTTTTTTAATTGTTTTTATTGAGCTATATATTTTTCTCTGCTCTCCCCTCCCCTTCTACCCTCTTCATGGTCCCCATGCTCCCAATTTACTCAGGAGATCTTGTTTGTTTCTACTTCCCATGTAGATTAGATCCGTGTATGTGTCTCTCTTAGGGTCCCCTTTGTGGTCTAGATTCTTTGGGATTGTGAATTGTAGGCTATTTAATTTTGTTTTTTGTTTTGTTTTGTTTTTGCTTAATGTCTAAAAGTCACTTATGACTGAGCACATATTATGTTGGTGTTTCTGTGTCTGGGTTACCTCACTCAGTATGTTGTTTTCTAGATCCATCCATTTGCCCACAAATTTCAAGATGTCATTATTATTTTTCACTGTGTACTACTCCATTGTGTAAATGTACCATTTTTTTATCCATTCTTAGGTCAAGGGCCATTTAGGTTGTTTCCAGGTTCTGGCTATGACAAACAATGCTGCTATGAACATAGTTGAGCATATGTGCCTGTGTGGCACGATTGAGCATTCTTTGGATATATACCCAAAAGTGGTATTACTGGGTCTTGAAGAAGGTTGTTTCCTAATTTTCTGAGAAATCGCCATACTGATATCCAAAGCAACTGTACCACTTTGTACTCCCACCAGCAGTGGAGGAGTGTTCCCTTTACCCCACAACCTATTCAGCATAAGTTGTCTTCAGTGTTTTTGATCTTGGCCATTCTTACAGGTGTAAGATGGAATCTCAGAGTTGTTTCGATTTGCATTTCTCTGATGGCTAAGGATGTTGAGCATTTCCTTAAGTGTCTTTCAGCCATTTCAAATTCATCTGTTGAGAGTTCTGTTTAGATGTGTAGCCCATTTTTATTGAATTATTTATTATTTGATGACTAATTTCTTATGTTCTTTACATATTTTGGAAATCAGCCCTCTGTCCAATGTGGGTGGTGAAGATCTATTCCAATTCTGAAGGCTGCCGTTTTGTCTTGTTGATCTTGTCCTTTGCTTCACAGAAGCTTCTCAGTTTCAAGAAGTCCCATTTATTGTTTCTCTTAGTGTCTGTGCTGCTGGGGTTATATTTAGGAAGTGGTCTTCTGTGCTAATGTGTTCAAGTGTACTCCCCACTTTCTCTTCTATGAGGTTCAGTGTGGCTGGCTTTATTTTGAGGTCTTTGATCCATTTGGACTTGAGTTTTGTGCATGGTGATAGATATGGGTCTATTTTCATTCTTCTACATGCTGGTATCCAGTTATGCCAGCACCATTTTTTGAAAATGCTTTTTTTTTTCTTTTTATATTTTTTTACTTCTTTGTCAAAAATCAGGTGTTTGTAGGTGTGTGGATTGATAACTGGTTCTTCGATTTGGTTCCATTGATCCTCATGTCGGGTTTTGATGCCAATACCAAGCTGTTTTCAGTCCAGTTTGAGTTTAAAGTCAGGTATTGTGCTGCCTTCAGAAGTTCCTTTATTTTACAGGATTGTTTTGGCTATCTTGGGTTTTTTATTTTTCATATGAAGTTCAGTATTTTCTTTCGAGGTGTGAAGAATTTTGCTTGGGTTTTAATGGGCATTGCATTGAATCTGTAGATTTTGATAAGATTGCCATTTTTACTATGTTAATTATACCTACCCAAGAACGTGGGACATCTTAACATTTTCTGATGTCTTCTTCAGTTTTTTCTTCAAGGATTTAAAGTTCTTGTCATACTGGTCTTCCACATGTTTGGTTAGAGTTACTCCTAGATATTTAATGTTATTTGTAGCTATAGTGAAAGGTGCTGTTTGTCTGATTTCTTTCTCAGCTCATTTATCATCTGTGTACAGGAGGGCTACTGATTTTTTTGAGTTACTCTTGTATCCTGCTACATTACTGAAGGTGTTTATGAGTTGTAGAACTTCCTTGGTAGAAATTTTGGGGTCGCTTATGTAAACTATCATCAGCAGATAGTGAGAGTTTGACTTCTTCTTTTCCTATTTGTAACCCTTGATCTCTTTTTGTTGTCTTATTGCTCTAGCTAGCACCTCAAGTACTATATTGAATAGATATGAAGAGAGTGGACAACCTTGTATTGTTTCTGATTTCAGTGGGATCACTTTGAGTTTCTCTCCATTTAGTCTGATGTTGGCTGTTGTCTTGCTGTGTATTTTTTTTTGTGTGGTGAATTACATTGACAGACTTTTGTATGTTGAACCATCCCTGCATCTCGGGGATGAAACTGACTTGATCATGGGGGATGATTTTTCTAATGTGTCTTGGATTCAGTGTGCTAGTATTCTATTGAGTATTTTTGCATCAATGTTCATGAGTGGAAATGGTCTATAATTTTTTTCTTTGTAATGTATTTGTATAGTTGGGATATCAGGAAAGTAATAGCCCCATAAAAAGTGTTTGCAATGTTCCTTCTGTTTCTATTGTGTGGAACAATTTGAGTAGTATTGGTAGTAGTTCTTTATTTTTTTTAATTTATTTATTTATTAAAGATTTCTATCTCTTCCCAGCCACCGCCTCCCATATCCCTCCCCCTCCCCCAATCAACTCCCCCTCTCTCATCAGCCCGAAGAGCAGACCAGGTTCCCTGCCCTGTGGGGAGTTCAAGGACCTCCCACCTCCTTCCAGGTCTTGTAAGGTGAACATCCAAACAGCCTAGGCTCCCACAAAGCCAGTACATGCAGTAGGATCAAAGCCCAGTGCCATTGTTCTTGACTTCTCAGCAGTCCTCATTGTCCACTATGTTCAGCAAGTCCGGTTTTATCCCATGCTTTTTCAGACCCAGGCCAGCTGGCCTTGGCGAGTTCCCGAAGGAACGTCCCCATTGTCTCAGTATGTGGGTGCACCCCTCATGTTCCTGAGTTCCTTGCTAGTGCTCTCTCTCCTGCTGCCCCTGATTTGGACCTTGGGGTTTAAGTCCGGTACTCCAGTGTGGGTCTCTGTTTCTGTCTCCTTTAATCACCCGATGAAGGTTAATAACCAGGAGGATGACTATATGTTTTTCTTTGGGTTCACCTTCTTATTTAGCTTCTCTAGGATCACGAATTATAGGCTCAATGTCCTTAATTTATGGCTAGAAACCAATTATGAGTGAGCACATCCCATGTTCATCTTTTTGGGTCTGGCTTACCTCACTGAGGATAGTGTTTTCTATTTCCGTCCATTTGCATGCAAAATTCAAGAAGTCGTTTTTTACTGCTGAGTAGTACTCTAATATGTATATATTCCATACTTTCTTCAACCATTCTTCCATTGAAGGGCATCTAGGTTGTTTCCAGGTTCTGGCTATTACAAACAATGCTGCTATGAACATAGTTAAGCATATACTTTTGTTCTATGATAGGGCCTCTCTTGGGTATATTCCCAAGAGTGGTATTGCTGGGTCCAGAGGTAGGTTGATCCCGAATTTCCTGAGAAACCGCCACACTGCTTTCCAGAGTGGTTGCACAAGTTTGCATTCCCACCAGCAATGGATGAGTGTACCCCTTTCTCCACAACCTCTCCAGCAAAGGCTATCATTGGTGTTTTTGATTTTAGCCATTCTGACAGGTATAAGATTGTATCTTAAAGTTGTCTTGATTTGCATTTCCCTGATTGCTAAGGAAGTTGAGCATGACCTTAAGTGTCTTTTGGCTATTTGAACTTCTTCTGTTGAGAATTCTCTGTTCCACTCAGTGCCCCATTTTATAACTGGGTTGATTAGCCTTTTACAGTCTAGTTTCTTGAGTTCTTTATATATTTTGGAGATCAGACCTTTGTCAGTTGCGGGGTTGGTGAGATCTTCTCCCAGTAAGTGGGTTGCCTTTTTGTCTTAGTGACAGTGTCCTTTGCTTTACAGAAGCTTCTCAGTTTCAGTAGGTCCCATTTATTCAATGAAGTCCTTAATGTCTGTGCTGCTGGGGTTATACCTAGGAAGCGGTCTCCTGTGCCCATGTGTTGTAGAGTACTTCCCACTTTCTCTTCTATCAGGTTCAGTGTGTTCAGACTGATATTGAGGTCTTTAATCCATTTGGACTTGAGTTTTGTGCATGATAGTAGATATGGATCTATTTTCAATCTTCTACAGATTGACATCCAGTTGTGCCAGCACAATTTGTTCAAGATGCTCTCTTTTTTTCCATTGTATACTTTTAGCTCCTTTATCGAAAATCAGGTGTTCATAGGTTTGAGGGTTAAAGTCTGGGTCTTCTATTCGATTTGATTGGTCGACTTCTCTGTTTTTATGCCAATACCAAGCTGTTTTCAATACTGTAGCTCTGTCATAGAGTTTGAAGTCACGGATGGTAATGCCTCGAGAAGTTCCTTTATTGTATAGGATTGTTTTGGCTATCCTGGGTTTTTTGTTTTTCCATATAAAGTTGATTATTGTCCTCTCCAGATCTGTGAAGAATTTTGATGGGATCTTGATGGGGATTGCATTGAATCTATAAATTGCCTTTGGTAGGATTGCCATTTTTACTATGTTGATCCTCCCAATCCAAGAGCAAGGGAGATCCTTCCATTTTCTGGTGTCCTCTTCAATTTCTTTCTTCAAAGACTTAAAGTTGTTGTCAAATAGATCTTTCACTTCCTTGGTCAGAGTTACCCCAAGATATTTTATGTTATTTGTGGCTATCGTGAAAGGTGATGCTTCTCTGATTTCCCTCTCTGCTTTCTTATCCTTAGTGTATAGGAAGGCAACTGATTTTTTTGGAGTTGATCTTGTATCCTGCCACAATACTAAAGGTGTTTATCAGCTGTAGGAGTTCTTTGGTAGAGTTTTTGGGGTCGCTTATGTATACTATCATGTCATCTGCAAATAACGAAAGTTTAACTTCTTACTTTCCAATACGAATCCCCTTGATCCCCTTATGTTGTCTTATTGCTATTGCTAGAACTTCAAGCACTATATTGAAGAGGTATGGAGAGAGTGGACAGCCTTGTCGTGTTCCTGATTTCAGTGGGATGGCTTTGAGTTTCTCTCCGTTTAATTTAATGTTAGCTGTCGGTTTGCTGTAAATAGCTTTTATTATATTTAGGTATGACCCTTGTATCCATATTCTCTCCAAGACTTTTATCATAAAGGGATGTTGAATTTTGTCAAAAGCTTTTTCAGCATCTAATGAAATGATCAGATTTTTTTTTCTTTCAGTTTATTTATATGATGGATTACATTGATAGATTTTCGTATGTTGAACCAGCCCTGCATCTCTTGGATGAAGCCTACTTGATTATAATGGATAATTTTTCTAATGTGTTCTTGGATACGGTTTGCCAGTATTTTGTTGAGGGTATTTGCGTCGATGTTCATGAGTGAGATTGGCCTGTAATTCTCTTTCTTGGTTGAGTCTTTGTGTGGCTTTGGTATCAGAGTGACTGTAGCTTCATTAAAGGAATTTGGCAATGACTCTTCTGTTTCTATATTGTGAAATACATTAAGGAGTAAAGGTATTAGCTCTTCTTGGAAGTTCTGGTAGAATTCCGCATTGAAACCATCTGATCCTGGGCTTTTTTTTGGTAGGGAGGTTTTTGATAACAGCTTCTAATTCTTCGCGACTAAGACGTCTATTTAGATTGTTCACCTGGTCCTGGTTTAACTTTGGTATATGGTATTTATCTAAAAACGTGTCCATTTCTTTTACATTTTCCAGTTTTGTGGCATACAGGCTTTTGTAGTAAGATCTAATGATTCTTTGAATTTCCTCTGTGTGTGTGGTTATGTCCCCCTTTTCATTTCTGATCCTATTAATTTGCATATTCTCTCTCTGCAGTTTGATTAGTTTGGATAGGGGTTTTTCAATCTTGTTGATTTTCTCCAGGAACCAGCTTTTTGTTTCATTGATTCTTTGGATTGTTTTCTGTGTTTCTATTTTATTGATTTCAGCCTTCAGTTTGATTATTTCCAGTCTTCTACTCCTCCTAGGTGAGTCTGCTTCTTATTTTTCTAGAGCTTTCAGGTGGGCTGTTAAGTCTCCAATGTGTGCTTTCTCTGTTTTCTTTAAGTGGGCATAGTGCTATGAACTTTCCTCTTAGCACTGCTTTCATAGTGTCCCATAAGTTTGAGTAAGTTGTTTCTTTATTTTCATTGAATTCAAGGAAGACTTTAATTTATTTCTTTTTTTTTCTTCCTTGATCCAGGTGTGGTTTAGTAGTTGACTGTTCAGTTTCCATGAGTTTGTAGGCTTTCTGGGGGTAGCATTGTTGTTGAATTCTAACTTTAATCCATGGTGATCTGATAAGACACAGGAGGTTACGAATATTTTTTTTGTAACTGTGGAAGTTTGCTTTGTTACCAAGTATGTGGTCAATTTTCGAGAAGGTTCCATGAGCTCCAGAGAAGAAGGTATATTCTTTCCTATTTGGGTGGAATGTTCTATCGATGTCTGTTAAGTCCATTTGATTCATTACCTCCATTAATTCTCTTATTTCTCTGTTAGGTTTCTGTCTGATTGACCTGTCCATTGGTGAGAGAGAAGTGTTGAAGTCTCCTACTATTAGTGTGTGCGGTATGATGGCAGCCTTGAGTTTTAGCAATGTTTCTTTTACGTACGTGGGTGCTTTTATATTAGGGGCATAGATATTCAGGATTGAGACTTCATCCTGATGATTTGTTCCTGTTATGAGTATAAAATGTCCCTCTCCATCTCTTCTGATTGATTTAAGTTTTAAGTCATCTTTGTTAGAAATTAGTATGGCCACACCTGCTTGTTTCTTAGGTCCATTTGCTTGATAAATCTTTTCCCATACCTTTACTCTGAGTAGGAGCCTGTCTTTGTGGTTGAGGTATATTTCTTGTAAACAGCAGAATGTTGGATCGTGTTTTCGTATCCAATCTCTTAGCCTGTGCCTTTTTATAGGTGAGTTGAGTCCATTGACATTAAGTGATATTAATGACCAGTGGTTGTTAAATTCGGTCACTTTTTTAATAGTAGAGTTTGTGTGTTTCCCTTCTTTGAGTTGTGCTGGTGAAGGGTCTCTAGATGTTTGAGTTATTGTGGTCATTGTTGGACTCCTTGGTTTGTGATTTTCCTTCTATTACTTTCTGTAAGGCTGGATTTGTGGCTACGTATTGTTTAAATTTGTTTTTATCCTGGAAAATTTTGTTTTCTCCATTTATAGTGAACGAAAGCTTGGCTGGATATAGTAGTCTGGGCTTACATCCATGTTCTGTTAGTTTCTGAAGTACATCTACCCAGGACCTTCTGGCTTTCATGTTTTCCATAAAGAAGTCAGGTGTAAGTCTGATCAGATTACCTTTATAAGTTACTTGCCCTTTTTCCTTTGCAGCTCTTAATATTCTGTCTTTATTCTGTATGTTTTGTGTTTTGATTATTATATGGCGAGGAGATTTTTTTTTTTTTTTGGTCCAGTCTATTCGGTGTTCTGTATGCTTCTTGAACCTTCAAAGGAATATCTTTCTTTAGGTTGGGAAAGTTTTCTTCTATAATTTTATTAAATATATTTTCTGGACCGTTGAGCTGTACTTCTCCTTCTTCTATCCCAATTATTCTTAGGTTTGGTCTTTTTATTGTGTCCCAGATTTCCTGAATGTTTTGTGATGAGAATTTGTTGGTTTTGCTGTTTTCTTTGATCAGTGTGTTTATTTTCTCTATGGTATCTTCTGTGTCTGACAATCTTTCTTCTATGTCCTGTAATCTGTTGGTAATACTTGTCTCTGTAGTTCCTGTTCGTTTACCCAGATTTTCCATCTCCATCCTTCCCTTGGTTTGTGCTTTCTTCATTACTTCCATTTCATTCTTCAAGTCTTGAGCCGCTTCCCTTACCTGTTTGATTGCTTTTTCTTGTTTCTCTTGGTTTTCTTGGGTATCTTTGAGAGATTTATTCATTTCCTCTACCTTTTTGTTTGTAATCTCTAATTGTTTATGGCAGTTTTTCACTTCCTGTTTAAGGTCTTCTATTATTTTCATATAATTCACTTTTGAGTCGATTTCTTCTAATTCTTCTGGAGTAGGGTGTACAATTCTTCTTATTTCGGGATCCCTGGATTCTGGTGATGTCATGTTGCCTTTCAGGTTGTTGGAGGAATTCTTGCATTGGCGCCTGCCCATCTCTTCCTTCAAATGGAGCCAGGAGAGGCCTGGTGTCTTGGTCCAGTCTTTGCTGTGACTGACTCTCTGGGTGTATCTCTTCAGTGTTGAAGCAGGAACCGTCCAGTCCAGATGGAACTCCTCAGCACCAAAACATGGACGCCTGGTAGTCCAATGACCCACGGACAAAAGGGGGAACTTGGAGGGCAGGGCGGGGACGAGTAGAACACAGGACACCCTGCCGCACAAGCTGAAGGTGCGCGTGCTCCCTTTCGGGGGTCCTTGAGGCCTGCCCAATGATCCGGGGACAAAAGGAAGAACAGGGCAGGCAGGGCGGTATCCAGGAGAGCGCAGGGGACCCTGGAGCACAAGCTGAAGGTGCCCAGGCTCCCTTACAGGGGGCCTTGAGGCCTGCCTGGTAGGCAGGCACTCACCGCTCTGGGTGGGTAGCCTTAGTGTAGGAGCTTAAAGCTGTTCTTGAGCACTGGTCCTAGCATACAGCAGAGCAGGGTTGGGGGGGGTTCTGGCGGGCTGGGTCGTGCGTAAGAAAAACAGCCCTGCAGAAGGAGCTGGGGAGGGGGGTTTGTGCTCTCTTCCGGGACAATCCGCCCCTGGATAGCACACACTCACCCGTCCAGATGGAACTCCTCAGCCGCCAGCTTAAATTTTGCAGGAAAATGGATGGAACTAGAAAACATTATTTTGAGTGAGGTAACCCTGACACAGAAAGACAGTTATCACATGTACTCACTCATAGGTGGTTTTTAAACAGAAAGCAAAGAAAACCAGCCCACAAATCACAATCTCAGAACCTAGACAACAATGAGGACTCTAAGAGAGACTTACATAGATATAATCTACATGGGAAGTAGAAAGTATAAAAATCCAAGATCTCCTGAGTAAATTGGGAGCATGGGGACCTGGGGAGAGGGGAGAGGCAGGGAGGGTAGCAGAGAAAAATGTAGAGCTCAATAAATATCAAAAAAACAATAAACAAAAAATTATTATAAGACTTTCAAAAAAAAGAAAAATGACTCCCTTTTCCTTTAGTAGTCACCAATCCCGTCCCTGTGGTACTGGGATTTTGACTGTCTTGATCTTGTACAGGTTGTCGTAGTTTATGAGTGCAGCCACCACATCATGTCCTGAAGACAACATTTCACAGCATCTTTCCATCTTCCTCCAGCTCTTACATTGTTATCCCCTCTTTGATCATGTTCTTTGAATTTTTGAGCTATAAGGCAGTTTGAGGTAGATTTTTTTTTTAGGACTGAGCACTCAGCAATTACTTATTTTCAGTTTAATATTAACTTTAACAAGTTAATGAGTCTTTGCTTCAACTGTCACCTACTGCAAAAAGAAATCTGTCCAAGATTGAGAGCAGCTCAATTTTATGGACATAAAAATAAATATTTAGAAGATAGTTGACAATATGATGACCCAGTTTGTAGTAGCAGACTGTCTTAGTTAGGATTTTAGTGCTGTGATGAGACACCATGACCATGGCAACTCTTATGAAGAAAAACATTTATTGGGGTAGCTTACAGTTCAGAGGTTTAGTTTATTATCATCATGGAAGGAAGCATAGGGGCATGCAGACACACATAATGCTGTTGACCGAGTTTTTTGTCCCATCTGGTCCTGCCTGGTCAGGCAGCTGTCCAGTCACAAAGAAATACACAGAGATCTATATTAATTAGAAACTGAGTGGACCATTAGCTCAGGCTTCTTATTAACTGCTGGAGAAGGACCAGAGGATTCTCCATCCCTATCCGTAGGCAGGAGATACAAGAATGAGCCACCCAGCCTGGTCTCAAACCTCAGTAACACACTTCCTCCAACAAAAGCCACACCTACTCCATCAAGACCACTCCTTATGAGCCTATAGGGGTAATTTCATTCAAACCACCACACAGGCATAAATTCCTTCTTAGGGAGCAGGCCTCAAATCCAAGCATCTTGTGGTTTATATCAGTCATAACATTGTTGCACCAGTAGGTACATCTTACCTGGCTGGTCAGTATTATAGCATACTGGGTAAGTCCACAGACAGATGCCACCAGCCCAGCAGCCTCTGGCACAGCTCATGACCTTGTACCTATGGACTTCCCCATTTTAGACACTTTACCATTCAGTATGGAATAATTCAGGAAAGTTTTCTTCTATTTTTATTTTAATCTCAGTAAGTATTTTAAGTACTCAGTTTCTACCTGGCTTTGCTTCTTGAGAACATATTTAATTTCCTAACTCTAGTCTCATTCCTCATTTCCTCTCCATACAGATGCTATTTGTCCACCCAAATTATAAACTGATTTTATAGTTTATCTATTCTTGGACTTCATATTTTTCTCTTTGTATGGTTAGACACACCCATGTATATGAATACTTCGTTCCTGTTTAAGGCTAAATAATATCTGTTATGTAAATGTAACACATTTTGTTTATCCTTTTGTCAATTTGTGGACATTATTTTTTGTCTTCCTTTATTGGCTCTTAATGAAAAAAACCTCAGTTGTGAACACTCAGTTGTTTGTTTTATCGAGACAGAGTTTCTCTGTAACAGCCCAGGCTGTCCTGGAACTTGCTGTGTAGACCAGGCTTGCCTTGAACTTAACAGAGATCCACTTGCCTCTGCCTTCTGGGATTAAAGACATGAGCCACCACCACTAAACTTCAGGTTCAGGTTTAACGTGGACAGATGTTTTCAGTTCTCTTGAGCGCGTACCTTAGGTTTGGCAAATAATATGGACGCTCTGTGTTTACTTGAGGAACTCTGAACTGTTGGGCCATTTTATTTCCCATCAACATATGTGGCTCTAACTTCTAGATCCTTGCCAACATATGTCACACTCTACCTTTAATTATAACCAAATCAACACGGGATTGAAACACTGTATCTTGCCGGGTGGTGGTGGCGCACGCCTTTAATCCCAGCACTCGGGAGGCAGAGGCAGGCTGATCTCTGTGAGTTCGAGATCAGCCTGGTCTACAAGAGCTAGTTCCAGGACAGGCTCCAAAACCACAGAGAAACCCTGTCTCGAAAAAAACCAAAAAAAAAAAAAAAACACTGTACTTATTGTGGTTTCAATTTATATTTCTCTAATGAATGATAATATTGATATTGTTTGGTCATATTTAATAAGATGACTTTAAAACATTAGAAGCATCCATATGTTTTTTACTCAAGTCAGTAATGACAAGTAAATCTTGCTACTTTGGGTATAATTATGTATGTTTACTTAGATCATCATTTACCTCTTCTTTTATCTCTAAGAACTTCATTGACTTTTAATATGAATGACAACAGGTTGGGTGGAGAGAAAATGAGGTGGGGCATCACTTTTGGAAGAGTTAATTCAAAATATTTTTTACCAGTGATCTGTGATGTATGAAAATATCATAAGGAAGCCCATTATTTTATATGCTAGCTAGAAAATTAATTTTAAAAACTCGATTTTTACACATAGATATGTACGATCAGGAAGGTTTGAAGGCCTCTAACATAGTCAGTAGATAAAATAGCCAAATATAGTTGAGAGTTCAATTTACATTACGTGCTTTAATGCCTAAATTTCATTTAGCAGGAAAAAATTACTCCATATAAAACCACAATATCTGTTGCTTCTATGAATCTAAGATTTGATTCAAAGCACACAAATATTTTTTGAAAATAATGTTTGAACTCTTATTTTTCCCTATAACTTTAGTCTTGAGTATGCTAATATTTATGTATTTCAGTACTTTGAAGACTATTGTGATTAGTGATTCTAAACTGTTCTTTTTTTGTTTTTATTTATAACTGGGTGATAGGAACCTACATAGAAAAATGCTTTATTTTTTATTTTACATTGAACTTTTCTAAAAATGTGCTTTATTGTCATCACTGACCAACTCAAGGAGATTAGCATCTTCCTTCTGTCTATTAGGTTATTGTTTCTTGGGTGAAATTTAATGAATATTAATAACTCAGTTCAAAAGGAGATAATTTATTAGAGTTTTACACATTTCCATTTTTATGCTATTTGTTTTCCTTGTGCTTTATGTACCATACATCTTTTACTTCAGGTTGATTAATAACCGCTTTTTGTTTTTTACATTATTATGCATTTTCTATGCAAGATGTCTTCATTTTTTTATTTGTACTGACTAAAACCATGCAGTCATATAAATGAGGTATAGAAGGAGAGAAGAAGTGGTTTCTAACCAGAAGTTCCTGGCAATTAGTGTGGTGGTTGTAGTGATTCATTCCATACCCACCATATGTTACACTCATTCTGTTTGTTCTCAGTTGTTGAAGTAAGGGAAATTTGACAAGCTCGTGTCCATGACCTGATGACAGAGAGTAGCTCTTGGTTTGTTTTTTGGTTTTGGGGGGTTGTTGTTGTTGTTGTTGAGATGGATCTCACTATATAACTTAACTATATAGCTTAAGCTGTCCTGGAACTTAGTATACAGAACAGACTGGCCTTGAACTTACAGAAATCCTCCTGCCTCTGCAGCTGCCTCCCAAGCGTCATGTGCCTAATTGACAATGACTTTTAACCTCCTTTTACCCCTTTTCAGGATCTGGAGTCATTGCTGGTTAACTCTTTGATCAGTTTGTATAAAATAGCAGCCAGTGCTGTGAAGTACTTATTATCTCTCTAGTGACTTGTGATAATTCAGCCCTCACAGTATATAACAGAACAGAATAGAACGAGACAAGCACCACTCTGCAGATGCAGAAGCTAAGTCACAGGAAGGGCACACACTAGGTGGGAGGTGTAAGAGTCAACTCTGGGACCTGGGGCCCAAGCTCATGCTCCTTACCCAGATGCTGCTTCTTGTGTTTTTCTGTATTCTCCTTAGCTACACCTAAACCAGCATCTTCTCTGTTTTATTCCTCCAAAGACTTCATTGCCAAGACTTCTTCTCTTTCTTTCCTACTTCTAGTCTCCAACTACTTTGGTTATTCTCACAGAAGGATGAAAATGAGGGTTGATAAGTTGCCGTGTGGGTGAGGAAGCAGCTGCAGCACTCGGGAAAGTGGCCCCGCACTTGGTCTGGACAGCACAGGAGAGCTGACCCTGTTGCAGCGGTGTGAGTGAACCTGTTCTGAGAACATTAGCTTGGGAGAGCTGGCCCTGTTCCTTACCAGCTGCAGCACTCAGGAGAGTGGCCCCTGAACCTCACCTGGGGCATGGGCTCCCTGAAGGCATTAAAACAGGAGAACCCTCCTTACTCCTTGCTCTTTGCTACGTAGGATGAACTAGATGGGGTGATATGGAGAGCTCTTTCTGATGGTGAGGATGAGGGAGAGAACCAGGGTTATGAGTTGGCTCACCCCAGCAACCACCCCATCAATTATCTGCAGAGCACTTAAAGGGACACATCCTGCAGACCCAAAGCTGCAGGATCTCCATGACACAGGCAACAACAGAATGTCCAAGAGGAGCCTCAGTGAGGGTCTAGTATCGATGGCGTAGCCGAACCCAGAGGCCTTGGACCAAACCAGTGACTCCTCAATGAACACTTGCAAGTAAAAACATATGGGTGAAAGGGTGTGCTGTGTGACTAACACTACAGCTTCCATGACAATATTGTTTTCTTTTTTATTTCTCAGAGGGAGGGCACAAGTGCAGAGGTGGATATGATGGGATAGGAACACGAATGGGGTTAAGTTGCCTGATGTGAAATACACAACGAGTAAATAGAAAGTTAAGAAAAAAGAAGTTTCAGTGTGCATTCTCAGAGGCACTTGAAGCGGTGCCTCCTGTGTTGAGGCAGTGAATATATTTTATTGACTGTTGAAGCAGAACTTACTTAAAGGAAAAGGACATATGGCCTGCAAGGTCACCACTCTCCGGGACTCGCCTGGTATAAAAGAGAGAACTGACTCCAAACATTGCCCTCTGACCTCCACATAGACACTGTGACACACTCACTCACCAGTGTAATAATGAATCCGTTTTAACAGACAGAACATAATTTTCTGTTTTCTTTTGACTTTATAATTTTCTTACACAGTTTTAATGTATATGTTCTGATACTTAAATTAATTCACTTAACTATTTCCTCGTGCCTACTATTTTACTTGTTCAGTCATGGATGAATCCATGGTGAAAATAAAAGTCCCTGAGTAAGGTCGTGTCATGGGTGTGTGTCAAATATTACACAAGTGTGTAATACACATTGCTAGAGATGCTGTGATAGAAAAGTGAGCGTCAGTTGAGCTCAGGGGAGGATCTGGGAAGATTCCCTAAGGAGAGTGGCGTTTGACTGAGAATTCCTCAAGAGACTATAAGAAATGGGGGACAGAAGTACATTCCTGAAGGAGGGCTTGTGTCCAGGCTCTTTGAATAGAGGCACTCCTAACTCACTGAAAGAAGGGACATTTGAAACCTGAATGGATGCCCTGTGGCTGGAATGAAGAATGGGACTGTTGAAGTGGACCAAGGTTTTGTGGTAGGAGTTCATGGAGACTGAGCAGGGGAACAGCTAAATTCTCAATTCGAATTTAGAAGGCTTATTATTGTGCAGTACAGACAACAGTTGAACCAGCATAGGCTTGAGGAATGCCCTAGAATCAACTACAGAAGGAAAGGGATTTCTGGGTCAACTGTGAATAGTAAATTCAGTTCCAAATCCTTATGCAGTTCTGAGTGAATCAAAAAACTGTATCAGAAGTGATAACTGTGCCAGGCAGTATTAACAGTTTTTTTTTTCTTGAGTATTTGACAAAGCAATATTTTCAGAGAAAAGTAAGATAGGACTCAAAAGGAAAACAAAGACTGTAATTGGGATAGAGTGGACTCTACTTTTGGTAATTAAATGGTAGTTTTAATTAAATTTTAAATTGAGAGCTGAGGGTGTGAGTCATAAGTAGAACATTTTCCTAGTTATGTCCAACACCTTGGGTTCATCCTCAACTCTAAAGGGGGGAAGATGTATTTAGAAAACCAGACAAACATCAAAACACATCCAGTGACCGTCTCTCAGTGATTGATTTATAGGTAGGGTGTGTTTGTGTGTGTGCTGTTGTTGTTGTTGCTGTTTTAACCTTGACTATGTTTTTTGTATTTCCTGAGGGGGGAAATTTTATTACCATAAATTTTATACCTTTTTCATATATAAGTAGTTGCTCTTTAAAGTTTAGCTACAAATTAGAAGTTAGGTATGCACAGCAAATTAAATAAAGAGTTCCATGCTGTCAAGGCTAAATTTCTGAACTATGCAGGAACTAATTTGTACTTTGGGAAATTATTTATTATTGGATGTTTTAAATGTGTTTCTTTTGAGAATAATGTTAAAAACACTAAAAAAAATTATGGGTTGGTTGAAAACACCTGTACTTAGAGCATCAGTAAGGAGTGAACTGTAAAGGAGCGGGCGTGTGAGGGCAGAGCTGAGCCTTCACTACTGAATTTTGGGAAGTGTAAATGTTGAATCTATAATGAATCTGTGTTCTTCAGCCACTGCCTCAAGTCAAGGAAAGTGAAAGTAAGAAGCATGATTGTTTTAGGGGACTTGTGTATCTCAAAGTCTGCTGGCAGCAGCTCACTGTATATTTTATATATTACACCAGTGGCGGATATTTCAGGCACATCAGCAAGTACTCTTGATTCAGTGTCTCTGGCAGTGTAATTGAAGGTGGGGAGAAGTTTCTGTGTTCTCTAATAAACAATATATCAATGAGCCCTGTCAGATTCTATGAAAAGGGCCACGAGATGATTTATTACATTAATTATCGTCGTGTGGTTTTCATGCTGTTAAGCCTACGAATGCAGCCGCATTATACAGTTGATTTAAGAATATATTTCAGCCAGGATGAAAGTGCACTTTATTGTGATGAATATCATGTAATATTTATTCTCTTGTTCTTCTTTGCCTTTGCTTTGGAATGCTTAATTTCTGTCCGTGTGGAGAGATTAACCTTGAGGTTTAAGCTTTTTTAATTTATTTTTTTTTTAGATGGAAGTTTTATATTTATGTACAGAAAACTCAGCAGTACATTTAACCCAGTTTAGTGGCGAGTTCTTTGGCCTTTGCCTTTTCCAGCTTGGCAATTCGAGCCACAGATTTAGGACCCAGGACGTTGCCTCCCCAGTGGCGGCGGATCTCATCATATCTGTCGTTGTAATTGGTCCTAATAGCTTCCACCAGCTTGGCCAGAGCACCCTTGTCTTCCGAGTTAACCTGTGTGAAGGCAACAGTGGTGCATGTCTTCCTATGGACCAGCCGCCCCAGCCTGGCCTTTCCCTTGATGATGCAGTAGGGGACCCCCATCTTGCGACACAGAGCAGGCAGGAAGACCACCAGCTCAATGGGGTCTACGTCGTGGGCAATCACCACCAGCTGAGCCTTCTTGTTCTCTACCAAAGTGGTGACTGTATTGACGCCCGCTCGAAGGACAGGTGGTCTCTTAGTCGGGACATCCCCTTTGCCGGCAGCTTTCTTCTCAGCACGGGCCAGCAGCCTCTGCTTCTTTTCCTGCTTGGTCTCTGGCCTGTACTTGTGGGCAAGCTTAAGCAACTGGGTAGCTGTTTGCCGGTCCAGGGCCTGGGTGAACTGGTTAATGGCTGGAGGAACTTTGAGCCGCTTATAGAGGATGGCCCTCTGCCGCTGCAGCCTAATGTAGCGGGGCCATTTGACGAAGCGCGTGAGATCTCTCTTGGGCTGGATGTCCTGCCCAATGCCGAAGTTCTTAGGCCTCTTCTCAAACAAAGGATTCACCACCTTCTTCGCCTCCTGCTTCTTCACGACGGCGGGTCCGGGGCTACCTTCTTCCCCTTGGCCTTCTTTCCCTTGGGCATCTTGCCGGGCTGGAGGAGAGAGAAAGAAAAAGGGGATTGTGGGTAATATGTAAGCAGCTTCCTTTTAATTTATTTTTATATCTGTTGGACGATCTCCTTTTTATCTTTAGTATCTTACTTTGTTAATTTAAAAATCCAACCATTTCAAAGAGATAATTCCACAGTTGTACACTGTTTAATTCTATACTGAACTCAGTCACCATACCTCATCTCAGTGACACTGGGGGAACAGATGGTCTCCAAAAGACTTAAGTCGCAACTCCAGTTCACAACTGCCCATAGCAAAGTATTTACTTATGCATGAATGGCTTATAAAAGCTTAGAAAAATTAGCAAAAGTTTTGCTACAAAAAAGCATAAATAGTGAAACTTGAGACTAAAAGACTGGTGTTTTTTGTTTGTAGTACTGGCGATCAAACCCAGGATTCATTCTTGGCTCTGTCATTGAGCTACATCTCCAGCTGGGATAGGGAGATATGGGCTCCATGCTTTGGAACATGTTTTCTAAACAGTGATATGTCTAAAGGGTTGAACTTGATAAATTATGTGCCCAATACTGTATAGTTCTCTGTCTGTTTTATTCAGCTCTCATACAACTCTTAAGGATACAATTATAAATACTTCAATAGAAGAAACAAAGACTTAGGTTTAAGAAAACAGGATTTTGTGTAGCTCAGCTCAAGCAGTGCTTCTAAGATTCGAAAAGGATGTTATATTGGCAAAGATCCATTAACCATTGGCCACACTACCCATATCAGGTGGATGGGGTCAAGTAGATATGATTTTGCAGCTAGGCACACAGTTAAGTAGATACGGTCTCGCAGTTACATAAACAGTATTGTTAAGAATGATTCCAGAGGCCAGGCCGTGGTGGCGCACGCCTTTAATCCCAGCACTCGGGAGGCAGAGGCAGGCGGATCTCTGTGAGTTCGAGACCAGCCTGGTCTACAAGAGCTAGTTCCAGGACAGGCTCCAAAACCACAGAGAAACCCTGTCTCGAAAAAAAAAACAAAAAAAAAAAAAAAGAATGATTCCAGAGGCTGGAGAGATAGCTCAGTGGTTAAGAGTATGTACTATTCTTCCAGTGTTCACTTCCCAGGACTCATACGATGGCTAACAACTGCCTGTAACCCTAGTTCTGAAGGACCCAGCACCCTTTTCTGGCCTCGACTGGCACTACAGTGACGTGCGTAAACCCAGTAATACACAACATAACACACGCACTAAAGGTAAAATGAAATAAATAACAAGGATTCCAGAGAAGGATTCCTCTTCCTGAAGCCAACAAGATTCCATGAGCTCGGAGTCATCATGGTACAGAGACCCTGTCTCCAAAACAAGCAACAAACAAAAACCTCCCTAGTGTTTAGCAACTATCTTGCCTGGGAAGTGAAAATATCAGACTATAAACCCTGCTCTGCAGGCAGCATTGCTGGTAATGTATCTGCGACAAGCTTGGGTGTTGGATTCTGGGAGGAAGAAGAGAACTTTCCAGGCACTCAAAGTGTGCACTCGTGGATCACACCTGTATTAGAACCATCTGGTGACTTGTTGAAAATGCATACTCCTACACCCTGATAGCCATAAGATAATTCAGGGCTGTGACATCTCACCCCCACCTCTCCATAGACTTGGTCTGTTTTCACTCATATATAAATAACTACTTGCACAGATAAAGAGAAACAGGCCCATTCCTGGCATGGCAGACTCCTCGTGTTGATTTAATAAGTACTACAAAATCTTGTGCTCTCTTTCTTCTGCCTAAATTTCTGTTGAGGAAATTCTCCAGAACCTTTGGAGTCACATAGTATACCCACCCAGGAAAAGCGCAGGTAATGGATATCTTTGAGTGATTTATACTTCAGTAAAAAACACTATCAAAAATATACTAGATTAAGTGCACTGTTTCTAGTTTTATGTTTTTGAAATGTGTGTGCATTTGCATGCCGTGGGGGTTGTTTTACTGATTGGAAAAGATTAACCAAGAATAGAAATGGTCTTCTGTCGGATAACTGCAGTAGAAGAGATGCCTGGCTTCACTTAGTGATATTCACAGTCCTGTAAAATAGCCTGGTATAAAACTCTAACAAAAAGCAGAAAGCGAGCAAGGAACAGGCCCAAAAGAGAAGGAAACCAATGCCAATGACTTTTTCATGTATTTTATGGTAGTTTTAAAATTTATTTTCTACATTTAAGGCAATTAATTATAGCTTACTGTTATAGATATTAAGTAATTGCTATTCTCAAAAATGAAGCATAAATATTACCAAGTATGTTTTTATAGCCACTAACAAATAAAATCGAGGTTTCTTATTTCCTAAGACTGTCAAACAGGGATCTTATTTCTTCAACATAGAAAGTAAGAAATTTTTTTCTCTCAAATAAGATATATCTGTGAAGAAGTAAGTACCTCATAGATATTATAATATCTGTACGTATCAGAAAAGGGGGAGGGTACTGTCACTGTCTTTTATGGTGTGTATATTCCAATACAGACTTTGTTAAAACATTATTTGTTTTCTTATCCTAATAAGATAAAGATGTTACCTTGCAGTAATTTTTGTTGTTGTTTGGATTGGGTTTGTTTGAGGTCATTTTACTATGTAGCCTAGACTGGCCTAAACTCACAATCCTGGCCTCAGTCACCTTCTAACTGGCTTAAAGGCTTATACCACCATACCCTGCACGATGTTTGTTGTGATGGATGGTAATACTAATTTCCTAGGGAAATATCCCAGGGGAAAACTACCAGGGCTTCCTACGTCATTTCATCCATTGTTATGGATAGTCAGCGCCACCAGCCCCTAGCACAGCTGAGCCTTAACAGTCCTAAAAAAATGTTTAAATGAGGCTGGGTGGTGGTGGCGTAAGCCTTTAATCCCAGCACTCGGGAGGCAGAGGCAGGTAGATCTCTGTGAGTTCGAGACCAGCCTGGTCTACAGAGCTAGTTCCAGGACAGGCTCCAAAACCACAGAGAAACCCTGTCTCGAAAAAACCAAAAAAAAAAAAAAATGTTTAAATGAGCAAGTGAAGTCTGACTGTGACACCACAGATTTGAATGAGTGAGGCTTACTTTATTTTTCATGCTTTCTGAATGCAGTCCGCACAGCTGTAGTTACACAATGATCTCCCTGACCTCAGCCCCCCAGTGTCTGTTGAGCACTGTTACATCTCAGATGCCTTTCCAGACTGAACAAGCCATTGACATCTAAGGAGTCCGCTGTGCAGAGGGAGCACAGCCAGATGATGATAGGCACTAGAAGGTAGTAACAGCAAAGAAGGGGTCAGGGATAGCAGAGGAGGGATGGTGGCTCTGGATTTATTTATTTAGAAAGCACCTCTGTCAGATTTTTAACATTTGCATAGTGTCCATGGTCATCCCACTGTGTTGAGTGAGGTTTCTGTCCCTCCCAGTCTCGCAGCCATTTAGTTCCAAATAAATCACAGAGGTCTACATTAATTATAAACTGATTAATAAGTAGCTCAGACTTCTTATTAATTAATTCTTATAACTTAATTAATTCTTGTCTGTGTTAGCCACATGGCTTGGTACCTTTTTGGTGAGGCAGTCACATCTTGCTTGCTCTATGTCTGGCTTCCTCTCTGTCTGGGTGACGACTGTACTGAAACTCCCTCTTCCCAGAATTCTTGTTGCCCCACCTTTGCTTCCTGTGTGGTTGCCCTGCCTATACTTTCTGCCTGGCTACTGGCCAATCAGCATTTATTTAAAATACAAGTGACAGGGTACAGAGCATTGTGCCACAATACCACTGGTCTAGTTTTCTCCCTATTCAACTGCCCCATACCCTAAACAAAGGTCAGCCCTTCTTACTCAGGAGCATATGATATTGGAAGCCCTTCTCTATATGTGTTGCTTTTATTGGTTAATGACTAGAGAAGTAGCTTGGGCCTGTGATAGGGTGGAATAGAGCTAGGCAGGGAAAACTGAACTGAATGCTGGGGAAAAAGAAGGCAGAGTCAAAGAGATGCCATGTAGCCAACGAAGAAGAAAGATGACCTCACCGGTACCAGTAATCTACAAGCCTTATGGTAAAATATAAAATAATAGAAATGGGTTAATTTAAGATGTAAGAGCTAGCTAGAAATACTCAAGCTATTGGCCAATTATTATAGTTTAATATAAATTATTATAAATTAATATAGTTTCTGTGCGATTGTTTTGAGTCTGGGTGGCCAGGAAATGAATGAGCAGCCTCCACCTACAAGCATAAACTGTTTTCTTCTCATATTTGCTTTTTGCTCAAGCAGTTTCTTCAGGGATGCTGCTCTATCCTCCTCTGTGGCTTAATCACTTAGTCTCTGGCCTTCTAGAATTTAGTCCACTCCCTCCATAGGTTAAAGATAGATGAATCTCCCTTGAAGTTTAAGCTTGAAGATCTCAACTCCTACAAAACACACAGCAACTCACAGTGCCACGCATGACCTGTTAAACCTGCTTTCTGTGTTTGCTGACCTCTCTAGCTGTGTTGTCATCTTCACACCTGTTAAGACTTTGTCTTTTTACCCATAGAAATTCTTCAAATGCTCAGGGCTTAAAGTACTCCTGAGCATGTATTCATTATTAGTTCCAATCTCGGCTTCCTACATGTGAATCTGCTCACCAGATATTTTATTTTTCAAATTTAAAATACATTCTTATTTATTGAATAAGCTATGGACTTATTATTATTCAGTAGTTTATAGAGAAGTAGAACATTTCTAAGTGAAAAATGAGACAAAATACTCTTTGTTTTACATGAAAATAATAAAAGAGAAGCTAAACATCAGGAATCGTTGACTGTGGCTGCAGATATATTGCTTTAATAACAGCATACAAGGGTGCCATAGCTAAGTTTGTGCTTGTTTTAAATTGGATGCAGCAGCAGAGCAAATGTGTCTGGATTTAAATCTAACATAGATCTCTTCAGATGAAATGAGAACATAAGATACTACACTAATTGTGTATGTTTCCATGCCATCTCCTAACAAGAGAGGGAATAATTGGACTAGTGGAGCATGAAGAGGGTGTCAGCGCCCTACTCTGGCTGTGGGGAGCTGAGAAGCGCTCTGTAAAACTGACTACAGTCGTTGAAAATGCTGGGTTCCTCACAGCACTTGGGCTAGTGTACTGAGGATTTGTTACTGTCCTCTGACTAGAGGGTAAGTCCGCTAAGCAAGAGCTGTGTATATTATGCTTGCAGACCAGCCCACGTAGTTCTGATGCGCCACTTGGTGTGAAGGTGAGGTGGCCCAGCTCAGCTGTAGAGAAAGAGGGAGAAAGTGCTGAGGTTTCAGGCTGCTCCCCAAGCGAGGGGACCCGCACTGACTGAGTGGAAGATGAAGCTTTGTAGGGTAGATTCTTAGGTCCTAAGTTACATGCTAGGTTTCAGTACATATCTATTGAGGAGCCTGTTGGGCTCATGGAAGGTGTGGGAGACGTTATTTTCATCATTTATTTATGTGATTCAAATACTTGATTTAGACCAGTGGTTCTCAGCTTGTCACATATCAGATATCCTGCATATCAGATACTTAGATCATGATCCATAACAGTAGCAAAATTACAATTAATAAATAGTAATGAAATAATTTCATGATTGGGGGTCACCAGAACATAAGGAACTGTATTAAAGGGGTGGGGAACCACTGATTTACGGACTGGGGATATGGCTTAGTTGGCAAAGTTCTTTCCATGCAAGCATGAGGGCCTGAGCTCAGATTCCCAGCATGAATATAAAAAGTTCTGTGTAGCATTGTGTGTTTATAATCCCATTCCTGGGAAGGCAGAGAGAGACAAAAGGATCCCTGGGGTGAGAGTAGCCCGGCTAGCAAGTTGGTGAGTTCTAAGTTCAGTGAGGGGCTGTCTCAAGAGATTAAGTGGAAGAACTGGAGAGATGGCTGAATGGATAAAGGATGTAAGAACGAAAACCTGAATTTGAATCCCTGGAACTAAATCTAGGTGTGATGTTCATATAAAATCCCAGTTCTTTTGCAGTGAAGCAGGAGAAGAGTTCCCTGTTTGCAGACCAGCTAGCCAGCTCCGTGCAGAGGTGAACTGTCTCAGGGTGGTTGTCCTCTGCCTCTGCGTGTGCAGCTCCGTGCAGAGGTGAACTGTCTCAGGGTGGTCCTCTGCCTCTGCGTGTGCAGCTCTGTGCAGAGGTGAACTGTCTCAGGGTGGATGTCCTCTGCCTCTGTGTGTGCAGCTCCGTGCAGAGGTGAACTGTCTCAGGGTGGTTGTCCTCTGCCTCTGTGTGTGCAGCTCCGTGCAGAGGTGAACTGTCTCAGGGTGATCCTCTGCCTCTGCGTGTGCACCCACACTCACTGCATCACACACAGTATGATGTGGGGAGCAGTTGAAGACTCTGGCCTATACCAAGTCCTCTGCACACACACCTGCATACACGTGAACAAGTACACAAAAATACAAAAGCCAAATACTTGCTCTGATTAGAAAATCATTTGTGTCTGTATGCTTTTTGGTAACGTTGTCTGCTTTGTTAACGTTCTCAGCCTTTGGGGTTTATGTGTATTGAAATGCTGGATTCGTGTATAGTGGAACACCACACTGCCGTGAGGATGAAGTACCTACAAATGCACAACAGTAGGTGAAGCCAATCCCAAGACTCATCCATGGGCATAGTAATAGGCCAGCCAAACTTTTTTTCAAGTCAGGAGAACAGTTTTCTTGATAATAGGGGGTGATGGAAGAAGGAATCCTTCTGATATGGTCACTAGATTCACAGGTGAATACCCTCCGTCAAAACTGTGTGTACATCATAACTATATTCTGTGTATGTTATACCTAATAAAAAATTTTAAAAGGAACTTTTCTGTAGACAAATGCATGATACTTATAGTTCATTTGTATTTCCTATTGATTTTTCTCTGTTCTTGCTTGATTTTGTTATTAGCTGAGACCTTATTACTTGTACTGCTTTTGAAAACTGTTTCTTTGCCCTTATTCATGCAAAGTGAATGAGGGTATCTTCGCTTCCAGCTGCCTCCTGTGGTGCATTCCAAGCTGCTAGAAAAGGACAGAGGCCATGCAGCAGCACTAGGGTTGCTTTCCAGCAGATGCAACTAAGCTTGAGACCCAACAAAAAAAGAGGGAAAGCCTTGCGAACGAGATGAGGCTGCGGATGGGTTGAGATGGTCAGCCCAGAGTGGGTTCTTGGGGACAGAGAGGAGAGCTGGCCACTGGTCAGAGAGCCATGTCTGTGATGACTGCATGTCCCACAAAAGCCAGTGCACCTGGGTGTTTTGCTCACATGCCCTGAAATCATCACTCAATTTTAAATTGACATCCAAAGGTTTTCAAATCAAATTTCAATTTATTTTTGTAAAAGGAGTGAAAATATATTTTACTTACAAAATATATTTTACTTGTAAAAGGAGTGACAAATACTGAATATTTTACACACTGAAAGCGAGTATGGCTAAGTCTAGCTGGTACCTCATGGTGGGGTCTGATGGTAGATACTGAGTATCTTGCAAATGCAAGCACAATGAAGTGAAGGAAATTTTAAATCTCTAGTTTATCTGGAGTGTTTTGTTAACTCTGTAGAATATTCCAGCTTAAAGATTCAGCTGCCCTTGTCTGACAGCCCCTGGGGATCCTAGTTTGTAGCCCCTTGGTTCACACTCCTAAGATAGTTTCTAATGGCCGATCTCCTCTGTTAGGATTGATCACTGGTGATAAATCACACCTCCAAACAGGCACTAGTGGATCTCAGGTTTCAGGGTACACAGGACTCTAAGAGCCCATGTGAGCAATGAGAGTCTGAAACTCTTTTCCCCAAAGTTGCCTATGAACGTTTATTTCCTGGAAAACCTTTGAAGTTTGAAGAGTGCTTTTATATATTTGCATAAGCAGACAAATTAAACCCTGCTGGCCTCTGGCTTCCATGTAAACAGTTAAGGGTGAGATTTGTTTTTAATGGAAACTGAGGCAGTCTTGTTAACATAAGCAATTTCAACTGAGAAAGAGGCAACTGAAAGTTAAACTATTGGAGCATAAAGTCTGTTCGTATGCTTGAGCTTTGGAAATGTCATCTCTCCACCATGCCTGTGCACATAATGAAATTTGGAAATTTGTCCTAGAATTCTCATTTAAAACTAACATGGTTATTTATAGATAGATACACAGTAATATATGGCAATGCTTTATTTAAAAGGTAGTTTGTTTTATGAATAAACTCCAGTATATTAAGAACTTTCCATTATTGGGTATAGTAATTACAAAGGCTTCCACTGAGCAGTCATACAAATTAATCTGAAATTTTTTCTATATAGATACTTTCAATAAACAAAATGCTATTGCCTTATACCCAAGAGACTTAAGTTGTATTTTTTGTTATTTTAAATGAACTTCCATGTTTCCCTACCTACTCCGCTGCGTAGCAGTAGGTAGTCTGCTTTTCTGTTGTATAATTCTGTTTTGGGTTTCTGGGTTTGTCCAGAGCACCTCTGACATGCAGAGTGGGTGTCTTTTAAACCAAGTGTTTTTATTAGTCATGTTAAGTTAAACTAAATGTTACTGAAATGAAACCACTTAGTGTTTCTTAACTTCTTTTTAAATGGGCAAAATGAACTTTCCTATATAGGACACAGCATAGAATTTGGCTTTTCTGAGTCAAGATAGGCTTTGAACCTGAGACCCCTGCCTCCTGAGGACCTTCCTAAGGAGCAGGAATTACAGGCCTGAGCCACTAGAATTTTGTTTATCTGGGAATGCTTTTGAGTCTCATCCTGAGCATAGAATACTGGTTAAAATGTGGATTCATAGGCTTACAGACAGGTAGCCTGTATTTGGCCATGTATCGAAAGTCTGACTTGCAGTAAGTGTGAGGCCTGCTCCCTTGGAGCCGAACTGCTTAGTGGATGATCCAGAGTTTATACTGCAAGTCCTTCACGCAGAAGGTAAATAATAAATCAAAAAAGCAAACTGAATCAAGATAGGCCCTTTCTTTCACCTCAGTTATAAAGTTCATGTTACCATGAAGTTTAGTAGTCCTGGTTTTCCTTTAAAATACCAGATTGATTCTGATCACTTAATTGCATACAAACTGTTTTGTTATCCACAAAGAATACTTATAAATTGCATTGACCTGATTTCCTATAGAAAGGGAATGAGATGAACTGCCATCACACGTATTTAGCCCTCTCTAAATAAACTCCCAGTGGTGTGTTAGAGTGACAAATGCAGCCAGTGGAACCAGTGCCACCTCCAGTTTCACAAATGAAGTGATTTCACCAGCTGGGGAGAGGACCCCTTACATGCTACATAGGACGATGAGTACATTTCTGCCCCTCAAACTTTTTTTTTGTTTTGTTTTGTTTTGTTTATTTTTATTTATTTATTAAGGATTTCTGCCTCCTCCCCGCAACCGCTTCCCATTTCCCTCCCCCTCCCCCGATCAAGTCCCCCTCCCTCATCTGCTCTAAGAGCAATCAGGGTTCCCTGACCTGTGGGAAGCCCAAGGACCGCCCACCTCTATCCAGGTCTCCTAAGGTGAGCGTCCAAACTTTTGCTCAAACAAAAAGATGACCTTCAGCCTCACCTTTTCCACAAACCTTCACTCACTAAGCTTTGTGCCAGGACTCAGAGCTAGCAAGGTAGCTCCAGAGGATAAAAGTGTTTGCAGTGCAAGCCTGAGACCCTGAGTTCAATTCCTGGAGCTGTGTAAAGATGGAAGGATTTGCACCTACACTCACACACATCACATACACATGCATACCACAATAATAACACAATTTAACATTTTTTATATTTTTTATTGATTTTTTTATTAAGCCCTACATTTTTCTCTGCTCCCCTCCCTGCCTGTCCCCTCCCTCTCTCAAGGTCCCCATGCTCCCAGTTTACTCAGAAGATCTAGTCTTTTTCTACTTCCCAAGTTTAACATTTTAAAAAATAAGTTCTCTCTCATTGTCATGGGCCATATTTTATCCAGTAAATTTGTGAGACTGAATTTGGCTTCAATGGTGCAACAACCCTTTCAATACTATATCACTGTCCTCTCAAAATGGATCCATCGTTCCCATTTCATTATGAAAGGAATCTTTATTTCAGAGTAGCAAGTGCATTGTCTGAACTCATCAACACCCTCTCTGTCCCTCCCCCTCCCCCATTTGTTGCAGACCAGGATGAAAGAGCAGCTGAGCTCAGCAGGGAGCAGAATGAGAAAACCATCCGGAGCACACAGACTGCGCTCCGCAATTTCCGGGAGTTCCTCATCTCCAAGTACCCTTCCGAAACCAGAGAGATCTATGTCATCCCTTGCAAGGAGCTAGATGCCTACCTTGCCTCCTTCTTCGTGGATGCCAGGCAGAAGGATGGGTCCGAGTATGAACCCAACAGCTTGGCGAATTACCAGTGTGGGCTGGAACGGTACCTGAAAGAGCACAGGTATGGCTACAGCATCACCAGAGATAAGGAGTTCAAGCGGTCCCAGGAAGCCCTCAAACAGAAGCAGATTGAGCTCCGCTGCAAAGGAAAGGGAAACAAGCCTCACAAGTCCATGAAACTCACGTTTGCCGACGAGCTCATATTGCGGAAGAGGGGACTGCTGAGCAGGTATAACCCCGAAGGTCTGCTCAACCTTGTCTGGCTCAACAATACAAAAGCCTTTGGGCATTGCACAGGTTTCCATGGATCCACCTTGAAATGGGGCGATATCCGGCTCCGCGTCACAGAAACCGGGCTCGAGTATTTGGAATGGATGGGTCAGGACACCGGTGATCTAAATGCCAAAACCAAGAGAGGAGGGACAGACTCACGAGTTTATGCCACCCAGCATGCCCCACAGACCTGCCCGGTGCAGGACTATAAGGAGTATGCCCAGCGGCGGCCCCCTGCAATGCGCTATGAGGATGCCCCCTTCTACTTGTCTATCAAGCCAGTTGTGAACTTGGCAGCTCTGCACTGGTACAATTGCCAGGCCCTTGGCAAGAACAAGCTAGCCAAGATGGTGAAGACCATGTGCGAGAAGGGCAACATCCCCGGCAGGAAAACCAACTTCAGTGTCTACCAGAGCTGTAGCACCTTGTCCGAGGCCCAGAGCAACCAGCTGGTGCTCATCTGCAACAACTTGAGCCAGCAGGCTGCCCAGTCGGTGGCTGGCCACTCCACCAACGGCAATTTCATTGTCTCCTCTTATGACTCTTCCCCAGACACAGCTTGACCAGGTGGCTTGCTCAAGACCTCACTTCACTTTGGTGTCCGTGTCCCATGAAACCGCCATTGTATACTGCATTCTGCTGTCTTTCACGTGCCCTCAGTGTTAACTTTATAAAATGCAAATCTATATTTTTTTCTTTTTACAGATAAGCCAATGGCAATAGTTTGGTATCACTAACAGTATTTATAGGCTTGAGACAAATAAGTGTGCTTGTGGTTGATTTCATATAATTGCTGTTACAGACTTGGCAAAACCATAGTGGTTCTCAGGCAACAGTAGAGGAAGAGTTCCGTTCTTAAAGACAGTCAGAAAGGAAACCGAGAGTCATTCAACACTCTGTTCTTACTCCTTGTCCTTGCCTGCTTCTGCTTTTAATCTCCTTCATAGATGAATTTATTTTTTTAATTTTTAAAAATTCTTTATGAATCTGACGCAGAATGTTGCTGAGCCAGAGCAGATCCTGAAAAGGGGTATCATAAGCGCAACACCAAGCTATTTACATACATTTTTACTATAGAGTTTTAGCTCCTGAACCTCCTTTCCACCATATATGGAAATCCCAATGCTTAAAGTATTTTTCTTTGGGGGGTGGTGGAAGGAGAATTAAAGGTGCCATTCTTTTTTTGCAAGATGTCTCATTTTTAAATAATATGCAAAGTCTGATACTGGGGGATGGGAGGAGACAGTTACATAGGCCATTTTTAGTGGTGTGATTGGACCTGCATAAAATTTTCTTTTTCCCTAAGTCAGTGTAAATGAGTTTGATCATCAGATATACATGAAATTTTAAACTTTCAATAATTTTGAAAATATTTCCAAGTGTTAGATTGTATATCAGCATAAAAGAGAAGGTAGAAAATGAGGCCCCACTAACCATGTGGCTGCATTGCTGGAGACAACCTGCAGTTCTCTGTTCCAGTTCCTCAGCATTACAGCCAGCTCTTCTCCCTAGGGAGCCGACACCCATTTTCAATCACAGTATTTTGTTACCAGACTTAGCAGAATTCAAGGCATTCTTGAGTTTCTTCTCAACTAATAGAAGTGTATTTATCTGTGGTATTCTGTAGGTAGAATAATTTTGTGGTGTTTGCTCCAGTCTTTGTTTTCAGGTCTTGAAAACTAGTAAATTATTAGTTAAAACAGGTCAGAATTCAAATGAATTTAGACATTTGAGCCACAATATGACTGAATTGGGTTCCTTCCCATCCTGTGCAAACAGTAATAACTAAGAACTCTAAAAACCATCATTGCTTTGTCACAACCGAGCACCCTGTTGGGGAGGGGTTTATTCTTCAATCCAACCTTATAACTCACATTAACTTGGAAGGTAGGTCGTATTTTATTATCGTCTGATACAAAAGGAGAAACATTTTTATCAGGGAGCCAAGCTTTCCCATGGCTAGGTGGCTCTTTGCATCAATACATAGGAGGCACATAGGCCTTTCTTCTAGGCTGTGATCTGTAGTGTAGAAGTGGCCGGTCTGCTGGGGTGTTGGTGGGTAGAAGGAACATCATGAGCTTGTCCTTCCGAGAGAAGCATTGTTAAGAAAAGATGTATATATTTCTATACAAGTATTATCTAAATCCTCTCAGCAACCTTAAAAAGAAAATCAAGTTATCCTCATTTTATGGTGAAATAATAAGTCAGTTAGATGAAGAAAGAGTCTGTCTTCTCACCGCAGGCTTTTTGTATGAGCTAGTTGTTGGTTTGGATGGTTTGAGCTAGAAATGGGAACAGCATCTTTCTATTGCCCACGGCTCTCTATCTGGTTTAAAGGAATGCTGGGATGTTTCCATGGTTGCACACTGTCCTCTACCCCACATCCCCATTGCCTCTGCAAACCCGCCCCACTCTTGGAGGCAGACCCAACCTAAAGGAACTTTTTTAAAGATTGTTTGTTTTTATGTGGCATACCTGTCATTTTTTATCATCATAATTTTTAGGTCCTCAGTCATGTTGGGAACAGAGTTGATTTTGAGAAAAGCAAAGCAAAGCCTGCCACTGCCCTGAGAGGACAGAACTAGGGAACTCTGTATCCCTGCTGGTGTTCTGGAGTACTGACACAAGCATCTGCCCTGCCTAGTCTCATCAGACAATTACATCAGTCATGTGGATTACTTTTATTTACTTATGTTTTGCTGCATAACTAACCAGATAGGAACACTGTGATATTTAGATTAAAACAACATTTCGAAAAATGGCTTACTAGAAGAAGCATAGTCAATTTAGAGCTTCTTTAATTAAGTTATAAAAAGTTCATGACTACCTCTAAATTTTGTATTTTTATCTAGACAATACTGAGGACACACCACTGCCAGATGCCATTTTTATTACTTGGAATTTCAACTTAGAAAACTTACTCCACTCTGTGGCAGAGGTGCACACCAACATTTATCATGCTTACCAGGGCTAATGAATGTTTCATACATAATATGTGTCCACTATTAAATATTTATCTTAAAATTTCCCTGTTCATTCATTTTTCTCTTAAGTTATTGTGTTGTGTTCTATTTACTACAGGGCTTCACCACATAGCCTATCCTAACCCTCGTCCCTCCACATCCGGAGTGCAGGAAAGCAGCACTGTACAGAGTTCATTTCCCTAAATTAAAGTATTACCTGAACTACAATATATTGCCTGCATCTTTTCTGGTGTAGACTAAGTCTCTGGTTTTTTAGTTAGGTTTTTATTACTGCAAACTCTGGCATTAACTAACATCCAGAGCCATAATATCAGTGAATCTACTGAGATGAAAATTTATAACTACATAGGCAAATATTTATTGAATATCAAGTTGATGGGAAGTCTATAAAGATGTATAAAATTATTCCTCTTCTCAAAGAAAATGTAAAGACGCTGTAATAAAAGTTCTACTTTTGAGAGCCCAGCACCCTCGAATCTCCGTGCTGACCTATTCCACATTGCCTTTCACACTTCGTACTCCTGCCGTTACTGAAGTCTTGAATATTCCAGTTTGCTGCAGAGTGTATCCCACTTCTTGGAGAATTTTTTTAATTACTTTTATTTTCTGTGCATTGGTGTTTCGTATATCTGTGTGAGGATGTCGTGTCCCCTAGAACTGAACTTACAGACAGCTCTTAACCACTGAGCCATCTCTGTGATTTGTTTCCTAAGAGATGTCACTCAGCTTGTCCCATTTATATTTAGTTTTCAACTATAAGTGGGGAGGCAAACTAACCCAAATCTGTAAGTACTGGACTCCAGTTGCAGACCATAGACCAAAGGGAATTGTTGTTTTCGTGGGCGTTCTCCTTTAAATCCAACTTTACAACTGGATCCATGCTACTGGTTTGAGATACAGTTCGTACTATGAAACATACCTTTAGTCAAAGGATTGAAATTTTATCAACATAATTAAGATTTTCTTAAGTGAATTTATTTAGTGGTTTAAAAAAAAGGGGGGCTAGGTTCTGAAGAACCTGAAGCCGCTGCTAGCTCTACAAAGACCACAAAGAAAAAGAAAAAGTCCCAGAAAGCATCCCAAGAGGATTAAAATGGACATGCTTGGTGGGAGGGGCATACCTTTAAGGTGACAGTTCCTACCCATGATTAACCCCAATAAAAACACACAAAAAAAATAAATAAAAAATAAAGGAAAGGTAAAGTAGTAGCAGGGAGGTTAGAAATGCAAGGTGGGTTTCTTGTCTTATCTTGACTTTCCTTCTGAAGAGGAAGCTAAGCATAAGAAATTTCACAGACGGAATTTGCAAATTATATTTATCAGAATCAGTGGAGACAATGTCAAATTTTAAGGGTTTTTTTTTTAAGAGTGCAGTGTAATTACTTGTCTTTTTATGAAATGTCTGTCTTGGTATGACACTGGAATTAGCATTTTTACAGTTTTGCATTTATTTCAGTGGGAACTTTGAAGAAGTTTACTCGTTTGTGGTAGGTAGAATTAGGAAGGCATCAGTGATGTAGAACCCTAACAGTTATTGTGCATACAGTGTTTTAGTGGCTGTTGATTCTCTGTGTTGTTACATTTTATAACTCATATACCTACAATACTTTACTATTAATTTATAATTGATTATTTATATTGGATGTCTAGTACTAGCCCAGCCCGATTAAATTTATCTAACTGAACTTTTATACCAATAACCTATTATGTTAAACTTTTAAAATAGCATTTAAACTATAAAACTTTTACTTTATAAAGCATTTGTTATAAAAAAAATTGCCAAAACCCATTACAATTTCTATGCATTGTGAGATAATTGAGTGACTTCGGAGGTTTGCATGTTGTTCTAGATGCTCGTTCGTGGTGTTTATGACATTGCTGTGGAATCATTAACCGTCACTGCTATCACTTCCAATGGTCAGGCTGTGCCGCCCACGTGTGTGTGACTTCTTTTGAGCCGGCACTGGGTGCCTGCCTCTACAGGAGGAAATGCAGTTGTCATACAGTGCCAAGCTATTATTTTATGTGTCTCATTCCAGTCTAGAGAGCTTTTCTTCCACACACCTTCAAAAACGGAAAGCAAGAATTCTGTTTTGTTTGGTTTTTAAGCACTCTGTCACGGAGAATTTTCTGTTTCTTTTAGACTTGAGCGTTTTTGCAGACAAAATAGAGGCCATTAGACTGACAGTTGAGCAACACCGTCTCCTGATGTAGATGTTTTAGGTTGAATGGTGTAGCAGCAGAAGCCTGTGAGGCACACAAGTTATGTAGCTCGTCAGCGTGGCTTGCTATTAGAATTGCATCTATAAGAATAACTAGAAATTTCAGAGTTGGAGAGATGACTCAGTGATTAAGAGCATGTGCTGTTCCTCCAAAGGACCCGAGTTCAATTCCCAACTACTACATTGGGTATCTGTAATTCTACCTCCTGGCCAAAACGCCTGCACATAACACATAATTAAAAATAGTAAAAAATGAATTTAAAAAAAGAATAATTAATGATTTAATATAGTTTCTAATATCAACTTTTATATCTAATATTTCTTATGTCTGTGGAATATATTTGGTATGTCCATCAGGTCTTTCATATGTGTCTGTCCGGTTCAGTTCCTAGTATCTCCTACTTGTCCCAGCGGTTCTACGCACACTCTGATGACAGGAAGAATGCTGCTTCAACAGATTAACTCTGTCTGCTGCACTTGATCAGAATTCAACATGGGGAAAATATCATTACAATCTTATTTATTCTCCTACAGTGGAGGTTAAACTATCATAAAGAACCTTTTCATGCCCACATTCCCCACTTAGTACAGGTTTCCTCCTGTCCATTCTGTTGATAATAGTTATAAGATTCCTCCAATGAAGGATAATCTCCTGAATTAGATAGAGGCTTTTGTGTGGCTGTCAGAGGCATAGTGACAGCCAGTGCTGTATTTGGACACATTGGTGCTGAAATTGCTAATTTAATTCTAACATTATTAAAACTAATTCCTCAAGGCTCCTGTCACTTCTTTGCTTAGAGCAGTGGCTCTTAACCTGTGGGTCATGACCCCTTTGGGGGGTTTAAGTGACCATATCAAATACCATATATCAGATACCATGCATATCAGATATTTACATTTTAATTCATTTCAGTAGCAAAATTACAGTTATCAAGTAGGAATAAAAATAATTTTGCACTGGGGGTCACCACAGCATGAGGAACTATACTAGAGGGTCACAGCGTTAGGAAAGTGGAGAACCATTAGCTTAGGGCAAAGATAGGCAGATTTAACTGTGAGCACTCCTGCCAGAATAATGCTTTAAATGTCTTCTCCCCCATGAGGTGATGGAGCGTAGCAGCACTGCGGTCATCCAGCCCCCAGCTACACCGGAGCGTTTCTTGTTTTCTGTGTCGGGAGATTTCAGACACGATGGTGTCTCTAAGTTAACAGTGGGCATGTGTTTGAATCCTGCTCTCAGATTTATTTTCTACCCTTGGATCTTCTGTTTTGAATCTCTCGCTCTGTCCAAGGCCTTTATGTCTAGAACAACTTTTTGAACAAATAGTATATATACTTGGTAGGTTTTTAATTTATAATTTCCGGTTTTTCCCATAATTGTGAATATACTCATTGCTAAAGTTGAACATATAGTTGCCAGATCAGCCTCATGGTAAGTGACCATTTTCCTCTTCTGTACAGTAATGCAAACATTTAACTAAAATCCCATCGGCCTAGAGGCTGCTGAAGAGAACGAATGGCCATACTTGGTTTTACCAGAACTGGTGAGGCTTAGTGGACTGAAGGCTATGTTCAACTTCAGCGAGCTCCTTTGTTTTGTTATAAGTCATAGATGTGTGTTTACACTTCCATTTCTTTCATCATTGAGAACTTGGAGAATAAAAAGACAGATTTCTCATTTTAGTCCCTAGTGTTTAAGACAAGGCATCTGCTTGGCAATGCTATGACCACAATTAATGCTGGGGGGCGGGTCATGAAACCAGAGGGCTGTGTTGTTACCCCAGTTGGTAGATTGTCATCTCTCTGTGTGCTTTCTAGCCACATCTATGATTGATGTGGAAAAAAGCACGTGTGTGTCTGCCTCACTCAAGTCACATTTTAAAACTTTAAAAAATAACTACAATTTTAATGGAAAAGGAGCAGAGAAGGGTGGGTTAAAATGTGAGATGCTGTGTTACTGTGTCAGATGGTCCTGCCTGTCAATGTTTGTAATATAGAACTGTGACTGAGAGTATATGGTATTGTTTTCATTTTTGTTTCGCTGCTCACTCTTTTATACTGAGATGTTTCCTCTTTGTCAGCTCACTGTTTTTGTTTCACACCTATCTGTGTACTTGTGCTTTAAATAAAACTCTAGTTTTGTGTCCAGTGATTGGTTCCATTGTGTGTATAACGTTTGCATCTAATGTAGTGAGATTTTCTGTTTTTTATATTCATTGATATAGCCTAAATTTCACAGAAATGAGCAATCCAATAAATTCAGCCCATGTGTGTCAATAATATCTATACTAAGAACCTATTTAGTCATACTGTCTTTTCTGTATTTAGGCATGATGACCAATTTTTAGCTAATAAATTACGTTCTGCAAAAATAACTGTTTTTGTAACTCTACCAATTTAAAAAGCAGGCACAGTTCGGGAGAGGGGAATCAAATTGTTGGCCTGCTAGACTGCAGTAGCCATGGAATGTTGACAGTGTGTGCGAGGTCAGGCACTTCACGCCTAACCAGGGAGGGGACAGTCCTGGAAGAGGAAGTAGTCACAGCACACAGCTGTTTACACAACCTTGTAAGGTTATACAGTTCTTTAGTAATGGGTCTGCAGCCTGTTAATTCTTGCTTTCTGTAGTCCTAGGCCTGCTTATGGAGCAGAATGCTCCACAGCTGAAAATCAGCTGTCTGCTGTTTTATTTATTTCTTTACTTACTCTGGAAGGTGTGGGGGGGGGGGGACACGCCTATGGTCAAAGTCAAGTGATTGTCAATATAACTTTGAGACAGGATCTAAACCAGGAGCTCGACATTTTAGCTCAATCGCCTACCTCTGAGCCCTCAGGATCCCTTTGCCTCTGTCCTCCAGCAATACAGTTCCATGTGAGCCACTGAACCAGCTTTCTACACGTCCTCTTGAGGTGATATGTAGCCTAGGCTGCCCTCAGGTTTGTTACATAGCAGGTAGACTTGAACAACTGATCCTCTAGAATCCAACTTTTATATATTGGGATCACGTGTGCGAACACCAGGTCATGTGGTGTCTGTATTGAAACCTCTGGTAGCCCTTTCTCTTTACTCCACAAAGGAACTTGATGTTTTTTAAATAAATACAGGTTATACTGATCTAAATACATAGAGGCAAGCTGGAGAAATGTTCCAGAAGTTAAGAGCATGCCGCCAAAGGATCTAGGTTTGTTTCCTAGCACCCACAGAACTCATAACTACATTTGTCTCAAGTCCCAGTGACCTGACACCCCTTCTGGCCTCTGCAGGTACCAGGTGTCTATATGGTACACAGACATACACGTAGGTAAAAACAGGTCTCTGTGAGTTCAAGGCCAGCCTGGTCTACAAAGCATGAAGTGGGACAGACAGGACTGTCACACAGAGAAACCCTTTCTCCAAAAAAGATTCCTTTTTTTTTTTTCTTAAACATGTCAGGTCCTAGGTTTCCTTATTTTCAGAAAAATGCTGTTAGATAGATTCTCCATGCATTGTTTATTACATTTAGGATGCTTGAAATCATTCTTTGAACAAAATAGAAATGATTCCTTGGTGCATAATCTCAGGCATCTTGGTTGGGTTACTAAAATTATCTAATAAAAAGTATTAGGAGTTAGAGATAGCTCAATAGTTAAGAGAATAATGTTCTTCCAGAGAACCTAAGGTAGTTCCAAGCATCCATGTCAGGTGGCTCATGTTCAGAGGATCAGGGTCCTCTAGCATCTGAGAGCACCTGTCCATATACCCCGCCCCACACACATGCGTGACGGAGTGAAGCATTAAAAAGACCTAGCATCTGAAAACAGAAAATACAACCATTTTACTGAAATGTAAACCTATGTCATATATGAATAATTCACCAGTATTCCAGATGAATATTTCAAATGGAGGTGGGTGTCTCGTAACAGCCAGCAGTGTGGACAGTCTAACTATAAAGGTTATGCCTGTGTTTTCGTAGTAATTCAAGAAACAAGAAACCCATCTTTAAATATGTTGCAAGTTGTATATTTTTGATGAATCTTATTTTGCTGTGGGAAAAAATATTGGGATTCAAGTTGACTCAGGTACAAGTCATAAAAATTGTTTCTATTTTAAAATTTATTCATAATTATTTTTAAAAGGGATTTTATTTAATTAAAAAGGTTAATATGTATAAAATAATGTTAAAGTTTTCAAAACAAATGCTGAAAATGGCAAGCATGGAGAGCAAATTTATTTTTAAGTGGAAGCCAGCATAAGTTTTATTTAACATTCTAGTGCTTATGACTGCTCAAGCGATGCAGAGCTATTGCAAGTAAGGAGCAGACAGTAGTAGATAGAACATTGGAAAGATGGCTCTCGGTGACTGCCACACAGCTAAGACTCTCGTAGCCTTTATTGGGAATGTGGGTGTTCCACCATGTGTCTTCAGGGGTGGGTATTGTAGATCAGTGAGAAAACACCTGCTTTAACGTACAGAGACTACTATTGGATCCCTAAAATAGGGACAGCAGAGGGAGGGAGATAGATTGAGATTTTGGGGTCTCACTTTGCAGCCATAGCTGATCTGGAACATGATAACAGATCTGACTGGCTTCAAACTCTGAGCTTTACCTTCCTCCACCTCCCAAGTCCTGAGATTGAAGGTGTACACCACCTTACCTGTTTGGACCTTAATTTTTTTATTTATTCATTTATTTTATTTTATTTTGGATTTTCGAGACAGGGTTTCTCTGTAGCTTTTTGGTTCCTGTCCTGGCACTAGCTCTTGTAGACCACGCTGGCCTTGAACTCACAGAGATCCGCCTGCCTCTGCCTCCCGAGTGCTGGGATTAAAGGCGTGCGCCACCACCGCCCGGCCTAGACCTTAATATTTTAAAGTAAGTTGTTATTACTTTGCACAAATGTGGCAAGGTCTGTTTGAAAATATCTTAATTGAATTGTGTTTTTTTTTTAAATTTGCATTAACTCCTTATGCATACATATTTGTATCTGATAAAAATTAGACATTTTGAAGAGAAAATCTTAGATCAAATGAAAAGTTTTTTTCCTACATAGTTCTAAAATCCTAGTGAATTTTACAATTTGCAGAAGTAATAACATGATATGCATCCTTTGGGACTTTATAAATGAGTTGTGAACACAATTTAAGTTTTATTTTCTTGCTAAAATGGTATCAGACTACACATGTTAAGCTTTTTTACTTTATATTTTGTGTACCTGTTTTCACACTACGGTGTATAAAAAAGATTACCACAGTTTTTAATGATAGCCTATAAATATGCATTATTTAATCTTTTCTCCAATAATAAGTTTTTGGTAAACACCTTTATTATTACATAATTATTTCTTTTTTATTGATTTTATTGAGCTATACATTTTTCCCTCTTTCTCTCCTTTTCTCTCCCCTCCCCTTGAGCCCTCTCCCATGGTCCTCATGCTCCTAATTTACTCAGGAGATCTTGTCTTTTTCTACTTCCTTGATTGGTGTTTTCTGATTTTTTGTTTGTCTTTTTCTTTATTTCTTTAAGGGAGTTTCTCATTTCCTCTTTAAGGGCCTCAAACATTCTCCTGACATTATTTTTAGGTCATTTTCTTCTGCTTCATCTATATTTGGTTGTTCAAGTCTTGCTGTTGTAGGGTCACTAGTTTTTACTGGTGTCATGTTGCTCTTTGTGGTGTTGCATGTGTTCTTATCTTGTCTACCCATCTTTTCCTCTGATTGGTGTAGTTGGGGCTGTCTGAGACTCTGGTGAGCAACCTTCCAGGTGCCAGTGGATCCAAGGCTCAGATGGTTGCTCCTCATGGTGCAGTCAGGGCCACAGTTCCAGTCAACCCACTCACTGGTCACTCCGTGTTCCTGGAGGTTGCTCGGTGCTCTCGGGGTTTGCTCTGCAATAACAAGGTTCGTTTAGGCCTGCTCCCATGGAGATTTCCTTCTTGGGGCTCTTTCTGCTTTGGGCTCTTTGCTGCCTTGGGCCTGTTCTGTCAGAGGTGGCTTGCTCAGGCCTGCTCTGGCAGAGGCTGCTGGCTCTAACCTGCTCCAGCAGATGTTGCTGCCTCAGGTCTTCTACCTCAGAGGCCCCTAATTCATACCCTGTCCAGCAGAGGTCTCTGGTTCAGGCTTGTTTCCTCATCGGTGGCTCCCTTGTACCTGCTCCTGGTCCTGCAGAGGTCTCTGACTTGGGCCTGCTCCCTTGGTGGTTGCTCCCTTGTACCTGCTTTTGTGGAATTCGCTGCCTCAGGTCTGTTTCCATAGATGTTCCTGGCCTGGGCCTGCTCCTATAGAAATTTCTGTTTTGGGCCCAGTCCCACAAAGATCTCTGGCTTAGGCCTATTTCCTCCAAGGTCCCAGACTCATGTATGAACACGCAGATGTCTCTGGCTTTGGCCTACTCCCTCAGTGGTCCTTATACCTGCCCCAGAGGAGTTCACTGCCTCAGGCCTGCTCCAGCAGAAGCTGGCTCAGACCTGTTTGTGTAGATATCCCTGGTCTGAGCCTGCTCCTGCAGAGTTACCTGGCTTGGGCCCAGTCCTGCAAAGGTCTCTAGCTCTGGTCTACTCCCTCCGAGGTCTCAGACTCCTGCCCAGGTCACAGAAGTCTCTGGTACACACCCTCAAAGGTGCCAGCCTTGCACCTGGACCAGCAGAAACTGCTTTGGCTCATACTTATTTCTACACTCAGTTAAAAAGCTTCAACGAAAGTGTAAGTGCTGACATCATGGAACATTGCCAATAAAGCAGCTTCTTCCCCATATTCTACTGTATTTAGATGCATACATGTTTTAAGTTTTTGACAGTTTAAGTGAAATCCATCTTGTTTTCATTCTGGTGTCTGCCTGATATTAATGTGTTTCAGTATTTGTGTTTCTTCTGTGAATAATTGTCATTCTAAGACCATTTTCTAGTGAGTTATCTTTTTCTCATTGATTTCTAGAAGCTCTTATATCCCCATTGCATATGTATTTTACACATTGTATAAGTATTGTCTGCTGTTTGACTTACTGCCTTTTAAGATTCCCTCATTGATGATGTCTGATCTGCTCATCTGTTTTTATGCTTTGTGAGTTCTGTCACGCTGACAAAGGTTTACTTCTCACTCCCCAAATTACACAGATCTTCTCCTTTAAAAAAAATGATTCTTAAAAAAAGAATCACTTAGAAATGTGTGTGTGTTAAAATAGGAGTCAATTTGTTTCTTTTTCTGATAGCCAATTAATTGGAATAAACTGTTTCTTGAAGAGCCTATCCTTTGTCCTGCAGGAAGAATTTGAGTCTTGGCCAGGTGGTGGTGGCGCACTCCTTTAATCCCAGCACTCAGGAGGCAGAGGCAGGCAGATCTCTGTGAGTTCAAGGCCAGCCTGGTCTACAAGAGCTAGTTCCAGGACAGGAACCAAAAAGCTACAGAGAAACCCTGTCTCCAAAAACCAAAAAATAAAAATGAGTCTTTATTGTGTGCCTGGTGTGTATCTACACCAAAGACTGTTTCTTTACTAATAAGTGATAGCTTATCACAGCTCTTCTTTTAATTTTTGGGCTTTTGTCTGCTTATTTTTTAAAACAGGGTCTCTGTGGGCCCTGGCTGTCCTGAACCTTGCTGTCGATCAAGCTAGCCTTGAACTCACAGAAATCTGCCTGCCTCTCCTTTTAATTTTTTTTTTTTTGCCAAAGAAAACCTCATTTACTCTTTCTACTGAGCTTTATAATTAGCCTGTCCAGTATCCATAAAGAGGCTTTAGGTTAGAATTATAGTGAATTAAAGATTACCTAAGTAATACCTAATTGGTCCCTCCCATCCATATTTATAATATATAACTCTTTAACCAGGAGCAATTTTTGATTTTAAGGAGTTTTGGATGCTTTTCTTATTGAATTACACAGAAATAAAAAGCACAGATCATTAGTATATAGTTTAGTAGATTTTTCTAAAGCAAACATTATTACAACTTTCTCCCAGAGCAAAAAGAACATTACCTGAATCCAGAAGTTTCTCTTTAGCTCTCCCTGTTGTTACCTCCCAGGCTACTCTATGACCATGGAGTATTTTATGTTTTTATTACTTGAGTGGCCTTTTCAGTACTCCCTGTCATGCGCCTTCCTTTTCTTAATATTATGTTTGTGGGATTCATTCATGCTTTGTACATAATTTATTTCTCACTACTGTTATATGATAATTTATTGTTAAATGTTTTGTAATTTCACATGCAGTTGGTATTTTATGGACAAAGGACAGCCTCCAGTTTTGAACTATTTATTATACTTTTAGACTTTTGTAAACATTTATCTGTGCATATATATATATATATATATATATATATATGTATGTATACACTTACGTTTGGTGTGTATATCCCTTCTGGGGATATAGAATCTGCTCTTAAACACTAGCAGATATGGTGAATTTGTTTCAAAAGTGACCGCGGTTGTATTCTTGCACCAGCAAAGTGTTCCTTATTAACATCTGATATTTCTTCATTGAAGATGTTTTGTTCAGTGAATGTTAATGTAGGATTTATAGAATATTACTAGTTTTTTTATGAGGCTCATTAAAGTCTTGTCCTTTTATGTGTGTGTATGTGTGTGGTACTGGAGCATACATATGTGCGTGTAGTGCCCTTAGAGGTCATTGGACCCCTGGAACTGAAGTTACAGATGGTTGTGAGCTATCTGATGGGTGCTGAGAACAGACCCTGGGTCCTCTGCAGGCATAGCCAATGCTCTGCACTGATGATTCATCAAACCATCCCCCAGTGTTGCCCATTTTTCCATGGTAAATGTCTTTTCCCATTATGTGTCTTGTCTTTTTCACCTCTTAATGATGTGGGGTTTTGTTTGTTTGGTTTTTAGTGTTTGCTCTTAGTTTTTATGGATCCAGAGTCTCAGGCTTTTACTTATGTATTGATTTGTTATACTACTTAAAAATATTTGTCTATTCCAAGGTCGTAGAGCTGACTTCTTATGGTTTTATTGTGTTCTGACTTTTGAGACAAGGGCTCATGTGCTGGGCTGGCCTTGAACTCATTTGGGATTGTTTTATTGTTTTTTTTTATGGTGTGAGCATTTGATGAACATCTAGTTGCTCCTGTATCAGCTGTTCTAAAGCCTGCATCTTCTCTTAAGTTAAAGGCCATTGTTTAACCCATATTGATTTCTCAGTCAACCATTTTAAGGATAGGGCCATTGGTACCTCTAAAGGTTTGCTAGTTGCTTTGTGTTCTTGTACAGCCTGAATGGCTGGTGACCTTTGTTTAAAATACCTTATAATATCCTTCACAGAAACATGAGTTTTTGGGACTTCAGGAATGTTAATCTGGGTATTCATAGCAATGTTAGCTACACATGGCCTCAGCCTTCCTCTCTGTCCTTGGGGCCCTATGCATTCAACCCATCTCGTGCTTTGTTTCACTTGAGGTAGGGTTCCAGGTCCTAGGAATTGAACAGCTGCCTTGTGAAGATGCCAATTTGGAAGCCAGGATTCTGGAGTAATGATAGTCATGTCTACACCCATAACTAGTAATCCCTCAATTACCTTGTTAATTTATACGCGCTCTTAGATTTGGTCTGTATCACTTACAAAAGTCTGCCAAAATATACGTTTCCTATTTCCTACTGGAGTTTTTGATTCATCCTCCATGTCTATTCAGTCATCCAGAACAGTATTTTTACAGTAGGCACTGAATTTTTAATTTTCCTGGTGAGACGTGTTATCCACAGTAACTGGGGATGGCTGGACCATATTTGACATGGAGACCTGCGAGAGGCTCCCCAAGGAGTTTCCTGATGGTATTGGGTTGCCTTCTCTCTCTTTTGTTGATCTGCATTCATTGATCCAATGTTGACCTTTGCCACACCTCCTACATATTCCAGAAGGCTGAGACAGCCTGTTCTTGCCATTCCCAGAGGAGGCATTATTCCTAGGGATTCTTGACTACAATTCCTTTTCATATGTCCTATTCTACCACAGTTAAAACATTTGGCCATGGATGTCTCCTCATACCTTTAGAAATTGCTTCTCCTACCCAAGCTTCAGTATTATAGTCAGCTGTCTCAACTTTCATTGTATTCAGGATCCATTCACCCATTGGTGCTGATCTAACCTTTTAAGGTCCAAATGTCTTTTTGCATTCTAAGTTGGCATTTTCCAAAGACAGAGATTCAATAAATACTCGTCTAGCTTCTGGGTCTGTCACTCCTCCTTGTAAAGCCTTAGTTAATCTTGTAAAAAAAAAAAAGTCACTAATATTCTCTCTGGCCCTGTTTTACCCTGGTATATGATTCAGTTTTATTACCTGGTTTCTGAATCCTGTCCCAAGCATTAAAGCTGCTGTGCAGTTATAGGGACAAGGTGTGTCCTGAGGATTGGAGTAATAGCCCTCACCAAGAATTTGATCTTGGGAAGTCTCATCCTTTTGCTTTTCCCTGTTTTTCTAAAATTTCTGCCTCTTCTCACCAGTAGCATTTCCATAACAGCTGGGGTTCATCTCCTAGGACCGCTGAGATTAACTAAAGCCCCATGTGTAGGGTAGTCTTATTGCTTGACGCCCACATTTTCACCACTTCCCTAACAAATGGTGAATGCAGGCCATAAGATACTATTGCCTGCTTGATTTCTTTTAGATCGCTCATACCTATAGGTTGTTATGTATATTCTTTGAATACCTTAGGGTATTTTGTGGCAGATGGCTTCTCAGAGGATATTACCAGATAGGCAGCTAAAACTCTGGGTAAATCATCCTGGACTCTGGCACGTATTGATGAGGTTAAACCCTGTCCTTGTATCTTTTCTCCCTGCTCATCAGTTTCAATAATTTTCTCAATTTTCAAATATTTTTACCACTGCCTTTTGTAAAGTCAGAATCTCCTGTCCAGTGTTCCCTTCTAATGTCCTCATTGAGGATTCCAAGGTATGAAATTTGCTCACTAAAGATAACTTCTCATCCTTGGACATAATTTTGATGGCATGCATATTGCTTTCCTGGAGAGATACCTTATATGTTAACCTTCCGTAATTTTTCAACAGATTGCTAAATTCAATGGTATGAATTCTTTCAGATAATGTCTCACCACCATTCGACATTGATTGGATTTTTGTCTGTCAAATTAATGTTAACTTTTTCAATAGTATTAATTTTTCAACTGTTCATTATTAGTCTATAAAGACTGTATCATTTCTAAAAGTGCCTCATTTTTGGCTCTGTTAACAAACCATTTTCTTAATGATAAAATATAAAAAACAAAACTAATTCCCAAAATCAAATAAATGGATATATAAGAAAAATCACATATGCCTTGCAGAATGCCATACATAGTATAAGCAAAAAGGTTATTAAATTCCTGAATGGAATATTTTATCCCATAGTATAACTTTCAAATTTATTAATTTACTTACTGCCATTAGATTTCAGTAAATTGTTGTAGGTGTAATAATCTTTATTGACCAGCAGATGGCACAATACTCTTCACACTGCGTTGATTCCACATGTTGGTGCCTGGTTAAATGCTGACAAATATGCTTTGCTTGACAAATTTATAGCAATTAAATCAATTCCATAAATGGAGCAAGGAGCCCAGAGCTCAAAAGAAGGGAACACAAACCAGAAGCTGTGCAAGTCACTGCGCAGCAGGAAAAGTGGCAAGTGTGGGGGAGGGAGGTGGGGAAGGAGGAAGGCATGAGTGAACCTGAAAAATTGCCAAGTTGCCACAAGGTAGCTCCACTGTGGCTGTGGTGGAGTTTGGCAAAAAGCCACTTAGTAGGTGAAATCAAGCCAGGCAGGTGGGGGTGGGAGACCTTCTGGGTCATGGACCTTTTGGATCTTGTTTTGGCCTATCCCCACAAGTGTGGAGTTGGGATTCACATGGGCGCCAGATGAAGATGGAAGTCACAAAATAATCTCACACTAGCTCAGAATTGGATATAATAAAGGCCTATTTATTTAGGGGTAGACTCACCGATCACAGTCCTCTGCACGAAGGGGAACAGGAACCAAATTCAGAAGCCGTGAGTGAGAAAGAGCGCACACTTTATGTCGGAATTCATAGTATAAATGGTGTGGTGCCTTAAAGTCTGCTGTCTGAAGGGATTCCTACAGCACTAACAGAAATTCCGTATTTATTGGTGAGGGTTCCCACTTGATACATTTGGACAAAACTCACTTCTGCAGGTAATAGTGAACACAAAGCTGTACTAGTGGAGTTCAACCAGCAGTAGCGAGGATGAAGTTCTCATAAATAGGTTTCCCCTCACAGGGCTGGAGAATTGGCTCAATGTTTCCAGACCACACGCTGTTCTTTCAGAGGACCCAGGTTCAGTTTGCAGCACCTAGCTTGTAGCCATTTTTCTTACTGAATGTTAGTCCAAGGAAATTTGGAGAGACCGGATATCTTTAACATGATAAAGAGTTATCCAAACTGTTCTCACTGAGATTGTGTCATTACAATACTTGATACCGTTGCTTTTGGGGCCAGAGCATGCCGTCAAACTCGTGTCTAGAGCCTGGATCTACCTCTTGCTAGCTCGTGGTTTCAGCAGTACACTTCTTGCACAGTGACGGTTCCTTGGTAAATATCTGATGAGTGTATGAGCCATTTCCTTGTCTGTAAAACAGGTGTGATTGTGTACTTGTTTACTGATTACACACAGGTTTTAAGAATTGGCACATAATAGGCTTCCATTGATGTTAGGTGTGTGAACCAGCTCCCAAATCATCACACGGAGACTTATTAGTTATGAATGCTTGGCCTAGCTTAGGCTTGTTTCTGGCTAGCTCTTTTGACTTAACCTATCTCTTTATCTTCCTTTTGCCTCGGAGGTTCTTACTTTTCTTCCTTCTGTATTTCTTACTTTAACTGCTTCTTGTGTCTGCTGACTGATGGCTGCCTGGCCTCTAACCCTGGATGTCTCCCTTGTTCTATCCTTTTCCTGCCTTGTTATTGGCCATTCAGCTCTTTATTAGATCAGTCAGGTGTGTTAGGCAGGCAAGGTGAAACAGCAACACCTCTTTTCATAATTAAACAAATGCAGCGGAAACAAATGTAACACACCTTTACATCATTAAATATGCAGCGGAAACCAAATGTAACACACCTTTACACAGTTCACGTAATATTCTGCAGTATAATCAAATTTAACACAGCTTTGTCTAATTAAAATAATATTCAAGCCTTTAATTCTAGCACATGGGAGGCAGAGGCAGGCGGATCTCTGTGAGTTCAAGGCCAGCCTAGTCTACAAGAACTAGTTCCAGGATAGGTTCCAAAGCTACAAAGAAACCCTGTCTCGAAAAACCAAAAGAAAAAAAAAGTGATGTCATCATTCTAAGGAGCATAGAAACCAACAGCATCATTCTAAGGAGCATAGAAACCAACAGCATCATTCTAAGGAGCATAGAAACCAACAGCATCATTCTAAGGAGCATAGAAACCAACAGCATCATTCTAAGGAGCATAGAAACCAACAGCACCCAAGCACAAGGGATGAGAAGGCAGATGTGACATATCAGAAAGGGAGGCCCTAACATTCAGAAAACTTCTAAAAGTGACGTCGAAGTTGACAAGAGTGTGTTGTGGGCCTAGAGCGATGGTTCAGTGGTCAGGAGCCCTGGTTGCTCTTTAGAGGACCCCAGTTTGATTCCCAGCACCCACCCACATGGCAGCTCGCGACCATCTGTAACTCCAATACCGAGGGAGTCGATGCCCTCTTCTGGCCTCCATGAGCACCAGGCTTGCACATGGTACAAAGATAACATGCAGATAAAACACCCATACACATAAAGATAAACAATTTTTAAGTACGTTGATTAACCTAAGGGCACTTTTCAGTTTTGGGTAGGTGTGTACCAGAGGATTCTGGGTCCCCAGGGTGCTTGGAGTAAGATACACAGGAGATCCTCAGTGGGCAACATGAGAACCAAGTTGAAGTGAAGCCAGCTCGCTTATCTTTTTGCTGTCTCACTGAAGCCTAGCCCGTTTCTGTCTGAGTCTACATTCCTCAGAGGAATGCTTGGTTTTACCACACTCCAGAGTGTAAGGAAAAGCTAGCTAATGGTTATGGATTTGGTTTTCTTTTTGGCAATTTAAACTTTTTCTGAAACTCTTCTGAAAGTGAGCCTACCCTGAGTATCCTTCCTTTTCCTAATATTGCTTCCATTTGATCTTTCATTCTGATTTAAAATTAGTTGAAAGTTTGTGCAATCAAGGCTTAAATCAATTCCACTCTCCCACATGTGTCCATGTGTGTGGGTGTAGGGTATCAGTGTGCATGCTTCATTCCTTCTAGGAAGGGGTTAAGAGGATTGTAGCTCCATATAATTCAACACTGATCCTGATGGCATACAAGAAATTTGAAGCTGCGTATTAACAGAGAGATGACGAGTCTTTATGTGAAGATGATTAACCCTCCTCCCTTTCCTGTGACCCTCCTCCCTTTCCTGTGACCCTCCTCCCTTTCCTGTGATCCTCCTCCCTTTCCTGTGACTCTCCTCCCTTTCCTGTGACCTTCCTCCCTTTCCTGTGACTTTCCCTCTTTCCTGTGACCTTCCCCCTTTCCTGTGACTCTCCTCCCTTTCCTGTGACCTTCCCCCTTTCCTGTGGCGTTCCTCCTTCCAGGAAATCTTTTTTAATTTTCCTACTTCTCATTTTTTTGCTGTTGTTAATAGAAATGGTATATTTTCTAGTGAAAACTTTAGAATTTTTTAGTATTAATTACATCCTATTATTGAAATGTTTTCCAGTGTCAGCTAGTGCACATGGCCAAGTGATCAGGGTTCTTGTACATGTAAACAGTTTTTAGACCGGGTCTCACTGTACCTCACTATGTACATCAGGCTGTCCTCGACTCCATAGAGAGTCCTGGGATTAGAAGTGTGCCCCACCACATCTGGCTAGAAAATTTCACTTCTTAAGTGTCTTTTTGGAGTTCTTTTTAATTTAATATCACCCCAGAATGAAGCTCACTAAGAAGGGATTGGCAAATTATTATAATGTTTCTGTTGTTTTTGTTTCTAGCTTATTCTACTAAACTCAACAAATTTCCTGTATTTAATATTAATGATGACTTGAATGATCTGTGTACCAGTGCAGTGAGCCCAAACACCACCAAAGCCACGAGGTACGCCCTAAATGTGTGGCGCTACTGGTGCATGACCAACGGGCTCAAAGACCACACGGACATCACCAAGGTAAGGGATGCGTGAGTGTGCAAATTCTTTTGGCTGACTTCACTGAGCTTCCAAGTGCCAGACACCCTGCTAAGTGCTGTGGGGAGCACTCATGGAGGAACATGAAATACACAGAAAATTGTCCACAGAACCAAGTAGAATTTAGAGAGTGTTTAATGAGTGTATATTTGTTAAAGTATAAAGAAAAATAAATTAAACCGTATTTCCAGAAAGAGGTAGGAGTTGTTACAATAGAAGAGTAGACCAGTGGAACAAGTGGTGTGAGAAAGAGCAAACTGTACAGGGCAGAGCCATTTGCTACAAAACCAGATAGTGACGATTCTTAAGTGACAACCTGGGAAATCACTGAAGTTGTTTGGTTTCCATACTGCAGGATCTGACTGTAAGAGCTGTAGGTATCGCTAGATCAGGATCTGACTGTAAGAGCTGTAGGTATCACTGGATCAGGATCTGACTGTAAGAGCTGTAGGTATCGCTGGATCAGAATCTGACTGTAAGAGCTGTAGGTATCGCTGGATCAGGATCTGACTGTAAGAGCTGTAGGTATCGCTGGATCAGGATCTGACTGTAAGAGCTGTAGGTATCGCTGGATCAGGATCTGACTGTAAGAGCTGTAGGTATCGCTGGATCAGGATCTGACTGTAAGAGCTGTAGGTATCGCTAGATCAGGATCTGACTGTAAGAGCTGTAGGTATCGCTGGATCAGGATCTGACTGTAAGAGCTGGAGGTATCGCTGGGTCAGGTATAAAAGAATCCACTACAGTTTATTTTTCAGAAGTAAGGAACATGAAAAGTGGTATTTTAGAGAAACTAATTGAAAGTTATGAACAAAACAGTTATTTAGTATTCTTGGTCCCCAGACTCCCCCTTCTCAAGTATTTGAGCTTTGTGTAGGGGAGATGGGTACAGCGATTCTAAGCCAACTGATTATATGCATTAGGCAGTTGGGATTGTGAGGTTTAAAATGGTGGAAATGATAAGCTGGAAGCATAGATTTAAAGGTCTCACAGATGGAGGCCATTAGTTGAAGCCCAAAGGCCAGGAAGATTTCAGAGTTTGGGTGATGTGTTCAAGGAATCAATAAAAGCTGAAATAAAAGCTGTTTCCTCTTTCTGGCAGCATGTGTATTAAGTAATGTAAGAGGCGTTTCTGTTTCACATGAAGATGGGGAGGGCCCTGGGAGTGAGGGCAGAAGAAAGAACAGTGGGAAAGCTCACCAGTGAGGGCAGAACTAGAAGTCCAGGAGGGAAGAGGCAGCAGGACATCCGAGGGCCTTTGGGTTCCTAAAACTAGGTCGGGGGCTAGTGAGATGGCGCATTTGGTAAGTGCTTGCCATGAAAGCAAGAGGAGCTGAATAAAGAGCCCCAGCATCCACACTGCAAAAACCTGGCATGGTGGGTGCCCAGAGTTCCGAGGCCAGTCCTTGGAGCTGGGATCAGTGAGAGACCCTGCCTCAAAAAGGAAGGTGGAGAAGTAATGAGGAAGATACCTGACGTCTACCTATGGCCTCCACATACATGCACAGGCTCATGCATGTGTGCACACACACACCAGAGACCGAGAGAGGATTGGTTGAGTGCATTGGTTCTTGGTAAATAGCAGACTCTGGCTGCTAACAGAGTCATGTGTTAATGGTCTTTCCAGGGAAGCATCCAGAATGTAGGCACTAAGGATTTTGGGCAAACGCAGATCAACTGAGTAGGTTTTTGTTTTAAAAAGCAGGCTGAAGGATGGCTTTCAGTTAAGAGTATCTGCTACTCTTGCTGGGAACCTGGGTTCGGTCCAGTCCCAGAGGCTCCAACACCCTCTTCTGGCTTCCACAGACACCACATGCATGTGGTACACAAACATATGCAGACAAAACACCTATATACAAAATAAATAAATAAATAAATAAATAAATAAATGTTATTTAAAAATCTAGGTCATAGTAAAATTCAGTGTCTGGCATTTAATGAAAAATTATCAAACATGGAAAAAACTAGAAAGTATATCCCTTAAAGAGTGATTCAAGCCTCTACTGGTGGCACTCATTCTAACCCTAATCCTAGCACCTCAGAAGCAAGGTTAGCTACATTCCAAGACTCTGTTTCAAAAGCAAGAAAAAGAAGAGGGGGCTGGAGAGATGGCTCAGTGGTGAGAGCAGGTACTGCACTTGCAAAGGACCTGAGTTCGATTCCCAGCACACATATTCAGTAACTCACTTGTGGTTTGTAATTCCAGTTCAAGGGCTTCAGTGCTCTCTTCTCGATCCTGTAGACACCTGTACTCACATACCTATATCCTCACACAGAGCAGAATTAAAAATAGAATAAATGTTTTAGAAAATCTTCTGTACAAATGTATCATAATCCTGTTGTTAACCAGGGATAAAGAGGAAACAAGAGCAGTTCTAACAAAAGGACAGATGGTTTACAGAGAACCAAAGGTAAGAGTGACAGAAGATTTTCTTTTGGAAACCAGGCAGATGAAAAGATATTGGGACAAATGACTTCTTTAAATTATTGGAAGAAAAGTAATTTCAGTATCCACAGTGACAATGTCTTTCAAAAAGTAAGACGAGATAATAAGTTGAGACATTCAGAGATGAGGGGATTCAGCAGCAGTAGATCCACACTTTGAGAAGCACTAAAGGAAGTTTAACCTAAAGGGAGATGATGGCATCTGGAAATTCGATCCATCACCAAGGGAAGGAAAGGACAGGGAAGGCAGCTACTGTGTAGATATATACATGCTTTAAATCTTTCTGTGGAACATAATTGACTTTTTAAACAAAAACAGTAACAAGATAAAATGGAATAAGTATCATTGATTGATCCAGAAAAGAGGAAAATGGGCAAAAAACAGTTCTGCATTAGCAAGTCCGCAAGCCACAAACAAAAGGTAACATTGTAACTAGCTCAAAGGAAACCTGTCTGCCTCTCTTCTCTCCTCCCCATCCTCCCTCTCCCTCCCTGATCTCCCCCTCTCCCTCCCCACTCTCCCCCCTCTACCTCCTTACCCTCATCTCTTTCTCTCCTCCCCATCTTCCTCTCTCCCTCCCTGATCTCTCCCTCTCCCTCCCCACTCTCCCCCCTCTACCTCCTTACCCTCATCTCTTTCTCTCCTCCCCATCCTCCTCTCACCCTCCCTGATCTCCCCCTCTCCCTCCCCACTCCCCCCCAACCTCCTCTCCTGTTGTAATAGGAGCGGAGCTGCGTCCCCAGCACCCCAGCCACCTGCTAGCTTATGCCTCGAAATAATTGCACAGACACTGTATTCTTTTAAACACTGCTTGGCCCATTTCTATCTAGCCTCTTCTAGGCTAATTCCCACATATTAATTTAGCCCATTTCTAATCATCTGCATAGCACCGCTAGGTGCGCTTACCAGGAAGATTCTAGCCTATGTCCATCCTGGGTCGGAGCTTCATCGTGTGTGCCTCAGAGAGCAGAGCTATCACGTCTACCCGGGAGAGGGGAGCATGTCATCCCTGCTCCAGGGAGCAGAGCTGTCAATTCTCTGAGCTCACTTCCTCTTCCTCCCATCATTCTGTTCTGTTTACTCCAACCACCCATGTTTTAACCTATGAGGGCCAAGCAGTTTCTTTATTGCTTAACCAATGAAATCAACAGATTGATATATGACACTCCCACATCACTCACCCTCATCTCTTTCTCTTCTCCCCATTCTCCTCTCTTTCCCTCCCCCTCTCTTCCTCCCTGCCCTCCTCTCTCTTTCTCTCTGAAAGAAAACTACTTTCTAAATGCAAAGGCATCAGCAGACACGGCACTAAAGGAAGACCCATCAGCCAATAAGGAAGATCACAGTGACAGCCTTGATTCAGGATATTGAAATTATAGTGTATCCTTGTCCATAACAGAATTAAATTGCGCTAGTTACAGATTGCTAACTAAAAAGGCACTGATTATAGGAAGTTATTAAATGACCCACAGATCAAGGTGAAATCACAAAGGAAATTATAAAATATTATGAACCAAATGAAAATTAAGTCACAGCTTAGAGTTTGTAGACTGTGACTTCTGCTAGAGAAGCAGGCAGCCTGCAGCCTGTCACCTCTCCTCTGTTCCTCTAGATCCAATGTCAGTTTTACCCCTGTTGCAGCCTCCCTTGCTCCTCTTTCCCCATCCCCAGTGGATCACACAGATCTTCCCGTCCTAAGCTCCCTTACCTCACTCATTGCTTTATCCCAGGCCCCAACTTCATCAGGCCTTCCTGGGGAACCCGCAGGCCACTCTGACCAGGGAAGCAAGTAGGCTGTGTGTGGATCTGCGCTCTCCCTCCATTTCTCTGAGGCCAGCCTCCCAGTCTCTTCAGCAGCTCTGTAGCACACCATCAGCTGTGGCCTCTCCTCACTTTCTACCCCCATTCCCTGGGAACTAAGCAGACCCTAGTGGAATATTCTGCTCTCCTCCCTCCTGTGAACCACCTCAGCCCCTCTCCAGCCCATCCCCATTCCTGTCAGCTCCCAATGCCTAGAAATAGATTTTACATGGAACCTCAATGACCACACCTATCAGGATCCCAGAAGAATTTCCTACCAGGCAATACACAGCTACCACACACTCCTAAAGAACCAGAGAAGGCAACAGAAACCCAGGAACAAAACACCCACCCAATATAGACAAGAAAAGTGTCTACACCAAGAATTACAATCTTCCCAGTTCCAGATGCCTAGACACCAGAATAAAAACACAGTAACAATCAGGACAATGTGTCTCCACAAGAATCCACAACCCTACTACAGAAGGTCCTGGTTATTGCCATATAGCAGAAACACAAGAAAAAAACCATAAAATATTCTTTATGAATATAACAGAGGTCTTTAAAGAAGAAATTAATACATCCCTTAAAGAAAGGAAGGAAGGAGGAAAAGAAGGAAAGAAAAAGAAAGAGAACACCAAGTAGATAAGACCAGAAAAGAAAGCTAAAGGTGCAGCACAAAGAAAGAATATAAAGGCTGCATGGGAAAAACATGAAGTAAAATATAAAGGCAGACCTATTAGAATTACACCTGACTTCTCAGTGGAGATTGTAAAAGCCAGAGGGGCCTGGAAAGATGTTCTACAGACTCTAAGAGACCACAGGTGCCCTCCCAGACTACTATACCCAACAAAATTTTTAACCACAATGGATGGAGAAAAGAAGACAGACTATGTTAAAACCAAATTTATCATCTTTCTTCAGATAGATACCCTACAGTGGTGCTGGAAGAGAAACTACAACCTCAAGAGGTTAGAGGGAATAAATAATCCCAGACTGTAGGAAGATTTGTAGGAAGCCCACAAGACTGAGGGATGAGCTGGACTGGGCCTAACAACAGTTACTGTCAGAGGTTCTGATCATGCCTAGCCAAGGAGGGGTGACCTTGCGATTCTATCTGAGGACCTACAAACAGGCACTGTCAGAGGTACTGATCATGCCTAGCCAATGAGGGGCAAACACACAATGCCAATGGATTGGAACGCAGATGCCATGCATTCTCACCTCCTCCCCTGAGAGAGCCGTTAGGACCCAGCAACATCTGGTGCCCAAACAGAGATAATCAAAAGAGGGGAAGCACATGGATACACACACACAACAACAACAATACAACAACAACAACAAAACAATAATCAATATCACTGGTTTTTCATATCTCTCAACATCAATGATCTCAATTCCCCAATAAAAAGACAGACAACAGAGTTGTTATGAAACCAGGATCCCTCTGTTGCATCCAAGAAAAACACCTTAATATGAAGGATAGACGTCACCTCAGAGTAAAAGGGTGGAAAAAGATATTCCAAGCAAATGGACCTAAGAAGCAGCCATTTTAATATCTGACAGAATAGACTTCAAACCAAAACTAACCAACAGAAATAGGGGAAGATATACTCGTCAAAGGAAAATCTACCAAGAGGACATTACAGTTCTTAACATCTATGCTCCAAACACAATGGCACCCAAGTGTGTAAAAGAATCATTACTGACCCTTACACGCTGGTAGTGGGAGACTTCAGTACTCCACTCTTGCCAATAAACAGGTCATGCAGTCAAAAACAGAAATCCTGGAGCTGACATCATAAAACAGAAATCCTGGAGCTGACATCATAAAACAGAAATCCTGGAGCTGACATCATAAAACAGAAATCCTGGAGCTGACATCATAAAACAGAAATCCTGGAGCTGACATCATAAAACAGAAATCCTGGAGCTGACATCATAAAACAGAAATCCTGGAGCTGACATCATAAAACAGAAATCCTGGAGCTAACATTATAAACAAACGGACCCTACATATTTACACAACATTTTACTCAAACACAAAAGAATATACCTTCTTTTCAGCACCTCAAGGAACTTCCTCCACAATTAACCACATACTCAGTCACAATGTAAGTTTCAACAGATACCAGAAAATGAAAATAACACCCTGCAACCTATCTGACCACCATGGATTAAAGCTGGATATCAACAGCAGAGACAACAGAAAGCTTACAACTCATGAAAACTGAACAACTCTCTGCTGAATGAAAAACAGGTCAAGGCAGAAATTAAGAAAGAATTTAAAGGCTTTCTAGAATTGAATGAAAATGAATATACAACATACTCTTACCTATGGAACACAATGAAGGTGGTTCTAAGAGGCAAGTTCATAGCACTAAGTGCCGAAAGAAAAAGAGAGAGAAGAGAGAGGAAAAAAATCAGAGAGATCTCATACTAGTAACAACACAAATGAAAGCTCTAGAGCAAAGAAAGCAAAAAAGAAAACACACCCAAAGGAAATAGATGGCAAGAAATAATCAAATTTAGGGCTGAAATCAATAAAATAGAAACAAAAAAATTACAAAGACTCAATGAAGCAAATAGTTGTTGAGAAAATAAGTTTAACAGACTCTTAACCAAATTAACTAAAAGACAGAGAGAGAATATCCAAATTAACATAATTAGAAATGAAAAGGGGGCTCTAACAACAGACACGGAGGAAATCTAAAGACTCATAAGGACATACTTTAAAAACTTGTACTATACCAAATTGGAAAATCTAAAAGAAATTGACAAGGAAGAGGATACGGGAAGAGACAGCTAAAATTGAGAGGTAGTGTGGAAACCTAATACAGTAGAAGCTTCTTAAAATATATACATAGATAAAAGTAATCTAAATGAATTCACCAAATAATGGGGGAGACCGGGATACAACTGAACATCTCTTGTCACCAAATGAAGCTTCCAGTACTGGATTAGATCTAATTGAGTCATTGTCCCCAAACAACTCAGGCCATTGCCAAGATTGCTGTCCACAAACTGACAGCAAGTCCCCATTGCTGAAGACAGTATCTACACAACTCATTGAACATGGAGAAGTTGAGCTAGTGCCTACATATAGTCTTCACCCCTACATTCTAACTCCTGTGATACAGGAAGATATTCTGCACACACCCAAAAGAGAAATGTAAACATCAACCCAGCCAGAGATCCTTTAGTCTACACGATAAACTAGTGCAATGGTGGCACAAAGCTTGTGGTGGCAGCCAACTAATGATCTGACTTGACTTAAGGCTCACTCCACAAGAAGAACCCATACCAACACTGCTTGGATGATCAAGAACCAGAGACTAGAAAGCCCAGGGACCTAGGATAAAACCAAACACAACTGTTCTGAAAACAAAAGTGAAACCACAAAAGAGCAGCAATAAAATGACTAGTAATGACATTCTGCTATACTCATAGATCACTCATCTGCACAGAAGCTTCCTCTTGCAGCAGATGAGGGAAAATGCAGGGACCCTCAGCTAGACATTATGTGGAGAGTGAAAGACCTTGGAACACTCAGCCCTAAATAGGATGTCTCCATCAAATCCCTTCTCTTAGGGCTCAGGGAACCCTGTGGAAGAGGAAGCAGAAAGATTGTAACAGCCAGAGGAGATGGAGGACACCAAGGAAACAAGGCCCTCTAAATTAGCATGAACAAAGCTCATACAAACTCATAGAGACTGAGGCAGCATGCACAGGACCCACTCAGGTCTGTACCAGGCCCTCGATGTATACAGTACGGCTTCCAGTTTGTTTTTAGGGGATGCCTGAGTATGCGAATGAGTGGTCTCTGGTTTTTGTGCCTTCTCTTGGGCTCTTTTCCTTCTCTTTGTCTTGCCCAACTCCAATGTGTTGTGTTTTTATCTTATTTTATTCTATTATTATCCCTTAAAAGTTTATTTTCTGGTGAGAGACAGAAAGGGTGTAGATCTCCATGGGAGGGGAAGAGAAGAGGATCCGGGAAAGATGGAGGGAAGGGAAACCAGAATGAGGATATATTATGTGAGAAAAACTCTGTTTTCAATAAAAGAAAAAAAAAGAATCAATTCAAGGTATGTAAATAGTTTGATTGAATCTCTCAGGTATACGGTTTATGTTCTGAGTGAGCCTGTGCCCTAGGATGTTGAGAGCTGAGTGTGGTATCTTGTGTCTCACAGTGTTCTCTGAGTTCACCCCTCAGGCTAACTGAGAAAGAATATAAATCATATAACTCAGTTAAGTATCACCTTTCATTTTCAGCCAGCTCTGAACTGTGAGGTCTATTTCTCTGGTCTACATATGAAAAAGAATTCAAGTCTGGAATTCTTTTAAAATTTCTTTTAACAAATAATATTTTTTATTCTTAGAGGATTATGTATTATTATTAGAGGATTATGTATACGTATTATGTATAAATAAGACCATTGATGTCTTCTCTCCCACGGGGTTATATAGACCTTTGGAAATATGTAAGCTAGCCAACAGGAAAGGAGTTTCCCAGTCAGTTTTAAACTTATTTCTCTATATCTGCCAACTCTATGGTGTCTTCAGCGCTATGGTCTTACCACATTACAACAGGCAACCAAGAACGGTGGCAATAGCCTGTGCTACTTCTCAGACATTTGGGACTTTGCTGACCCATAACTCATGGCGCTCATTCTTGGAACTTAAATTTTCATTTAATAATGTGTTACTTCTGGGCCTGCTCCCAAAATTTCTTTCAGTAAGTTAAATCATAAACCAGATGGTGCTGGTGCACACCTTTGATCCCAGCACTCAGGAGGCAAAGATTGGTGGATCCCTGAGTTTGAGGACAGCCTGCTCTATAGAGTGAGTTCCAGAGCAGCTAGAACACAGACAAACCTTGTGTCAACTACCACCTCAAATTTAAATAATAAAAAGCATATTCATTTAAAGTAAAATATGGAGTAAAACTGCACCAAAGCAGAATTTGTAAAGAAAATATAGGTTAACTCTAAAAGCTTATGTTAGGAAATTAAATATGAATAGAAAAGCTATAAATCAAATAAATGTAATGTTGAAATAAGTTTTAAAGCTGATCTGATTGGGCCTGGTAGCATAGATGCAGTTTCAGCACTTGGGAGACAGAGACAGAAGGATCAGGGCAGGCTCAAGGTCAGCTTGGCCACAGCGTGAGTTCCAGTCTACCCAGGTCTACTTTAAAAAACCTCTGTCCCCCAAAAAATAATTAAAATGAATTTTAAAAAAAGCTTTAAGACTCAGATGACAAAATAATAAATTGTAAGCAAGATGAGCAGACTTTTTTGAATATGCAGATGGCCAAAGAGGACCCAACTGGGTGGCCCATGCCCCACTGCCAGCACTGTGGAGATGGAGCTGAGTATCCGAAAGCTCCAGGGCAGCTGTGGTACAGTGAGACACTGTCTGGATTTTTTAAAAAAAAAAAAAAAGAAAGAAAAGAAAAGAGATTAAGGTCAGAGAACATAAAAGAATTTAAAATGCTGAAAGCAGCAATAAAAAGGAATATTACTACCTGCATTATAAAGAATGAAAAGGGACTCTGAACAACTGTGTCCCCAAAAGGGACTATAGATAAGGTGAGCAAATTCCTAGGATTCAAAACAAACAGCGTAGCTTCCATTGCCCTTGAGATCAGTTCCAGCTGGTTGGCCTTGCAGGCGGCACTTCTTTCCTGTGTGCACACCTCTTACCAGTGTCCCTGCTGCTCCTGTCCAAGGGGTGGAATCAGCTTTCCCGGCACTGGACTTAAAGCTACCCATGTGAGGAAGCCCAGATAAACCTACAGATATGAGCGAACTGTGTCCCTGATATCCAAATGACTGCATCCGCGAGTTACCCTAGGAGAAAACACAGCGTGAATACGCATCTGAGTTTATTCCAGATGCTGACTCATAAACAATTTGGCAGTGCCCGCTAAGCTTTAGGTTGTTTCTTATCCAGCGGAAGGTAGCTGGCATACTCCAGTTTATGTGGCCTCATCTTGCCTTTATCTCTGCTTGCCAGCAGCATTGGTGACCTTCCCAGAAACCACAAGACCACTCCACACTTCTAAGACTTTTCTGCGTGCTACTTCCTCGGCCCAAAATGCCTCTTCTGGGGGTGTATTTGGAACCTTTCTCAGTGGTCTCACATAAGCTCAAGTTCTGTCTCTGCCCTTCCTTAACTCGGTCACCCCATCACCTGGGTCCCATGACCCTTGCATTTGTATTACAGTTCTGTTAGTTATGTTTCTGATTGCTGTAACTAAATACCTCACAAGAAGCCACTCGATGGAGGAAGCAGTTTATTCAGGTTGACAATTTGAGCTGAAGCCCTGCCATGGTGGGGAATGAATGTCTGCTGGGGTGAGCTGTCCTGTTTTCATATGAGCAAGTCAGAGAGCCGAGAAGAAGCCCCGCTCCCCCTTTTGTTTTCTATTTTCAAGCCTCCTGCCTTCACCTCCTGAGTGCTGGCATCACGGGCGTGTGGTACTGGTGATAGAACCTAGGGCTTCTGCATGCTCCGCAAGCAACGGACCCATGGAGCTACACCCCCGGCCCCCTTCCCTGCTTTGCTTTCAGTTCAGGACACCAGCCCATGATTCCTGCTGCCTATAAAGTCCTCTCTAGAAACGGTGTTAGTGCCCTGGAGTCTCTTAATACAATGGAGAATAGAGGGTATCCATCACTGGTGCTTTCCAGTGCAGCCGTGGATTGTGGATTGCAGGCCATTGTCTCAGATGAAGGCAAGAGCTGCATTTGTTCAGGGCTGGGCCTCCAGCACCAACCAGGTTCTGCCCGGTTAGATAATGACAGCTCATGTGCTGATAAAGGTGTCAAGTCAGCGCCTTTACCACACAGACACAGAGCTCAGCATCTCTCTACATGGGCATGTCAGCTGGTCTCACTGTGCAGGTCTTGTTTGGGTGACCGTGGAGTTGAGATTTCCTGGGTACATGGTTAGAAGACAGACTCACAACAGACATCATGGCCCTCCAGCTCTGAGACTCTCTCCTCTCCTTCCGTGATGCTCCCTGAGCCTAGGAGGTAGAAGCTGATTAACAGATGCGTCCCTGGAATTGGGGACTCCATAGCCAGTCCTCAGATGTTGACTATTTGTAGATTTCTGTGGTCTTCATCTACTGCAAAGAGAAGCTTTGTTGGTGAGAGACACGCTTCACTGTGGCTGTGAGGATGTTTACAGTGCAGTAGAAATCATCCTGCAAAGTGGCAGAAGTAGGCTCTCCTCTAGGCTCCACGCCCTCAGCAGCCATGGGCAGTTGACTGGGTTCATTTCTCTCCAATTAGAGAGCTGTTGATGACTCACTAGATATACATGCACCCGTGGACATACTGACCACGATGGTCACTTTTTAAGTATGCAACGCAGTAATGTTTACTGTAGTCACAGCATTCTGCAAACCATCACCATTATTCATTCCCAGAATTCTTTCATCCATCCGAATAGAAACTGTGTACTCATCAAAAAATATAGTTCCCAATTTCCTCTTTGCCCCTGGCCCTGGTAACTACTACCCTGCCATCTGCCTCTATGAATTTACTTTCTTCACATTAGCAGAATTCTCTCTCCTTTAGCTCTGGGTCACTTGTCCTTTTGTGTGTGTAGAAGTGGAATAAGTGAGCTTGTTTGACATAGTATTTCAAGGCCCATTCCTTTTTATTGCTGAAGAAAATTCCATATAGTGTATGTAATATATATATATATATATATATATATATATATATATATACGCACACACACACACATCCTCATTTGTTTATCCACTTACCTACTGATGGTTTCCCCTCAGTTTGACCATTATGAAAAATGCTACAGTAAAAGAAAAAACCCTCTGTATCTATATAGATTTAGTATAGGCAAAGGCTGTCGGTCCTGTTGGGCTGTGACTTAGACTCTGATTTCCTAACATCCCAACTACCATTTGATATCATCTCTCTTCTTTTTCATAATTCTAGTCATCCTGGAGTTTCTTGTGGTTTTAATTTCCCGTGCCAGAGAGAGATTGGGGCTGGGAAGAGACTATCTAATGCATTGGAGTCCCTAATTCTGAATCCCTCTTTAAGATCTCGGTTTGCAGCCCAGTGGTGGTGGCACATGCCTTTAATCTCAGCACTTGAGAAACAGAGACAGGTGGATCTCTGTGAGTTCGAAGCCAGCCTGGTCTACAGAGCAAGTTCCAGGACAGGCTCCATAGCTACAGACAAACCCTGTCTTGAAAAACGCAAAAACAAAACAACAAGAAACAAAACAAAAACCAAAAAAAAAAAAAATCTAGGTTTACTCAGGTTTGATTTTTTTTTTCCCCCTACAACCAAAGAAATCCCAAATAATTGTTTTAGCTTTGTTTGTTTTTCTAGACAGGGTTTCCCTGGGTATCCCTTGCTATCTTGGAACTCACTCTGTAGACCAGGCTGGTCTTGAACTCAGAGATCCCCCTGCCTCTACCTCTGGAGTGCTGAGAATAAAGGTGTGCACCACCGCCCAGCTTTTTTAACATTTTTGTTGATAAATAAGAAAGCTAGTCTTATGATTTATACATAACTACCCTAATCTTTTTTACTAACAGATTATCAAAAAAAAATGATATTTTGTCCTTTTTATTTTAAAAAATCCTTTTTTATTTTACATACCAACTCCCTCCCTCCCCTTCCCTTGTTTCCACCGCCTCCCCCTTCACACTATCCACTCCTCAGAGGGGGTAAGGTATTCCTTGGGGAGTCAACAAAGTATGGCATACAAAGTTGAGGCAGGAGCAAGCCCCTCCTGCTGTACCGCAGCTGAGCAAGGTGTTCCACCGTAGGAAATGTGCTCCAGAAAGCCAGTTCATACACCCGGGCTAGGTCCTGGTCCCACTGCCAGGCCCCTACCCCAACAGATCAAGCCACATAACTGTCACCCGCATTCAGAGAGCCTAGTTCTGTCCCATACAAGTTCCCGGGCTGCCAGTCTAGAGTCTGTGTGCAGATATTTTGTCCTTTTATGTTCCTTCCTTTCTTCCTTTTTTATTTTTTAATTCAGTATGCTATCCTCCTCCTCACTTTCTAGGGAGGAACCTAGTTTTCATTGTAGGTATATTTTTACAGTTCTTGCCTGTAGAATACTTTTATTTTTATTAAGTAGATTTATTTCTTGCAATATCAGTTTCAATTCAGTTCTGAAAATTTTAAAGTAGATGCCACATCTTTAAAATAATTTTTCGATATTTGTCAGACTTGTATTCTTCTCCCTGTCATGTCAATGGCCATGCATAAAATACTTACTGACATTGGACCACCCTTCCGCTGTAGTAACCCCACTGGCGATGCAGGGTGACTGCCCTGTCGTCTTGACTATGATGCAGAGTCTGGCAGTTGTTGTCGTACAAGGTACCATGTTACCTGGAACTTGTGCATATCAGAACCATTGTCTCTTCAGTATTTGTTTACTGTGATTGTCTCTGTGTATGTGAGCACAGACATGTGCCATGATGTACCTGTGATGTGTCTGTGTATGGAGCACAGACATGTGCCATGATGTACCTGTGATGTGTCTGTGTATGGAGCACAGACATGTGCCATGATGTACCTGTGATGTCTCTGTGTGTGTGAGCACAGACATGTGCCATGATGTACCTGTGATGTCTCTGTGTATGGAGCACAGACATGTGCCATGATGTACCTGTGATGTCTCTGTGTGTGTGAGCACAGACATGTGCCATGATGTACCTGTGATGTCTCTGTGTATGGAGCACAGACATGTGCCATGATGTACCTGTGATGTGTCTGTGTATGGAGCACAGACATGTGCCATGATGTACCTGTGATGTCTCTGTGTGTGTGAGCACAGACATGTGCCATGATGTACCTGTGATGTCTCTGTGTATGGAGCACAGACATGTGCCATGATGTACCTGTGATGTCTCTGTGTATGGAGCACAGCCATGTGCCATGATGTACCTGTGATGTCTCTGTGTGTGTGAGCACAGACATGTGCCATGATGTACCTGTGATTGTCTCTGTGTATGTGAGCACAGACATGTGCCATGATGTACCTGTGATGTGTCTGTGTATGGAGCACAGACATGTGCCATGATGTACCTGTGATGTGTCTGTGTATGGAGCACAGACATGTGCCATGATGTACCTGTGATGTGTCTGTGTGTATGAGCACAGACGTGTGCCATGATGTACCTGTGCTGGTCAAAGAGCGACTGTGAAAATCAGGGTTCGGCTTCTGCCTCTTTTTTTTTTTTTGAGGCAGGGTCTCTTTGTTGCTCTGTTGGCTGAGTACCCCAGTCGGTTCTTCTGCCTCTGCCTGCATCTCACTCTAAGGGTGCTAGCTTTCCAGATCCGTGCTGCCACATACATGAGTTCTGACTTGAACCAGGTCGTCAGGCTTGTGTGAGGAGCACTTCCATCTGCTGAGCCATCTCCCCAGCCCAGCCATTGCTTTCTTGACATCTTACTAATCTGAATACATCTTATGCAGCATGAAAGTTGCCTTGTGTAAGGTTACTTTATATGTCTTGGTTTTGTTATACTATCTAGATGTGAGTTAGATAAGAATGAACAGCCTTTACGGCTTCCTTACATATTGTTTGTTAAACTGTGTAAATCCAGAAGAACTGGTAAGTCATTGGTCAAACAGTTACCCAGCATGAATGAGGCATTTGATTTATTCCCAGCACCACAGTAAGGAGAGTAAAAGCACACACCTGTAGTGGCTTAGATGCCCACATTCCAGCAGTGTGCATGTGCACATATGCATTCATGAACCCCTGCACACACACACACACACACGCGCGCGCGTGCATGCACACTAAACAAAAACTTCAAAATAAAATCCATATATATAGATTTTCCTATTAATGTACATAAAGCATGCGGCACTCTTCCATGGTCTTCACGCTCGTTTGCCTAAGTCCACTTCTCTACCTTTTCCTTCCTCTCAGACCTGAAGGGACTTTATCATCTTGATAAGTTTTCTCAGAAGTTGATGTTTACTTTACCTTCTTCAGTTTTCCCCTTCTTCATTAATTTTCATTTTTGTTTGTATTGGCTCATTTTACTATTTATGAATTACTTTTCTAGCTTTTGGGGTATATACGTTTGCTTACTCAGAATAAAATTTTCTAACAAATCATTCTAGTTTATGTTATTGGGGTATATTTAATGAGATAGTTTTATAAATCATAGTTTAGTCAATTTTTGTTTTTAAATCAGATTCTTCAGGGATATCATTTTTTTAAAAAAAAATTCTTTTTTATTTATGTGTATGTATTATGTGAGTGAACAGGAAGGCCAGCAGACAGCGTTCACTGCCCTGGAGCTGGAGTTACAGCTGTGAGTCCCTGACTGACATCTGTGCCAGGAACTGAACTCTTCTTCTCTGCAAGAGACTTCATCTCCCCAGCCCCTAATTGGCTCGTTTTTATTTTCTCTTTGTCTCCTGGCTTTAGCACAGTGAGTGTTGACTGCATGGTTTCCACTTGAGCATTTCCACTGCAATCGTGTGTATTGTAGCCTGACTCAGCATTTCTACTGCAATCGTGTGTGTTGTAGCCTGACTCAGCATTTCTACTGCAATCCTGTGTTGTAGCCTGACTCAGCATTTCTACTGCAATCCTGTGTTGTAGCCTGACTCAGCATTTCTACTGCAATCCTGTGTTGTAGCCTGACTCAGCATTTCTACTGCAATCCTGTGTTGTAGCCTGACTCAGCATTTCTACTGCAATCGTGTGTTGTAGCCTGACTCAGCATTTCTACTGCAATCCTGTGTTGTAGCCTGACTCAGCATTTCTACTGCAATCCTGTGTTGTAGCCTGACTCAGCATTTCTACTGCAATCGTGTGTATTGTAGCCTGACTCAGCATTTCTACTGCAATCCTGTGTTGTAGCCTGACTCAGCATTTCTACTGCAATCGTGTGTGTTGTAGCCTGACTCAGCATTTCTACTGCAATCGTGTGTGTTGTAGCCTGACTCAGCATTTCTACTGCAATCCTGTGTTGTAGCCTGACTCAGCATTTCTACTGCAATCCTGTGTTGTAGCCTGACTCAGCATTTCTACTGCAATCGTGTGTGTTGTAGCCTGACTCAGCATTTCTACTGCAATCGTGTGTGTTGTAGCCTGACTCAGCATTTCTACTGCAATCGTGTGTTGTAGCCTGACTCAGCATTTCTACTGCAATCCTGTGTTGTAGCCTGACTCAGCATTTCTACTGCAATCCTGTGTTGTAGCCTGACTCAGCATTTCTACTGCAATCCTGTGTTGTAGCCTGACTCAGCATTTCTACTGCAATCGTGTGTATTGTAGCCTGACTCAAGGTTTCCTCCTCCTTACATCTTTATCTTGACCACAAAGATTTCTTTTTTTATTATTTTATTATTGATTTTATTGAGCTATTCATTTTTCTCTGCTCCCCTCTCCTTCAATCCTCTCCATGCTCCCAATTTACTCAGGAGATTTTGTCTTTTCTACTTCCCATGTAGATTGATCCATGTGTGTCTCTCTTAGGGTCCTCATTATTGTCTAGATTCTCTGGGATTGTGATTTATAGGCTGGTTTTCTTTGCTTTATGTCTAAAGACCACTTATGAGTGGTACACAATTGTCTTTCTGTGTCTGGGTTACTTCACTCAATATGATGTTTCCTAGCTCCATCCATTTGCCTGCAAAGATTTCTTATAAGCCAAACTTATAAAACTGATATTGAAAATCTAGTGTTTATTAATTGAAAAATCACAGACCATTAATTTTTTACATAAGTTGGATGTGTTGGTTCTCCTCCTCAGAAGTCCCTGCTCAGGAATAGGTACCAAACAGTATAGGCAGGTATTGAGGACATTAATGCTGAACTAATTCCATGGTTAAGCTATGGAGTCCCTTAGAAAGGGTGACTGAGCTTCATTAAAGGAGAAGAAGTGGTTTGCAAACAAAAAGAAGAAAGGATCATCCAGAAAGGACTAGCCCACATTACGAAGGCCAGTCATAGTAGCAATCGGTAGGCATCTGTAGACACACCTGTAAGGGGCTGTGTGCTCACTGCTGCTTACATACTCCTGGAAATTCACAGTCCATATCTCCTGTAAGCCTTACTTATGGGCTATGAGAAGGTGGCTACCAGTATGCCCTGTTTTGCAGATCATGAAATGCTGAGTTTTAAAGAAATTAGAGGAAACCAACTATGAAACCTAGATCATCCAGTTTGAAAGCCACTGCTTTTCTCCTACATTGTGTGAAAGGTTCAATCCTCTAGCGGTCAGGAAACTGTTCTCCCCCTAGCACAGCCCCTAGTGAGGACTGGGGAAAAGAGGGGTTAGCTGAGTGTCCTCAAATGTGTAACCTCAGTGTTTGTCTCATTTGAGATCCCTGCAGTGAAGTTGAATGAGCTGCTCGAGAACTTCTATGTCACTGTCAAGAAGAGCGATGGCTCAGACTTCCTGGCCACCTCACTTCACGCCATTCGCCGTGGCCTGGACCGCATCCTGAAGAATGCGGGTGTGGGCTTTTCCATCACCAGCAGCACCTTCAGTTCTTCCACCAAGAAACTCAAGGAGAAGCTGTGGGTTCTGAGTAAGGCAGGGATGTCGGGTGCCCGTTCTCGCAATATCGTCTACTTCTCCCTTTCTGATGAGGAGGAGATGTGGCAGGCAGGGTGTCTAGGGGATGACAGCCCCATTACTCTCCTGTCCACAGTGGTCAAGTACAACAGCCAGTATCTGAATATGCGGACGCTGCAGGAGCACGCAGACCTGATGTATGGTGACATTGAGTTGCTCAAAGACCCACAAAACCAGCCCTACTTTGCCCGGACAGACAGTGTTAAGCGAGAGAGCCGGAGTGCTTCTACTAGAGTATGTCATGGGAAAATCTACCATGAGCATTCCAGGGGACACAAACAGTGCCCTTACTGCCTCCTCTACAAGTACATGTACATCCACCGGCCACCTACCCAAATGGAAGCCAAGTCTCCCTTCTATCTGACAGCCAGGAAGGAGGCCGTGGACATGGGCAGTGTGTGGTATGAGGAGCAGAGGATGGGGCTGCGGTCCCTCCGGGGAATTGTCCCAAATTTAGCCAGAAAGGTCAAGCTGGACAACTGTGAAAACTTCACCTTTGTCTCATTCACTCAGGTCTCCAGGCGACTTAGCTCCCACAGCTGCTGCCAGTGAGCCTTCCAAGGCCAGGACTTCCCTCAGGTGGTCATGGCCAGAGTCATCAGCAAGCAGGTCCTGAGGAGACAGAAGCTGTCTTCACTCCATGATCCAGCTGGTCTCCATTACTGCAGCAGGCCATTCCTCAGTCTTGAAATTCAGTTTTTCATAAAAGTAGATGACTGAATAATGTTTTATCTAAATGTGTGACACCTCGTTAAATCTTGGAATCTAACACAATGTATAATTATTATATACAAGAGTGAAGAAATTCATTTTATCTAGTGCCTTTTTCGCACGGGTTTTCTTGGGGGAAAAAAAGTAAGTTTTAAGTACTTACTTTAAAAAAAAAAAATCCCAGTAGCCTGGTAGCTTTAGAATGGTATAGAATATGTACACTTTGTTGAGTTTCTTTCACATAAGGACCTAGAGCAAGGGAGACAGACATATTAAGAGAAAAGCTACACTTAGCACTCTTTATGTTTTCTCAGTGAACGCTCTGCCAGGGCGGCAGACCTATTCACTGAGATAAAAGAAACATTTCCACTGTGCTGTTGATAAAGACAATTTGGTAAAACAAAAATCAGTACTCTGAAAAGGTGGTTCTGAGACACCACATGCAGTGGACTCAGTAGTCTGCACCGTGAGGGTTTCTAGAAAGCCACTTGTGACCCAAATAGGAAAACCTGAAGCAGAAGTGCCTGCACCTGTCTGAGTTCTCCACACCATGAGAGCATTTGCTGTTTGAACTTTGTTGTGTGTTAATCTGTTTTTCACTTCATGCGGTTGTTCTGTTGGCAAGAGTCCCTGCACATGTAAGGCTAGCTCATGCTTTCCTAGGAAAATCAACAAAGTAAGCCACAAAGAAAACAGATTCCCCACTGCATCTACTTAAAGACTCTGGAGATCTGTGGGTTGGCACAGGTAAGCAAGCCAGCACTGAGGACATGGTGACCGAGTCAGAGCATGCGTAGGTTAGTCGTGCATTGTCAAATCATTTCACATTAATAAAACTCAACCTGACCATGTGCTGTTTAAACAGCGGAATTTTCTATTAGCTACTCTGAATACAAGTTTTTAAAAAGGAACCCAAAGACTACTGATTAATAGGAGTAGCTGCTGCTCTACTCTCCATTCAATGGAAGACTGCTATAATTTGTACCATTGTGTTCTCATGTATGCTTTTGCATCCCAAATTAAAATCCCAGTGTAGATGCATACTGCACAAGTCCTTACATTAGTCATTTCTTTTTCAAAGTACTGTTTTAATGTTTATTTAAAGTAGTTGTTTTAAAGTCACTCGTTAGTCACTGAAACACAGGACACTTTACCAGAGAAGACTCAACCGATGCTGCCTTAAGGACTCATGTTGTTCTCTTTCTAGTGAGTACATGCTTAGAGTTCCGTGCACTAGGCTACCTCCCTGGGTAGTGATGAGTTTTAGTGGCCCCTTCTTTGTGTAAATAACACGCAATTAATATTCAGTGTTTGACTTGACCTTGTGTATTAGTCTGTAGTGGCTTCCAATCGTGATTTTAAAGAGATAGACAAACTAGGTGTGGTAGCACACGCCTTTAATCCCAGCACTTGGGAGGCAGAGGAAGGCAGACCTCTGTAAGGCCAGCCTGGTCTACAAAGTGAGTTCCAGGACAGCCAGGGCTACGCAGAGAGAAACCCTGTCTCAGGAATAAAGAAGCAGAGATGGTCACAAAATGTTAGGTCAGTCTTCTTTAGTTTGCTAAACACCCAAAAGTTATTTTGATTGTGGGAAGCAAACAGTTATCTTTTCGGTTCTGCATGTAAGATGGAGACATGACTTGTATGGCCAAGATGCAGAGTCTGCATCTTAATTATGAACACCTTCATTTTTATTTTAGATAGATTCAGAATGTTGTCATTAGGTGTGCTGTGATCTTTCCAAGTTTAACATTCCCAACAGTAGCAATAACTGACCATATGTCGTCAATATCCCTGTCAAATGAGACTGTTGAGCATTTGAATAAGCATTTCGGCTTCAACTCACTGCCTTCCACCTATTTGATGCATTGTTAGTTCTCCGAATTCCCAGGTGAACAGTTATACTAAAAACTCAAGAATCAGATCTTCAGTTCCACTTCACAGCACGGGAATTCTTGAGTTTTGCTTCCTTGAGTTGTGGGAGTGAGGAAGAACACACTTATATCAAGGGCTCCCACATGCCATGCACAACTTTATTGTGTATTTGTGCAGATATGGCTTTGTGAAACACACTTTCAATCAATGCATGGTAAAGTGGGGTGAGCCCACGGGCTGACAGAATAGCTGTTTTCCCAGATAACCGTGCTCCGAAGGAGCCAAGAGCTTGTGGCTGAGGTTCAAATGAAGAACTTCTTTCCAGTCAATTATATGCCATCTCCACAGGATACATAATCTGCTTTTGGCTTAAGCAAAAGAAAGGAGAATTCCAGAAGGGACAGGGCAAGTTACAAGCACTTTCCCCACTTGCCTTTGGGTGTCTGTGCACCAGAGTTGGGGTGTTTACCCAGAATTTCAGTTTGAGCCGGGATCGTAGCTCAGTGGCAGGATACTTGCCTAGGATATGCGAGGGCATGGGTTCCGTTCCCAGCACCAATGAAATAAATTCTTTAGCTAGCATACCCCAATGCAAGTTGCCTCTGGGCCGTGCATAAGGGAAGTTGCCATCTCAGTTCTGCAAGGACCCCTGGAATCTTTGGAGAAGATCATGGTTTTTGTATTGCTATAAAAGAAGCTAAGGTAGGCATGGTGACTCACGCCTGTAATGCCAACACTCACAAGACAGAGGCAAGAGGATTGCCATGAGTTCTGAGCCAGCCTAGGCCATCGTGGGCTACAGAGTGAGACTCTGTCCTGAGAAGCAAAATTAACGGGCTAGAGATGGGTCAGCCGTGAAGAGCACTGGCTGCTCTTCTAGAGGACCTGGACTCCGTAAACTTCAGTCCCTGGAGATCAGACACGCTCTTTCAGCCCCCATGAGCACCAGGTACAAACATTGTGCACAGGCATGTGGTAAAAACCACCCACTTAGACAATTCATAAAAGGAGATGTAGGTGCTCCCTCCCCAGCACCCACGGGCCTCTCTCTGGGGAATGGCTTGCCAGCTCGTCATCCTGGTTTGGGAGATCCAGTTAGACGTGAAGAGTTTAACATACTGCTGTATCCTAGCCAAGCAATGGATTTTTGTTGTTGTTCTTGTTACAGCTTTTAGTAACTGGTATCACTCATTTCTTCCATTGTGGAGATTCTCTTCCTTACGTTTTTAAACTTGAAGAGGAAACAGTGAACACAACCAAACCTATGACGTCTACCTCTAGCACAACCAAGCCTGATTGGTTCCTTGGATTTTGTTCTGATTAGTCAGCTCAGACCCATAAATGGCGTTATTAATTTAGTCTTATTAAAAGTATCAAGCATTTTAGCATGTTCATAGACACATCCATGAAGAGGCTCTGAACAAGAGGGTATTTATGTAGAAATTAATGTCTTGACAGATGCGGGGCCGTTCTTTCGCCACTGACTTGGGCAGCTCTGCTGCAGCACCGCGTGAGCGCCTCAGTGACCTCAGTGGACTGGCTCCCGGCCTTTAGCAAGACACACTGCTGTTCTATTACTGCTCAGTACACTAGCATGTCTTTTCAGGAGATGCTTCTTTAATTTTCAAGTTTCAGAACTTCTAAAGTTATTTTGTTATCTCTAGACAACAGAATGCTATTGTTAGTTTAAGCTACAGTAACCACGTTGTTGCCATTTAAATGAACAGAATGGTTAAAGATCATCCTTACCAAGTATTCATCACTTTATTGCTTTTATGAGACACTGATTGCTTTTTTAAAAAAGGTGAACTTGGAGCCAGTTTAGGCATAGATGAATGCACATAGCAGGACCTCCCAGAGGCTGGCTGGCTTGTCCTAGGTGAGCTCCACTCTGGTCTGAGTCCCCACTGTACCTGTCTGGGAGCTGTGAACAGAACATAGTGGAAATCTCAAATTTGTGGACACTTTAAGTAATTTCACTTCTAAAAAAAATTTTTAATGTTCTGTGTCAAAAGAAAAACATTCTGTTGTTTAAACATTGTTCCTAAGCAAAGATCTTCGTTGTGCTTTTTCCATGTGAATGAGTCAATTCACGGTGACTGGAACAGTGCTAGATTGAAAATTTATTGGAAGAATCAAACCTGAAAAATGCCAATTATGTGAGGGACAGGAGAGCTTTTCCTGTTTAAAAAGTTTTTAATGAAGATAATTGAATATGGAAACAGCAGCTTGAGTTTGCCTTTAATAGAAAGACTACTGAGAAACAAGATCTTTCCTGAACAAATGAGTGTCTGTGATCATAAAGCTTAAAAAGACTCAGTGTGTTCCAGCTTCACACACATGCATGCACACTCACTTACATACACAAATAAAAAAAATGTGTAGCTACCCCTTCTGGATCGGAATCTTCAGACATCTGATCAGAAAGCAGCAAGCTGTCTATAAGAAGAGAAGAGTGGCTGGCTTCAGCTCCTCTATAGCAGCAGGTACTGGGAAACAGTAGGGAATTTTGAAGAGAAAGATTATATCTTTGGAATTTTATATTTTAATATCTAAAATATTTTAGTTATGATAAATTCCAAGAAAATATCACCTGCCCTACAACATACAACACATCATTTAGACTAAATGGATCTATAATTGCAGTGTCTCTGAAAGAATAATCATTGGGTCATTATCCACTAGAGGAAGGAGTGGGTGCTGTAAACAGACAATAAAGCTAGAAGCTATGCACCTAAAAATCCCAGAGTCCTCTCTTGAATGTGCTAAGTTAATATAACATGTACTTAAAAGTAAATATAGTGCCATAGTACTGTTTTTATTCAATTTTATTACTGAAATAATTCATGGCAGCTGGAAAACTCAGATACAACTCCTACAAATGAAATCTAAATTACTTTAGACTTTTCCAACAATTAAACCATTCTTGCCGTAGAGCCCATTGCTTCTGAGTGGCCACTTGTTCTGTACTGAGTGACAGAGCCAGGGCTGTGCCTGTCCACTGCATCCCGTGCACCTTCACTGTCCCGGAGTTAGTAACCACAGGTACAAAATCAGACAGTTACAGGACCCGAGTTCAATTCCCAAAACACACCTGGCAGCTTACAGCTCTGTGACTCCAGTTCCAGGGGACCCAATGCCTTCTTCTGGCCTCCACATGCACACAAACAACCGCAAAATAAACCTTTAAAAAGCTGGATTTGCTGAGCAGTGGTGCACACCTTTAACTCAGCACTCTGGAGGCAGAGGCGGGCATCTGAGTTTAAGGCCAGCCTGGTCTACAGAGTGAGTTCCAAGACAGTCAAAACTGTTACATAGAGAAACCCTGTCTCGAACCACCAAAAAGAAAAAGAATGAGAGAAAAGGAAGGAAAGAAAGAAAAAGAAAACAAAGACTTGGGGGCTGGAAAGATGGTCCAGTGGTTAAGAGCACTGGCTGCTCTTCCAGAGTCCTGCGTTCAATTCTCAGCAGCCACGTGGTGGCTCACAACCATCTGTAATTGGATCTGATGGCCTTTTCTGGCCTACATGCAGACAGAGCACAGATACCTTTAAAAAAAAAAAGCTGGATCAGGAAAAATGGTGTATTCTGGAGTACAACAATAATAAGAGAAGTGGGATCTTAACTGCAGGAAGCCGGCCAAGGCAGTGGTGCTTTCTCAACAACTCGTGACATCGTAGACATCTGTCAAAGTTCAAGTATTGGAACTTGCGGGGGTAGCTCAGTGGTAGAGCACTTTGACCTAGGTTTGTTTTGGTTTGTTTTGTTGTTTATTCTGTAGGTTTTTTGTTTGCTTGTTGTTGTTGTTTGATGTATGATTCACGGTCTCAATATGTAGCCTTGGGTGGCCTGGAACTCATTATGTAGACCATTCGGGCCTCAAACTCATAAAAATTCACCCATCCCTGTCTCCTTCATTGCTTGAGTTGAATGCATGTGACGCCATGCCCAGCCAGGCCCTAGTTCTGATTCCCAGCTTGGTGGCAGGGCGGAAAGCACAGTAAGAGAATAAAAGCAGCGAAAACAAATTACTTTTAGAACCCACAATATCAGTGTTGGCACTAAAACTGGGTTCTGTTGTTTTCACGTGCTTGCCCTGGATACACTTGGATACAGAAGGAATGGAGTGCTGTCGGCCTCCTGGCTCAGCTTCTGTAGCAGTGTGCTCCTAGCTGTCTGGCCAGTGAACCCTGATGTTTACTTTAAATTAGCAATACAGGAGTTTACGGATCGTTTTGTGCTTGTTTAGTTTTTCATTCTGAAATACTACAAAAACTATCCCCAGAAGGACAGACAGAGCTTCTTCTGGATGGAGACCCGGTATAAACTCCCCAGGGTTCTCTTGCTTAACTGTGATTGACAAGTCTGTTTGACTTTACCACTTAGACAAGTAATTTGTCTTTACTTAAAATTTTAGTGTTTTCTATATGACAGTTTTTTGTTGTTTTGTAACAAAGATGAATTTGCAATGTTTTTATTCTCCGAGGTGTTTTAAACACACTAGAAAGGACTTTATGGCTGGTGTTCATTTACTAATGACTGATCTTATTGTACCCTTTCCAGCCTTTTCTTCCCTGGTAGCCACACCTGGGAACACACATGTGCACACGGGAGCCTGTGAGCTGGAAGGCTTTGCAAACGTTTTCTGTCCATGTCAGGATTGGAAGGGGTTTTCTTACTCATGCAATCCAACCCTCTAGTCAATGGTCAACAGAGTCTGTTAACAATTTGCAGTGTTTGGGGGTTGTTTTAAGGTGTTGGTCTTATTCATGTATATGCAGCTTTAATGTTTAACCCAGATTGTAAAAAATAAAATAAAAAATGTTTGTCTGTTTTCTTAAAGTAACCTAGTTATCTCAACATGATGTGCAGTGTGTTCCCATCCGTGCCCCATTCCTGTGGTGTGGTTTGCGATGCTGGCACATGAGGCATGGTTCCTTGCCCATGGCTGATGCTCCTGAGCTCTTGTTGTGGGCGTATCTGTCACACTGCCTCCTCCTCCTCTAATACTCAACAATTTGCAGGTCCAACAGTCGTATACTGGCCACTGTGTTCATGTCTTAAGTTAATGTTTAATTAATGTTTTCAGCTTTTCTGGTTTTGTTACTTTGGAGACATTTAATCCTCAGAACTTCCAAGGGAAATCTATTGCTCTCCACATTACCACAGCTCAACCAAGAAATAAAACTTAAAAAAATGTTTCCAGCAGAATAGATTTTGGTATCTTAGGTTTCTTTTGGCTGTGGTAAATGTCATGTTGCTCTGGTAAAAGCAATTTGGGGGAAAAGAGTTTATTTTCATCTGAGAGTTATATATTATGAAGGACGATTCAGAGAACTTATGGACTAAATCTCTACATATAAAAGGAATTCATTGGAATGACTTACAGACTAATCCAACAATGGCTAGCTGTGAACGGAAAGTTCAAAAATCTAGATTGCTTAATCCCACAAGGTTAAGTGTCTCCACTGGTCTTCTGTGTATGCTGGAATCCCCAAAAAGTAGTCTCCAATGCCAGTGAAGGAAAGGATGTGCTGGCAAGGTGAGGGCAAGCAGGCAAAGAACTGAATGAAAAACCTTTCTTCTTCCATTGTCCTCATATCGGCTGCCAGCGGGTGTGATCCAGATTCAAAGTGTGTCTGGATTAAAGACCTATGTCTTCCTGTCCCAAAGGTCCAGACTAGAGGTGGGTTTACCTGCTTCAAACCAAGCACAAAAATCTCTCACAGGTGTGCCCTCCATTTCTGGATTGTAGTTCATTCCAGATGTTGTCAAGTTGACAACCAAGAATAGCCACCATAGGCAGCAACGTGGAGTAGGGGCTATGGAGGAACACGGCTTACTGGCTTGCATGGCTTGTTCAGGCTGCTTTTTATATTACCCAGGACCAGCAACCCAGAGGTAGCACCATCCAGTGAACTGGGCATCCAACATCAATCATCAATCAAGAAAATGCAGCGCAGGCTTGCCCACAGGTCCATCTTGGGGAGCATTTTCTCAGCTGAGGTTCCCTTTTCCCAAATGACTCTAGCTTGTGTCAAGTTGACACAAAACTAGCCAGCACAGTCCCCCATGAGAGTGATGCCTGAAACCTGTTCCACAGCTTCTGCTTTGATTCACATCTCATTTCCTGCCGTGTGTTCCCTCAGTGATGCAGTGTGACTTGGGAGTTGTAAGATGAAATAAACAAGAATAGTTGTAAACAAACACGGAAGACTAAAAGGCTGTTCTAGAGATGGTACAGCTTCAGAGGTGAGTATCCTCAGCTGAAAGGAGGGGCCTGCAGAAACATGGGGATGGTGTTGTTAATGACACTGTGATAAAAACATCCAGCGAAGAAAGCTGTTCCTGTGGACGGCCCTATTTATACCCTCCAATCATGTTCCTTTAATGTAGATTTGTGGATTATTGACAGGTATGTTTATGATACACAAATGTGTGTCACATTCATGCCTGTGTCCCCTGCAGATGGGCAAGATGAGGCAAGAGGGCCAAGGAATGCACACAGCCGAACTGCTGCTGTAAAGGAGATATGAGAACCAGGGTACAGGCATTCCAGTCCTGGGCATTTGCTGCCCACCCATGCTCATCTAGGGTCCTTACTTTCTTCTAGTGCCCAGAGCATCTCTTGACCAGAATGTGGGCTTCCTTCAGATGTATGGCCCCCTTTTCCTTCTCCAATACACTTCTCATTTTTCTCCTTCTTATCCTTTGGATTCTGTCTGATCCCTTTCTCTCCTTGGGGCATTTTCACTACCAATTTTAGTAGTAAGACACCAGGGACAGATGAGAAAGACATTAAACACGATGCATTTCAACAATAAACAAGATCCTTATATTTCTCATGGGATCCCAAAGAAATAAAGATGAGAAACAAAATTTCCTGCTGGAGTATTTACAGTGTACTCAGCTGCTAAAATGCTCAGCGTGCAATCAAGGAAGCAATTTAGCAGTTTTAACATGCTTAGCTGTGGAAATCATCTTTAAGAGTTTGGCCAAATTTAAAGAACCAAGTCAATTTTCTATTGCAGCATTAGAGAATCTAATGTACCAATAACAAGTGCACTTTTGATAGTTAATAGAAATGCTCTGTTGTGCTGTGTTATGCCTGTCTGCTCCTTGGATTTCCATTTCCCCTTGTGCTGTATCCTGGTTCTGGGGCAGCCTTGCAAAGATCACTTCCTCAGTGCAGCTGCCAACCTGCAGCCCCCAAGGGTCAGACATTATATGCCACTGTCACAACTCTCGTTATGACAAGTTCGCTTATTCTACTATTTATTTGATGTTTTATATTTACATTGTTTCCTTGTTTTAAAACTTGAATTTAGTGCCGGGCCTGGTACCCCTGCCTTTAATCTCAGTACTTGGGAAGTCCAAGTAGGCAGACCTCAGTGAGTTCAAGACCACAAGTTCCAGGTCAGCAAGAGCTACAGAGACCCTGCCTCAAATAAATAAACAGATAAATAAATCTTGAATTTATATTAAAGTAAAAAGTAAATATCTTAAATAAAAAGAAAGAAAGCATCCTGATTAATTTCTGTTTGCTACTCAGGTTTGATGGAGGTGGGTCTTGTATCTTATCTGTTGTTTTTATTGGTTAACTAATAAAGAAAACTGCTTGGTAGGCGGAGTATACAGAACAGAATGCTGGGAGAAAGAAGCCGAGTCAGGCAGTCGCCATGATTCTCCCACCCAACACAGCCGCAGGTTAAGATCTTCCCTAGTAAGCCACCTCGTGGGCTACACAGATTATTAGAAATGGGTTAGGTCAATATGTAAGAGCTAGCCAATAAGAGGCTGGAACTAATGGGCCAGGCAGTGTTTAAAAGAATACAGTTTCCGTGTAATTATTTCAGGTAAAGCTAGCCGGGTGGCGGGAAGGAGCCCGCTGCTCCTATTACTACACAGGTTCAAATTTCAATTCTGCTTCTTTCTAGCTCTGTAATCCCGAGCAAGGCCTTTCTATACTTCAACAAATTTATTTAAAAATTTTAAAGATTTAGTTATACATATAACTTGCCTGCATGTGTGTAGGTATGTGTACTACATGAGTTCTAGTGCTGTTGGCAATCAGAAGGCACTGAATCCCCTAGAACTAGAGTTACAGACAATTGTACAGTTGTGATCTGCTTTGTGGGTGCTGGGTATTAAACCTGGGTCCTCTACAAGAGTAGCAAGTGCTTTTAACCAGTCACTTCCTCGGCTCCAGTTTTTTCATCTTTAAAATGAGAGTAACACCACATACATTTTATCCTGCAGTGTTGTGAGAATAAAGATATGTTATACATATATATATTATATGTAGGTTATCTAGCTAGCTATATATAATCCATGGGACAATGCCTAGTATGCAGCAACTATCTAGATAAAAATATTATGTTAGCTGTGGTTACTATATGTCCTTTTGCTACACAAATGCAGTATTCTATATATTTTTAAGTATAACCCATATGTATTCCCTCCAGTGACACAGTAGCACACTGTGGGCAATATATTGATGTGCTTCCCCTCCTTTCTCTCAAAATGCTTGTGGTGGTTTGAATGAAAATGGCCCCTATAAGCTCATAGATTGAATACTTGGTCACCAGGGAGTGGCACTATTTCCAACGATTAGGTGTGTCCCTGGGGGAGGGCTTTGAGTTTCAGATGCCCAAACTGGGCCCCATGTCACTGTCTCTTCCTGCTGCCTGCAGACCAGATGTAGGGCTCTCAGCTACCCTCCAGTGCCACGTTTGCCTGTGCGCTGCCATGCTTCCCACCATGTTAATGGACCAAACTGAACCTGTAAGCCAGCCCCAATTAACTTTTCCTTGGGACTGGAGAGATGGCCCAGTGGTTAGGGGCGTTGGCTGCTCCACTAGAGGATTCAGATTCAATTCCCAGCACCCATATGGCAGTTCTCAGCTGTTAACTCCAGTTCCAGGGGACCCATGGCACCAAATAGCATATGGTGCATATATACATGCATGCAGGCAAAATAGTCATATAAAAATAAATCTTTTTAAAAAATGCTTTCCTCTCTAAGAGTTGCCGTGGTCATGTGACTGAGACAATGCTCTCCTGGTCTTCCTGCTGCAGCTCTGGATTCTGTCAGGCGTCTCTTCTGAAATTTATTTCGAGTCAATCTTACATACTTTGTTAGGACAGTCTTACCCACTCCCACAACCTTAGCACACACACCTACACGTGTGAAGCCCAGGAAATTCCTCAGGAAGGCCTAGTGGCTGTAGGACTTGCTTCTCCCACAGAATCCCACATCCTTTCCAGCCGTGCCTTGTTATTGTCTTCATTTATTTTAGTAACGACCATTCTACCAAGGGAATACTTTATTGTGAAGTAATCAGTAGCATCAAACATATTTTTAAAGTACTTTACTTTTATTTTTTATTTATGGATTTTTAAGACAGGGTCTCTCTATTATGTAGCTCTGACTGTCCTGCAACTCGCTCTGTAGCCCAGGCTGGCCGCAAACTCACAGATCCGTCTGCCTCTGCCTCCGAAGTCCTGGGATTAAAGGCTTGTGCCATCATGCCCTGCATTTTTTATGTTTATTTATTTGAGACAGGGTCTCATTGCATTACTCTGGCTGTCCTCCCGTATGCTGGGATTAAAGGCTGCGCCACCATGCCTGGCTGCGCTTTACTTACTTTTAATGGCTCACTGACTGCTTTTCATCCTCCCCTTGGAGGTAGGACAGAATAACAGGGCGGGGCGGGGACGGGGGGGGGGGGGGGGGGGGGGACATGGAACAAGGAAATGACAGGCATAAGGCTGCTGCAGTAGACTAAGATGGTAGCATTGAAAGGGTAAGAATTCATTAGATTCTGAATATACCTGGAGGCTAGACACAATAAGATTAAAAGAAGAAATGTAAAAAAAAAGCCCTGCAATGACTAGTCACTGAAGTGGAGAACATGGGGCAGGCATGCTGGGAAGGACACGTCTGAAGCCACATTTAGACGTGTTAAGTTTGGATGCCCATTAGACTTCACTGTGGAAACAATGGTGATAAAAGGTGCGGGAGTTTGCAGAACAAGCTGTTTCAGGTATTTCCTGCTCCATAATGAACTACTCGCTAACTCAGAGGGCCAGTGAATGACATGTGCTCCAAGACTGACCTAGTCCCGAAGCCCACAGGGAAAGCTGGCCTCCCTCCACACGTGCTCTGGAGTATTACAGAATTAAAAATAAAAAATAAAAATTTTAAACTTACATAAATGATGAAAATTTAGTTTCCTTACAATTTTGTGGGTCAAAGGGCTCATCCAAGTTTTGCTGGTCCCCGTGACATCAGCAGAAGTTACATGTCTGACCTATCCATTGGTAACTGGGCCAATCAGGAAAGCGCATGAGAGCTCACTTGTCACTACCTGGCAGCTCAGAGCTTGTGCTGTTCTATGTCAACTTTAACACAAGCTAAAATTATCTGAAGAAGGGAACCTCATTTGAGAAAATATGGGCTAAGGAGTGGCTCAGAAGCACTGGCTGTTCTTCCAGAGGACCTGGGTTGGGTTCTTAGCACTCACATGGTGGCTAACAACCATCTATGAGATCTGGTAACCTCTCCTGGTATGCAGGCAGAACACTGTATACTTAGTACATAAAAATCTTTTTAAAAAGATTTATTTTAAAAAAAAAAATTATTTTGCTGCATTCTCTTGAGAAGTTTTGCTATCTCCAGAGATGGGTACACATAAGAATGGGATGTAGCACGGGGGAAAATTGTGTTGCATACATGTAGATTTGTGATGGAACCACAAGTTCAGTGAGGAAATTATAAGGATGTGTCATGGGAGCTCAGCGGGTACCAAGGAGGTTGAGCTGCAGGAAGATAGGAAAAGGCAAACGAGTTTTGTGGCTATGGACAGCATACTAATGCATGTTGAAGCAGCATTGTGTGCTCAAAGAACTGGAGTTCTGCATTCCCACTGCGTGGCTAAAGATGGCAGCAAATTAATATTCCTTTAAGATCTTTATAAGTCACAAAAAAAAAAAACAAAAAAAACCAGAACCCTACTTAAATGCAACCTAATGAGAATTTGTCACATCCCAGATCAGACATTCAGAAGGGTCACCAGCACCTTGAGGTTATGAGTCATGTCAGTCACAGGCCCAGGAATGTCACCAATAAGGGTTATCTCTCTGCTCTGCTGCAAGGGTAGTGCCTTCATTCCTAAATTTGGTTCCATACCCACTGTGGCCACCTGACTCCAGCAGCGCTGCTTCCTTTTATCCATCTGAAGATGGGATTTTTCTCAGAAAGATGAGAATGCAAGTTTTCTAAAGCCCCAGTAAACTCTCCTGAGTGTCATCTGAACCAATCTGTGTTCTGGGAATGTGCTGGCTAGCTTAGGCAGAAACCTACCTGTTGCCTTGGCAGTGGGAAATTCTACTGGGTTTTGCAGCAATTAAGGTCCATTTCTGCAGATGTGGCTGAGTCAGCTTCCATAGAAGGAAACGCAGCCAATAAAAATATGACTGGGGGCTGGAGATGGCTCAGCAGTTAGGAGCACTGGCTGCTCTTCCAAAGGTCCTGAGTTCAATTCCCAGCAACCACATGGTGGCTCACAACCACCTGTAATAAAGTCTGGTGCCCTCTTCTGGCCTGCAGGTATACACGCAGACAGAATTTTGCATACATAATGAATAAATATTTTTTAAAAAATGACTGTTAGAAAATAACACTGAGTAAATTCTAAAACTATCCACCTAACTCACTATCTCAGGAGCTCTGTGAAGATTAAATTAACACCCTCTGATGTTACCTTGCTTTTTCCTTAAAATGTTCCTGGAGACATAGCTAAAGAAACCTCAAGAGAATATAGGTACATAGAGAGCTAAGAACAATTTAGGAAAAGGGTCCAAAATTAGATGGAAAAGACAGCAGAAATCAATCAGTGAAGTACAGGGGAGATGAATTAGTCATGTTCTTTTGGTGTCTCCCAAGTCCACCTTTTCTAAGAGCCAATGAAAGCTAAGTTTATACATCTCTATACCTGACTATGCCCCTAAATATTCAGTGGCTCCCAGCTTTGCATCAAGCAAAGTAACTCACCCTAGAATTCAAGACTGAAGTATGAATCCATCCTAGACTCAGACTCATTTTGTAAATACTGTGCTGGGGATTGAACTCAGGACCTCATGTATACTAAGCTCTGCCAACGAACTGTATTCCCAGTCCACTAATCATTTCTAAAACATTATACACCAGCAAAATAGCTCTCGGTTGTTCCACAATGACCCCTGCCCCACACCTGATGTTCTCCTGCCTCCATGCAGACATTGCCTTTGCTGTGAATATTATTTTTTTACTCTAAATATTTCATCTTATAAATTAAGCTCAAGTGCTATTCTGACAGTCTTCATGTGTTCTTTCATGCTCTTGTCCTCGGGTGTCACGTCATCAGTCACTAGTATTCACTAGTATTCAGTTATTTGGCTTTGCATGCTTGATATTAGAACAGTGAGTGTGCTGCTCCCTTCTCGTGGCCCGTGTTCATTGTTTGCTCTTATAAAAGCAACTACTATGCACAGACATGACTAACTTTAACATTGCTGCAACAGGACCTGTGCTCACTGATGAGAATCTGTTGGTAGAGCTGAATCAAACTATCAGTTCCCATTCTGTTCATCTTCTGTTCTTGTGAAAGCCCTTGCCCAAGTGGGCTTTGAACTCATGAAACTATTTCCTGCCAAAGCAAAGCTAAGAATTGAAATGATCTAATAAAATAGCTCACAGATTCAGAGGTGGGAGAAAAAACAAAAACTAAACAAAACCCACCCTACCTTTAAAAAATCAGAGTCATTTTCGTTTTATTGTCATAAAAAAGTACTGTACTATCATCTCACTTATTTGGTGGCTTTCAAAATTTATTTTCCATGTCTAAAAAACAAATAAAACAAAACATACACACATACAAAGACATCTTTTTAGGAGCTAGGGAGATGGCTCAAATTGTAAACTACAAGCATGTGGACCCCCAGTACCAACAATAAAAGCCTGGCACTCGCTGTCATCCCAGCACTGAAGGGGAGGGCCAGTCTACCAAAATCAGTGAGTTTCAGGGTAGTGGGAACCCCTATTTCAAAAATAAGACAGATTTTTTTTTTTTACGCTGCAATCAAGGTTCTGTGTGTGTATGTATTCTTGCATTCACTCCTTCAACAAGTAGATATAAATACCCCCAACATAGCAGGTATTATTCTACATGAAGCAAGAGAAGAACCAGAGAAAAAACAAAATCTTTACCCTTGAAGACGTATGTACTAGAATGTAAACTGAATACACATATAGTCACAGAACATTCGTGAGACTAAAGCATTAACACATACAGTACAGTTTTATTTCCTATTTTCTCTGTCTAACGCTGATACAATCAATGCATTAAACTATTAAGCTGCCTTAACTCAGAAGCTGAGACTTGTAGTTTACTGGCCTAAACAAGTGAGACACTAGTCAGCTGTGTGCTGTTTCCATCTTATTGATGGCATGGCATGCAAAAAGGTTAATTGATTTGCCTAAATTTACCCATAATCCCAGAGAAATAGCACTGGAAGGAATTTCACCTCCAGGCTTCAACTGAGCCCAATCCTATCTGTAACACTGCAGTCTTCATCCCTAGCCCAACTCATTCTCTCTCATCATACTTTTTTGGGGGAAGAAGGTGGTGGTGAGGGTGGGCTTAAGGAATAGGGTCTCACTCTGTAGGCGAGGCTGACCTTACCTGAGTATTAGGGTTAGTCCTGAACCACCACACTGGCCTGGACTGCAGTTCTGACCTTTGTCTGGGGTACCCTTCACTCCCTTACATCACCTACATACTTCTAGCCATATCCAAACTGCAGTGTGCTCAGATGTGTCTCTTGTGCCATAACTGCTTGCTTTATGACTGTTTGTATGCCGGAGTAGGATCCTCCACAACGTCACCACCCGACATGCACATCTCAGCCACCTTTTTGTCCCTCATCTCTGTGTATGTATGTTACACAAGGCAGAGAACCACAGAAACGTCCTAGTTAGCAGGATGGCGTCATCAGTGTGACACAATCTAGAGTCACCTATGAGATGGGCCTCTGGGCGTGCCTTGTAGAATTACCTTGATAGTAGTAACTGAGGTACAAGATACACCCACGTCGGGAGCCACAGCATTCCCTGGCTGTAAAGGAGAGAGCAGTAACATCCATTCTTTGCTCCCCACTTAACTGCAGATGAGACGTAACCAACTGCTTCAAGCACCCGTTGCTTTGACTTCCCCACCATGATGGACCGTGTCTTGAACTGTGGCTGTGGATCAAGACAAGCCCTTTCTCCCTTAAGGTATTTTCATCAGGGTATCTTGTCGCAGAAACAGGAAAACAGGAACCTAAATCACAAACTTACACAGTATGCAAAGGCTACAATGGTGAACAAACTATACACTCACCCACTTTCCTAACATCAATAACCATGTTAGTATGTCAGGGATGACAGAACAGAAACAACGTTCCCCTGAAAATGAAGGCTACTAGAAGGACCCCAATAAGGTGGCTGTTCTTTTGGAAGGAGAGGAGCAGACACAGCAGACATGAGGGTACCACCCTACAATGGAGAGAATTAGTATAATCAGAATGTTTCCACCTACTCAGTAGAAATCAGTTCTGCAGAACTAAGGACCCTTCTAGGACTGTTAACTCTCACATCACTCCGAGGGGTGTGCGGTGTGCTCTGTGGTTGATGAAAACGCCGACAAGGAACTATTAGGAAGCTAACTGTGGCTAAATATTGACCCAACTGAAAAAGTTAAGTTCAAACTCTCCAACACCAGAGAGGATAGGGATGCAAGACAGTCAGTTACACAGGGTTGTGTAGGGATGGGGGCCTTGGCTCAGTGAAACAACACTGCAAGTTTTTACAACCCCTAGGGCCAATCCTCAGGAACAGAAAATGCCAAGATACTTACAAAATAACCTCCTTATAAAATACATTTTGATCATGACATTTGTGTGCAAGATGTGTTACAGAACAAGATTGGTTTTGGTTTTTGAAGACAGGGTTTCTCTGTGAAGCTTTGAAGTCTGTTCTGGAACTTGCTCTGTAGACCAGGCTGGCCTTGAACTCAGAGATTCGCCTTCCTCTGCCTCCCGGGTGCTGGAATTAAAGACGAGTACCAGCATGGCCTAGCCACACTTCTACTTCTATAGGTCAAAGGGAAGGTAGTGGCAACTACATATTTAAACAAACACCTCAGTTTCTTGTTAAAGTTTGACCCTGATGAGCAACTTGCTTAACCTAAGTCTTTTTTATTTAAGAGAATTTAAAAGGCTTTAATTTGCCTAGTTTTAAATTTTCAATTAGATAAAAAATAGAAAACCACTCAAGCACACCGTTTGTGTAGCAACATGAAGAATACGAATACATTTAAGTACATAAAAATATATTACTTAGTTTTTCATAACAGTATTTAGTCACATCACTTATTGAAAAACAAAGATTGGTTGATAATTTAGTCTTATTTGGAGTTTTAACATTCAGAATAGGAGAACGAGTTACAGCTCAGAGTATTTCTACATATGTTGCTTCTGAACACAAGAAACCAAAAGTATGTTTGTAATGTAAGACTATTGTTCACATTTTTAAATAGCACCCTCATTTCTTTAAAGTTAGGACTATAAATGGTCCTTGTTTGGTTTTGGTATTTTGTTTTTTGAGGCAGTTTCCTATACCTCAGACTGGCCTCAAAAATCACTACCTAAGCAAGGATGGTTTTGAACTTCTGATCTTCCTGCCTGTTTCTCTAGTGCCAAGATGCGTATCAGAGCTTGTTTGTGCAGTGCTGGGGTCAAATCCAAGGCTTCATGCGTGAGACATTCGGTCCAACTTCTTGAAGGTGGTGAAGATTTTATAAAAAAAAGCAATTCTAAGTCTGAGAATAAAGAGTCAAATGGTAATACAAAGAAGTTAGTCACAGGCAGCAGAACCAATTCCGCCAACCATACCGCGTTCAGCATCCCAGCTTCCCTTCTTTCTTCACTCTCACTTATTCCTTTCTTTAAAGAAACAGAAAACTAAAGTCCCCAAAGTCCTCAAAGTCAGAGCTTGTATAGAGCCCAATGAGAGCTTTGACATCTGATACTAACTACAAGGTCCCTCTGATCATAGGTACTTTCTTCATTCTGGGTCAAGGCGCGGTAAGACAGGAAGGATAAGATTCCCAAATGCCGAGTCTTGAGTTATGAAGTATCCAGACGAATGTGCGTGAGCATGCTGAGAAAGATTTAAGAAAAAAAATGCTATTAAGAGACAGTTTTAAATGCTATTAAGAAGACAGTTTTTCCAACTAAGGCACTTAGGAGGCCGAGACAGGCAGATCTTGTGAGTTCAAGGCCAGCCTGGTCTACAAGAGCTAGTTCCAGGACAGCTCCGAAGCTACAGAGAAACCCTGTCTCCAAAACAAAAAATAAATAAAAATAAAAAAAAAAGAGGACTGCTTTTAGTCACTTAAACTGAGGTAATCTTACTCCAGTTCTGTGCAAAGGCAATTACACTATACCTTTCAAATTTTTATTTTTTAAGTTTTATGAAATACGGTTTTGCAATGCAGCCTAGGTTGACCTGGAACTCATTCCAGAGCCTCCCGTTCCACCCCTGAAGTAACGTCAGTTCCTCGTGCCGTGTGGACGTCAGCACACCACTGCGACGGTGTGTGCAGCGTGTTTACCGACATCGCTCCACTGAGTCACAGAATTCTCCACCCTGGAACTCTGCATGAGACCTGACCAGGTTCGTTTTGCTCACCTGCAGAGCTGCCTTCTGCTGGGCTGCAATGTGCTGCTGCTCAGCATGGTCCCGGAAGTCCTTGTTAAGAGAGGGTCTGGAGAGGGAGATGCTAAAATGGAAATCTTGGTTACTGGACTACTGAACAAAAGGTACCCTTATCTCAGAAAAAAAAAAAAGTATACAAGGGATTTTAGACTGGAACATTTTTATTATAGTAAATTGAATTTTAAAGTTGAGGTGTAGCTACTACTTAAAAATTGTACATATTTATGGTTACAGTGTTTTAGTATTAGTTTACATTAAAAATTAAGCAAACCAAAATACCCTATCCATCATGTCATATGATGATGATGATGATTATGGAAGATCTCTCAATAATTTTCAGGCACTAACTAACCATCGTGCTGTATAGTAATCCTGAAGAGAATCATCTGGTGTTTTTGTTTTCTGTGTGTAGTGCTAGAAATTATACCCAAACCTCAGGCACAGTAAGCACACTAAACCACAGAATTAATCCCTAAGCCTTTTTGTACATATGCTGAATCACACAGTCTTCATTACATATTACTTTAAAAATTTTTTTTAATTTGTTTGTTTTTGTCAGACATATGGAGATCAGTTTTCTATACCATGTTCGGGGTAAGAGACTCCTGTCCCACTGAGCCATCTCTCAGGTCCTGTGTATTCTCTATAAAGATACAAAGAATTTCGAAGCTGAACATGGTGGTGCCTGCCTGTAATATCAGGGTTGGGGGTGGACAGAGTTCTAAGCCAGTCTAGACTACACAGCAAAACAGTATCTCATAAAATTTAAAAAGTGACCTTCTAGGGCTGGAGAGATGGCTCAGAGGTTAAGAGCACTGGCTGCTCTTCCAGAGGTCCTGAGTTCAATTCCCAGCACCCACATGGTGGCTCACAACCACCTGTAAAGAGGTCTGGTATCCTTTTCTGGTTTGTAGGCAGAACACCGTATATATAATAAATTAATAAATCTTTTTAAAAATGACCTTCTAGAATAAAAGCACATTCTCTCCTCTTCCCATTATCTGCATTAATTCATGAAGAAAGCCTATGTTATTTTATGGGATTTCAAGTAATCTATTACATAGATCCATAATTTACAACCCCTTACTTTTAACTATATTTGAAGTACCTCTGTCTACAATCATCCTTATTAATATTATTATTTTATTTGTTTGCTTTTTGTTTTTTAAGACAAGGTCTCACTATGTAGCTCTGGCCATCCTGTACCTCATTCTGTAGACCAGGCTGGCCTCCCAGTGCTAGGATTCAAGGTGTGCACCATCACAACAGACATTAAGTCTTTAAAACCTGTTAAAAACAGCGTGACTGCTTATCAACAGCAGAAGCGCACTTCTCTGTCTGTATAATTAAACTCAGGATACTATATCTACAGTTTGAACAACTATCACGAGACTCTAGAGCAGCTACTAGACAGCTGGCTCTGTGCTAAGCACTAGGGATATTCAGATGTGCAGAACAAATCCCAGACAACAGTTACGATGAAATGTGATGCACATGACATACTAGGAGTGAGCGGACTACAAACACAAATGGGGTTTTGGTAAGGAGAAGCTTAGAGTGTAGACCTAATTCTAACAGTAACGAGACCTCCAAAGAGCGCTAGGCAGTGCTTTTCTCTTTAAACGTATGATTAATAATAGCACCTTCAAGGAATAGTCAATACCTAGCTCCAGGGTGACTTGCTGAAGATTGGTTCTGCATAAGTAATTTTCTTTTCTCTTTGTCCAGTTCAGCCAAGATCGCAACTCTATTTTTATTTTGAAAACCTAAAGAAAAAAAGAAGGAAGGGGGAAGAAGAAGCATTTTAGACCAAGACCATGTAGAAGCCAGAAAGCAAAATCCCTATTCTCTCACCCTACAAGCCATTTCCCAGCAGCTTTAAGAGCATAATACATTACCAGATGTGGTGGCAAACATAATCCTAGCACTGAGAGGTAGAGTTCAAGGCCAGCCAAACCCAAGTTCAAACCCAAAGGGGTTGGTGTAGCGGGGTTAGCTTAATTGGTAGAGTTGCAAAGTCCTGGGTTTGCTCTCCAATATAGTATGAACTAGATGTGGTGGCAGAGGCAGAAAGATAAAAAGTTCAAGGTCATCTTTGGCTTTGCACCACGCCGTGTGACCCTGACTTCAAAATAAAACAAAAAAAAAAAAACCAGGCTCAGCAATAGTAGCATACAACTTTAATTCCAACACTCTCAGGAGGCAGAGGCAGGTGGATTTCTGTTGAGTTCCAGGACAACTGGAGTTACCTAGTTAGACCCTAAAAGAGAGGTGCATGTGTGTGTGCGTGTGTGCATGTGCGTATGTGTGTGCGCGCGCATGTGTGTTGTATGTGTGTGTGCATGTGTGTATGTGTGTGTACGTGCATGTGTGTGCGCGCGCATGTGTGTGTCCATGTGTGTGCATGTGCATGCATGTGTGTATGTGTGTGCGTGCATGTGTGTGTGCGCGCATGCGCGTGCATACAGATGGTTCAGTAGTTAGGTGCACTGGTTGCTCTTCCAGAAGACCTGGGTTCAATTCCAAGCACCCAATCACAATAGTTAGTCCAGTTCCAAGGCAATCTTTGGAACTCTGTGGGCACAGGGCACAAATAAGGTGCCCAGACATACATGTAAACGAAACACCCACACATAGTATTTAAAAAAAAGAATCAAAGCAAACAAAACAAAAACTCAATTAAGCATAATAGATGGTTACAAAATAAAAGGATTTTTAAGATTTATTTATGTTTGCAAAAGCGGGGTCTATGCCTCATACACACCATGTACAAGCACTCTTCCACTAACTACAATTCTAGCGCCAAGACTGATTTAAATAATTCTACTCACCAAGGTATGAATTACAGCATTTGTTTTGGACAAAATTTGTGGGCCCAAACTATTGCACAGGCAAATCTACAGGCATGCAGATTTTTACATGAAGGAAAAAGCATTTCGCAGGCTGGAGAGATGGCCCAGCCATCATCCAGAGGCCTGAGTTCAATTCCCGGCAACCACATGGTGGCTCACAACCATCTATAGTGGGATCTGATGCCTTCTTCTGGCATAAAGGTGTGCGTGCAGCAGATAGAGCACTCATACACATAAAATTAATAAGTCTTAAAAAAACAAATACTATGCATACTCAGGTCAAATTCATTCAAAAATGATGTTATTTTTTTTGAAGGAACAGCTGAAGAATCACAAGTGATCAGACCAGAAAGCAAGTCTAAGAAATAGAGCACATAGCCAGGCGGTGGTGGCGCACGGCTTTAATCCCAGCACTTGGGAGGCAGAAGCAGGTGGATCTCTGTGAGTTTGAGGCCAGCCTGGTCTATAGAGCAAATTCCAGGATAGGCTCCAAAGCCACAGAGAAACCTTGTCTTGAAAGAGAGACACAGACACAGACACAGAAAGAGAACACAACTCAAGGGATATACAGACACCTACTTTTATCGAATACTTCTTAGGTAAGATCTCAGCACATGTTGCAAAGTCATGCAGTGACTGCAACATGCATCTAAGCTTTAAAAACCCAAATTAAAGTCAGGTGGTGGTGGCACATACCTTTAAACCCAGAACTTTAGGGGCAGAGGCAGGTGGATCTCTGAGTTCAAGGCCAGTCTGGTCTACAAAGTAAGTTCTATGACAGTCAGGGCTACACAGTGAAACCCTGTCTCAAAAAACAATCATATAAATCCAAATTAAAACACCAACATGTGAACAATCTCCACAATCTCAGATGTCTAGCCTCTGCAAACCTATCTCAAGATCTGGTACATATGCCCCAACAGCAGCAACACACCAGAACCAGGAGTGTTTTGCCCAACTGGCCACTCTCAAGTCCTTTATAATCCTGAGCACCTTAACAGTCTTGTTTGTATGTGCATAGGCATTAGGCTTTCTGATCCCTAGCTAGAGAGAGGGGGTTGGAAGAGACTGGAAAACACATAAGGCTATAGAGGAAGAGCAGCAAGAGACAGTTACAGCTCTGGAGACTAGAAGGATAATTAAGGGATGAGGGCACTTTAAGCAGGGTAGACCTAAGCATGCCTAAATCCCCATCTGAGGGACTGTGAGAATTTTACATTGATTTACAGAGAACTGGTAGGAGGAAATGTCCCCAAAAGGGAGTGACTGGTTGGGTGCAGCATGTAGAAGGCATTCATAGATACTGGCTTAACCAGACATAGCTGAAACCTGCAGTTCTCAATTTAGCCAGACACCAGCAACTTGGCTATGGCCAGAAGTTTGGAACAATGTCTATGCCATATTCATTTGAGCAATTTATCCTCTCCCACTTTCCATCTCTGTTCTTGTTATACCACAAAATTCTAATAATAGCAGACTCCTTTTTAATAACTAACAGTGACTGTACATTCTGGCATTTCTAAAAAGATGATTTTATGAGCTGTCCAGACAATTCTTCATTTCCCGCTGACACACTCTCTGGTGAAAACAGGGCACCAACATCAACTGTCATGTCACTGAAATGCCCCCTTCTCTAGTGAAAAGTGGGTCAGGCAGGCCAAGAATGGAATGTCCAGATAACACGAACTTATCCCAAGTACAGCAGAAACAAAACAGCCTAGTTTTGTACGTGGCAGGACCTACACTGCTCGCCAATGTCATTCACTGCTTGGTCATACAAGAGCAAAGCAAGCTAATGATGTCACTGATAATGTGGTCTAATCTATAAAGCCTCTCTCCCATAATAAAAATGCTAACTATGTCACTGATGATGTGGTCTAATCTATAAAGCCTCTCTCACGTAATAAAGATGCTAATGATGTCACTGATGATGTGGTCTAATCTATAAAGCCTCTCTCCCATAATAAAGATGCTAATGATGTCACTGACGATGTGGTCTAATTTATAAAGCCTCTCTCCCATAAGAAAGATGCTAATGATGTCACTGATGATGTGGTCTAATTTATAAAGCCTCTCTCCCGTAATAAAGATGCTAATGATGTCACTGATGATGTGGTCTAGTTTATAAAGCCTCTCTCACGTAATAAAGATCCACCACAAAGCTGGACATGATGACCCACACTTGGGGAATACTTGCACTTGGGAGGTGGAAGCAGCAGGATCAGGCATTCAAGGCTATTTTCAGCTGTGCAGCAAGGTTTTGAAGCTAACCTGAGCTACATCAGACCCTATTATAAAATAATAATAATAATAAATAAAATAAAGGACACAACATTTTACTGTAAGAAGGCAAGATGTCTTTATTATTTAAAAAAAAACTCAATTTAAATATTAAAACGAGAGCAGTCAGCCAGTAATCTTAGTCCCAGAGCTCAACCAGGAAGACTGCTAGGACTTCCAGGCCAACCTGGACTACTGGTAATGAATGAATTCTAAGCCAGCATAAGGTAAAAATAAAAATAGAGGAAGAGAAACAAGAGGAGGTGATAGTGAGAGCTACAGATGGAGTAACTGGTGGTGGCTGCAGGGCAACTATTAGGCTTTTGAAATTCCCAGGTACTTTTATTGTGAAGGGGCTACACTATATGTCAACTAATATTTTAAAATGAGCCCATAGCCAGAATAGAAATGTTTCTTCTTAGAAAAATTTTTAAAGGATTTTCACTTGCTTACTAAGTAACTTTTATAACTGGATATGGTATTTCAGAATCCTTACAAATTAAAAAACTATCAAATTAAACTCCTTCCAAATGCAGACAATATTTTGGTCTAACTTCTAGTATATCCTTGTATTTCAATAAGCCCTATATAACATTACACAGATTAAATAATGCAAACTAAAAAGACTATCATATTTATACATGATGTTCAAATTCAATGAAAACTTTTAAGACTATTATAGCTGAAACCTCAAGCAGGACACCGTGCTGATACTGTAATCCTGGTACTTGAAAAGCAGAGTACCTTCAGGAGGAAAGGCTGTCTTGCTTGCATCTTCTAAGCTTGTCTTACCCTTCTGAAATGTACCCTTCCTTTTTAAAGCTTTAGATCTAAACTGGGTGTGGTGGCAACACCTTTGAACTCCAGGAGGCAGGCAGATCCAGAGTTCTGAGGCAAACCGAATTTACATATATATTGAGTTTCGGGCCACCCAAGTTGACACAGTGAGACTCTGCCTCAAAAACAAAAAAATAAAAATAAAACAAACAAAAACCCAATCAGACAACAAAAATACCATGACCTAAAGTAGTATGAGTTCTGAGCAAAGTATTTATACTATGAAAGTATATAAAAGCCAACAAATACTATTTAAGTACTATTAATTTCTTCAAACTTGAAACTTAAGGCAAACTAGTTAAGTCTGGTTATATGAGATAAGGTACAATTTTTCTCATTTTCTTTCCCTATCAGAATTCTTACAAACTCAAAGGTTAAACTAATTAAACAAAAGGTTATACTCACTAATGAGATCCCTGTGAGGTTTTTGTTTGTTTGGTTGATTGGCTTTTCAAGACAGGGTTTCTCTGTAGTTTTGGAGCCTGCCCTGGAACTAGCTCTTGTGGACAAGGCTGGCCTCGAACTCAAGGATCTACCTGCCTCTGCCTCCTAAGTGCTAGGATTAAAGGCACCAGAGCCTGGCTGAGATTTTTCTTTAATACCTATGGTCTCATGCTATAACTTGTATTACTGTGTTCACTCTTAGCACAAGGATTATTTACTGTATTATACAATAGGAACTATAATAACCTCATGTCTGTCAAATACAATTTTTTTTAGAATGAAACACTAAAATACTTTCACTTTTCAAATAAATCTTATTTCACTGTGGTAGTTTGAATGTAATTGGCCCCCAAAGGTCATAGGGAGTGGCACTATTAAGACGCGTGGCTTTGTTGATAAAGTGTCGCTTTTAAGTCTCCACCTGCTCAAGCCACGCCCAGTTCACTTCCTGTTGCTCTTTCTCCAGCATCTGCCTACATGCTGCTATGCTTCTCTCCATGATAACAATGGACTAAACTTCTGCAACTGTAAGCCACCCAATTAAATGTTTTACTTTATAGAGTATAGGTGGTCATGGTGTCTCTTCACAGCAATAGAAACCCTAACTAAGACAGAAGTTGGTACCACGAGTGGGGTAACAGGCCTGACCATGTGTTTGCTTGAAGGGATATGGACCTTGGAACTGTGAATTAGAAATGGACTCTTTAGTTTTCATTTTGGCTCAGTTTTGGCAGGGGTGGGAAATACTGAGACTGTAATACAAACTACTTTAACAATACCTTTCTAATTTAATTTTAAAAAGAAGTTAAAGATAAATACAATGTTTACCTGTGATGATGTGTCAAAAATACCTAAAAGTCATACAGTTCAGACCTGATATGGAAAGAGACCCATTTCAAGGTTTGTGCATAAGAATACTTAAAAATAACCCCAGTACTCCAGTACTTGGGACGCATAAGCAGGCGATTCCTGTAAGTTTGAGGCCAGCCTGACCTAAAGAGCAAGTTCCAGGGCAGCTAGGGTTGTTACACTGAGAAATCATCTCAAAAAAAAAAGAAAGAAAGAAAAAGAAAAAAACTCATAAATACAACATGATATTCAATATTTTCTAAAGACTAAATTTTATGAGCCAGGTGTGGCGGCCCGTGTTTTTAATCCCAGCACTACGAAAGCAAGCAGATCCCCATGTTGAAGGCCAGTCTGGTCTAAACAGTGAGGTCCAGGCCACCAAGACTACATAGGAAGACCTTGTCTCTATAAATAATAAAAAGTAACAAGTGGGGCTGGAGAGATGGCTCAGCAGTTAAGAGCATTGCCTGCTCTTCCAAAGGTCCTCAGTTCAATTCCTGGCAACCACGTGGTGGCTCACAACCATCTGTAATGAGGTCTGGTGCCCTCTTCTGGCCTGCAGGCCTACATGCAGACAAAATACTGTATGCATAATAATAACAAAAGTAACAGGTGAAATGACTGAAGTTTTTATAGCAATGAAGATAAAGTCATGGTTATTATCATATGACAGCTTAAAAATAACAGTGATTTCAAATAGAAGAGCAAGAAAACTGATGCCAGAGGATTAAGTGTATGATGCAGGCCAGGGAAATGATTCAGTGATTAAGCACTTGTTCCCAAAACCGTGAGGATCAGAGTTCAGATTCCTACATCTCACATAAATGTTGGGTGGGCATAATGCCCACCTGTAATTCCAGCCTCGGAAGGTGGAGAAAGGGGATTCCTAGAGCAAGCCGGCTAGTGAGAGAAAGCCATATCAGCGAGCTCTTGATTGGACTGAGAGACCCTGCCTCGATGAATTAGGTGAAGACGATTCTTCATGTCAACCTTCCAGACTTCATGTGCGCACATGCCCACCCCACAAACATGCACCCATGCATGCATAACATACAAAAATAAATGGAAAAAAAGAAAAAAAGGTTTACAATGTGAATCACAGGTTACAACACAGACTTAGTAATATTCAAAAATGTGTAGGTGATACAGTGTTAAACTGATTTTAAATTGGGGACTTCCACTTTGCTATTCATTCTTTAATTCTGGTTGCAGTAACTGTTCTATACTAAATGTTGTCTACTTCAAATACATTTAATGTATGAGAGAAAAGTTCCTAGTAATAACAGAAATCCCAGCATGCATTACCTTGTCCTGAAGGATTTGCTGCCATCTTCCTATTCTGTTTCAATTATATTCAGTGGCCACTGATCAGCACTTTACAATCATCTGTAAAAAAATTTATGTGCACACATAAAATGCACTGGCCTTAAATGACAGTCTCAAAATTGTGACAAACTGCTGGGCTGAGCTCGGTTTCTTAGTATCTAGAAAGATACCCGTAAAAAACAAAGACTTAAATCAGAAGTTTAACTCTGCAAATTCCTCATGCACTTTATTAAATGAGCAGTTTTTACTATTGAAGCTGTTAATAACAATATTTAGCATTACTTTAATTTACATCATTAAGATGTATTTATCAAATTCCTTTTGAAAGTATCCATATGATCAGTGCTAGGAAGAAAAATAAAACTATAAAAAAAAATCACTCTGTTCATTTTTAAAAAAAATATCCCAGCTCTGTTGGCAAAAGAAAAGAAACTGCTCCGGATCATAGCCTGTGTAAGATGTTTCCAAAACATGTTTTTAATGAACATCTTTCTACGCCTCGTTTGTGTGTGTGGTGTGTGACCAGGGGCGAGCGTGTGTGAGCTAGCATCGCATGCCCTGCCTGCTCTATCACCCTCCACCTTGTCCCCCTGAAGCAGGGTCTCTCAGTAAGCCTGGAGCTAGACTGGCAGCCAGAAATCCTCACCTATCCTCGCGTCTCTGCTTTCCTTTGGCGCTACAGCTACACTGGCTTCTGAGGTGGACGCTGGGGATTCAGACTCAGATCCTAAAGCTTGGGCAGCAAGTGCTCTTATCAGCAGGGCCACCTCCCTCGCCCCAAGCCTGCTGATTTCTAACTTTAGAAATTAAGTTTTGTATTAAGTAGTATCGAAATTAAAAGATGGTTTTTTTCATCCAAGTAATCACACTGGGGGTGTGACTGGGGGGAACCAACTTAACAAATGCGCTCTTTAAAACGTGGGTAACCCCAGCACTCGAAAGGATGAGGCAGATTAACTGCGAGTACCAGGCCAACCCGGGCTACATGGCCAGACCCTGACTCAAAAACATGGCGTGAACAGGGCTGCGGAAGCAGAGAGCAAATTGTTGAGCGAAAGTAAAGACAAGGGCTCGAAGCAGAAGCCGGGTGTAAACGAATCGCGTCTCCTACGGCTGGAGCACAATGTGAGCAAAGCCAGCTAACAGGGAAGGCGAGCAGGGCCACCCTGCCCGCGGGCGAGGCAGAGAAACCCGGCCCGCTCGTCCGTCCGCACGAGGCCGCCGTCCCGGGCGGCGCCCGGGCCACGCTCCTGGCGTCACCCTTCCGTTGCACTTACCCGGATGCGAGGAGTCTCGAGAAACCTCGCTGTCCGGTCACGGCTGTGCCGGGGCGGGGGGCGCCCACGCGGAACTCAGCTCGGGGCGGGGGCGCCACGCGGAACTCAGCACGAGCACAAAGGAGCGCCGCACTACAACCTTCCCGCCGGCACCAGCTTCCGCCCGCTGACTGACAGAGTCGGAGAAAGCGGAAGTCCCGCCTATAGCCTGGGCGCTACGCCCGGCGATTCGTGGTTTAAGGGCTTCTCCGGCGGGAAAGGGTTTCCCTTCCGAAGAATGACAGTCGAGGAGGCTCACGGGAGATGCAGGCTGTACTGAGGGGTGCCGGGTTCCTAGCACCTAAATTGACGTTTTAGTCTTCCAGGTTGGTAGACTGGATGTTGGTTTGTCAAGATTTAAACCTGGTGCTAATCCACTTCAGCAGAGCCTCAGAAGGAGGCTGACTTCACGTTCACGTTTTAACAACCATCCCAGAAATATTTTTGTTCACACACAAAAAAGCACTAAGCTGTTACAAATTTTTACTACTATGCAAAATCTGCATTTTAAAAATGAAATTCTGCGGACTGTTGTGGCGCACTCCTTTAATCCCAGCTCTCTAGAAAACAGAGACTGATGGCACCAGCCTGGTCGACACTGCGAGCTCCAGGACAGTCAGGACTGCACAGAGAGTCAGGACTGTCTCAAAAGCAAACAAACACAAAAAGTGTCACTCCAAGACTACTGAGGAATTAGATGCTGCGTTGCAGTACACTAAATCCAGATGTTTATATTAAAAAGTAAATGTTTTTTAATGTGTGTCAACTGTTCTGTGGGCATTGATCACTTTCCACAACTTGGAACTTGTGTTCTTAATAATTAATGTTTACTATGCTCGGGATGTGGCTAAGTTGGTAGAGTACTTGCCCTGAATTAGATACCTAGCACTGAATACAACTGGGGATGGTGGAGCATACATCCTAAACAAAGCTGGGGAATTCAGGGGGAGGAGGATCTTCTGTTCGAGGTCAGCCTTGGCTACATAGCAAGTTTGAGACAAGACTTGACTATATTAAACCTTATTCTTGAAATAATAATTAATTTTTGCTAATGTTATGGTGCACAGCTTTGTTATAGAGTCCATGACTGCAACAGTACGTTCAATATCAAGAATTTCTTGTGTTCTCAGCAAGAAACTGTTGAGTGTTTTCCCATGCTAGGTGCTGGCTATCTTCAGCTTATGTCTGTGCATGATTTGTGTATTGCACTCAAAGGTGTTACTACATTCTATCCAATAAAGAATTGAGCTAAAACCCAAAAATTCTGCTGGGGGCTGAGGCTTAAATTCTTAACTTTGGCATACTGTCTTTGCTCTAGAGAAATGAATTCCTCTGGGATCAGCTTTAAGTGATTGTCATCCATCCATCATACCCCCGCCCCTGGAGACAGGGTCTTGGTATATGCAAAGGAGCCTTAATGCATCCTATGTCCCACGCTGCATACTGCCATCCTCCTGTCTCACCTTCCTGAGTGCTGGCACTTACAGGCCTGTGCCACCACACCCACCTCTGTTGACTGTTTTGGGTTTTTTTTTAATTGATTTTTATTGAGCTCTACATTTTTCTATGCTCCCTTCCCTGCCTCTCCCCTCCCCACTTCAACCTTCTCCCAAGGTTCCCATGCTCCCAATTTACTCAAGAGTTCTTGTCTTTTCCTACTTGCCATGTATTTTAGATCCATGTAAGTCTCTCTTAGTGTCCTCATTGTTGTCTGAGTTCTCTGGAATTGTGGTTTGTAGGCTAGTTTTCATTGCTTTATTTTAAAACCCAGCTATGAATGAGTACATGTTATAATTGTCTTCTTATATCTGGGTTACCTCACTCAAAATAATGTTTTCTAGCTCCATCCATTTTCCTGCAAAATTCAAGATGTTGTTATTTTTTCTGCTGTGTAGTACTCCATTGTGTAAATTACCACATTTTCCTTATCCATTTTTTGGTTGAGTGCCATTTAGATTGTTTCTAGGTTCTGGCTATGACAAACAATGCTGCTAAGAACATAGTTGAGCACATGTCCTTTTGATACGAATGAGCATCCTTTGGAAATATACTTAAAAGTGGTATTACTGGGTCTTGAGGAAGTTTGTTTCCTAATTTTCTAAGTAATCACCATACTAACACCAAAAAGGGCTGTGCCAGCTTGCATTCCCACCAGCAATGCAGAAGTGTTCCCTTTTCCCCACAACCTTTCTAGCATAAGTTGTCATCAGTGTTTTTGATCTTGGCCATTCTTACAGGTGTAAGATGGAATCTCAGAGTTGTTTTGATTTGCATTTCTCTGATAACTACGGATGCTGAATATTTCCTTAACTGTCTTTCAGCAATTTTAGATTCCTTGTTGAGAGTTCTCTGTTTAGGTCTGTCTCCATTTTTTTTTTTTATTATTGGAGTATGTGTTCTTTTGATGACCAATTTCTTGAGTTCTTTGTATATTTTGGAGATCCAACCTCTGTCTGATTTGGGGTTTGTGAAGGTCCTTTTCCATTCTGTAGGCTGTCATTTTGTCTTGTTGACCATGTCCTTTGCTTTACAGAATCTTTTCAGTTTCAGGAGGTCCCATTTATTAATTGTTTCTCTCAGTGTCTGTGCTGCTGGGGTTATATTTAGGCAGTGGTCTCCCATGTCAGTGCATTCAAGTGTACTTCCCACTTTCTCTTCTATAAGGTTCAGTGTGGAAGGCTTTATGTCGAGGTTTTTGATCCATTTGGACTTGAGTTTTGTGCATTGTGATACATATGTATCTATTTTCATTCTTCTACATGTTGATATCCAGTTAAGCCTGTACCATTTGTTAAATATTCTTTCTTTTTTTCCATTTGATATTTTTGTTTCTTTGTCAAAAATCAGATATTTGAAGGAGTGTGGATTAATATCTGGGTCTTCTATTCAGTTCCCTTGGTCCTCCTCTCTGTTCTTATGTTAATGCCAGGCTGTTTTCAGTATGGTAGCACTGTAGTAAAGTTTGAAGTCAGGGATTGTGATGCCTCCAGAACTTCTTTTATTATACAGGATTGTTTTGGCTATCCTGGGTTTTTTGCTTTTCCATATGAAGTTGAGTACTGTTCTTTCGAGGTCTGTGAAGAATTTTGCTGGGATTTTGATGAATCTATAGATTGCTTTTGGGAAGATTGCCATTTTTACTATGTTAATTCTGCCTAGCCAAGAGCATCAGAGATCTTTCCCCTTTTGGGTGTCTTCTTCAATTTCTTTCTTCAAAGATTTAATGTTCTTGTCATACAAGTTTTCCACTTGTTTGGTTAGAGTTACTCAGAGATATTTTATGCTATTTGTGGCTATTGTGAAGGGTATTGTTTCTCTCATTTCTTTCCCAGCCCTTTTATCATCTGTGTATAAGAGGGCTACTGATTTTTTTGAGTTAATCTTGTATCCTGCTACATTGCTGAAATTTTTAATGAGTCGTAGAAGTTCTTTGGTAGAATTTTTGGTATCACTTATGTAAACTATCATATTATCAGCAAACACTGAGAGTTTGACTTCTTTTCTGATTTGTATCCCGTTGATCTCCTTTTGGTGTCTTATTGCTCTAGGTAGGACCTTAAGAACTATGTTGAATAGATATGGAGAGAGTGGACAACCTTGTCTTGTTCCTGATTTCAGTGGAATCGCTGGGAGTTTCTCTCCATTTAGTTTGGTGTTGGCTGTTGGCTTGCTGTGTATTGCCTTAATTATGTTTAGGTATGTTCCTTGTATCCCTGCTCTCTCCAAAACCTTTATCATGAAGGGATGTTGTATTTTGTCAAAGGCTTTTTCAGCATCTAATGAGATGATCATGTGGTTTTTATTTTTCAATTTGCTTACATGATGGATTACACTGACAGAATTTCGTATATTGAACCATCCCTGCATCTCTGGGATGAAGCCGATTTGATCATGATGGGTGATGGTTCTCATCTGTTCTTTGATTCAATTTGCCAGTATTTTATTTAGTATTCTTTTTTTTTTTGGATTTTCGAGACAGGGTTTCTCTGTAGTTTTTTGTGCCTGTCCTGGAACTAGCTCTTGTAGACCACACTGGCCTCGAACTCACAGAGATCTGCCTGCCTCTGCCTCCTGAGTGCTGGGATTAAAGGCGTAAGCCACCAACGCCTGGCTTTTATTTAGTATTTTTGCATCAATGTTCATGAGTGAGATTAGTCTGTAATTCTCTTTCTTAGTAATGTCTTTTGTGGTTTGGGTATCAGGGTAATTGTAGCCTCATAAAAAGAGTTTGGCAATGTTCCTTCTGTTTCTAATGTGTGGAACAATTTGAGGAGTATTGGTATTGTTTCTTCTTTTAAAGTCTTGTAGAATTCTGAGGTGAAACCATCTGGGCTTTTTTTTTATTGGTTAGGAGACTTTTGATGACTGTTTTTCATTTCTTTCTTCAGGAGTTATAGGTTTATTTAATTTGCTTTTCTGGTCTTGATTTAATTTTGGTAAGTGACATTTATCCAGAAAGTTGTCCATTTCATTTAAGTTTTCCAATTTTGTGGAGTACAGGTTTTCAAAATATGACCTGATGATTCTCTGTATTTCTTCCATGTCTATTGTTATATCTCCCTTTTCATTTCTGATTTTGTTAATTTGGATATTTTCTTTCTGACTTTTGGTTAGTTTGGATAAAGGTTTGTCTCTTTTGTTGATTTTCTCAAAGAACCAACTCTTTGTCTAATTGATTCTTTGTATTGTTTTCTTTGTTTCTATTTTGTTGATTTCAGCTCTCAATTTGATTATTTCCTGCCATCTAGTTCTCTTGAATGAGTTTGCTTCGTTTTGTTCTAGAGTTTTCAGGTGTTCTGTTAACTCACTAGTGTGGGAATTTTCCAGCTTCTTTTATTTATTTATTTTTTTTATTAAAAATTTCTGCCTCCTCCCCGCTTCTGCCTCCTATTTCCCTCCCCCTCCCCTCCCCCCTCCCCTCCTTTCTCTACAGTCCTAAGAGCAGTCAGGGTTCCCTGCCCTGTGGTAAGTGCAAGGTCCTCCCCCCTCCATCCAGGTCTAGGAAGGTGAGCATCCAAACAGGCTAGGCTCCCACAAAGCCAGTACATGCAGTAGAATCAAAACCCAGTGCCATTGTTCTTGGTTTCTCAGCAGCCCTCATTGTCTGCCATGTTCAGAGAGTCTTGTTTTATTCCCTGCTTTTTTAGACCCAGTCCAGCTGGTCTTGGTGAGTGCCCAATAGATCAGCCCCAATGGCTCAGTGGGTGGGTGCACCCCTCGCGGTTCTGACTTCCTTGCTCAATTTCTCCCTCCTTCTGCTCCTCATTTGGACCTTGGAAGCTCAGTCCGGTGCTCCAGTGTGGGTCTCTGTCTCTATCTCCTTCCATCACCAGATGAAGGTTCTAAAGTGATATGTAAGATATTCATCAGTATGGCTATAGGAAAGGGCCATTTCAGGCTCCCTCTCCTCAACTGCCCAAGGAACTAGCTGGGGACATCTCCCTGGCCACCTGGGAACCCCTCTAGGGTCAAGTCTCTTGCCAACTCTAAAATTGGCTCCCTTAATTAAGACACATACTTACCTGCTCCCATATCTACCCTTCCTTTATCCCAACCATCCCATTCACCCAAGTTCTTCCCATCCTCCCCTTCTCACTTTTCTCTCCCCATATCCCTTTTCCCCCATCCTACCCCACCCCTAGATCCCAGTTTTTGCCCGGCAATCTTGTCTACTTACAATATCCAGGAGGATAACTATATGTTTTTCTTTGGGTTTACCTTCTTATTTAGCTTCTCTAGGATCACGAATTATAGGCTCAATGTTCTTTATTTATGGCTAGAAACCAATTATGAGTGCGTACATCCCATGTTCATCTTTCTGGGTCTGGCTTACCTCACTAAGGACAGTGTTTTCTATTTCCATCCATTTGCATGCAAAATTCAAGAAGTTGTTTTTTACTGCTGAGTAGTACTCTAATATGTATATATTCCATACTTTCTTCATCCATTCTTCCATTGAAGGGCATCTAGGTTGTTTCCAAGTTCTGGCTATTACAATAATGCAGCTATGAACATAGTTGAGCATATACTTTTGTAGTATGATATGGCATCTCTTGGGTATATTCCCAAGAGTGGTATTGCTGGGTCCTGGTGTAGGTTGATCCTGAATTTCCTGAGAAACCACCACACTGCTTTCCAAAGTGGTTGCACAAGTTTGCATTCCCACCAGTAATGGATGAGTGTACCCCTTACTCCACATCCTCTCCAGCAAAGGCTATCATTGGTGTTTTTGATTTTAGCCATTCTGACAGGTAAGATGGTATCTCAAAGTTGTTTTGATTTGCATTTCCCTGATCACTAAGGAAGTTGAGCATGACCTTAAGTGTCTTTTGGCCATTTGATCTTCTTCTGTTGAGAATTCTCTGTTCAGTTACGTGCCCCATTTTTTAATTAGGTTGATTAGCATTTTAAAGTCTAGTTTCCTGAGTTCTCTATATATTTTGGAGATCAGACCTTTGTCAGTTGCGGGGTTGGTGAAGATCTTCTCCCAGTCAGTGGGTTGCCTTTTTGTCTTAGTGACAGTGTCCTTTGCTTTACAGTAACTTCTCAGTTTCAGGAGGTCCCATTTATTCAATGTTGCCCTTAATGTCTGTGCTGCTGGGGTTATATGTAGGAAGTGGTCTCCTGTGCCCATGTATTGTCGAGTACTTCCCACTTTCTCTTCTATCAGGTTCAGTGTGTTTGGACTGATATTGAGGTCTTTAATCCATTTGGACTTGAGTTTTGTGCATGGTGATAGATATGGATCTATTTTCATTCTTCTACAGATTGACATCCAGTTATGCCAGCAACATTTGTTGAAGATGCTCTCTTTCTTCCATTGTATACTTTTAGCTCCTTTATCAAAAATCAGGTGTTCATAGGTTTGTAGGTTAAAATCCGGGTCTTCTATTTGATTCCATTGGTCGACTTCTCTCTTTTTATGCCAATACCAAGCTGTTTTCAATACTGAAGCTCTGTAATAAAGTTTGAAGTCATGGATGGTAATGCCTCCAGACGTTCCTTTATTGTATAAGATTGTTTTGGTTATCCTAGGTTTTTTGTTTTTCCATATAAAGTTGATTATTGTCTTCTCCAGATCTGTGAAGAATTTTGATGGGATTTTGATGGGGATGGCATTGAATCTAAAGATTGCTTTTGGTAGAATTGCCATTTTTTCTTTGTTGATCCTCCCAATCCAAGAGCAAGGGAGATCCTTCCATTTTCTGGTGTCCTCTTCAATTTCTTTCTTCAAAGACTTAAAGTTGTTGTCAAATAGATCTTTCACTTCCTTGGTCAGAGTTACCCCAAGATATTTTATGCTATTTGTGGCTATCGTGAAAGTTGATGCTTCTTTGATTTCCTTCTCTGCTTCCTTATCCTTAGTGTAGAGGAAGGCAACTGGTTTTTTTGGAGTTGATCTTGTATCCTGCCACATTACTAAAAGTGTTTATCAGCCTTAGGAGTTCTTTGGTAGAGTTTTTGGGGTCGCTTATGTATATTATCATATCATCTGCAAATAACGAAAGTTTAACTTCTTCCTTTCTAATACGGATCCACTTGATCCCCTTATGTTGTCTTATTTCTATTGCTAGAACTTCAAGCACTATATTGAAGAGGTATGGAGAGAGTGGACAGCCCTGTCGTGTTCCTGATTTTAGTGGGATGGCTTTGAGTTTTTCTCCATTTAATTTAATGTTAGCTGTCAGCTTGCTGTAAATAGCTTTTATTATATTGAGGTATGAACCTTGTATCCCTAATCTCTCCAAGACCTTTATCATAAAGGGGTGTTGAATTTTGTTGAATGCTTTTTCAGCACCTAATGAAATGATCATATGGTTTTTTCTTTCAGTTTATTTATATGCTGGATTACATTGATAGATTTTCATATGTATAACCAGCCCTGCATCTCTGGGATGAAGCCTACTTGATCATAATGGGTAATTTTTCTGATGTGTTCTTGGATTCAGTTTGCCAGTATTTTATTGAGAATTTTTGTGTCGATCTTCATGAGTGAGATTGGCCTGTAATTCTCTTTCTTGGTTGAGTCTTTGTGAGGTTTTGGTATCAGGGTAACTGTAGCTTCATAAAGGGAATTTGGCAATGACTCTTCTGTTTCTATATTGTGAAATACATTAAGGAGTATAGGTATTAGCTCTTCTTGGAAGTTCTGATAGAATTCTGCATTGAAACCATCTGGTCCTGGGCTTCTTTTGGAAGGGAGGTTTTTGATAACAGCTTCTAATTCTTCGCGACTAACAGGTCTATTTAGATTGTTCACCTGGTCCTGGTTTAACTTTGGTATATGTTACTTATCTAAAAATGTCCATTTCTTTTACATTTTCCAGTTTTGTGGCATACAGGCTTTTGTAGTAAGATCTAACGATTCTTTGAATTTCCTCTGTGTGTGTGGTTATGTCCCCCTTTTCATTTCTGATCCTATTAATTTGCATATTCTCTCTCTGCCGTTTGATTAGTTTGGATAGGGGTTTGTCGATCTTGTTGATTTTCTCCAAGAACCGACTTTTTTTTCATTGATTCTTTGGATTGTTTTCTGTGTTTCTATTTTGTTGATTTCAGCCCTCAGTTTGATTATTTCCAGTCTTCTACTCCTCCTGGGTGAGTCTGATTCTTTTTTTTCTAGAGCTTTCAAGTGTGCTGTTAAGTCTCCAATGTATGCTTTCTCCGTTTTCTTTAAGTGGGCACTTAGTGCTGTGAACTTTCCTCTTAGCACTGCTTTTATCATGTCCCATAGGTTTGAGTATATTGTCTCTTTATTTTCATTAAATTCAAGGAAGACTTTAATTTCTTTCTTTATTTCTTCCTTGACCCAGGTGTGGTTCAGTAGTTGACTGTTCAGTTTCCATGATTTTGTCGGCTTTCTGGGGGTAGCATTGTTGTTGCATTCTAACTTTAATCTGTGGTGATCTGATAAGACACAGGTGGTCACTAAAATTTTTTTTTATCTGTGGAGGTTTTCTTTGTTACTGAGTATGTGGTTGATTTTCGAGAAGGTTCCATGAGCTCCAGAGAAGGAGGTATATTCTTTCCTATTTGGGTGGAATGTTCTATAGATGTTTGTTAAGTCCATTTGCTTCATTACCTTCATTAATTCTCTTAATTCTCTATTAGGTTTCTGTCTGATTGACCTGTCCCTTGGAGAGAGAGGTGTGTTGAAGTCTCCTACTACTAGTGTGTGTGGTTTGATGACTGCCTTGAGTTTTAGTAATGTTTCTTTTACGTACGTGGGTGATTTTATATCAGGGGCATAGATACTCAGGATTGAGACGTCATCCTGATGAATTGTTCCTGTTATGAGTATAAAATGTCAATCTCGATCTCTTCTGATTGAATTTAGTTTGAAGTCTGTTTTGTTAGAAATTAGTATGGCCACGCCTGCTTGTTTCTCAGGCCCTTTTGCTTGAAAAACCTTTTCCCAACCCTTTACTCTGAGTAGATGCCTGTCTTTGTGGTTGAGATGTGTTTCTTGTAAACAGCAGAATGTTGGATCCTGTTTTTATATCCAATTTCTTAGCCTGTTCCTTTTTATAGGTGAATTGAGTCCATTGATATCAAGTGATATTAATGACCAGTGGTTATTGACTCCAGTTATTGTTATTGGTTTTGGTAGTAGAGTTTGTGTGTTTCCCTTCTTTGAGTTGTGCTGGTGAAGGGTCGCTAGATGTCTGAGTTATTGTGGGCAGTGTTGGCAATGTTGGATTCCTTGGGTTGTGATTTTCCTTCTATTACTTTCTGTAAGGCCTGATTTGTGGCTACGTATTGTTTAAATTTGTTCTTATCCTGGAATGTTTTGTTTTCTCCATTGATAGTGAACGATAGCTTGACTGGGTATAGTAGTCTGGGCTTGCATCCATGGTCTCTTAGTTTCTGCAGTACCTCTATCCAGGACCTTCTGGCTTTCATGGTTTCCATAGAGAAGTCAGGTGTAAGTCTGATAGGTTTGCCTTTATAAGTTACTTGTCCTTTTTCCTTTGCAGATTTTAATATTCTCTTTTTACTCTGTATGTTTAGTGTTTTGATTATTATTGGCAAGAGGACTTTTTTTTTGATCCAGTCTATTTGGTGTTCTGTAAACTTCTTCTATCTTCATAGGCATATCTTTCTTTAGTTTGGGAAAGTTTTCTTATATAAATTTGTTAAATATATTTTCTGTGCTTTTGAGTTGAACTTCTCTTTCTTCTATAGCTATTATTCTTATATTTGGCCTTTTCATGGTGTCCCATATTTCCTGGATATTTTTGGGTTAAGCTTTTGTCAGATTTAATGTTTTCTTTAACTTCCGAGTCTATTTCCTCTATTATATCTTCAGTGCTTGAGATTATCTCTTACATCTCATGTATTCTGCTGTTCATGCTTGCATTTGTGGTTCTTGATCATTTTCTCATAAGTTCTGTTTCTTTAATTCCCTTGTCTTGTGTTTTCTTTATTGTCTCTATTTCAGTTTTCCGATCTTGAATAGTTTCTTTCATATGTTAGATTGCTTTTTCTTGGTTTTATTTATGGGATTTGCTGATGTCTTCGAATTTTTTGTTTGTCTTTTCCTCAATTCCTTTAAGGGAATTTCTCATTTCCTCTTTAAGAGTTTCAAACATTCTCTTGAAGTTATTTTTTAGGTCATTTTCTTCTGCTTCATATATATTTGGTAGTTCAGGTCTTGCTGTTGTAGGGTCTTTAGGTTTTACTGGTGTTGTGTTGCTCTTTGTGATGTTGTGTGTGTTCTTACCTTTTCTATTCATCTTTTTCTCTAGTAGGTGTGATTGGGGCTGTCTGAGATTCTGTTGAATAATCTTCTAGGTACCAGTAAATCCAAAGCTCAGATGGTTGTTCCTCTTGGTACAGTCAGTGCCACAGTTCTAGTTATCCCGTTAGTTATTCCGTATTCCTGGAGATAGCTCAGCACTCCTGTGCTTTGCTCTGCTCCCTTGGAGTTTGCTGTCTCAGGACTACTTTGGCCTAGGTTACTGGCTTTGACCTGTTTCTTTACATCCTGGTCTGGATCCCCTCCTGCAGAAGTCCCTGGCTTGGAGTTGTTCCTGCAAAAGTTTCTGGCTCTGGTCTACTGCCTTGCATTTCCCAGCCTTGCACAAAAGCACAGAGGACCTGGCTCAGGCCTACTCCCTCTGAGGTCCCAGACTCATGCCTGGCCACCAGAGATCTCTGGTTCCTGCCTACTTCCTCAGAGGTCTCAGATTCATGCTCAGACTGGCAGAGGTCCTGGTTCAAGCCTAGTTCTCGGGAGGTCCTAGATTCACTCCCAGACCCGCAGGGGTCCTGGCTTAGGTCTACTCCCTTGAAAGTCCCAGATTCATGTCCAGACCCTCAGTGGTCTCTGGCTCTGGCTCTCTGTTGACTGTTTTAGTTAAGATATAAAGCATGTTGGTAGAGAGAATGTTTTTGTCTTCTTTAATCTGCCGGGAAAGTACAATCTTATTCATGCTGAAAATCCTTAACAATTTCAGTCAAAAGGTCATTGTGAGACTGAGAATGAACTAAAAGTCTTAAGAGATTTTTTTTGGACTGTTGCCTGGCTAATCAATGCCGGAAGTAGGGTATAGGAAGCTCTTTAATTCCCAAGTAGAAAAAAATTTAAGTAGATGAAGATGCTTGGTACCCTGATCATCACATGTGAATGCATACATTGTATTATTATACCACACTGCCTACATATGTACAATTAAAATAATGGACATTCTGAAAGAATCTTGTTTAAGGAGTGGGAGAAAGTTCTTCCAGAACATTTGGGATTTTCTGACAAGTTCTGTGTCTCAGGGTTGCAGGGAGCTTGATCAGCAGAAAGATAAATTTAATTCATGGCTAATTGTTTTGCCTCTTATTTTGTGAATAGTAATATTTGAAGTCATCTATCTTCTCCTGAGAGTTTTTGGAACCTTGGTAGGGCAGCCAGGGCTACAAAGGGACGATCCTATCTCAGAAACAAGGGGAGGGAGGTTCTGTGAAAATTTTGTACAACCAAAAACGATAGTCTGCAAGGTTGCCTTTGATGTTTCCTGTGCTCAGGACACAGCCCAGAGTTTCTGTTGACTTCCTGTTGCATGCAAGATGAAGGACTCTCAGCTACTTTTCCAGCATCACATCTGCCTGCATGCCTCATGCTCCCCACCATGATGATAATGGATTGAACCTCTGAAACTGTAAACTGCCACCTCAATTAAATGTTTTCCTTTATAAGAGTTGCCATGGTCATGGTGTCTCTTCACAGCTATTGAAAATCTGACTAAGAGAGTCTCTGAAAATGCTACAGCCGGTAGCATTTCTGTGTGAGACAAAAAGGAAATCTGGTTCACCATGCCTCTACTAGTAGGCAGTGTTGATTTCAACTTCTGGAGTCTGACCTAGGCAGTTTGTTTAGGCATATTTAAGTCCAGTACAATTCAGGGGAATGTTTCCTGATAACAGTTATCTCAATCCTATGCGCACAATAAATCTTAAGTCAAGGTAACATTGAAATTCGTCTGATCTCTTCCAGAAAGCTGGATTCTCTAGCTTAAAGGGCTCTTGGAGACTCTGATGGGGTCTTGGTTGTATGGGTAGTGTAGCAGTCACCTCGCTGTAAAGTATGTGTGACATCGCCCTAAGGATGGGCTCTATTGATTGAGAAACAATGCTCAAGATAAAGATCTAGGGAGGAAGGGTCTGGGAGATTCAGATGAGGTGTGGTCCTACAGATAACACAGGTCATCAGGCTAGTAACTATATCCACTCCCTGCCTTCTGTGTTAGAAGAGACAACCCTGCATGTTTAACATTCCTGGTTTCCCTGGTGCTTGTCTGTGAGCACGATGTCCTCTCCACACTAATATATAGTTAATATCCCAAGAGTAACAGGTACTCCTCCCCCATTGGTACAGGCTCCTGCTACCCCCGTCTCTGACCACTGTTAGCCTTGGAAGAGGATTCTTTAATTAAGGATATTCTCTGGGATGATAGCAAAGTTTGCTCTCCATTAGCTTGTCAGTAGATGGCAGTAAAGAGAAAGGAACAGGGTAGTACAGCTCTGCACCTTTCTGGAGAACTGGCACTTTTTACCAAACAATGGAAGATGAATAGTTTGGAACCAACTGTGAAGGTATTGGATGTTGGATGTCTAAAGACTACGCCTGTAATCAGGTACTTACATTCAAACTTGTTGCTGTCTTCCTCCATCCCTATGCCTTGATGTGTGATAATATATGGTTGGACTTGAAGAACATTTTTTCTTTTTGTTATTTGAGGCAGGGTTTCTCAGTAGCTATAGAGCCTCTCCAGGAACTAGCCTGGAACTTGAACTGGTCTCTATCACAGAGATCTGCAGGCCTCTGCCTCCCGAGGGCTGGGATTAAAGACATGCGCCACCACGCCCACTTGAACATTTTTTTTAGTTTCCATGAGGACAAGAAAAGCTTATCCTTGAAGGAGAGGTAGGTTTAAGTCAAAATGTACATAGTTTGATGGTTCAGTGAAGAAAATGGAAAGCTTCTAGAAATCATAGGGGAAATGGGTGTCATGTGCCCTAGAACCTTCACATACATTTTCTCAACACCAACCTGTTAGAAGGATATGGTTGTCATCTTACTATTTTAAAGGTGAAGATAAATTGAAACTTTGAAAAAATAAAGTAACTTGTCTAAGATGCTACAGTTGTTTTGCTGTTCTTGTTGTTGTTTATGATAGTGAACTGATCCAGTAGAAGATGCTCCCGTGTCTGTGACCACCATCATGAATGTATGAAATGTATGCTACTCGCTGCCATGTATACACCAGTTCTTAATGGGTGGTGACTTGTCTCATTATTGACTATATCAAACTGATGTTTTCTGTGTATTGTTTAGAGGGCTCACTAAACTGCACTGGGCTTCCTGTAGAATGACTGCATGGTTGCCAATGTATTATTTCCTAACACCTACTTCTAATGTGAGTACCTTTAGAGAATCAAGTACATTAGTAGGTGCTTGTCTAATGCTTGAGAAGAAAAATGACAAAATTCACTCATTCGTTCAATAGATATTTAATGACTTTCGTGCTGTGTGAGACACTTGAAAAATACAAACAAATGATGTGTTCTTGTCTCCATAGGATACCTTTGCCATGTGTGGTAGCACACACCTTTAATCCCAGCAGAGGCAGTAGTCCCAGTACAGCCTGATCTACATAGTGAGTTCTAGGTAAGTCAGAGTTACACCGTGAGATCCTATATCAAAAAAGGCGCAGGGCAGGGGGGACATTTTGGTAAACTACAACTCTGATCCTTGGGACTCCTCGAGAAGGTGTTTTGTTGGTTCATTTATTTATTGTCTTAAGACTCCAGTTACAGACACACACACACACACACACACACACATTTTTCACTGTACTTAATCTCTGAGAAATATATCACATTGTTTGAAATGTTTTAACCTTTACTAAATATGGATTAAATGTGAAAGGTTTAATTTTTTATTTTTTTGGATTTTTTGAGACAGGGTTTCTCCGTAGCTTTTTGGATCCTGTCCTGGAACTAGCTCTTTTAGACCAGGCTGGCCTTGAACTCACAGAGATCCGCCTGCCTCTGCCTCCCGAGTGCCGGGATTAAAGGCGTCCGCCACCTTTGTGAAATGTTTTAAAGCATTGTAAAAGTGTTGACTAGACATAGATATAGATATAAATATAATACCACACACACACACACACACACACACACACATATATATATATATATATATATATATATATATATATAGCCTGAATGGATGGTGACCTTTGTTTATAGTACTTTATAATATCCTTTCCAGAATTATGAGATTCTGGGACTGCAGCAATGTTAATATGGGTATTCCATTGCTGCAACAGGTCAGAACCCCATAAACTCACTGAGATATTAGCCACGTATGGCCTCATCCTTCCTCTCTGTCCTTCTGGCCCTATGCATTCAACCCATCATCTAGAAGAGTATATTCTAGATTTTTAATTTTCCTGGTTAAATGTCTTCCACAGTGACTGGAAATGACTGGACCACATTTGACATGGAGACCTGTGAGAGACCCTCCTAAAGAGTTTCTCAATGGTAATGGGTTGACTTGTCTGTCTTTTGTTGACCTACATTTATTGGTCCAATGTCAGCCTTTGCCACATCTTATCCATAGTACAGAAGTTTGAGACCTTCTAATTTTGCCATTCCCAAAGGAGACATTATTTCTATTAATTCCTTGTCTATAGTTTCTTCTCAAATGTTCTATTCTACTACAATTAAAACACTTGGCATTTTGATGTCTCCTCATGGCATTGGAAATTTCTGCTCCTACCTAAGCCTCAGTATTATAGTCTAAAGTCTCATGATTCATTGCATGCAGAAACCATTTATACATTGGTGATGATCTGACCTTTAAAGGCCCAAGTATCATTTTGCATTCTAAGTTGACATTTTCAAAAACCAGAGATTCAATAAATACTCATCTAGCTTCTGGACCAGTTACTTCTATTTGTACAGCCTTAGTTAATCTTTGTAAAATGTCACTAAAGGGTTCTCTCTTGCCCTGTTTTACCCTGGTATATGATTCAATTCTTTTTCCTATTCTTGAATCCTGTCCCAAGCATTTAAGTCTGCTGTGTGGCATAGGGACAAGATATGTTCATCATATAGAGTTTGATCCTATGGCTCTGAATAATAGCCCTCACCAAGTATTTGAACTTGGGAAGTCTGAAACCCTTTTGCTTTTCCTGTTGTTTTAAAATTTTTGCTTCTTTTTGCTAGTGACACTTCCATAGCAGCTGAGGTCTGTCTTCAAGGACCGCTCAAAGTAGTTGAAGCCAATCATGTTGGATATCCTTATTGCTTGAAGCCCACATTTTCACCCTTTCCCCTAACAAATGGTGACTGCAAATCATAACATACTATTGCTTGTTTAATTTCCTTTCCATCATTAATACCTATAGGTTGATATTTACATTCTTTGAATCCTTTTGGGTATTTAGTATTGGATGGCTTGTCAGAGGAGATTACAGGGTAAGTAACTAGAATACTGGATAAGTCATCTCTAACTCTGACACGTACTAGCAAAGCTAAATCCTGTCCTTGTACCTTAACTCCCTACTCATCAGTTACAATAGTTTCCTCAGTCATTTCAAATCTTTTTATCATTGTCTTTTGTAAAGCCTGAATCTCTTGATCTGTGTATAATTCTAGTGCTTTCATTGAGTCAAGAGATTCAGGCTTTACAAAAGGCAGTGGCTGAGAGACGTGACCAGATGTGATGTGAACAGTCCTGCTTTAGTTCCACACATTGGTGCCTGCTTCAATACTGACAAATATACTTTGCTTGACAAATTAAGAACAATTATTAAGATCAATTAAAGTGATTCCATACACAGAGAGAGTTTTTTGGTGGCCAGAATATCAAAAGCAAAGCTTGCCATCAGTTGCAAGCCACAAATGGTGCCACAGACATTATGCTGTGGGGATTGTGGTCTGAAGAAAAACAGGTAGCTGGAGAGGTTGCAGCAGCATGCTTTGGGTGGGAGGAAGCAGTGGGAAATGATGAGTTATTCCCAGAAGGTGCAGGCTCATACCCACGCTGGGCGGCAGAAGTAGGAGAACATGAATAAAGTAATCCCACATTAACTCAGAATTGAGTATAATAAAGAGTCATTTGTTTGGGGAGACTCACAGATCACAATCCTCTGCATGAACAGTGGACAGGAATTGAATCCAATATCTAGGCAAGAGAGGAGAGACAGGGCAGGCATGCAAGCACAAACTTTTTTGGTACCCAAAGCCATGCCCAACCTGGGCCAGCCTCTCAGAGGTCATTGGCTGAAGGAGGTTTCCTCAGCAGTTGCATAACAAAACTATTTAAGTAAGAGAAAATAGGATTTGTGAACTTCCAAACACCCTTTTCACATCGGACAAACTTGGGAAGGTCTTGCACAGCTAACAACTGTTTTCAGTTAGCCTAATGTCTATCTAGTCTCTTTCTTCTCTCTTGTGATTCTGGAAACACTCACTTCTTAGTGTAGTCTCTATGAAGTGTACTGTGGCTTGGGAACATTTCTGCAGCTCTAACCACTTCTATCCCTGCTGAGTTCCTATGCATGAAAATTTATATGGAACTTGGGTCAAGTGTGAGGTTGATTCTCTACTGAAGGAAAAATATAATTCCTTTAAAAACAGAGTTGCACTTTTATTTTTAAATAGGCTATGCCAGGCATGGTGACTCATGCCTTAATCCCAGAACTATGGAGGTAGAGGAAGGCAAATCTCCGTCCTTTTAAAAATATTTTATTTATTTGAGTTTTGTTTTGAGATCAAGTAATGCTATGTACCTGTGCCTGACCTGGAACTCACCATAGAGAAACAAGCTGATCTCAAATTTGTGATGATCCTTTTGCCTCTACCTTCCAAAATCTAGAAAACAGAGCAGGTGTGCTCTACTATAGATAGCAGGATAGCGTCCTTCTCATAACTATACTGGAAAACTTGTTGGCCCTCTCCTAAAGCCTACATGAGGGATCATACACAAGGACTAACTACTCGCCAGTAGAAGATGCTTCAGAATGAAATCTACCTTGCTGGTGTCTTGAATTTGAACTGTCTAGTGCCTAAACTGTGAGAAACTGGCATCTACATTTTAATCCATGGTCTATTATTATGGCAGCCCCAGATAAGTGCTTTAGTATAATATGTTACACATATGTTCAATTAAACTTCATTGTAATGTCCTTCCTTCCTTCCTTCCTTCCTTCCTTCCGAAGACCAGACTGTGACCGGACAAGTGATGAATGGACACTTACAAGAAATCCCACACTAGCTCAGAACTGAGAAATAGATAGTTATTTATATAGGGGTAAACTCGCCAATCAGGATTCTCTGCTTGAACAAGATGAAGATCGAATCCAAACAATCTGAACAAGCAGTCAGCAAAAAGGAGCAAGGGGAAGGAGAAAAGAGGTGGACGCAGGTTCTGCATCCAGGTATCTAATATAAGGGACCATGCCCCAGTAGGCAGGTCTTCCTATAGCACCTCCCCCTTTTGTTTAAATAAGAGTGTTCTAAACCCAATACAAAATTATATACAATAAAAACAAATATCCTATTCTAACTAGCTTAAGTCTTGTATAATAAATAACTTGGCCAAATCATGAGAGGAAAGTAACTACAATTATCTAGTCTTCCACCCCATCAAAGATCTGAGAAGGGAAATAATATTATATTACTTGAGTAAGTAGGAAGTGCAATCAACCAACTTCCAAAACATGCAACAAATCACAGAGACAACTGGCTACATGCACAATCACCCAAAGTCTCATTTTGCAACACTGAAGCAACCAACTTTGGCTAAGGCCTAGAATAACGACAGACTATTTTCAAAGGCAAGAAAACTTTCAGAACCATCTTACCTTGTCTTGGCAAGATTTGAAAGTCCTGCTTATCCATTTCCAGATACTATGTATCTTGTCAGAGGTTGAGGCATGGGCATTTCTTTACCCAAAGGCCAGTTTTTTGCCAAGAAGAAAACAAGCCCCAAGTGGAGTGTCTTTATCATCTCCTTAACAAATGTGGAATGCAAGTCGTAAGTTACAACAGCTTGCTTAATTACTTTTAGATCATTCATTCCTATAGGTATTCATCTATCTTCTTTGGCTCCTTTTGAGCTTTTAGAAACTGATGGTTTGTCAGAGTAAATTACAGGGTAGGAAGCTAAAAGTCCTGGGTAAGCCATTTCTGACAGCCACTGGTGATGTTGCATCTTGTCCTTGTGCCTTCTTTCCCTGTTCATCAGCTCCAATAATTTCCTCAATCATTTCAAATCTTTTTATCATTGTCTTTTGTAAATCCTGAATCTCCTGGCCTGCATATATTTCTAGTGATTTCACTGTGGCATCAAGTCTCTGGTCCTCATTCTGCACCTGTGATTGCAAGGTTTGAATATTCTCCTTTAAAGATAACATCTCCCCCTTGGACTTTACTTGAATATTGTGTATATCGCCATCCTGGAGGTACATTCTTTCTGTTAATTTATCAAAACTTTTTTGATAACTTTGAATGTCAAATTCAACAGTATGAATTCTTTCAGACAATTTCCTAGTACCCTTAGATATGGAGTCAATTCTGTCTGTCATAGTATCAACTTGTTCAGATAACCTCTGATTTTCAATTATATTAATCCTGTCAACTAGCTGTTCATTATTAGTCTGTAAAGTTCGTATCATTCCTAAGAGTGCCATATTCTTCCTTAATGATAGAATATGGAGAAAAAACTGAAACCTAGTAACCAATAAATTGAGGTATCTCCATAGTCATATAAGCCTCGCATAATACATTCCATGGTATTAGCAAAAAAAGTACTAAAAGTCACATTGGTAAAAACATCTGCCATATTACCTGTTATCCAGCAGATGGAGTGGTTGCAGAGTTGCGACTAGAAGCAATGCAACAATGACAGGAACAGTCCTGGGCTGCTTTAGTTTCCACCTTGGTACTTGTTAAAGACTGAGAAATGTGTGTTGCTTGACAAATTGAATGAAATTAATTCAATTAAATCATTCCATACATGGGAGCAAGAAACCCAGAATCCACGGCAGAGAACAGAAACCCCGAAGCCACACAACAAAGAATGCCCCAAAGGGTTGCAGCCGTAGGCAAACAGCGCGTCCACTTGCGTTCTGGCTTGCTGCGTAAGCACTGCAAACTCCGTTGTGATGGGATTTTACAAAAAACTACTCAGGCAAGAGCAAACCAAGCGGGCAGAGTTGAGAGACTGTCCAGGCCCATGGAGCAGCTCGGAGTTTAAATCCACATGGGCGCCAAGTATGACCAGACAAGTGTGACCAGACAAGTGTGACCAGGCAAGTGTGACGAGGCAAGTGTGACCAGGCAAGTGTGACCAGGCAAGGGTGACCAGGCAAGTGTGACCAGACAAGTGTGACCAGGCAAGTGTGACCAGACAAGTGTGACCAGGCAAGGGTGACCAGACAAGGGTGACCAGGCAAGTGTGACCAGACAAGTGTGACCAGGCAAGGGTGACCAGGCAAGTGTGACCAGGCAAGGGTGACCAGGCAAGTGTGACCAGGCAAGGGTGACCAGGCAAGTGTGACCAGGCAAGGGTGACCAGGCAAGTGTGACCAGGCAAGGGTGACCAGGCAAGTGTGACCAGACAAGGGTGACCAGGCAAGTGTGACCAGACAAGTGTGACCAGACAAGTGTGACCAGGCAAGGGTGACCAGGCAAGTGTGACCAGACAAGGGTGACCAGGCAAGTGTGACCAGACAAGGGTGACCAGGCAAGTGTGACCAGACAAGGGTGACCAGACAAGTGATGAATGAACGCTTAAAAAAAAATCCCACACTAGCTGAGAAATAAATAGTTATTTATTTAGGGGTAAACTCACAAATCAGGATTCTCTGCTTGAACGGTGGATGGAGATCCAATCTAAACAATTGGCAGTCGGCAAAAAGGAGCAAGGGGAAGGAAAAAAGGGACAAATGTAGGTTCTGCATCCCTGTACATAGTATAAGAGGCCACACCCCAATAGGCGGGTATTTACAAGCTGCAGGTCTTCCTACAGCACCAGCCTTGAACTTGATCCTGTTTTTATCTTCTAGGTCCTGGGATTACGTGTGTACACTACCATGCCAGATTTAGGTAATACCTGGGATCAACCCCAGGGTCTCATGCTAGGTGGTAAACACTCCACCAACTCAGTTACATTCCTGCCTATTATTTATGACTTTTAGAAAAGACTTATTTATTATTTATTTCATGTATATAGGTGTTTGCCTGCACGTATGTCTATATGCAGTGTTTGCAGAGGCCAGAAGAGTTCCCTGGGAATTACAGTTGTTAGCTATCATGTACGTGCTGGGAATCCAATCCAGATCCTCTGGAAGAGCAGCTAGAGCTCTTCATTGAGCCATCTTTCCAGCCCTGTAGCCCATCACTTCTGAATCTATATATTGCTTAGTATTTTATTAGAAATTTCCATTTTTTTCTATACTGGATCAAATATTTTCTTCAAATTAAAATAATTTCAAAACTTTACTTCAAAATAAGATGATTTCAAAATTAAGAAGTATAATTATACAAAATTTGTCAACTATAATCAATCAGCAATTACTTTTGTGAAAAATCATATAATTTTATCATTGTAATACAAATACTGTGGTAGTTTACACCTTTAATCCCAGCACTCGGAAGGCAGAAGCAGGCTGATCTCTGTGTTTTCAGGGCCAGCCTGGTCTATAGAGTTCCAGGGCTGCCAGCGCTACACAGTGATACCCTGTTGAAAAACAAAAAAAAAAGGAGCCTAATAGTTACTTTGTTGATATAAGACAAAATTTTTTACAGTATACATTTAAAATAATTTACAAACTAGTCAGGTATGTATATATTTATTTTGTTATGCATTAAACATCAAGATTATTCAGATATAAGAGGAACAGTTGTTTTTGATATTACACCAATTTTCAGTTCTTTCCAAGTGTCAGCTTTCTATTATATATTTATATATTTCTATTTATAATCTGTAACATTTAGACAGATTGCAGGAATATAGTTGGCCTAGCAGGCACAAGGTCCTATGCTTGACCCCTAGTATGCCAAAAATAAAATAAAATAAATAGCTAAAAATACAGGATGTATTTTTACATTCTGCATCTGTATTCTTGCCCTCAGTCCCCAAATATCCAGATGGGATCTTTAAAAAAAAAAAAAACATATTTCATTGTCAGGCTGTGGTGGTGAATGCGTTTAACCCCAGCACTTGGGAGGCAGAGGCGGGTGGATCTCTGTGAGTTCAAGACCAGCCTAGTCTACAAGGGCTAGTTCCAGGACAGGCACCAAAGTTGTAGAGAACCCTTGTCTTATGAAAAACAAAAGAAAAGACAAAAACATATTTCACCTTCTGTTTATTACTTATAACACATAGAAGTCTAAACTGATATATTTGATCCATCCTCTCCTTTCTCTCTCCCTTTCTTTTGTTAGTAGTTGGCATTGAACCTTTATACATGCGAAGCAAAGCTTCTACCTAGAGCTATAGTTCCAGCAAAGTAAATGACTCACCTCCTTTTTTTGGGCAAACTATATTATTTTTTTAAAGATTTATTTATTGATGTATTTTTATGTAATCTGCATGACAGAAGAGGGCATTGGAGAGAAGAGGGGATCAGGTCCCATTATAGATGTTTGTGAGCCACCATGTGGACGCTGGGAATTGAACCTGGGTCTTCCAGAAAAGCAGTCAGTGCCCTTAACCTCTGAGCATCTCTCCAGCCCAAACTATATTATTTCTAACACCCTTACAAATAAATAAAAATTTCATATGGCCAAAATTAACCACACCTAATATCTGTGTTGGCAGTAGAAATGGGAACTGTGAAACTTCACACTAAATTTTCTACTTTCAGTATTGAGTTGTTTTATGCACTTAATCACCACCAAATTTAAAAAGTCCATTAGAACTTCCTAATTCTAGCCAGTGGTGGTGGCACACACCTTTAATCCAAGCACAAAGAAGGCAGAAGCAGGTGGATCTTTGTGAGTTTGAGACAAGTCTGGTCTACAAAGCAAGTTCCAAGACAGCCAGAGCTATTATACAAAGAAACCCTGTCTCAAAATAAAAGGTCAGTGGTTCTCAACCTGTGGGTTGTGACCCTTTTGGGTCAAGTGACTCTTTCACAGGTGTTGCATATTAGATATTTGCATTATAATTCATAACAGTAGCAAAAATATAGTTATGAAGTCGCAATGAAATAATTTTATGGTCAGAGGTCATGACAACATAAGGAAATGTATTAAAGGGTCACAGCATTAGGAGGTTGAGCATCAGTGGCCTAAATGAAGATATTGAGTATATATACCAGCTCCATTTTTTTTTTTTGGTTTTTCGAGACAGGGTTTCTCTGTGGTTTTGGAGCCTGTCCCGGAACTAGCTCTTGTAGACCAGGCTGGTCTCGAACTCACAGAGATCCGCCTGCCTCTGCCTCCCAAGTGCTGGGATTAAAGGCGTGCGCCACCACCGCCCGGCCCAGCTCCATTTAGGAATATACATTATTTATATGGGTAACAACAAAATGGCAAAAAAATTCCTAGAGCTAAAAGGAAATAAATTCTAGCTGGAAAGTAAGACTGAAGTTAGTTTCTAAAACTGTACATCTATGATGGGCTTCACAACCTATGACATAATGTAATCTTGCATGTTAACACGTTTTTCAAAATACGTTGTTCAAACTGAGATTGGAGAAGGGTATTTGTAGGGGAGAAAGTATTAGACCCTAAATTAACCTGTAAGCCCCACCTGCTCAAAAGGTAACTTCCTGCAATGCTGGAAGTTGTAGTTCTTGGAAAATAACAACAAAACCTTCTGGGAAAGCATGGTGGTCTGTGGGTTTTGTCCATATAAACCCTAACAACATGTGTCTTGGACCACTCACCTGGAAAGTTTATAGGTGGTGATCCTGACCAAATTATATCTTGGTTAGTATTTAATAATTTAGTAAAATTTTGCTTTAAATTAACCAAAATGGTAGAACTGCTTTTTCTAAGGCAAATTTCAGGATTAATACAGCTGTTAAGGAGTTCCAAATTTGATTGAGAAATTGGTCATTGTTAATACAAAGTAACATGTAACTCAAGTTTCTCAAAAGGGCCATGGACAGTTCTGAAATTCTATCACTTTTGTAGTGGAGAAACAGGCACAGAGCTGAGTTACAAATACAATGCTTGTACTCAAAATGCTGAAGCAGGAGAATGCTGCAAGTTCAAAGCCTGCCTGGGCTACTTAACAAGTTCTAGGCTAGTCTAGGTTACATAGTGAAACCTGGCTCAGAAAGACCAAAAGCTCCAAACAAATGAAAAATAACCTTAAAAAGAAAGGAGGGGAGGAAGGAAGAAAGAAAAGGAGAAAGAGGAGCTGGAGGGTTGGCTCAACAGTTAAGAATGTATACAGCCCTCAACCCAAGTTTGGTTCCCAATATCTCTATCAGGCAGCTCACAGACACCTGTGAGTCCAACTCCAGAGGATCTGACACCCTGTCTTTGCCTCCAAGGGCTGATGCAGTCAATGCACATACCCCCATCCAGTTCATATAAGCTAGGGTCATCTGGCAAGAGGGAACCTCAGTTGAGAAAATACTTCCATAAGATTAGCCTGCATGTGGTAGCATGGGCGGAGGAGAGATGCTCCCACTCATCAACTTCTGAGGCAGGTGGAGGAGTGGCCCTGGGATTCAGAAGAGTGGGAGGACTGTATCTACCCATTGCCAGCTGCAGCACTTGCAAGAGTGGCTCCTGTGCCTCTCCAGGTAAAACAATAAAGCTGGCCCTAACATTGTAGGTCTGGGAGAATCAACCCTGGGGGCAGTGCTGGAAAGCTGATCCTACTGGTGAGGATGGGGAGAACTCACTGGCAGACCATCCTTACAGCTGTTCAGGCCCAGAATCAGGATTAGAAGTTGGCCTGACCCAATATCCACCCTGTCTGTGATCTGCTGGAGCATGTGAAAGGACCTCTGACTCACAGACCCAAAGCTGCAGGATTTCCACAACACAGGGCAACAATAGGATATCCAAGAAGAGTCTCAGTGAGAACCCAGCATCAATAGTGTAGTAAAAACCAGAGGCCTCAGCCGGGCAGTGGTGGCACACTCCTTTAATCTCAGCACTCGGGAGGCAGAGGTAGGCGGATCTCTGTGAGTTCGAAGCGAACATGGTCCACAAGGGCTAGTTCCAGGACAGGCTCCAAAGCTACAGTGAAACCCTGTCTCCAAAAAACCAAGAAAAAAAAATCAGAGGCCTTGAACCAAATCCATGACTTTGCAATGAACACTTGCAAGCTTGCAAGTAAAGATATAGGAACAAAGGGGTTTATTGCGTGAATCACTCTGTCACACTACAGCTACCATGGTGAGATTTTCTTAATTTTTTTTACCTTCTTTCTCATAAATTTTGTTTTATTTTTGGGGGGGTGCAGGGGCAGAGGGCAGTTGTGAAGGGATGGGGAAATGAATGGGATTAAGATACATGATGTCAAAAGACATTTTCTGTAGGGAGCCGCTTGTTTGTTCCTGGATGCTCAACCCCGAAATAACCACACAGAAACTGTATTAATTAAATCACTGCTTGGCCCATTAGCTCTATATTCTTATTGGTTAACTCTTACATCTTAATTTAACCCATTTCTACTAATCTGTGTATCACCAAGTGACAGTGGCTTACTGGGTAAAGTTCTGGCATCTGTCTCCAGTGGGGCTACATGGCTTCTCCTTACTCTGCATTCTTCCTCCCAGCATTCAGTTTAGTTTTCCCTGCTACTTCTACTCTGTCCTATCAGGCCAAGCCAGTTTCTTTATTCATTAACTAATAAAAGCAACACATAGACAGAATGAGCTCCCACATTATTTACCTTTGTCTGTTTAAATAAAAAGGAAGGTTTTAACTTTAACATATCAAAAATACATATAACAAAACAGATAGCAAGTAAGAATTATAGTTATAATATTTATAACTACTTTATATTTTATCATAACTAAGGAAAACTATAACTACATATTCTTCAACTTCATTAAAGACTCCAGAAGGATATAATATTACCTAAGTAAACAAGAAGTGCATTGTAAACAACTTCCAAAACTCTAGAATTGACAGAGACATCTTGCTGCTTCGGCAGTCACCCAAAGTGCTTCTGTACCCTTGTGGCCTCCATCTTCAGCCTACACTCCTATAGTATCCAGAAGACTTTTCCATAAAGCAGGAAATTTCAAAGACAGTTCTGTCTATATTGGAAGTTTGTCAGTCACCTTTTTTCTGTGTCCTGCAGAATGTCTGGCAGACTCTTTTTATTCTTTCATGAAGCAGGAATCCCAAAGGACGGTGGTCTCACCATTAGGTGAGTTCAGCAGTCATTTCTCTGTGGGTCATGCATGTCCAGTGCATAAAGCATAGCATCAAGCAGTCCAGCCAAGGGCAGTTTCTTGCCCAAATAGCTAGCAAACTCCATAAGGAGACACTTCAATGCCCATCTTCTTCTTGAAGTAGATTGGTGCTGCCAGGAGTGGATGTGTCTCATTGTCATTAAAAGTTCTATTAAAACATTTAAAATGCCATATTCTGAAGGTCTCTGAAAGATTTGAAGAATACCTATCTAACTGAAATATGTCTCTATATATCTAGAAAACCTAACATGACTATAAACTTGACTATTATAGATGATTATCTATTAACCTATATTTCTTAATTATACATTATATTTTAAATGAACTGCACAAACACCATACCTTAATCAAGAGTAGAAATACATATACACAGTATAAAAAAATTGACCTTACATTTGTATTAATAGGCCAAAATCCATATCAATGCAATGTGTCCATCTCTATAGCATATATCCCTTTAAATGTAAACAAACATTATCAACAATCATTTAGGGAATTTGGATGTAGTTCTCTCCAAACTGCTTTGTGCTTTTTCTTGGATGGAGTAATTTTTTGGGGGTGTTCATGATGACCTTTTGGGGAATCTTGGTCCATCAAACCACATTATTCTGGAAGGATTCCATAGGTTCTCATCCTCAGGAAACAAAAGAAGAACCTCATTTCCAAAGCAACATATCCTTAGACCCAAATTTTGAAGTCAAGATACCTTTATGTTGGTTTATCTTAGCAGCCTGAACAATGAAATGTCTCTCTGTACTTAGCTCCTTCACTGTAACATAAATGGGACAGGCCTGCTTGTTATTGGGGGTTTTGTCCCTCCTGATACCCCACAACTGTTTAGCCCCAAAGAAAATCACACTTAGGTCTCCATAAATTATAAGCTGATTGGCCCATTAGCTCTAACCTCTCATTGGCTAACTCTCACATATTAACCCATATTTCTGATCTATGTTAGCCATGTGGCTCAGTACCTTTTTTCAGTGGGGCAGATCACATCTTGCTGCTTCGGTGGTCTAGGCAGGAGTGGGAGGAATCAACTTCCTCCTTCCCAGAATTCTCCTGTTCTCATTACATCATTTCTACTTCCTGTTTGGTTTTCCCGCCTATATTTCCTGCCTGGCCACTCAGTGTTTATTTATAACATGATTGACAGAATGCAGACAATTCTCTCACACCACTTCACAGTCAAAAATTAAAAGAAAACACAATAATATCCATAATACAGACTTTCTGTGTATATTCCATCTTTATGAGGCTTATTTTTCTTATTTTTTAATTTATGCCTGTCTGTAATCTGTCTCTTTAAAGACTTTGTTTTTCTAAACCATTTACTTCTTTTTATAACTGTCTATATTCTTTTCTTCTCTCTCCAAAGCCTACATACATTTATCCAACACTGTGACCCATTTAGAGGTCTTTTTCATCTTAATTTGTATTTATTGTGTATCTGTAATCATTTTCTGACCAGGACTGCTTAAAATGCTAACTGCTTCTTAAAAACCTAAGTGGCAGCACTGCTAGGGCAAATTCATGCTGTCTGCTTGCTTTGTGCAATTCGACATGGTGGAAGTCCATTCCAGACACATAAAATAAATAAAAAGAAAGAGAGAAAAGAGAGGAAGAAAGAACGAAAGAAAGAAAGAAAGAAAGGAGGGAGGGAGGGAGAGGGAGGGAGGGAGGGAGGAAGGGGGGAGGGAGGGAGGGATGAAAAGTTGCCTGTACTCAAGTCTATGGGGGCATTTTCTTTCTTTTTTCCATTTCTTTCTTTCTTTAAATTAAAATCTGATTGGATCACTTCCCTCTTGCCCTTTCCTCCATCCAACCCTTCCCAAGTCCACTTTCCAATGTTTTTGTGTCCCCTCCACTCCCTCTCAAATTGATGGGCTCTTACCTCTTTTTCTTGGATTATTTTGCTACACACACACACACACACACACACACACACACACACACACGCACGTTCATGTGTAAATATGTAAAATATGTAAATACACTTGCTGAGTCCATTTGGTGTTGTGCATGTCCCAGCAATGGAAGGCAGAGACAAGATCCCTGGTGTTTGCTGACTAGCCAGCTTAGCCAATTGATATACTCTAGTTTCAGAGAGAGACCTTGTCTCTAAAACCAGGTATCCAGGCTGGAGAGATGGCTCAGATGTTAATAGTACTGACTGCCCTTCCATAAACCTTGGGTTCAATTCCTAGCACCCACATGGCTGCCCACAACCATATTTAACTCCAGTATTACATATACTATAACCTCCATATGCACACAACACACATGATACTTAGACATGTATACAGGCAAAACACCCATACACAGAAAATAAAGATAAACAAATCTTTAAAAAAACATGGAGAACAATAGAGGAAGACATACCAATGTAAACATCAAGCTTTCATTTGTACATTCATGGGCACACATATGCATATAAAATATAACACACACACAGATACACATATATACACATAAACAATGTAATGGGGTATCCGGGATGGGTTACTGAACTGGGAAAATAAGAACATTAAGGAAACACTAGTGAAATTTGAATGAAGGATCTGGTCCAGCACGTGTAACCATAATGATGGCAGAAGGTAGTGACGACAGGCGACACTGAAGGAGACATATGCATAAACTCTCTGTACCAACTGTGCAACTTTTCTGGAAACCTAAAAGCAGTCTAAAAAAAGTTTAAATGAAAAGGGGGAGGTATTCAATTATTCCCACAACCACATCCTTCCTGAGGGACCTCAAATACTCCAAAAAAAAAAAACACCCTGCCTTTAGAAATAGAATCGATACATTTATAACTCAGTGCTTAACTTGAACAAATTATATGGATGGTCAGGAAGGAATTTTTTCTCAACACCTACTGCCACCACCACAGCTATCTCAGAGAAACTCCCTGTGACTGTCCTGGCCATGCAGTGATCCTGTTGCCATGTGCCCACACCAGCATGCAGTGATCCTGTTGCCATGTGCCCACACCAGCATGCAGTGATCCTGTTGCCATGTGCCCACACCAGCATGCAGTGATCCTGTTGCCCACCCGGGTGCTGCTGCCCCTGGTTCTTGGACTCTTGCACTCTCTGTCTGTCTCCATGTCTGTCTGTCTCTATGTCTGTCTTTCATTTCAACATCTTTGCCACTGTCTCCACACTTTTTGTTTTGGCTTCCTGGTTTCTGGTTCCTTACTTTACTTTACTTTCCACAATCTCTCGATTTCAGTAACACTTGGAACTGCAGATGGATGTCATTCTTTCCACTCCACTTTGCTTGTCCTTCTAGCCCAAGCCATGCTTGGATATAACTGGAAAAGTAGATGCCTGTAGCTTCTCCATAAAATATCAACAGCTGTATAATCAAATATAAAGAACATCCTCTCTAGAATGGGAAATGTACAGGAGTTGTATACTTATGAGTAGCTAGGCTTGGGTTGGAGAAAAATCTCAGTGGGTAAAAGTGCTAGCCACCAAGTCTAAGGACTTGAGTTTGATCCCATGTGGTGGGAGTGAGAACATAATAGAGGAGAGAACCCAACTCCCTCTCTCTCTCTCTCTCTCTCTCTCTCTCTCTCTCTCCCTCTCTCTCACACACACACACACACACACACACACACACACACACACTATTAGATATTTAAAAATATTAGTGCAGGGTAGGTCTTAGGGCCTGAAACTAGAGTCTCAAAGATGCTAAGCAAGCTTTGTATCTCTGAGTTATATCTGTAGCCCTCTTTTTACTTAGAAAAAGTTTAAGTTGTCTAGGCTGTTTTTGTTGAACTTGGGGTCCTTCTGCCTTCTGAGTAACAAGGATTATAGGGCTGACTTATACTATTCTTCTATTGATATTGTAGGTAGATGTTTCTTTCCAACCATCCAGTTACCAAATAGTCACACAGAGACTTATTAATAGCAAAACCTTGGTTGATAGTTTATGCTTGTTACTAACTAGCTCTTACAACTTAAATTAACCCATATTTCTTATCTACCCTCTGCCACCTGTCAGTACCTAATATGGAATTCCCCTCTGTGTGCTGTGATATCATTGCTTAGCATTGATTGAGATATTCTTTAATATGTCTTGGCCTATAATAGGGTACAGTAGAGATAGGTGGAGGAAACTAAACTGAATGCTGGGGGAAAGGAGGAGTCAGGAGATGCCATGTAGACACCAGTGGGAACAGACATGCCAGAACCTTGCCGGTAAGTGACAGTTGTATGATGATACATAGATTAATAGAAATGGGTTAAATTAAGATGTAAGTGTTAGCCAGTAAAAAGCTAGAACTAATGGGCCAAGCCGTGATTTAATCAATACAGTTTCTGTGTAGTTATTTAGGGGCTGAGCAGCTTGGAACAAACAAAAACAGCCTCCAAAAACAAGTAACTTTTTTCAGCATGCTATTTTCATCTCCTGCTTCATCTGCCTCTTGCTCATGACCCTCAGACTCTGCCTTTATCTTCCCAGCATCCTCCTAGTCTGGCTCTTCTGCCCAATCTCTTCCTGCCCAGCTCTGGGCCACACAGCTCTTTATTAACTAATGAGAGCAATACATATTTACAGTGCACAAAGATTATTCCACAGCATGGATTATAAAAACTTATGATTTTATAATCTTTTCTCTAGTAAACAATCTGATTTAGTTTCCGATGGTCTCCTAGGTTCCCTGAGTCTCAGAAGGTACCTAGGCATCCATGTTTATTAGTTACTTCTCTAATGCTGTTATAAAATACTGTGACCAAAAGTAACTTATAGAAGAAAGAGTTTATTTTGGCTTATGGTTCCAGAGAGATGGTTAATAATGGCAGGAGAGGAATGGAAGCAGGTAACCAGAGCAGGAAGCTGAGAGATCACATCTTCAACCTCAAAACAAAGCAGAAAGAGTAAACTGGAAGTGGATGTGGCTAGTAACTAACAAAGCCCACCTCCAGTGACTTCCTTCATCAGCAAGACTGCACTACCTCCAAAAACAGCATCACCAAGTAGGGACAAAGTGTTTGAATATCTGATCCTGTGGGGTTCATTTCTTATTCAAACCACCATACCATGTATCAATACTCCCAAGGAATTCTGGGTAGCAATGGTGCTACTGCATGAAAGACAGCCATGGACACCTAAATTCTGAGACTATGCAGAAATCTTCTGGTCAAGGTACATCTAGATAGACCCTTGCTGCTCCCACCTCATGGTTAAATTGTTAGCATCAAATCTTCCCGGATATGTGATATTTCTTGGGAAGAACTTTGGCTTGCTTTGTCATGATCAAAAAAAGTTGCTGAATGAGCACATTTGGGAGATGACAATCTCATAATGATGCTGACCTGGAGGAGCCAAGATATACTTAATGACCTAAAAATTGGGAGCAGAATGAACCTTTATGCTAGCATAGAGCAGGGTAGTTTACTAAGCCTTGAAGAGGACTGGGTTTGGTTTTGGAGATATGAGTATTCCATCAGATAACACTTCCAGAAGTTTCCATTTATAGCCTAAGTTCAAAGTTACTGTTTCAGCAAGCAGAGGAAGTCAAATGAATGAGTTTATGGTAAGGGCAGCTTCCTGATCCTCCCATGCTTTGCATGAGTGGTGGTGATAGTGTTCTTCCTGCCACAAAATAGGAAGTCCTGGGTGGTGGACACAGAGCAAAGCAAGCTTTCCCCTATGTGAAAGAATCCTAAAACTCCTGCATAATTAATTACCTCATATGTGTACATATAATCAGGTATCTGACTATCTTGGAGCCAGGGACCTCTAGCCCAGGATGACCTGCAACTCCTTAAGTGGTTAAGGATGACCATGAACTTCTGATCTGCTTACCTCCACCTTCTGAGTGTTGCAATTATATGTGTACAGCATTGTGTATGGTTTATGGTATTCGGAATTATACCTCAGGCCCTGGGCATTCTAGGCAAGCACTCTACCAACTAACCTACATGCCTAGATCCTGACTACAGTTTTATTACTGTGGTCTTCTACCCCTCACTCCTGTTTAGAGGTTACATAGAGCAAAGGCTTGTATCATATATAGTCTCCTGGTCTGTGCAGGGAGGGCTTATGTGAAGACCTGCACAATCTTTTGTTACCTGGGTTACAAAACTCAAGAGGGAGTGAGCAGAGCAGCCTGGCAGGTGCTTGCACAGTGGCTATGAGAATGAAGAATTCAGAGGCTTTGGGAAGAAGCCAGAACTAGGCCCTCAGAAGCCAGAAACACCATGCCTCCTCTGTTTTAGAATTAATCTGTTTGCAGTTTTCCCTTATTACTACCTGTGGTGGTTTGAAAAAGTATGGCCATAGCTGGTGGTATTGGCACACGCCTTTAATCCCAGTACTTAGGAGGAGGATTTCTGAGTTTGAAGCCAGCCTGGACTACAGAGCAAGTTCCAGGACAGCCAGGGATACACAGAGAAACCTGTCTCAAAAGGAAAAAAGAAAAAAGAAAACGAAAGAGAAAAAGAAATGGCCACCATAGGTCTATATGTTTGAATGCTTAGCTATCAGAGAATGGCACTGTTTGAGAAGGATCAAGAAGGTGTGGTCTTGTTGGAGTGGGTGTTGCCTTGTTGGAGGAAATTTGTTACTTGGGGCAGGCTTTGGGTTTAAAAAACCCACCCAACTCCAGCATCTGTCTGTTTGTCTGTCTCTGTTTCTCTCTTTCTTTCTACCTACAGATCAAAATGTAACATTCAGCTACTACCCCTGTGCCATGCTATTCACCATGATGAGGATAATTGACTAAGCCTCTGAAACTGTAAGCAGTTAAGTCTGGTGTGAGCTGGAGTTATGGTTCAGTGCATAAAAGCACCTCCTGCTAAGTCAGGCAGCCTGAGTTTGAACCCTCAAACCCACATGGTGGGAGGAGAAAACCAGTTCCCACAAGTTGTTCTCTGGCTGCCATATTTGTGCCTTGGTACACTCTCTCTTTGTCTCTGTCTCTGTCTGTCTGTCTGTCTGTCTGACTGTCTGTCTGTCTTTTTCTCTCTCTCAGACATACACAAATATACATACACACATGTATATGCATGGGCATGACTAATAGCCCTGACTGGCATTAGGAATAGGGGTACAGTGGGCCATCTGTGTTGGTTAATTTTTCTTGTCAACATGACACAACCTTCAGTCACGTAGGAAGGGGAGTTTCAGTTGAGGAACTTCCCCCATCAAACTGACCTGTGGCCATGTCTGTGAGATAGTGCTTTGATGGATGAGTGAAGTGGTGTGTATGTGTGTGTGTGTTTGGTAAATGAGTGCAGTGTGTCCATATGTGTGTCCTGTTGTATCACTCTCATCATATTCTCTTGACAAGGTCTCTCATCAGACCTGAGACTAGGCTGGCAGCCAGCAAGCCTCAGTCACTCTCACCCCATAGTGTAGGCTCATAGGCACATGTGTTGTAAAGGAGATGGTCCCTTGTTTTGTCCTGGCTGCCCGGCTAGCTTACACCACAAATAACCACACAGAAATTGTATTAATTAAAACACTGCTTGGCCATTAGCTCTAACTTCTTATTGGCCAACTCTTACATATTAGTTAAGCACATCTCCATTAATCTGCATATCGCCACATGGCAGTGGCTTACTGGGTAAAATTCTAACCTGTGTCCATCTCAGGCAGAGGATCCATGGTGTGTCTGATTCTGCCCTATTTCCTCCCAGCATTCAGTTCTGTTTTCTCTGCCTACCTAAGTTCTGCCCTATCAACTAGGCCAAGGCAGTTTCTTTATTCATTAACCAATGAAAGCAACACACAAACAGAAGGAATTCCTACACCATTTCCCCTTTTCTGTTTAAACAAAAAGGAAGGCTTTAACTTTAACATAGTAAAATTACATATAACAAAACAGTTATCAAGCAAGAATTACAGTTACAATGTTTATATTTACTTTATCTTTTATCATAACTAAGGAAAATTTTAACTATAAATTCTTCACCTCCATCAAAGACTTCAGAAGGATATAATATTACCTAAGTAAGTAAGAAGTTCATTGTAAGCAACTTCCAAAACTCTAGAATTGACAGAGACATCTTGCTGCCTGGACAGTCACCCAAAGAAAGCTCTTCTGTACCCTTGGGGCATTCATCTTCAGCCTACAGGACCATAGTCTCCAACAGACTTTTTCATGAAGCAGGAAAATTCAAAGACAGTTCAGTCCCTTTCTTCTGTATCCTGTAGAATGTCTCGCAGACTCTTTTATAAAGCGGGAACCCCAAAGGATCATCTCACCTATAGGCAAGCTCAGCAGTCATTTCTCTGTGGGTCATGTATGTCCAGTGAAGCAGTCCAGGCAAGAGCAATTTCTTGCCCTAATGGCTAACCAGCTCCATAAGAAGCCTCTTCAATGCCCATCTTCTTCTTGAAGTAGATTGGTGCTGCCAGGAGCAGATGTGTCTCATTGTCATGAAAAGTTCTAAACTCTTAAACATTTTAAATGCCATATTCTGTAGCCTTTGAAAGATATGAAGAATGCCTATCCATCTGAAATACATCTATGCACATCTAGAAAATCTTACTAACATGAGTACAAACTTGACTATTATAGATGATTATCTATTAACCTATATTTTTAATTATACATTACAATTTTAAATGAGCTACACAAACACAATACCTTAATCAAGAGCAGAAATACATATACATATAACAAAATTGACCTTAAATTTGTATCAATAAACCAACATTCATACCAATGCAAATTATTCATATCTATATCATATCCCCCTTTAAATATAAAAGAACATTTATAAACAATATTTGGGAATATGGGCACATTTTTTTCTCCAAACTGCTTCCAGCTGTATGGGGGCACTGTTAATCAGGTCTTTCATGGTGTATCCTGTGTGCTAGGTTCATCTCAGTCAGCAGTTGAATGAAGTAATTTTTCCAGGGTATTCGTGGCGACCTTTCAGGAGGCCTTGGTCCATGAAACCATATTTGTCTAGATGCAATCCACAGGTTCTCATCTTCTGTGAAAACAAAAGAAGAACCTCTTTCCAAAGCACCATGTTCTTAGACCCAAATTTGGAAGTCATGATACCTTTATAATATACATCCTGGTTTAGCTTAGCAGCCCATACAATGAAATATCTCTCTGTACTTAGCTCCTTCACAAACAATTCAATACACAATAAAACACATAATCCAGACTCTCTGTGAATTTTTCATTTTTATGTGGCTTATTTTTGCTTACTCCTTTAATCTATGACTGTCTGTACTGTCTCTTTAAAGGCTTTATCTTTTTTTAAAACATTAACTTTATTTTATGACTCTCTATACTCTTTTTCTTTTCTCTCTCAAGCCTATGTATATTTATCTAACACTGTGACCCATTTAGAGATCTTTTATGTCTGAATCTGTCCTATTGTGTATCTTCAATTCTTTACTGTCTAGGAGCACTTCTTAAAAACTTAAGTTGTGCCCTTAGTAGGGGTAATATGGTAACACTAGTTTGCCTGCCCAATCTTTAGACTTAAGCTGAACTGTTATTATGGTAAATATAGTAGTTTCTGCTAGCTCTGCACAGTCCATCATGGTGGAGCATGGTGGATCTGCTTGCGTCTCTGAGCTATACACACTGCCCCAGTTCCAGGGATATTGCTAGTCCAAGTTGCCATCAAGCAAGCCGCATGCAGCACGATGCTCACAACCCCTATCCAAGTGCTTTGTCTCCTGAAAGATCCAGAGGTCACACTGGCAGCATCGCCCAGAAATCTGGCATGTCAAAGCCACCACAGCTTTTTTCTTTTAAAGATTTATTTATTTATTATGTATACAGTGTTCTGTCTGTCTGTATGCTTGCTGGCCACAAGAGAGCACCCACCAGATCTCATTACAGATGGTGGTGAGCCACCATGTGATTGCTGGAAATTGAACTCAGGACCTCTGGAAGAGCAGTCAGTGCTCTTAACCTCTGAGCCATCTCTCCAGCCCACTGTCACAGCTTTTTTACTGTTATGACTGAATCAGGAAAATCTCTCTAGGAGCTGCAACAAGCAGCCAGCAAACAGCAAGAAGTTGTGTTAAACTCTGTATTTTTTTCTAGAATTCCCTTTTAAGCCCTCTTAGGTTTTATGTGGAGTAAGTTGGCCACATTGGGCCACCAATTGTTGTAAAGAGAAGGGGGCCCTTTGTTTGTCCTGGCCACCCGGCTAGCTTACACCCAAAATAATCACACAGAAACTGTATTCATTAAAGCACGGCCTGGCCCATTCACTCTAGTTTTACACACGTAGCTGTGCCCAGTGTTTATGTGGGTTGTAGCTCAGGTCCTCACGGTAGTGCAGCAGAGACCCAGTTACCCAGTGCTGTGCTTTATCTTCTGAACAAGTTATGTATGCCTCTCTCTGTCCCACTAACATCTGTCCCTCTTCCTCTTCTCCCTTCACTAAATTTTTTGATATAGGGTCTCTCTATGTAGTCCTGACTGTCCTGGAACTTGCTATGTAGACCAGACAGGCTTTCTGTTTCTGCCTCTTGAATGCTGGGATTAAAGGTATATAATACCAGTTCCAGAACTTTCTCTGTTTGAGACATACTCTCCATAGACTCCCAGACTGGCTCGAAACTCACTTTGTAGACCAGGCAGTTATCCAACTCATAATTCATAAGGTTCAGCTCCATGAGATCATAGCATAGTGATATGACACCTAACTATAATATGTATTTCTATGATTTCTATTTTCTAGGGGGGTCATATAATGTATGAAAGCTCAACTTTTAGATGCTTTTTAGTGACATTGCTTAGTGATGAACCAAATGTCATCACAAGGCATATATATCCCAACCAAAGAATCACTCAGTGTTGGTTTTTCCAGATACTTGTCAACTATCCAGCCCAGGTCCATGGTAGGCAGTCACAACAAAGGAATACCATCCATGCCTTTCTCACTCCCAGCCAACACTGCTTGAGCAGAAAACTGGGTAGCAGATATCCTTAGGTTATGGCAGCAAATTGCATTTCTATGGTCAGCAGAGACCCCCATCTACCAAGGGTTTACAGTGGAGTTCTAGAAAATACCCTTCCCCTGGTGATTCATTTCAAGCCTGAAATACGAAATAAATTAATTCACAGTTTAGTTAATCTGTTTCTTTTAAATAAATGTAAGCACCTGATAGATGTTGAAACAAAACAGCACCAAAAGAAGCTGTATTAGTTTAATGGTGGGTTGGATATGTATCTCAGTTGGCAGGGAGTTTCCCAGCATGCAGGAAGCCTTCTGTTCAATCTCAAGCTCTGCTTAGACCAGATACACACCTGTAATCCCAGCACTAGGGAGGTGGATACAAGAGGATCAGAAGTTCTTGGTTAAATAGCAAGTTCAAGTCCACCCTGGAACACATAAGATCCTGCTTTTTTAAAAGAGAGAGAGAGAGGGGCGGGGAGAGGGACTGGGGAGATGGCTCAGTGGGTAAGATCACTTGCTGTGCAAGCATGAAGATCCCAGCACCCATATAAAATCTGGTCCGTGAGTCCTTACAACCTCATTGTTGGGGGTGGGAAGGATGGATGGATCTCAGGAGCATGCTAAACAGCCGGCTAGTTGAAATGGTAAGCTTCAGGTTCAATAAGAGAGTAAGGCAAGAAGTTACAGGACAACACCTCATGTCCTCTTCTGGCTTCCACATGCGTGCACATGTGTATATGCAAACCTGCACATGCATACCCCAAAGAAGGGGGGCTTCTCGACTCCTGACCCCACCCTGTGCTCATGTGTATGTGTGTATGCATAGAAGCAGGAGCTGGATGTTGGTGTTTTTCTACCAGCATCTGCCACATCTTCATCATCATTGGAGACAGGATCTGCACTGTACCCTGGAGTTCACTGATTTGGTTAGCCTGGCTGGCCAGAGCCTCTAGGATTCTTTTGTTTTCCCCTCTCTAGTGCTGCCTATGATTTTCTTTTCAAGACTGGATTTCTCTGAAGCTTTGGAGCCTGTCCTGCAACTAGCCTTTGTAGACCAGACTGGCCTCAAACTCATAGAGATTCATCCGCCTGCCTCTGCCTCCTGAGTACTGGGATTAAAGGTGTGCACCACCACCACTCAGCTTTTCTTTTGAGACAGGGTTTCTCTATAGATTTGGAACCTCTCCTGGAACTAGCTCCTGTAGACCAGGCTGGCCACACATGACTTTTCTTAAAAGATTTTTTTAACCTTTATTTTTATTTTATGTAAATGGGTGTTCTTCCTACTGTTTACCTGTACATCATGTGTGTGTTGGATCCCCTGGGAGTGGAGATACAGACAGTTGTGAGCTGCCATGTGGGTACTGGGAATTGAACCCAGCTCCTCTGGAAGACCAACCAGTGCTCTTAATCCCTGAGCCATCTCTCCAGCTCATTTTTCTTAGATTTATTTATTTTTCTTTGTATGTGCATGAGTGCCTGCATTAGATCCTTTGGAACTGGAATCACAGGGAGCGGTGAGCCACCATGTGGATGCTGGGAATCAAACCAGGTCCTCTGTAAGAGCAGTAAGTCCTCTGAACTACTGAGCCATCTCCTACGTGGGGCTCTATGGGCTAGCTGGATCTGAACTTGGGCCTTCATACTTGCACAGCAAGAGCTTTCACCCATCCCGCCTCTGAGCATTTTGATGAGGAGATAAAACGATCCTGTCATTCACCCCAGAACTTGTCTGTCTGTTCTTCAGCAGGATTTAATTTCTTGTTTGTAAAACCCTTCAGATTCTGGCTTTAAGTGGATTTGCTTCTATCCTGAGATATCACCAGCTGACTTAAACTGTCTACACAAATTTCTCTCTGTTGGGATTGTGCCTTCTCAGCTGGGTACCCACCCCCCTTGATCGAGACAGCCCGCTGTGGCTTGTTCCCGGTCACTCTGAACATTCTCTGAAAACCTCCTTTGTCCTCACCAGCCATCCTCTTCAGAAGCTGTGGTGTTATTTTGAGGCAGGGCTTGGGATGCCATATAGAATAAAGCTAAGATTGTATTAAAAGCCAGAGGAGGATAAGCAGCTAATACAAACACCAAGAGTTTCTGAGCACACGCTGTACCAAGGGAGAAATGGGACAATGCCTTTGTTGGCCCTGCTTTGTTTCTGAGGACTGAGTGCTCATATGTTGTCCTGGCAGAATTGCCAGTGAGGTTGACGGGGTTCCTGTTTGGCAAAGTTACTAAATTGTGGGGCCCAGGGCTCTCTCTCTTGATAGGTCCCAGTCTAAGTGCTTACCATTCCTTGTAGATGGGGAAGGGCCCATGGGTCTTGCTCTAAAGGTAGATAGTTTATTCTAGACCAAGTAAGTTTGACCATGCCCCAAGGAGCATGGGTCGAGTGTACTTGGAATGACATGTTCTACTGTGGAAGTTCATGCACGATTCTTTTCTTTCTTTTTTTCCTTCCGAGGCAGGGTTTCACTATATAGCCCTGACTGCCTCAGAACTCACTATGTAGACCAGGCTAGCTTCCTAGACATCAATTTCCTTCCCAGTGTTTGGATTAAAGGCAAGTTTACCACATCCTGACTTAGGTAAACTTTTATAGTCCTAGAACAAAGGAAAGTCATAAATCAACATGTTTACCATATACATTCATGGGGACATAGTCAGGCTATAGCAAAGTGGGGACATCTCTGCTATAGGCCTCAGATGCTCTCAGATGATGGTTTCAGCTTTCCAGTTGGTGGAAGCTACTCCTTTGGTGAGTTAACACATCCTAAAGATTTTGCTTGATAGTCAAAAGGAAGTTAGATACCAAATACATAGGTATCTTACCATTTATTTATTTATTTTCCTATTTTAGAGACAGGGTTTCTGTGTAGTGCTAGCTGTCTTGGAACTCTCTGTCGACCAAGCTGGACTTGATCTTCCTGTCTCTGCTGGGATTAAAGGTATGCACCACCATGTCCAGCAATAAATGACTGTTAAGGGAACTAAAGATAGCCAAAGACAACCTGCAACATTCCAATATCACAAAGTTGTTGTGGTAGCGTTTCATCTGTATTTTAGTAAATAAAACTTGCCTGAGGATCAAAAAAGTAAACCAGACACACTGGTCAGTCTTGCAGACCAGGCAGCAATAACGCACACCTTTGATCCCAGTAGGGACACTAGTTTGCCATAGAAACCAGGCGGTAGTGGTGCACGCTTTTAATACCAGAACTAGAGAGGATTATAAAATGGGAGGAGACAGCCCCCAGTCTCGGTCTCATTCTGAGATTCCTGGAGGCAGGTTCACCATTTTTGTACTGAGGTCAAGGTAAGAGCCAGTGGCTGGCTACTTTACTTTTCTGGTCTTCAGGTTGAACTCCAACATCTGTGTCTGAGCTTTTATTAATTGTGCTTCAAGTTGTAATGATTTTGACTGTGGAATCTCAACAGAGACAGAGACAGGCTTTTCCAGCGAAGTGCAGTTCCCAATATGTAGAGCCACTGGGGGTATCCCACAAACTCCCATGTTTTTTTCTCAGTGCTCAACCCTAGAAATCCAAGTTTCTCTCAATAATTTCCAACCAACACCACAGGCTTTTGCTATGATAAACTTCCCATGCTTCCTCTTCACCTCCATGTTGCTCTCAGTAGACAGAATCATGTGCTCTGGGACTTAGGTTATGTCAAGAACTATTCCTCACCACAAGGAGCACTGAAATGAAACAGGAAACTGAACAAAAACAGGCAGGCCTCAGCTGAAAACAAATGCTGGAACTTTCCACCAAAAATATTTCCCTATGTATTCACTTTCTTTGGTTTTGATAACTACTACAATTTGGATCATTTCGGCCAGATGCCCCTGACTGACCAGGAAAGTAAGTAAATTTTCACATGGCTCTTTAGGGATGCTGGTTCTTCTCTCTCTCCCTCCCTTCCTCCCTCCATCCCCCTGTCCCTCCTTCCCTTCCTCTCCTCCTTTTCTTCCTCCCCTTCCACTGTGGAGAGGACTAAAAAAAGGGTCATTTTAACTCAAACTAAGGAGTTTGGGATGCATCATATAACTATGGATATTCTGTGGTTGTTGTTTCATTGAGTAGTAGAGGAAGACCTGAGGGAAAAAGAAGAGAATTAGCATTTGCAGAGCTCCTAAGGACCTCGATCCTGAGAGTCCCATCTAACTCTCATAGCTGCCTGTGTCCCTAATTGCTAGGCTATGAAACCATTTTATTGTGTGTGCATGTGCGCACATGCTTGAGGCCCGAGGGACAACTTTTAGGGAGCTGGTTCTTCCATTTCACTCCATGAAGGCAGAGTTTCTCATGTTTCTGTAGAAGCAGCAGCACTGAGTACTCTAGGGTAGCAGAGCAGAGGGCTTCAGGAAGACTCTCCTGCTGCTGCCTTCCATCTTGCTGTGGGAGTGCTGCTGGGGAACATCTGGCTTTTCATAGATGTGCTCTGAAGGCTGAACTCAGGTCCTTAGGCATGAGGGGCAGGTTCTTTTGCCTACTGAGTCATGTAATTGGCTCTTCTGTGGAATTTTCTTTTGATATTTGTTTTTAATTTATGAGTGTTGTTTAACTTGGGTTCTCTATAAGAGCTGGCTTTGCTCTTAACTACTGAGTCATCTCTCCAGTCCCACTTCTATGGAATATTAAGAGATCCATTTTGTTAACGCGGCCCAATTGTTAAAATAAATACAATATTCAAGAAGAAAATGTTAGACATCTATAGATCAGTCATTTATAATTTTATTTGTATTTTTTGTTTTAATGAAGAATAAAAGAGTATGTAATGGTTTTAGGCAGTTCCTAAATGTAAATGGATTGACAGTTTTGCCCAACTCAGACCTCAGTGCTCCCATGAAACAGATGCATTTAAAATTGTCGTTAGTGCCTTTCAATCTTATTTCCCCAGTCAAGGTAGACTGCTTCGAAGGAGATAAAAGACATTGCTAAAGGCCCAACTCTTCGGACTATGCCAGAAGAAACTCGAGTTAAATGAGACTCTGGTAGTTATTTTGGGTTGGTTTCAATTCTGCGTTTTCCACTTTTGTTTCTAGAAAAAGTGTGGCAGATAGAGCCATTTGTGAGTCCCAGTGCCAAGTGTAGTCACCATTTTTTAGCAGGCAAAACTGGACAAACCTAACAAGTTTGGGGATTGGAAAATGTGTGTCTCACAATACTTAAGTCATTGCTAGATGGGTAGATGACCCTCTAACTTCTTGGCCTTAGGAACAGAAGTTCCCCTGACAAGCAAAAGGGACGAAGGTACACTTTAAAGAGTTGGGAGTAATGCCTTGACTATTTCCACCATGCCAGCAAATAAAAGTTGAGAATTCAGCACGGCCGGAGGCCAGCATAGGAATCATCGATGTATGATGATCCTTACGGCTCTTGCAGAAGACTGCACTCGCTGGTAAGGCCGTAACTCGTTTGCTGCACATGCTATTTACGGGTGCTCATGCTTCTGAGGTTTCGCCTTACGTAAACCATGCTTAGCTGCAGAAGCCAGACCATATGGGGACATCAGTGTGGATCTGAAAACATCCCACACTACCTCTTTAAAGGTCCTCCTAGTTTCTCTACTCCTCTAGCTCCTCTGGGCCACGTAACTCTCTACGTTACTAAAATATGCTCCACATTTCTATTTTGGGTTCCTCCTGCGAGTGTGGCGAGGCTGGAAGACCCTGACTTACAACAGCGTCTTCAGAGCCCTTACCCCGTAGCCCGCAGCGCAGCTGCCAGTTGGCGCACTTCCTGCCAGGAGGAGGGCGGGGCGGGACGCCTCCTGGCTTAAGCCCCGCCCCCCGGCGTCCCGCCTTCCCCCTCCCCTCCCCGCAGGCGAGGCTCCGCGGGGGCGGGGCTGGGAGCCGTGGGCGGCGTGGCGCTGCTAGCTGGGCGCAGGGCCGGAGGTGCTGGGGATCGACCCTGCTCTGCGTGCGGAGCTGCGGTGTGCCTCTCGGGAAAGCCCAGCCTTGCGGGCAGGAGAAGCGGCGGGCGGCGGCGGACCCCCTCCGACTGGTACAGGGCCTCGAGCCGAGCAGGGCCGAGTGCTGCGGGGGGTGGGGGGGGGAAGCAACCGCGGCGGCGGGTCCCGAGCGCTGCGCGCCATGGCGGGCGGGCCCCCCAAGGCCCTGCTGTCCACGGGGCCCCAGTCCCTGCGCGACGTGCCGCACCCGCTGGCCGGCTCCAGCAGCGAGGAGGCCGTGGGAGGCGACAGCACGCCCAGCCCGGACCTTCTGATGGCCCGCAGCTTCGGTGACAAGGTGGGGTGCTTGGGTCTGGGGACTCCTGGGGCGGAGAGAGGAAGGGTGGATCGAGGGCCACCCCTAACACCGGGCGGTGCTCATTCGAAAGCCCCTTTCCCGGGGATCAGGCGTGCTCTGGCCCCTAGATCCCTTGACCAAAGCGTGTCCTCTTGCTGCCCCCGCGGGGTCGCAGCTGCTGCCTGAGTGGCCAGAGGGCATGTGTGTTTCCCTGTCTGACTGAGACTAGCCCAGAGAGCGGGTGACAGCTGGTGGGGAGGGGTTCAGGTTGCAGCATGCATGTGGGGGCCCGGGGCTTGTGCTGCAGTACTGGTCTTTGGAAGGGGGGTCCATCATACCTCTAGGTGCATTCCTTGAAGAGGACTGCGGAATAGGAATAACTTGTTGGCGCCTCCAGTTTCTGGATACTGCAAAGAAGCAATAGTTAATGGCTAATGGCTTTCCGGGGTGGGACTGAACAGTCTTGCTCTTCTCCCCAGTCAGTCACGTGGGGAGTGATCTTTGTTTAGGTTTGCTGTTTGCCCCAGGAGTCACCTGACTCCGACCTCAGTGGCAGCGGGAGGAGAGTCTCGCTGTGGTTTTCTGTCTGGGGTTTCATTCACCTTCTTTAGCCGGCCACATTGATTAGGGTTGGCAGTGGTAGGTTTTGTGGTTGGTGGAAAGCAAGCTTGCCCTTTGACCTTCTTTGTGCATAGGGAGGCACTTGGTTTCAGAGCTGCACTACCCTCCTGCTGCTTTGAGAGACTGCAAAGTCCAGTGAGGAGGAAGAGGCAGCATCTTCCCCGCCCCCACCACCATTTCAGCTGTGACCAGGATTTTGAGCACTACCGCTGCCACTTAGTCATGAGTTGCAGACATTTCAGTTGTTCTTAGTTAGCATTTGAGATCAGGGTTTCTTCCTCCTCCTAAAATACTAAGTGAATTCCCCTTTTCCCCAATATTAATGGAATCGAGAGAATTAATTTTTCTTCTTTCCTTAGATGGGAGGGCATATGGAAGGGTAACAGTGCCCATGAGACAGTGTGACTTGATAGCCTCAAACCTTCAGAATAACCAGGGAGTGATATATATTGGTAAAGCATAAGCTGTTGAAATTGACTGATTGAACAGCTCAAAATGTGTTCTTGAACGTATGCATTACCTATGTGGTTATTGTTTTTTTTATAGATTTTAAATTATATGAAAACATAGGCAGCTTGCAAACCCTTTGCTTATGTTTGAAGTTCAAAAAGTGATTGTCGAATGCCTGAAAGATAAATTGTTTTTTTTCTTATTAGTAGAGAAATTGATTTTTAATGGATGTCAAATGAGAACTAAAGTTAAACCTTCAATTGTTGTCTTGGTTCTACGTTGGAAATGGAATTATTTTCTTACAGCTGTGTAACAAATGAACCAGAATTTAGCACCTGAAGTGATTGTCTGTTGGTCAGGAGGAGGCTGCTATTATCTGAAGGCTGGATTGGGCGGGTTCTAACCTCCATTCCAGGCTCACTCATGTGGCTCTTCACAGGCTGCAGCATAGTATCTGCTTTGTGCCAGAGAAAGTGATTCAAGACAGCCCATCAGCCCTATATAAACTGATCACGAAAGTGACATGCCCCTGCTGTATTTTATTGGTTATGGAGAGACTTTTGCATGGGAAGAGAGTGTGAGTTCGAGAGTATTCTGGGAAATGGAGATCACTGTGACCATCTTGGAGCCTGGCTTCTACTGTGTGTGTGTTTTGTGTTGCTAGGAGTTGAACCCAGGCCAAGTGCTCTACCACTGAGCTACATCCCTTGCCTTATCTACAGCTATTTTCAGTATTTCTTTATGCTTCACTCTTGGGTAGTTAATTCAGAAGTGCAGCCATTTTACTAATAAGTACCCTGGGAAGGTAAGTTCTCTGTCCCACTAAAATCTGGTTGGTTGGCAGGAAGCGAGGCCCATGTCTAAATATGGATGGTTTCTTCCACAGGATCTTTTCTTTGAGAGAGTCTTGAAGGCACTGTTATTAATTATTCAACATTTAATAAGTATCCTAACAATTGTGGGGAGCATCTAAATGACCCAAGTCTCAAGGGCCTGATTTACAATCAGCCACTTTTCCTTAGAGGGTAAGGTTCTCTCTAGTTGGGAATAATATTTTCTTATCTTGGCATACATTTTTAAAAGAAAGATTTACTTTATGTGTCTGTATATGTGTGTATTTCTGTGTGAATGGATGCTGTGTGTGCACAGGTCCCCTCAGAGGCTAGAGAGGGTGTTGGTACAGGCTCTGTGACCTCCTGACCGGGTGGGGTGTTCCTCTAGAGGAGGAAGAAGTGCTCTAAACTGCTAAGCCATCTCTCCAATCCCTCCCTGCCCCAAGTATTTGTAAAGAGAAGCCAGCCAGCCCCAGAAGTGAGGGCAGTGGATGGGAAGCTCTCCTTGCCCATGTTTGCCGCGCTTGGGCAGCATGTGTTGTTGGAGGTAAAATCAGGTGCTGCAGACTTGTGAGAAGAGGCCTTTTCCTGCCTCTTTAGACACTGGGATTTTCATCGTAGCTGACAAGGATTTAGGTTTGGTCCTGGGTAAGAGGCATAAAGGTTTTGACAGGCGAACACAGGGCCAGGTTATTGTGGAGTGGGGAATTGCTTTCTCTGACCTCAGGTGGTGTCATCACCAGTATAACGGACACTTCTTCATGCTCTTTGGTTCTGGGGTGAATGCTCAATCTGTCAGCTTCTATGTTGTCCAAATTGTGGTACAATGGGAAGAATTTTTTTTGTCTACCAAGGGCTGGATTGAAGAATTCTTCTGATGCTAGCTAACCACCCCAGCCTTATATTACTTAATTTTCCCCCTCCCTAAAATGTTTAATACCACTTGACCTGTTTCTCTTCTTTTTTCCTTTTGTCCATATATTCTGAACATTTCTTCTGTGACACAGCCTTCGCCTTCAGTGTGCATTCTGGGACTGAATACTGGACCCTTTCAGCCCCCATCTTTGGTTACATCCCACCCGTTTCACTGCCTACTTCCTGACCCTTCCTTCCACCGAGGTGTCCCTTCCTTGTACATTTCATTCACTGGGTGTGGGAATCCAGATCCTCCCCCTTTATCTTTTGAACGCTTTTTCCCTCCTTTAAACCTTTAACCTTCAAACCGAATGCTATATAATGAACTCTGAGACAGAACAGCCAGGAGATTCTGTCTTAAAACAAACAAATCACAACCAAAAAAAAACAACTAATAATAATAAATACATGTATTAAAGAAAGCTAACTAATACCGTGGATCAAGTAAGCAATTCTCAACTTTGTAGCCTGGGAGTCCAACTTGACTTCTTCCTGCTCAAGTCTCTGGAATGTCCCCCTGTCACTCATAGTAAAGGCCAGTGTTCTCAGTGGTCCTTCCAGTCCAACATAGTCTGACCCTTTCCCTGACCCCTCCAGGCTGTTTCCTGATTCACCCTCCCTTCTTTAGGACTCTTACTGCAGACATCCATTTTGCCACCTCTCTCATTTCCATAAGTCTACTCAAGTCTCAGATTCTCAGAAAATCCTACCCAACAGCCAGTCGTCCTGAAGTTCCCTTTCCACCCCACTTTCTTTCTTCCGTAGCAATGTATATTCTGAAAACTGGGGTCTTGCTTGTTTAGTGAATAATCTTTGTGTTCCTAGAACAGTGTCTGACTCTCAAATATTTTCTGGATGAACAACAACAACAGCAGCAGAAATGAAGTGTGCCTCCAAGAAACAGAGTTGGGGTGCTGCTCAGTTGTTTGAGTGCTTGCCCAGCCTGTCCTTGACCGGTGCTACACACACCTGTAATGCCCACACTAGGAGGGGAAGCAGAAGAATCAGGAGTTTAAGGTCATCCTCAGCTATAACAGAGAATTCAAGGCCAGCCTGTCTTTAAAAAAGCAAGAGGATGGAGGTTGGGGAGATGGCTCTGCCCATAAAATAAAGTGCCTGCCTGCTGTGTAAGCATGAGGGTTGCACACATCAGTATCTCTGAAATGTCTTGGGACACGTAGTCAGTCTAGCTGAACAAGTGAACTCCAGGTTCAGCAAGAGACTCTGTCTCAAACAGTACTTGCTAGATGTGATAGAGCACACCTTTAATCCCAGCACTCTGGAGGCAGAGACCAGTGGATTTCTGAGCTAGAGGTCAGAGAAGTGGGGCGAGGGGGGGGGGGGTCAGCACGATTGACGACACTTGGTTTTGACCTCTGGTATCCACACATGAACATGTACATGCATCATGACATCATTTTGCCTTTTCTTTTTTTACCTTTGTGACAGGGACTTGCTATGTAGATCTGTCTGACAAGCCTTGAACTCACAGTGATATGCCTGCCTCTGGCTCCTGGTGTTGGGAGTAAAGGTGCGGCTCACCACGCCTGGCTATTATTATTAGTCTTCTTTCCCCCATCCCCAAGTGTGTGTGTGTGTGTGTGTGTGTGTGTGTATCAAAGAACAACTTTTTCGAGTCTATTCTCCCTTGATTTGTTGAGACAGGGTTTCTTGTTTCTGTGGTGCTACTTAATCCAGGCTGACCGGCTGTGAGCTTCTGGGCTGTTCTGTTTTCACCTCCCATCTGGAGGTAGGAGTGCTGCAATTATAGCTGGACAACACCAGGCTTTCTTATGTGGGTTCCTGGGGATTTAGATCAGTTTGTCAGCATGCATAGCAAGTGCTTTTACCCACTGAGCCATTTTGTTGGTTCTCAGTTAAGATTCTTTTAAAAGGACATAAATCTTAAAAAGCAAACTGGCCATAGGAAAATGTACAAGCATCATTATTGAAAAGACCCAGATATTTTGGCTTCAGGCATGGCTAGAATAGGTGATGATGATGCTGGGAACCGTAACTTGCAACAAGCAGAAAGGGCACCTCTCTCTGATAGTTTGGACAAAGCTCTGGCTCGTGTCTGGGCTGGAATTGGGTCAGATACTCACACCTGTTTGTGACTGATCAGACAGAGCTAGAATTTGGTTACCTTTAGATTGTGGGACTTTTGAAAATAGAATGTACAAATTGAGTTTATCTAAAAATGGACCTGTAGATTCTGAAGAGTAAGATTTTTTTTTTTTTTTTGAATTTTTGAGACAGGGTTTCTCCGTAGCTTTTGGTTCCTGTCCTGGAACTAGCTCTTGTAGACCAGGCTGGCCTCGAACTCACAGAGATCCGCCTGCCTCTGCCTCCCAAGTGCTGGGATTAAAGGCGTGAGCCACCACGGCCCGGCCGTAAGATGTTATTTTTTTGTCTCAAACAGAAACAATGGAGGAATATTGCCTAGCCTGTGGCTTGCTCTCTTCTAGCTTGCTTCTTTCTTTCTTTCTTTCTTTCTTTCTTTCTCCTCTCCAAGACAGGGTTTCTTTATGTAGTCTTGACTGTTCTGGAACTCACTCTGTAGACCAGGCTGGCCTCAAACTCACAGAAATCACCTGCCTCTTTTGCCTCCCAAGTGCTGGGATTGAAGGCATCTGGTACCACATCTGACTCATTTTTCAGTTATGTTGGAATCAAAGGTGTTCGTCATCATGCCTGACTTTGTTCCAAAATTTTACAAAGTGTACTGGCTAAATCTCTCAGACTTTGGATAATTTTGCATCTCATAGATTTAGAATTTCAGAGTTTCAGATTAGGGATGTCCAACCTACAGTGGCTTCTGTGCCCCATTTCAAGTGAGAACACTGGGTTGAGACAGCTTATCCAGTAAATGTAGTTGCTGAATGAGCCTGATGACCTGAGTTCAATCCCTTCAACACACAGTACGTCAGAGAGGAGGCAGAGATGACAGGCGAATGCCTGAAAGCTGGAAGGTCAGCTAACCTGGAGTGCAAGCAGTGGCAGAAACAGTAGTGGCCCCGCCTCAGCGTGGTGGAAGGAGAGAAACAACTCCTGAAAGGTGTCCTCTGACCGTCACACCACGGAACACGAACACACACACACACACACACACACACAAATTTAAATCTTAGACCATCCCTGTAATATAGCCAAACTTTAGACTGGGAAATGGAGGCATTTTTAACATTAGGAAGTTTGTCCCAGGCCACAGAGCTTAGCTGTTAAGTATGTAGCATATCCGCTAGACCCATGTGATGACGTGTCTCTTTCTCACTGGACAATGAACGCTCAAGAGGCAGACCTCTGCTCTTCTTTGTCTTCTTCCAAAGCATCTAGCACAGAGTCAGTCAGGTATATGGCTCCAGAAGTAAGGATTTGAAAGTACCTGCACTTGGCTATGCAAATGGGTTACATGCTTTCTGGCCTCTGTCAGTTCTCAAATAGGACCCCTGAAACCCTGATTATCCCTGGCTTCCCATTCTGCCTCTACATACACAGGAGAACCCACACAAATGACAGTAATTCTTTTTTTTTTCTTTTCTTTTCTTTTTTTTTGTTTTTTCAAGACAGGGTTTCTCTGTGGTTTTGGAGCCTGTCCTGGAACTAGCTCTTGTACACCAGGCTGGTCTCAAACTCACAGAGATTCACCTGCCTCTGCCTCCCAAGTACTGGGATTAAAGGTGTGCGCCACCACCACTCGGCCATGACAGTAATTCTTATTTGCTGCTCTGGCGGTCAAAATGAAAGACTTTATAGTTAGCTAGAGTTAGTATTCATAAATTACTAGTATCCCTTGGCCCAGCGGACGTCTTATGTACTTGTTTTGCTTTGAGAAGCTCTTGTCTATCATGGAACACCTGTCTTCCCTACAGCCTCCACTAGCCTTCAGTTTCCAGGTGACTGTGGTGTCCTGCCGTCTCATTACTGTCAACGCCTTCTGTGTCTAAGTTCTTTTTCCTTTATTCTTGCTATGCTTTATTCTGACTGGCTTGGCGCTTGTTGTGCAGCCCAAGCTAACCGAGAACTCCCTGCAACACTTTTTGTTTAAGTTCTGACCCCAACTTCTTCATCCTGCGCTCTCAGTGCTCATCTGAATAGAGTTTCCCAGGGCACCATTCATGTGAGCAAGCTTTCAACAGCGAGCTTCGAACAACCTCTGTCCTGAAATAACTTATGAGCATCACATTCTGGTCATCTGAACACATCATAGCACCTTCCCTTCCTATCTGAATCCTCCTCCTCAGGGAAGGTATGGATCCTCTCCAGGTGCGTACAGATCATCGCACTACTAGGCCAGTCTCAGACTCCACCCAGTAGAGTCAACCGAATACTTCCTGATTCTTCTTTGCCAGGCAACAACTCAAGCCTCCGCCAAACTCCTTCCTATCTGCCCTTTCACTGCCAGACTCTTCCTATCCCAAATTCTCTCACTGAAAACCCCTAGAGCACTGGCTAATACTTACCGAAACAAAACAAAACAACAACAACAACAAAAGACAAAAAAAAAACATTAAAAGAAGAGACTGTCGATATCACAGCACTGAGAGGTTTTCAGCCCCTCCTACCCATGCCCTCTGACTGTCCCCACCTTAAGGCTCGAAAGCCATGGCTTGCTTTTGACTTAGTCATCTACTAAACACAGTTCTCCCCCCCTTGGGAGCTTTGCTTAAACTACTTCCCCAGCTGGTTCTTTCCTCACATCCCACTTCATCTCCAAATGCCCCCTTGAGTTCAAGGACCAGATGAATACAGAGCCTCTGCCACCTCAGCCCACTTGCAGACAAACACACAAATACCTCAATAATGGGGCTAACCAATAAGAAGCACACACACCTTGTTGACATTCTCCTAGCAAAACTCAATTTTCACTTCCTGTTTGAAGGTGATTTATATTCAGTTTTATGTAAAGCAGTGTCAACAGAAGGAAATGTCATGCTAGCTGCTGACCAAGTTGCTCGCAGAATTTAAATGATCTTGCTCCTTTTGTTTTTTGGCTTACTTACCTCTGACTTTTTAAATTTTCTTTTATTTTGAGGTAGGGTCTCTTTTTTTATTTTATTTTTTTATCGAAAAGAAAAAAAAATTTCCACCTCCTCCCAGCCTCCCATTTCCTTCCCTCTCCTCCCGTCCCTCTCCCCCTCCCCCCACTTTTCTCCTCCTCCCTCTCCAGTCCGAAGAGCAGTCAGGGTTCCCTGCCCCGTGGAAAATCCAAGGTCCTCCCCCCCTCCATCCAGGTCTAGGAAGGTGAACATCTAAACTGGTTAGGCTCCCGCAAAGTCAGAACATGAAATAGGATCAAAACCCCGTGCCATTATCCTTGGCTTCTCATCAGCCCTCATTGTCCGCCATGTTCAGAGAGTCCGGTTTTATCTCTTGCTTTTTCAGTCATAGTCCAGCTGGCCTTGGTGAGCTCCCCACTGTCTCAGTGGGTGGGTGCACCCCTCGTGGTCCTGACTTCCTTGCTCATGTTCTCCCTCCTTCTGCTCCTCATTGGGACCTTGGGAGCTCAGTCTGGTGCTCCAGTGTGGGTCTCTGTCTTTGAGATATCATCTTACACCTGTCAAAAACACCAATGATAGCCTTTGATGGAGAGGTTGTGGAGGAAGGGGTACCCTCATCCATTGCTGGTGGGAATGCAAACTTGTGCAACCACTTTGGAAATCAATGTGTCGATTCCTCAGGAAATTTGGGATCAACCTACCCCTGGACCCAGCAATACCACTCTTGGGAATATACCCAAGAGATGCTCTATCATATGACAAAAGCATTTGTTCAACTATGTTCATAGCAGCATTATTTGTAATAGCCAGAACCTGGAAACAACCTAGATGTCCTTCAATGGAAGAATGGATGAAGAAAGTGTGGAATATCTACACATTAGAGTACTATGCTGCGGTAAAAAACAATGACTTCTCGAATTTTGCATGCGAATGGAGGTAGGATCTCTCTATGTAGCTCTGTCTATCCTAGAACTCACTTTTTTGTCCAGGGTGGTCTTGAACTCACAGAGATCCGCCTGCCTCTGCCTCCAGAATGTTGGGATTAAAGGCGTGCGCCTCCATACCTGGCTCTGACTTCATTCTTAGGTAGGCAGTTTGTGTATTCTGAGAAATAATTGCTCCCAACCTAATAGAAACGTATTTTCCTCAGTATCTAATAAGTCTCAGGAAAGCCTTGTGGGCTCCCCCACATCACCTACCCACTAAGGGCCATTTTCTGGCAGTCAGAAGACATTGGTGAGAGACCAGAATGCAGGATGAAAACAGAGGTCAGGTCTCTCCCCCTGCCCTCCCCTCCTTTTCTTCAGAGTGAAGCTGACTAGGCTATTTCCTATCCAGGGCTTCTTATTGTGTGGTCCCAGGTATAGAGGAACAGCTGCGCTGCCCAGTTAAGAGTTCACAGAAGTGACTGGTTTCTACCAAGGTCAGCTTCTCCACTGACCATCCCGAGGAAGATGGGAGCTTCCTGCCTTTGCTGCTCTTGAAGATCTCGCCATGCCCTGCTTGGCTCCTCAGGTTTCTCATTACCTAGGCAACTAATTCCCTGTACTACAGTCTCAGATTAAAGTACCTTAGTGGTTTTTGTTTTCCAATTGACCCACAACTGATACAGAAATCACAATGAATATTCAAAAATATAGAAACAAAACATAGATGAACATATCAAGGATTAAGAAAAGCTACTTTAACACAGTATGAATTCCCTTGATCTCACATCAATCCAGAGATGGAGGTCACTCTGTGACTCTTTTTTACAAGTGAGGAACTACCAATACTGTCTTAGTGGAGCTGAGATTTAAAAGGAGCATCTGACTCCAGAGCACACTAACACAGGAAGTCAAGGGCAAAGGCTTGGAGCATAGGGGTTCTCAGTAGGTCAGGTGGTGCCTGCAGAGGGCCAGGTGAGATAAGAGCTGGAAGCAGTTACTGGATTTGGCAATAAGGAAGTCCTGGAGGACCCTGAAGAGCAAAGTTAGAAACCAGATAACAGGTAACCAAGGAGGAAGCCAGAGGTTACAAGTAGAGAAGATGGTGCATGCGTTCCTTCTAAATTTGTTTGCAAGGAACAGTAACAAAAATACATATATATATTCATATATGCATAAACATTAAGTATGAGTTGGAGGTCAAGACCATGACAGAAAGATTTTCTTGACTCTTATTTTCAGCATGTTCAAATGTAGATGGAAATGCCAGTTGGTCATGTGTCCTCTTCCAGCTTTGTATTACTACAATGAAATTCCTGGAGACAACTCATTTGTCAGAAAGACTTAAGCTGAGAGTATAGCCCAGTTGTAGGTTACACGTAATATGCAAAGGGATCAACGACCAACACCCCCACCCACACACACACACTTACTGAGGTTTTGGAGATTCAGGGGTATAATACCTCTATCAACTTATTGTGCAGGACTCGGGAAAGAAACTAGAGTTCCACAGTATTTTCCAATGGCAGGAGTCTTTCCCAATCACCCTCTTAAAGTTTTGTTTTTTGAAAAAGATTATTAATTAATTAGGCTTTTTTTTTGGGACAGGATCTCTCTGTGTAGCCCTGGCTGTTCTGGAACTCACTCTGCAGACAAGGTTAGCCTTGAACTCAGTGGTTCTTCTGCCTCTGCCTCCCAAGTGCTGAGATTAAAGGTGTGTTCTAACATTGTCTGGTTCTTAAAGTTCTTACCATCCCTCAGTACTACCAGTTTGGAAATGGAGTTCTCAACACCTGGACTTTGGAGGTTGGGGAGACAAATCCTATTCACCAGAGAGGACGGAGACTCAGGTGAGGATGAGAATCTCCCCAAGAGTAGACTGTTCCTGGATTGACCACATCAACTCCAACACTAAAATATGAAGGAAAGGAGGGCTACACTTTCAGATTGTGTAATTTACTGAAAAGTTCTGTCCTCTGGCATTTCAGGTTTGGCTGAGGTCATTGGCAGAACAGGAAGGCAGAGGAACGGGAAGGAAGTGTGGGGAGCAGACAGAAGCTTGAGGTCATCATGGGGCATCGGGAGCCTACTGTAGAAACAAAAGACTTCTCAGCATTAGAAAATTATGTAGGGGATGATGTTCCAGGTGCCTCTGTACTGTGGACGTTGGGGAAAGACATGAGCAAATAGAATAAAGCAACGAGACCGAGTGAAACGGGACAGTTGTTGATGGGTCTGAGGATGTAGCTCAGTAGGTAGAGTACTTGCCTAACACTCAGGAAGTCTGGGGTTTGAGCCACAGTACCCCATAAACCGTGTGTGGTGGTGTAGCCCTGTAATCCAAGCACTCTGGAGGTAGAGACAGAAGGATCAGAAGTTCAAGGGCAGCCAGCCTCACTACACAGAGAGTTTGAGGCCAGCCTGGACTGACTTCCTGATACCTAGTCACAAATAAGCAACAATAAATAAATAAAGTAGAGGTGTTGGAGATGCATCTCAGGGGCCCAGTACTAACATGTGTTAGGTCCTAGGTTCATTCCCTTGTACCACAAAAGAGAACAAAAGAAAAAGGAAGGAGTGAGGTGAAACCAAGGTTGGAGAATCCTCATTGTCTGTTATTACGTGGTGGGTGTCTGCAGAGGTCCGTGGAGCTTAGCAGAGCCACTGTAGAACACGGCCTGGTAAGAGTCCTACAAGCCACTGTGTTTCTGCCGGGCCCGCTCGCCTTTCTTAGACCTGGGTCAGTAAAGCCCAGCTCCTCTCTTTTTCTGTCTCCTTTCAGATCCTGGCCAGAAGCTAAGTATGTTTTTCGGATACCTTGGGCCTCTTACTCTTTCTCTAAAGCATCCTTCGCCTGCATGGCTGCTTGTCTGCAATATGGCTGATCTCCAGGCTGGTTTCGGTAGAGTAGCTTTTTCCTTCTCGGCTCCATTCTGCTTCTCCTCTTAGCAGCTGCTAAGATTTATAGCTTGCCTGTTCTGGAGGTTTTTCTTTTAAATTCCCAATAAAATTTAAGCTTAAATCCTGGAGCTTAAAAAACAAGGAAGGAAAGAAAGAAAACAAACAGTATGGAGATTCCTAAAGAATTTAAAAGTGGAGTTACAAGGTGACTCAGCGATTCCTTTTCTATAAACACATTCCTTGCAAAGAGAATGAAACCACCCCCTCTAAGATACCTGTACTATGGGCTACAGAAATGGCTCAGCAGTTAGGATCATTCGCTACTCTAGCACCTACAACTGTCTATAACTTCAGGGATCTGACACCTTCTTTAGGCCTTCAAGTGTACAATATACTGGGACACACACACATACGTACATACATACATGCATACATACAATGGGAGACTGAGTTTTACCCAGTCTGGTCTACATAGACCAGTCAGGGTTACAAAGTGAGACCCTGTCTTTTTTTTTTTTTTAAAGTTGGGGGATCATTTCATAAGACTAAAAGCTTGGTTTAGGGGTGCTAGCTTGGTTAAGTGTTTGCAAATATTCCAAAATCTGAAACACTTCTGGACCCAAGCATTTCAGCTAAAGGATGCCAGTGGCCTTACAAGCCATTCTTGAGAGAAGATGTTTGTAATTTATTTGATAGTTGGAGAAGCAGGGAAGCAAGAAGGGACTGTAGGGCAATCCAAGGATGGCATGTTACCAAGCGAGTCTCCCTGAACACAGCTGGAGCTTTATCTCACACTGGAGCCTCTGCCAGGGAAGGGTGGAGCTCCCATTAACACTGGCTGAAGGCTGAGGGCAGTGAGTTGGGCATTAATTAAGAGCACTTTTCAAACTGCTTAGTGGGAGACAGCAGGTTCAGCTGGAGAAACAGTGAGGCTGAGAAATGCAGGTGCTGGAGTTGGTACTTAGGTGGGCAGAACATGGGTGTGCATATCGGGAACCGGGCATCTGCTATAGTTACTGTAATGCTAAGAGAATGTGCCGCTGCCAAGGGAACTAATTTTTGAGTCAGAGAATTAAGTAGGTGACTTCCCTCTGTTCACTGCTGCCCCAGAGTCGTGAATGTAAAAGTGTGCAGGCACTAAGTGTCAGCGGGTGAAAGGCACTGGAAGAGCTGTTGGATAATGGGGCTGGAGGGGTGGAAGGTCTGTAGTGGAAAGTTAAAGCAAGCGGTTGAGAGACCAGTCAAGTGATAAGAAACAGGGAGAACAAGGCTGTTGTGTGGTTTAAGCAAGGTCCTGATGATTGAGCCCCTAGCATGACTCTTGTGTATAGAACCTAGAGCTGGGGGCAGACTGTTGGTGGTGGGGTGCAGTTCCACAGGGCTCCACTCACTGGACTCTGGGAGTGTGCTGGACAGTTTTATTTGCTAATAATAGGAACCCAACTCCCAATAACTCAAGCTAAAAGGAGGGGCCTGTTGGCAGTCTTAGCTGGAATCCCTTAATGCCACTCAGAATGGGTCAGTTTCAGACCAGTTTCTTCCATGTTGGGTCTTCTGTTGGGTCGCACACATTGCACAGATCTAGAGCCAGCTTGAACATGGAAATGTCAAGGCTCTCTGGCTTGGGTCACACGCCAGATCAAGTGGCCCTTTGAGGTTGATACACTGGCTGAGAACATGGTTGGTCTTATTTTAATAGCTAGGAGACAGGTCGGAAATTAAAGCATAGGCTTTCTAAGGCATATATGCTTTCAAAAAAGTTTCATATTTACATGCTACAGAATTCATCCAATGTATGTATATGTGTGTATGTATGTACGTACGTACATATGTATATATGTACACAGGGATCTTTCTGTGTAGACCAGGCTATCTTCAGATTCACAGAATCTGCATGCCTCAACCTCCTGAGTCCTGGGATTAAAGGTGTCACCATCATGCCTGACTATTTTGTTTTTAAAGATTTATTTATATTTATGTGTATACAAGTTGTCTGTGAACATATTCATGCTAGTGCCCATGGAAGTCAGAAGAGAGGACCGAATCTCTGGAGCTGGACATTCAGCTGGTTGTGTTATGCATAGTGCTGGGAACTGAACCTGGGCCTTCTGTAAGAGCAGTGTGTGCTTTTAACCACTGAGCCATTTCTTCAGCCCTGTTTGCTTGCTTGTTTGTTTTTAGGTAGAGTTTTACATGAAGCCCAGGCTTTTCCTGAATTTTGGGGCCCAAGTGATCTTCTTGCTTCAGACTCTGGTATTTGGCACTGCGGACATATGGCACTATGTCTGGCCACAAAAATAAACTTTTTAATTGTATATACACCAAAGTGCTTGTCAGTATAATTATGAAATTTCATAAACATCATTACTACCTGCTTCCAGAACAATTTCATGACCCCAGAAGACTCCTGAGCCCATGCCCAAGCATTTTTTATTTTCCGTTTCCAGCCCCAGGCATGATGGATTCTTGGTTATGTACATTTGCTACGTAGGTACTCCATGTTGGTAGAATCATGGGTATGTGGGCCTTTGCCTTCAGTTTCTATCTCTTGCTGTAATGTTTTGAAGGGTCATCCATGTCCAAGATGTCAGTGCTTCTGTCCTCTTGTCTGTCCCCTAAACTTTATAGTCTGACTGCCAAATAATATATTAAAAACATGCAACATCATATTGTGTTTATGTATCATGAAGTAACCGTAACTGTCAAGCTATTTTAAATATCCATCACTTCAGGTGTAGTTACCATTCTTTATGTAATGCTTGAGAACATTAGAGATTTCAGTGAATTTCAGATATAAAACATTTATTATTAACTGAGCCACCATGTTACATATCCAGTCTCTACAAGTTACTCATTTTATAATAGGCGATTTTTTTTCTTTTGAATAATACTTCTCCTTTTCTCTCAACCCTCCTACCCTTTTCATGAGTAATACTCATTTTATAAATATTCCCCATTTTTATCCTTTCATCAGCTGAGGGACATTAGCTTATTTTCTAGGCCCATGTCCTATTTTTTTAGTTCCTAAAAGGATAGTGATATAACATAATAATAATAGTTTTGATATTTGCTGTCAATGATCATTTTAGTCATTAAACATTAAATTAACTAATTTATTCATTTTAAAAACTTTACTGGGGATTGAGCAATGACCTCACCATGCTGGGTGCTTTTGTGCTGGATTTCCAGCCTTCCTTTTGCTTTTGTTTTTCCTTTTTAAATTCCAAAACTAAATCTAAGTTTCCTGGGACTCATTTGTACAGCCCAGGCTGGCCCCGAACTCTGCAGAAGCTGGGGTAACGGGGTTTCTCCAGCATGCCTGCCTGATCACTTCATTCCCAGTGTACGATGGGTGGTTTCTAGTGCCTGGCCTTTCTTCTTACCATCTCAACCACTTTTCACACGTACAGTTTAGCTGTGGTAAATCCATGCGTGTTTGTGGATCTTCAGAACACTTATTAAATGATAGCTCCTATATATCCTTCCTTGCTTGTCCACTGATGACCCACATTCTTTTTCTTTTTGTGAGGTTCCCTTAAGACACCTCTTCCAGGATGTGATCAGGGATTGTCCATATGACAAGACTTCATTTCTGTTAAGGCTGGATAACATTCTGTTGTACATATCTACTGTATACAGATTGTCCATTTATCTAAGGGACATTTGGGTGGCCTTTTGCCTCTTGGCTGTTTTGAAAAATGCTATATTGAGTGGGACTGGGCTGAAGAGATGGCTCAGTGATTACCAGCACCCACATGAAGGCCTCACAGTTGTGAGTCTGTAAGTTCAGTCCCAAGGGATCAGAAGTCCTTTTCTAGCCTCTACAGGGACTGCTCCCATGTGCCAGATCCTTACGTTCTGGAAATGTCATGAGTTTAGCATAGGTCATGCCTCAGACATTCCAGCAAACCTTATCTCCTTGCAATTATAATAAGGACTGTAGAGTAACTGGTTTCCTGCAGAAGGAGAGGCCCAGACTATCCCAGGACAGCTGAGTGTGGGCAGTGGTGTGTGCAAAGGAGCAGGCTTGTCCTGCTGCCATCAGCGTCTCTGCTGGAGAAACTCTGCAGCAGCATTTTTCTGCACCATCTGCCCAGGCAGACCTGTGCGCTCCATAACTTTTGTCAGCATTTATAAAGGGCAGGCTGGCTTCTTGTTTGTTCCTCAGATATTTGTACAGGCCTACCATGTGCTGTGTCTGAGGATTCAGAGATGTGACCTCAGAGGACAGTCACTCAGGCAGAGGAAGATGGGAGAAATCTGCTGTGTAAGCGATGTAGACACAGCGCATGGGAAGTGGGGGGACACATGTGAGCTGATGGATGTTGTAATAGGAGCGGCGGGGCTGCGTCCCCAGCACCCCAGCCGCCTGCTAGCTTATGCCCGAAATAACAACACACAAACTATATTCATTTAAACACTGCTTGGCCCATTTCTATCTAGCCTCTTCTAGGCTAATTCTCACATATTAATTTAGCCCATTTCTAATCATCTGTGTAGCACAGCTAGGTGTGCTTACCGGGAAGATTCTAGCCTATGTCCATCCTGGGTCGGAGCTTCATCGTGTGTGTCTGCCCGGGAGCGGGGAGCATGGCATCTCTCTGAGCTCACTTCCTCTTCCTCCCAGCATTCTGTTCTGTTTACTCCTCCCACCTATGTTTTAACCTATCAGGACCAAGCAGTTTCTTTATTGCTTAACCAATGAAATCAACAGATTGATATATGACACTCCCACATCAGATGTAGACACAGCACATGGGAGGTGGGGGGGGACACATGTAAGCTGATGTAGACACAGGGCATGGGAGGTGGGGGGACACATGTAAGCTGATGTAGACACACACAGCGCATGGGAGGTGGGGGGACACATGTAAGCTGATGTAGACACAGGGCATGGGAGGTGGGGGGGGACACATGTAAGCTGATATAGACACACACAGCGCATGGGAGGTGGGGGGGACACATGTAAGCTGATGTAGACACAGCGCATAGGAGGTGGGGGGGGGGACACATGTAAGCTGATGTAGACACACACAGCACATGGGAGGTGGGGGGGGGGACACATGTAAGCTGATGTAGACACACACAGGGCGTGGGAGGTGGGGGGACACATGTAAGCTGATGTAGACACAGGGCGTGGGAGGTGGGGGGACACATGTAAGCTGATGTAGACACAGGGCGTGGGAGGTGGGGGGACACATGTAAGCTGATGTAGACACAGCGCATGGGAGGTGGGGGGACACATGTAAGCTGATGTAGACACACACAGCACATGGGAGGTGGGGGGGACACATGTAAGCTGATGTAGACACAGCGCATAGGAGGTGGGGGGACACATGTAAGCTGATGTAGACACACACAGCACATGGGAGGTGGGGGGGGGGACACATGTAAGCTCATGTAGACACAGCGCATGGGAGGTGGGGGGACACATGTAAGCTGATGTAGACACAGGGCGTGGGAGGTGGGGGGACACAGGGATTTTTTGTTGTGGTGGTTAAGGAACTTTGAAAGTGAAGTATAGTTGGCTGAGGGCTTGGGTGGCCTGTTTCTGGTAACAGATACATTTTGTATTTAAATTAATGGGCAGTTTTAGAGTTTTAATGAGAATTCAGATGGTTGCTTTCCGACTTGACAATACCTTTTCTTTGCCCTTAGATATTCTCTTTGTCTTCCCTCCTCCCTCTAGAGGAGCGTCTCCAGTGGCACAGCAACTTAGAGCTCTTTACTTGGTCAGCACACCCCAGGGATCTTCCTGCCTTCACTTCTCCATCACTGGAATTACAAGCTTGTAGCACCATACCCAGCTTTTTAAAATGGGTCCTGAGGATCAGACTCGGGTCCACATGCTTCTATGGCAAGCTCTTTCCGGACTGAGCTAACTCCCCAGCCCCTGGCCCTTAGACTTTTCTAATCGAATCATTGTTAATTACCAGAATATCCAAAATGGCTATGTAGTGTGTGAGGCCCAGTGCACAATTCTAAAGCTTGCTTTCTTTTTAAAAAATAATAAGCATAGGGGCTAGAGGCACTGACTGCTCTTCTAAGGACACAGGTTCAGTTCCCAGCACCCACATGGGAGCTCACAGGCTTCTGTAACTCCAGTTCCAGGCATGTACATGATACACATACATACATGCAGGAGGCAAAATACTCGCACACATAAGCATTTTAAAATATTAAATGTGTTGGGGTGGTAACAGTAGGGCATCAAGCTCAGCATTGGGACCCCTGTGAATACAGGTCCTGTGTTGTGCTCTAGGTCTGTCTTGTTTCCGTCTTGTGTGTGTGAGAGGGACAGCTCAACTTGCCAGGATTTATTTCCTCAGCCTGGTTGAGAGTGGGGGGGTTACCAGATTCCTCCTGTAGTATTCCCTGTTTGTAGAAGAACTTAATGCTGTCTCCCTGAGGCGCAGCCTTCCTTGTGTAATGTGTGCCTGGTGATCCTTCGTTTCCCTAGCCACGCTCTTTTCCCAATGGGGAAGGCTGTCCGTTTGTTCCTGGCTGCCCAGACATGAAATATTAACACAGAACTGTTATTAATTAAATCACTGCTTGGCCTATTAGCTCTAGCTTCTTATTGGCTAGCTCTTACATCTTAAATTAAACCCATTTATATTATTTTATATTTTAGCACGAGACTCATGGCCTACTGGCAAGGGTCTGGTGGCTACATGGTATCTCACTGACTCTGCCTTCTGTCTCCCAGCAGTCAGTTTAGTTCTATTCTGCCCTTTCACAGGCCAAAGCAGTTTCTTTATTCATTAACCAATAAAAGCAACACATACACAGAAGGACCTCCCATATCACCCCAAGGTCTTCTTTCTCAGTCGAGGAAACAGATCTGGTGCAGTTTCCTAGGCAGCCCATGGCCAAGCTGGATTAGGATCTTCATAGGCATGTTCTCCACCTAATGCTTAACAAATACTCACTGAGTAAATTGACGTCCTCCCACCACTGCCCTGGTTCCTAAACCCATTTCTCCTAGACGTCTGTGGGTGGCCTTCATGATGCAGAACTGCTTAGGATTCTACAACTGCTTCTGTGGCCCAGCCTTTCAGATTTTTGAGTGATCCTACTTTTCGTGTTCTGTAGTCAGCTGTGCCTGTGCAAGGGTATTTCAAAGCCCACCTCTCTCTCCCTCTCCCACAGTCTCCTTCCTGTGTGGGCTTCACTGTCCCTTCATGTCTGTCTTCATTCCTGTTGTTACTGTCCACATCCACAAGACCTATGTCTGTCTGTTTTATTCAGCCAGGTCCACCTATCCTGAACACTCACCAAATTCCACATTCCTCAAGGATTGCCTTGCATGTCCATTCCCACCTGTGCAGACATTGTTTATTCAGTAATGATTTGTTAGCCAGCCTGGCTTTCTCTGGTCAGGGGTCTGTTTATCTCTCTTGTCCCCTCCTAGCAAACTGTGCTTCTGTCGACTGACTTTCCTCATGAACTGCCTGGCATGACATGTGAATTCTTGTTTCCAGGAATATGACAGTGAATTAGGATAACAAGAGAATTTGGCCTCCACCCACCCCACTATGTTGTATCTTCAGACTGCTGCTGATTGCAAGGAACGAATGCACACTGCATGAAAAGTGCGGCCTTTCGACCTCGGTGTTCTCACTGTAGACTGTGTACTAGGAGCACTGATACCACTTGAGGGATTGTTGGAAATTTTGAATCTCCCAATCTCAGAATGAATTCCAGAGCTGCAGAATCAGTATCTGCATTTTGATCAGATCTCTGAGTTGTATGCATATCAAAATATGAATGGGCCTAGCAGTGGTGATGTACGCCCAGTACTTGGGAGGCAGAGGCAGGTGGATCTCAGTGAGTTTGAGCCCAGCCTGGTCTACAAAGCGATTTCCAGGACAGCCAGGACTACACAGAGAGACCCTGACTCAAATTCTTGTCCCCACATCCCAACCAAATCAAAATATGAATAGGATGCTGGGTATGGTGGCACACATCTATAATATGAATATTTGTAAGGTCTGAAGGATTACAAGCTTGAGGCCAACTTAGGCGTACAGCCAGGAATTAAAATTACTTCCATTAGGAGATTTCAGTAAATTGTTGTAGGTGTAATAATCATTATGGCCAGCAGGTGTTGTGGTTGCAGCTGTGTGGCAGAGAGATGTAGCCAATGGAGGTGTGAACGGTCCTGCTTTGGTTCCGTATGTTGGTGTCTACTTAAATACTGACAAATATGCTTTGGTTGGCAAATTAAGAACAATTATTAAGAGCAATTAAAGTGATTCCATACACAGACAGACTCTTTTGGTGACCAGGATATGAAGAAACCCAAAGCTTGCCATCAGTTGTGAGTCATGAACAGTGCCTATATGCAGTCAGCAGATGTGATGCTGCGGGGATCATGGTGGGAAAAAACCTGGCAGCTGGAGAGGTTGCAGCAGGGTGCTGCAGGTGGGAGGCAGCTGCGTGAAGCCATGAGCTGGTCCCGGTAGGTGTGGGTCATCAGTCCCAGTAGGTGCAGGCTCATACCCACATTGGGCCCCAGATGTAGGAGAACACTAACTCAGAATTGAGTATAATAAGGGATTCTTGATTTAGGGAGGGGAACCCACAGATCACAGCCCTCTGTACAAACGGGGATCAGGAGCTGAATCCAGCATCCAGGCAAGAGGGAGAGAGGGAGGGAGGGAGGGAGAGAGAAACAGACAGACAGACAGAGAGTGCTGGCACACAGCACATGCCTTTTTGGTACCCGAGGTCACGCCCAATCTGGTCCAGCCTCTCAAAGGCCATTAGCTAAAGGAGGTTACCCAGCATAAAATGCTGCTCCTCCTTATCCCTTTTCTTCCCTTCCTTCCTTCTTTCCTACAGCGTGTGAGATTCAGCTGGGCACTCAGAGCCTCTGAGGAACTCTTAGGCAGTACCTGGCCCCTACCTCAAGAAATTTGGATTCCAATGGGGCATGGTGGTTTGAGCCTGTAATTCTTGGGGAGGTTAAGACAGGAGAATGTGAGTTTGAAGCCAGGCTGGTGACATAGTGAAGAAAAGACAGGACTCATAATTGGAATGCAACTGCATTTCTCAAAGAGCTCTCTGTCAGGTCCCTGCCACTGCACGCTCCAGGCTCAGCTAAGCACTCGTGTTGCTTGGCATGGGTCTTGTGCCTCCATGACTCAGACAGGAGTTGGGTGATTCTTCAGTGGGCTTCTCCTCTGGTCTCTGTGTATCTAGCTACTTGCCAATTTTCAGCTTTCTTTGCTGGTTCCTCCTTGTTTTCCTCTAAACACCAAGATGCTCTGGGACTCAATGCTGTTACCTCTTACATGCATAGTGTATCTAAGTGTCCTGCAACTAGCTTTGTGGCTGTAAACACCACCTGTGCACTGGGGAGTACAATCCTAAACCTCCTAATTCTGGATGTGTATCTTTCACTAACTCCTGCCAACCAAACCTGCATCTCCGAGCAGGTTTAACTCTCCACTTTGAAAGTAGGGAAACGACTTCTAGTTTTTCCTGTACCAAGATTGGTCTATTATTATTTAAGGTGTGTTACATTTAAGGCTGTGGAACATTTGGTTAATGATGTAAAGATGTGTTGCTTTGTTTATGCTGCATTTGTTTAACTCTCTGAAGTTGTGATTCTTTGCCTGTCTAAAACAACTGATGGTCTAATAAAGAGCTGAGCGGCCAATAATGAAACAGGAAAAAGGATAGGCAGGGCTGTCAGTCAAGAGGATAAATAGAAGAAAGAGCAAGAAAAGAAGGAGCAAGATGGAACAAGGAGAGGAGAACATCTAGGGCCACCCACCCAGCCAGCCAGCCACCCACTCACCCACCCACCCAGCCACCTACCGACCCAGCCAGCCACCCAGCTACCCACCCAACTAGCCACCCAGCACCCACCCACCCAGCACCCACCCACCCAGCCACCCAGCACCCACCCAGCCACCCAGCACCCACCATCCAAGGAGTCAGAGTGAAAGTAAGATAAACAGAAGAAAAAAAAGGAAAAAGCCCAGGGGCAAAAGGTATAAGATAAGAAAAGCTGGCTAGAAACTTGTCAAACTAAAGCTGGGTATTTTTAACCAGTAAGTTTCTGTGTGTATTTATTTGGGAGCTGGGTGGCGGGCTCCACAAAAGAACAAGGAGTTAAACAACAACAAAAACAAACAACGTCGGTCCTCATACTTTTCTGATTTCTTAGACCAACAAAAAAAACTAAAAATCTTTGTGATGTTTTAGGATTAGCTTTCCTCTTCCACCAACAAATCATCTGGAGTATATCTAGATGTTGTCTCTTCTTACACTCTACACTGCATCTACCCTGGCCCAGGCAGACTCATTTTTTGCCTGAATTACTGTTATTACCTCAGGGGCCTCTTGACCAGCCTTCCCCTCAGTTAACAGCAGCAGTCGGAGTGGTCCTTTTGAAGAGCAGACGTGGAAGTCCCACGGTGTCTTCCCTTTGGAGACATTTCCGAACGCACCTCCCTCTTTCCTTCCCCCTGCTTCTCCATTTTCTACCCACTTCTGCTGCCTTGCCTCGGGCCTTTGCACTTTGTGTTCCCTCTGCATAGCATCCTATCCCAGAGAACATTGTGCCTTTCTTTGTTTCAATTTGGGCTTTTTCCTTGCTGCCTCCCCAAAGCAGTTTATAACCTGCAGCAAGTAGTTTATGACTTCTCTTTCTGAGGTGTCCTTGGGTACATGGTCAGTGGTGAAGAAGGATGCTAAAAAGAAGTCCCACACTAGCTCAGAATTGTGTATAATAAAGGGTTATTTATTTAGGGATAGACTCACAGATCATAATCCTCTGCACGAATGGAGAACAAGAACCGAATCACACCGCCGGAAGAGAGGCCAGACCCGCGCTTCACATTGGCATATATAGTATAAGAGGCCATGCCCAAGTGTCAGGTAACTTGAAAGCCACTGGCTGTAGGAATTTCTACAGGACCTCCCTTTTTGTGTAAATAAAACAGTTTTAAGTCTAATACAAAATTATATACAATAAGAACAAATATCAGCTATAAAAATAAGAATTACAACCAGCATAAACAATATCAAGCAAGAATGTGATAAATGTCTCAGTAATTATCCTATCCTAAGGAGTTTAAGTCTTGTATTATAAATAACTTGGCCAAGTCATGAGAGAAAAGTAATTACAACTATCTAGTCTTCAGCCACATCAAAGACCTGAGAAAGGAAATAATATACTTGAGTAAGCAGGAAGTGCAATCAAGCAACTTCCAAAATGTGAAACAAATGATAGAGATAACTGGTTACGTGAGCAATCACCCAAAGTCTCATTTACAATGTTGGAGTAACCAACTTTGGCTAAGGCCTAGAGTAACATTGTCAGAGGCAGGAAACTTTTCAAAACTGTCTTAACCTGTTTTGGTGAGATTTGGTGGTCCTTTTTCTTGTACCCTGCTTGTCCTATCTGGACATCATGCATTTTGTCAGTGGTCAATGCATGCGCAATTCCCTGCCCAAAAGCCAGTTTTGCCAAGAAGCAAACAAGCTCCAAGTGGAGTGTCTTCAGTGCTCAACATTATCTCGGGAATAGATCGGTGCTGCCAGGAGGAATCATGTCTCACATGAACAGAGCCCTAAGTTATTTAAAGGCCATATTCTATAGCTCTTTGAAGTGGTTGAAGATTACCTATCTATGCAGAATACAATCTCTATGTATAAAGAACCTGATTAGTCTAACTATAAGTATGACAAACATGGATGACTATTGACCTATAATCCTTAATACCTATATAACTTAAAGACTAAGACTTTATATTAGAATATTCAACAATCTTTAAACAACTATGCAACAAATGAGGACAACTAGGCTTCAAATGAGGTAGAAATATATATTTCAATCCAAAAATTATATCAGTAAACAAAATGTCTTAAGGATGCATACATACAATATGACAAAATAACTTTGCCTAGGTATACAAATATTGTAGATGAAAATAGAAACATATTCAATATAACTTAAGTTTGTATCAATATACAAGAATCTAAACCATTGTAAATTGCTTATAAATAATAGCTCACAATATCACTACTATTATTAGTGTGAGAAAGCTCATACTAATCTATTATCCCATTCATATTCCCTTTTTTTTCAAAGAGATCCCTGAGCTTACATAATTTCCCCCCAACCCCCTACCCTATAACAATTATAACCAACCCTTAAATAATGTCCCTACCCTAGTACAAGCTTTGTTGGGAGAGGGGTTGTCATCTTTTAGAATTACTTCTGGCTGTCATGGGGGCGATGTTCTTTCTATGGGATCCCGTGAAAGTAAAATGATAGTTAAGTTCCAAGATTAGTGTCTGGTATAATTACAAATAGTCTCTGAGTATTTGGTAGGGTTTTTCTGAGGTTCCTATTTGGAGTTCTTGCCAGAACATTGTAAAAAAATTGTACCATTTCAGCTAACGAAGTTGGAACCATCTTGAGCAGCTGGTACCCAAAGCAGGTCTTATAGTAGCACTATCAGCATCATGATGTCATATCAACCAGGTGGAGTTGTTGTTGTGGGTCTCCATCTTCTTTCTGGAAACTTCAAAGATTACTGCAGGAAAATTTATTGTTCATTGAGGAGAACCTAAATTACTTATACAGACATATTTTCATTGAAAGGTACAATAGAGACAAAAATAGATATTAAGAAAAGTAAAATGTTTTCTAAATTTCTTTTTTTTCTGTCCCATACCATGGCTCCTGACATGAGACAAAAACGTGTGTGTGTGTGTGTGTGTATGTATGTATATGTTTTGATTACCTGTCCTTATAAGTCATATTCCTTTTTCTTGATGATCCTTATTGGATCGTTATTTTTCCTTCTGTCAATATCCAAACATCCATGGTCTCTTGAATTTTTTAACATGTGTAATTTCCTGTAAAGACAGGAGCAGAACACTTAGGAGGTTTCCTTACCATCTGTATGGTTGTCACCTCTTTGGATGAGCTGTCATTTCTCTTTCTCTAGAGATTTCTCTTTTTCAAGCTGAATCTTTATTAATTTTGATGGTATCCATAAATTTTCTTATCCTGTTGAAACAAGAGCAGAACCCCTTCCCCAATGTAGCACATCTCCTGGCTTCCATTGTGAGGTCAACACATCCTTGAAATATACCGGCTGATTTAATTCAGAAGACTTTTCTATTATCCAATGTCTCTCTACTGCTGTCATCCCTTTCTCATTGGCATTAAGAAAAATTCAAGGTCAATAAAGCATTATGTAATCTATTTCTGGGGGTATTTTCATTACCTCCCTGTTTGTTTAACATGTCCTTTATAGTTCAATTTGATCTTTCTATAACTGCCTGACCTGTAGGATTGTGTGGTATACCTGTAATATGTTTTATATTATAATAAGCAACAAACTTTTATTTTCTTAGAGACATATGCTGGACCATTGTCTGTCTTTATTTGTGCAGGTATACCCATGATGGCCACAACTTCTTATAGATGTGTGATTACTGAATCAGCCTTTTCTGAGCTTAAAGCAGTTGCCCATTGAAAACCTGAATAAGTGTCAATGGTGTGGTGTACATATTTTAATTTTCCAAATTCTATGAAGTGGAACACATCCATCTGCCAGATTTTATTTCTTTGAATACCCTGATGGTAATGGTGTTTGGTTATAGAAAGAGCAAGTAGGGCATCTTTTTATAATTTCCTTAGCTTATTGCCATGTAATAGAAAACTCTTTCTTTAAACCTTTGCTATTGACACGATGTTTCTTATAAAATTCTGAGGTCTTCAACACATTTCCAATCAATAATTGATCAATTTCTACATTACCTTGTACTAGAGGACCTGGCAGACCTATATGGGATCGGATTTTTGTTATGTATATAGGACAGAGCCCATTCCTGATTGTATCTTGAACCTGTATGAATAATGAAGTTATGGAGGAAGGTCATTGGTTAAATAAAAAGAAACTGCTTGGCCCTCATTAGTTAGAAGATAGGTGGGAGGAGTAAACAGAACAGAACGCTGGGAGGAAGAGGAAGTGAGCTCAGACTCCACAGCTCTCCTCTCGGGAGCAGACACCTCAGAGAGATGTCATGCTCCCAGCTCCCAGGCAGACGCACGCGATGAAACTCTGACCCAGGATGGACATAGGCTAGAATCTTCCCGGTAAGCGCACCTAGGTGCGCTACACAGATGATTAGAAATGGGCTAAATTAATATGTGAGAATTAGCCTAGAAGAGGCTAGATAGAAATGGGCCAAGCAGTGTTTAAATGAATACAGTTTGTGTGTTGTTATTTTGGGCATAAGCTAGCCAGGTAGCCGGGGTGCTGGGGACGCAGCCCTGCCGCTCATATTACTACAATGAAGTCAATTCTATATCATCTGGTATAAATTCAGCAGTTTCAATATATAAGACAACTCTTTCTGCATTAAGAATTAATAACTATATTAAGAGGTTCTTTAAAATTCCTTAGTACCATGAGAATAGCAAATAATTATGCCTTTTGGACAGAATTATAAGGGCTTTGTTCCACCTTACTTACATATTCTGATGTATAACCTGCCTTTCCTGATTTATTTGCATCAGTATAGAATGTACGGGCTCCAGTTACTGGTGTGTCCCATTCAATGCGGGGAAGAAGCCAAGTAGTTCTCTTTATAAGGTTAATTCTATCACTTTTGGGATAATTGCTATTGATCTCTCCTAAATAAAATAGCACAAGCTCTTTGCCAAGATTCATTGTCTTCCCATAATTTTTTAATTTCATCAGTATTAAAAGTCACTATACTCTCTGCTGGGTCTGTACCTGTTACTTGACAAAGTCTCAATTTTCCTTTTATAATTAATTCAGAGACTTTTTCCACATAAGTTTTTAATTTTTTACTTGGTTTATGTGATAAAAATATCCATTCTAAGATAATATCTTTCCTTTGCATTAAAATTTCTGTAGGAGAAATTCTGGGAGACAATATGGCTAAAATGCAATTAAGATTTGGATTCACCCTGTGCACATGTGCCTCCTGTAATCTTTCTTCAACAACAATCAATTCCTTTTCCACTTCAGCTGTTAATTCCCCAGGACGATTTAAGTCTTTGTCACCATCTAAGGTTTTGTTTAAATGAACTAACGATCAGGTGTTATTACAGCAGCTGGTTGTAGACTGGAAATGTCTCCTAACAATATTTGAAAGTCATTAAGGATCTGCAATCGGTCTCTCCTAATTTGTGCCTTTTGTGTTCTAATTTTCTGTAGACCTATTTTATAACCTAGGTAATTGAATCTCCTATTTGTATTTTTTCAGGAACAATTTTAATCCCTATTTTTGTAAAACTTTCTTAACTTCTCCAAGCATTCTTTCTGAACTATCTATGTTTGAATCGTATAGCAAAATGTCATCCCTGTAATGGTAAATTATAGATTTAGGAAATTTTTTACATATTATTTTCAATGGCTGGCTTGCAATTTATTGGCATAGGGTAGGGATATTGAGCATTCCTTGTGGGAGGATAGTTCATTGGTATCTCCTAGTAGCTTGAGAATTATTATAAGTAGGCACTGTGAAGGCAAATTTTTCTCTGTCCTTTTCTTGTAAAAGTATAGTGAAGAAACAATCTTTTAAATCAATAACCATAAGAGGCCATTCTTTTGGTAATAGAGAAGGCAGAGGAATTCCAGTTTGTAGTGGGCCCATAGGTTGAATTACTTTGTTGACAGCTCTTATATCTGTCACCATTCTCCATTTACCAGATTTCATTTTAACAACAAATACAGGAGAATTCCAAGGGCTGGTTGATTCTTCAATATTGTGAGCATCTAGTTGCTCCTGTACCAGCTGTTCTAAAGCCTGCAACTTATCTTCAGCTAGAGGCCACTGCTTAACCCATATTGGCTTCTCAGTTAACCATTTTAAAGGTAGGGCTGTTGGTACCTCTAAAGGTTTGCTAGTTGCTTAGTGCTCTTGTACGGCCTGAATGGATGTTGACCTTATAATATTTTTCCCAGAATCATGAGTTTCTAGGACTGCAGGAATGTTAATCTGTGTATTCCATTGCTGCAGCAGAGTCACCACAATATTAGTGGCATACAGCCTCAGCCTTCTTCTCTATCCTGGGCCTGCATTCAACCCACCTCGTGCTTTGTTTCACTTGAGATATGATTCCAATTCCTAGTAATTAAACCCCTTGAAGAGGCCAATTTGCATGCCAAGATTCTGGAATAATGGTACTCACGCCCGCACCCATATCTATCACACCCACAATTACAATGTCATTTATATGCACTCTTAGATTTGGTCTTTGATCATTTATAGAAGTCTGCCACAATATACGTTTCCTATTTCCTATGGAAAATTTTGATTTATTTTCCATGTTTATTCCATCATCCAAAACAGTATGGTTTTTTACAAAAGGCTCTAGAGTTTTTAATTTCCCTGGTGAGACATGTCCTCCACAGCGGCTGGGAATGACTGGACCACTTTTGTCTTGGGGGTCTGTGAGAGGCCTCCCCAAGGAGTTTCCCAATGCTATTGGTTGCCTTGTCTGTCTTTTGTTGATCTGCATTCATTGGTCCAATGTCAGCCTTTTGCCACACCTTCTACATAATCCAGAACATTGAAACCTTTTATTTTTGCAATTCCCAGAGGAGACATTATTTCTAGGAATTTCTTGTCTACAGTCCCTTCTCAGATGTCCTATTCTACCACAGTTAAAACATTTGGCATTTTGATATCTCCTCATACCTTTGGAAATTGCTTCTCCTACCCAAGATTCAGTATTATAGTCAAATGTCTCAATGTTCATTGTATGCAGGATCCATTTATCCATTGGTGCTGATCTAACCTTTAAAGGCCCAAGTATCTTTTTGCATTCTAAGTTGGCAATTTCAAAAGCCAGAGATTCAATAAGTACTTGTCTAGCATCTGGGTCTGTTACTCCTATTTGTTAACCTTTGTAAAAAGTCAGTAAAGGGTTCTCTGGCAAATAACATTTCCACAGCAGTTGAGGCCCATCATCCAGGACTCCTGAAAGTAACTAAAAGTCATGTGGTGTGGCTTTAATGCTAGAAGCCCATGTCTTTACCATCTCCCTTAAATGTGGTTGCAAGCCATAAGTTACTATAGCTTGCTTAATTTCTTTTAGATCATTCATTCCTATAAGTATCCATCTACCTTCTTTGGATCTTTTTGGGCCTTTAGAACTTGATGCTTTGTCATAGTAGATTACAGAATAGGAAGCTAAAACCCTGGGTAAGTCATCTCTGACAGCTACTGGTGATGTTGAATCCTGTCCTTGTGCCTTCTTTCCCTGTTCATCAGCTCTAATAATTTCTTCAATTATTTCAAATCTTTTTACTATTATCTTTGTAAAGCCTGAATCTCCTGGCCTGTGTATATTTCTAGTGATTTCATTGAGGCACCTAGCCTCTGGTCCTCATTCTGTACATGTGATTCCAAGGACTGAAGTTTTCCCTTTAAAGACAACACGTCATCCTTGGACATTATTTGGATAGCATGCAGATTGCCTTCCTGGAGAGATACTCTATCTGTTAACCTATCATAACTTTTAAACAATTTTGATTGTCAAATGTAACAGTATGAATTCCTTGAGATAATTTCTCAGTAACTTTTGATATAGATTAAATTTTGTCTGTCAAATTAATGTTACTCTTTTAATAGTATTAATTTTTTTCAGGTAACTTTTGATTTTTGATGGTATCAATCCTGTCAGCTAGCTCTTCATTATTAGTCTGTAAAGACTGTATCATTTCTAAAAGTGCCTCATTCTTGGCTCTGTTATCAAACCATTTTCTTAATGATATAATATGAAGAAAAAAACTGAGTCTTAATATCCAATAAATGGATGTATCACAATAACCATATAAGCCTTGCTGAATACAATCTAGTATTAGCAAAAAAGTTACTAAAAGTTTCAATGGTAATGTTGTCTGCCATTATATTACTTTCAAGTTTATTGATTTTGAGGTCTGGTAAATTGTTTTGGGTGTAATAATCTTTATTATCCAGCAGGTGTCATGGTTGCAGAGTTGCGACTAGCTGCAATGCAACCGGTGTCGACACAAATGGTCCTGAGCTGCTTTAGTTTCCTTAGTACTGGTTAAATACTGAGAAATATGTTTTGCTTGACAAATTAAAAGCAATTAAATCAATTCTGTACACGGAACAAGAAGCCCAGAACTCATGGACAGGGAGCACAAACCAGAAGTTGCACAAATCGCCATGTGGCAAGGAACATTGCAGTGGGGGAGGAGATGTTCGCGAGCTTGGGAAATTTCCAAATCACTGCATGCAGTTAGCTCTCCTGTGGTGGAGGTTTTACAAAAAATGACTTAGATAAAAGCAAGCCAAACGGGTGGGATTGGGAGACTTTCTAGGCCGTGGACCGGTTAGGCCTTTGAGCTGGTCCATTGTGTAAGTGTGAAGTCCGGATCCACTTGGGCACCAGATGAAGAAGGATGCTAAAAAGAATCCCACATTACCTCAGAATTGAGTATAATAAAGGGTTATTTGTCTAGGGGTAGACTCACAGATCACAGTCCTGCATGAATGGGGAACAGGAACCGAATCACACGGCTGGAAGAGAGGCCGGACCCATGATTTACATTGGTATTTATAGTATAAGAGGCCAGCCCAAGTGGGCGGGTAACTTAAAGGCTACTGGCTATAGGAATTCCTACAACACAGTGGTAGCCCAATACTCTTATATTGAAAGATCTAAACATACAGTTTCTAAGTTTTTCAGTTACACCCAGCTAGAGAAGCACGTTAAAATCCAGCATCTTTCTGCAGTGTCCACGCACCTCAAGGATGACCTTGGCTCAGGATGTTGGTTTTAGATACACTGTCTTTTTTCACTGACTACTTAGAAGCAATCTAAGTTATCAGTTCAACCCTTGTTTTACTTAAGATGGCTCCCTAAGAGTTTTTTGTTACAGAAGGAAGAGTTTATTTCTACTTAGCAGTTCTGGAGGATAAGATCCAGCCAGGACAGAGTGGAGGTAATGAGTGGACATTGGAACAGGAAGCTGACTGCTCACAGCCTCAGTTGCTAAGCTAAGCATGAAGAGGAGAGAACCTTTCAAAGCCACCTCCAGTAACAAAGCTGTGCCTCCTAAATCTTCCCCAAACAGCACTACTAACTGGGGGACCACGTGTTCAAACACCAGAGCCATTCTTTCTCCAACCGCGAGGCCCCGAGAGCAGTGATACTGACAATTTATTGTCATATTATCATAACTGGTTCATTTTCAATAGGGATTGTTAATCTCTTACTGTGTTCCATTTATAGATTAAACTGCCATAGGGGAAAACATTCAAAGGTCTCAGCTCCAGCCTCCCTTTCAGTGTTTGCTCGGGGATCTCTTAGAATGTATACCCCATAGGTAAGGGAGACAACTATGGTGTATTGGTGCCTTCTTTGCCCCCATTGTATTGCTTTCTACCCTACTTTATTTTGTTTAACAGCTTTCATACCAGCAGATGTTTTACTTAGCACCCGTCTGTCTATTGCTATAAACTACTTGAGGAAGAGAGTTTATGGAATCAGTTTATTGATGTAATTTCAATGTATGAATAAAACCTAGGGTGGTATAGGTACATAGACATTTGTTGACTCAATAAAGAACGTGCGCTAAGTGATATGTCCCTATAAAGATACTTGTTTTAGTGTTATGGTTAATAGCAAAACAAAGGGCCTGAGTAGCTACCACTTGGGAGCTGGTTTTATATCATGGGCTGGTCTATAATCTGGTCCAGGATGGCCTTGAATTCACAGCTATCCTCTTTCCTCACCCTATTAAATGATAGGATTATAGGCATAAACTACCAGGCAGTGGGACTTGGGAGAATGAAGCCAATAAATGAGATGAACGTAGCTGACCTTATTCTGAGCATCAGACAATATATACTGAGGGTTAAGAAAGGTCACATGAGCAAAGATTTCATTAGTTCATGCTATATACATTCACAAGGACAAGCTGCATGTGGCAAAAACATGTTTTCCACAGAGGCATATAAAGGGTAGTTTAACCATTTAATTCACAGCAACAGCAGCAATAATCTGAAGTGAGTGTACTCCTGTCTGATCACCTAGGAGGAGCATGAAAATACATTGTGAGAACAAGTCTGTGTTTTGAAGAAACTGAGGTCACAAGACTATTGTTTTGGAGTGTTTTCATAAGCACTCAGAATTCTCCTTGCATGACTCTATTCTTGGACTGTGTTTCGACACTCAGTGGGTAAAGTGCTTGGTACTCAAACATGAGGACATGAATTTGGTTCCCCAGCACCCTTGTAAAAAGCTGGGCACTGTGGCACGTGCCTGTAACCCCAGCACTGTGAGATGGAGACTGGAGGATCCCAGGAACTCACTAATCAGCCAGGATAGCTCAGATGGCTCACTACAGGTTCAGTGAGAAATCCTGTCCTGCTGCCACAAGATCCTCTCCAGGCGTGGTCCAGGTGTGGTCCAGGCGTGGTCCAGGTGTGGTCCAGGTGTGGTCCAGGTGTGGCGCTGTGGCACTCACCTGCTTCTGCAGCTTTCTAAGCACATCTCAGTTGGTGGTTTGAACCAAATGGTTGCTCTTGCACCTTCAACCACAGTTGTGTTGTTGCTTTTCTCCAGCCATTCTGATCCTCTCGGGCTTTCTCTACCGTGTGTGAATGCAGAATATGAGAGTATTTACAGTGCACTGTGGTGTTCCAAGAAGAGTTTCAGCTGGGCAGTGGTGGCGCACGCACTCTGGAGGCAGAGGCAGGCGGGTCTCTGTGAGTTTGAGGCCAGCCTGGTCTACAAGAGCTGGTTCCAGGACAGGCTCCAAAGCTACAGAGGAACCCTGTCTTGATGGGGGTGGGGAGAGAAGAGTTTCATCTCACCTAAGCCAGTATATGTAGATGACCAGGTCTTCAGGTGTTGACCTTAATGTACAACAAACAGAAGCACAGTATTTTGTTTCCAAGTTTGGGTTTAAATTATGAGGCTACATAGAGAAGTCTTACTGTGAGCTTATTAGTCAATCAGAAAAGCTTCATTGTCTGGGTTATGATGTTGCAGTAAATGAGTGAGGAGAATCAGTTCCCAGTGATTGACAGTGTGGCCAGGAGCCAAGTAGGAGATATGCATGGGCTGCCCAGTGTTCCTCCCACAGCAGGAAGTGCCTCTGTGACGTTAGGAGCTTTGCCTTAGAGAGATTGCTTAAAGGCTGTAAATACAGACCTGCCGGCAAGGCACAATAGAGCCTCTGAGGTTGCCAAGAGAATCTTGATAAAAATCACTTCCTGGCTGTTCCATCAATACAAAGGAATGATAATAATAATAAGAACACCTCATTAGGTTGTTTTAATAACCTAACGCAATTTGTAAAGTTCAGAGATATTTTTGTAAGTGATTTGTAACTTCAGTGAACATATTTAAATATTTTTCTTTACTTTTGTTTTTGTGGTGTGTGTGTGTGTGTGTGTGTGTGTGTGTGTGTGTGTAGTGAAGGTCCTTGTGGGAATTTGTTCTTTTCTGTTGTTGCCAGACTGGACAGCCAGTGCCGTTTACCCACTGAGCCATCTTGCAGGCCCTAGATGAACATATCTTATATGACTAAAAATACTTTTTGCCTTTTTTTGTTTTTGATATAGTATCTTCTCTGTGGCTCAGGCTGACCTTGAATTTAAGGTGATCCTTCTGCCTCAGCCTTTCAGTTCTAGTGTAGGGATAAGTCCCCCCCCTTAGGGGGCGTGTTCACCTTGGGCTAATGTTTGCCTATAAATTTGGCAAGTGCGCTCCCAGCCACTGCTTCTGCTTTCCTGGTCTCCGCAGGAACGGTGGTTCTGTAAGTCTATTTCTCCATTAAAGCTGTATATATTTTTGTATACATACTCCATTAAAGCTGTATATATAGTCTGTCTGCATTCATTTACGCTGTTACGTTTTGGCACCCAACATGGGGCTATTTTGCCCCCGACTCAAGCGCGTAGCCCGCTAGCTAACACAGCACGCTCCCGGGTGCCGTTTTTTAGTTCTTGACTCGGGCCTCAGTGCTGAGTCCGAGATACACTCAGCCACACAGGCCCATTCTGCCCGGCCTGCTCGCCGGAGCAATTAACCCCTCCCTGCCTGCCTTGGCTAAGTTTGCAGCGGAACCCCACTGCCTGAATTAGCAGAAGCAGTGGCTGGTAGCACGCTTGCCAAATTTATAGGTAAACATTAGCCCGAGGCGAACACGCCCCCTAAGGGGCGGAACTTATCCCTACATTCTAGGATTAGAATTATGAGCCTCCATATCAGCTCTGTGCCTACTTTTGATGACTTTTGATAGTAGATATCGGTGCATTTTATAGGAGATGGAATTCCTTAACCATCCAGACGTGCATGATGAAAACAACAGAGAACTGGGGCTGGAGAGAAGCTCAGCAGGTAAGAGCATCGGCTGCTCTTCCAGAGGACACGGAAGCTTACAGCTGTCTGTAACTGGAGTCCCAGGGGATCCAGTGTTTGCTTCTGGTCTCTTCAAGTATCAGACACATACATGGTACACAGACGTGCATATAGGCCAAACACCTTCATACATTAAAGAAAGGCTTATGTTAGCTGGCAAGAAAACAGTCTGTCCTCCCAAAGGAAGTAGAAGAGAGAACCCAGACTTCCTTGGGAAGTTCAGATTCCATTCATTTCTTCATTAAATGTTTATCCACTGTTTATTATTGGCTATGTACTTACAGCCAAATCCCCATTGGACAGGCCTCTTCGCAGGTTCCCTTTCATTTTTTATGCCCCAATATTAAAGACGAAGGTCTCAAACCTCACCAGTGTTCTTATTGTTATTGGAGGAGGCTTGTTTTTAAATTTTTACCTAGCATCCAGGGACTGTACTAAATTCTCACCAATTCTGAATACCTTGTCTTAGTTTCTTTTCTCTTGCTGTGACAAACACCATGGCCAGGGTAACTTACAGAGGGAAAGGAGTGTTGACCTGGGTGTCAGGTTCCAGAGTGGTAAGGAAGCCATTGCCATCATGATGGGGTGAGGAGCATGGCAGCAGGCAACAGTGGCAGCTGGAACAGCAAGCTGAGAGCTCCCGTCTGCAAACTGCAAATGGGAAGTAGAGAGAGCCACTGAAAATGAGTCCTGCTCCCAGTGCCTTGCTTCTCTCAGCAAGGCCACACCTCCTAAGTCTCCCCAAACAACACCACCAACTCAGGACCAGGTATCCAAATGCTAGAGACTATCAGGGACATTATCAATTAAACAATGACACTTGTCTACTTTGATTTCTTCCATTTGTTTTTAAACTGGGTGGGTACTGTGGTATATGAAATGGATTTGCTGCAAGTCCCCAGCAGCTTGCTGCATGGTCAAGACCACGCAGCAGGTCCCCAAACAAAGGTGGCTGGTCCCCAGGCAGCAGGTGGGAGGTACAGAGATAGGCACACCATACAGAATAAAATTGAACATTTATTAGATGGGTTATGGAGGGGAAGAAGAAGAGGAGGGAGAAAGAGAGTCAGGGGAGAGGCTGCCTCTGAGAGAGGGACAGGAAAAGAGAGAGAGTGGGGCTGAGGCTGCAAGCAGGAAGGGAGTGGGCGTGGATTGTCTCTTAATTCCAACACCTGGGAGGCTGAGGCACGTGGACCTCTTGTGAGTTTAAGGCCAGCCTGGTCTACATAACAAATTTCATTTCAGCTAGGGCTACATGGTGAGACCATATCTTAAAACAACAACAACCCCAAAAAGAACAGAACACAACGAAAAGAAAAAACCCTAAATCAAATTTGGTTTGGGCTGAAGAGCTGGTTTAATGATTAAGAACACTTACTGCTCTATCAGAGGATGAGAATTAGCATCCATGAACCCACATGTCTCAAATGTCTGTAACTCCAGCCTCCTTCTAGAGGCCTCTCTCTCTCTCTCTCTCTCTCTCTCTCTCTCTCTCTCTCTCTCACACACACACACACACACACACAAATAATATTAAAAGCAAAACATTTTAATTGCATTGGCTTTGACTTGGACCTATGAAATTCTTAGATGAGGTCATTCTTGTCATGTTCTTATCAAAGGGGCATGCATTGAGTACTAATGCTTTGTTTGCTACTGGTTTCTTATTAAGTTGAAAACTTTTCACTCATTTTTTTAATTAAAGAATTACTTTATGTGTGTGGGTGTTTTCCTGCATGTATGTAAGTGCACCAAGTGTGTGCCTAGTATCAGTGGAGGGTAGAAGAGGGTGTTGGAGCCCCAGTAACTAGGGTTACAGACTGTTGTGAGCTGCCATGTGGGTGCTGGAATTGAACACCAATCCTCTGGAAGAGCAGCAAGTGCTCTCAACCACAGAGCCATTACTCCAGCCCCTGATTTTAAAAATATCAGGAAGTAAATGGAATAGTTATAAAATGCACCATTTAGCATCTATGAATGTTGTTATATTACTGATTTCTTTCTGCCTTAGTTAATGGCTAATTTTTCCTGCCTTAGTTAACTGACTGTTTTTTCTTTTGATACAGAGTCTCATTATGCAGCCCTGGCTGGCCTATAATTCTCTATATAGACAAGGGTGGACTCAATCTCATAAAGATCCACCTGTCCTTGCCTTCTGGGTGCTGGGATTAAAAGCATGTGCCACCATGCCCACCTGTCAGTTGATTTCCTGATATTGAGCTATCTTAGAATGGATATACGTTGCTATGGATTTAGTTTGCTAATGGTTGAAAGTTTCTATATTTGTAGTGAGTGTGCATGCATGTGTATATGCCAGCGCATTTTGCAGAGGTCAGAGAACCATTCCTGGGGTCAGTTCTTGCCTTCTGTCTAATTGAAGGAATATTATCTTGTCTCTGCTGCCCAGTGTACCCCTGGCTAACTGGCCTCTGGGCACCCTGTCTCCATTTCCCATCTCACCATAGGAATGTTGGGATTACAAGTGGGCTACTGCATCTAGCTTTGGCTTTGTGTGTGGAGATGCCTGATTTATCAAGTTTGCTCTGTTCAATTTTCTTTTTTTCTGCATTCTCTTTCATATTTCCATTTGTCTAATGTTTGTAGCTATATTTTTCATAGGCATGTTAGCTTTTATTTTCTCTAGAACAAGCAAAAGTGTTATGACTTGCCCTTCTTTCATGCCTAGGTTTTATTGATATCTTGACTTTGACCTCATGATTGTACTTTTAAAAAAATGTTCCTTTTATTTTATGATTTTTAGCAGCTTTAAACATGACAGGATTATCTGCTGTCTGTTAAATTAATGCTATCCTTTCTTCTCTTTTCATTTGAGAGAGAGTGTGTGTGTATGCATGTGTGCGTGTGTATCTGTCTGTGTCCAGGCGTTGTGCATATGTAATGTACCCTACTTTCCTCCTTTCCCCGCTCCTCACTGTATCCTAGGCTATCCTGGAACTTGCCAAGGATAACTTTGATTTTATAATCCTCCTAACTCCAAATCTATACTGCTGGAGTTAAAGGCATGCCCTGCCATACTGAGTTTTATGCAGTGCTGAGGGTCTAGGGCCTCCTGCATGCTAAGCAAGCTCTCTGTCACCTGACCTACACATCCGACCCTCTTTTTTGAGTGAGGCTTGTTCTCATTTATTTTCTTCAATGCGATACATTATGTCCATAGTTAAGAATCCCTCTTCCCCATGGTATTACACAACACCTGGATGTGGTGTTTTAAATTTTCTGGGCACCAAGGCTATGGGTGGCCTTTGCTCAGGCTATAGGAATTGGGAAAAGTATGGGATAATGTTGGGGAGGGAGACACTAGAGACTGGTCACTTGGTCTTGCAACTTCCTGTTATGCTTTGTGGCTGAGACCAGAATAGAAGGTTGGACTTTTTCAGCCAAGGAAATGGGAAATGAGTTGCCCTGCAATGGAGAGTTTCACAGCTGTTCTGGAAATACCCTTTCTCTTTGCTTTCTCCAAGAAACCAGCCACTCCACATTCCCTGGCGTCTTGGCCACCCCATCCCTCAATCTCTCCTGGCTTCTGATTTTAAGCACTGGGGTCCCGAATTTGATATTTCCTCCATGTTTTTTAAATAAAAAGAAAATCCTGTCTTATCCCACCCATATCCAACATTTCCCACTGGCCCACTTAGATTCTTTCTTTTTTTGACAGTGTCTTACCATGTAACTCTGTTTCGTCTGGGGTTTGCTGTGTAGACCAGGTTGGCCTTGAACTCACAGATCTGCCTGCCTGCCTGTGCCTCCCCAGTGCTTGGATTAAATATGTTTACTGTCACGCTCAACCCCATTTAGGTTTTGGTGTTTGTTTTTATTTATGTATTTAGGATGTGTGCGTGTGCGTGTGTGCACTCACATGCACGCATGCACACAACGCATGTGAACTTACCATGGCATTCATGTTCTTACCCTTTGCCCTGTTTTGAGGCAGGGGCTCCTGGTGCTGGTGTTGCCCTGTCAGTCAGCCTAGGAACCTCTGGCTGTTGTTCTGGACGCCTGCCACTGCATCCAGCTCTGTGGGCAGATTCAGGCCTCAAACACCCTGTGCACAGAATCAGAGATGTCCCTTACATCTGGCTTTAACATATCGTCTGACTGTCAGGGCCTGATAGAGGAAGGTCATTGGTTAAAAAAATAAAGAAACTGCTTGGCTGGCCCTCATAGGTTAGAACACAGGTGAGTGGAGAAAACAGAACAGAATGCTGGGAGGAAGAGGAAGTGAGCTCAGACTCCACAGCTCTCCTCTCGGGAGCAGACGCCTCAGAGAGATGCCATGTCCCGCTCCCAGGCAGACGCACGCCATGAAGCTCTGACCCAGGATCGACATAGGCTAGAATCTTCCCGGTAAGACCGGTGCCCACAGATTATTAGAGATGGGTTGATCGGGATATCAGAATTAGCCAGTACGGGCTAGAGCTAAAGGGCCAAACAGTGTTTAAATGAATATAGTTTATGTGTTGTTATTTCGGGCATAAGCTAGCCAGGCAGCCGGGGTGCTGGGGACGCAGCCCCGCTGCCCTTATTACTACAAGGTCCTGTGCTGCCTCAGGTGATTCTGAGGGCTGTCTGCTTTCTGGGGTGTTTCTGTCACAGTAAGATGAACTTCATTAGGCCAGAATATTACTGTCTGTGGCTCTTAGGTCACTGAAGAGAAATGGGTGTTGTGAAATGCACTCTAAATCTTTGTCATTGGCTGATGACTGGAGAGATGAGGCTCTGGGTCTATAACTCATTTTCCTTCTTGCTCTGCTAACCTTACAGAACCTTAGACCATGTGTCACCGTTGCTCTTCCCTGTTTGCAAAGTCCTTCCTTGTTCTTTGGCTCTGATGGGATTTTGAGAAAAATAAGATAACCAAAAAACCAACACTCTGCTTTGGTGGTAATTGATGTTTCTGCATTTGTTTGCATTGTGGCTTTATGGTCAGTGGCTTCTTTAAAGTCTGCCCAGTTGACAGGAGAAATGATAATTTTGCATTTTGATATTGTGAACTGGGTATGGTGGCTCTCAGGAGGCTAAATGATTGCGGAAAACTTCAGGGGCAGCCTGGGCTACAGTGTATTCCTGGTCATTCTGAGCTGTAGACTGAGACCCTGGTACACATGCAGGCAAAACACCCGTTCTCTAGAAAAACAGAACTAGTAGAATGAATCCATATATGTTAAAAAAGAACAGCTTGAAGGCGGTGGTCCAGCTGCTTCAGCAATGGCTCTGTCTTAGGGTTTCTATTGCTGTGAAGAGACACTGTGACCAGGGCAGCTCTTATAAAGGAAAACCTTTAATTGAGGCTGGCTTACAGTTTCAGAGGCTTAGTTCATTATCACCATGGTGAGAAACATGATGGCAAGCAGGCACACATGGTTCTGGAGAGATAGCCGAGAGTTCTACATCTGGATCTTCAGGCAGCAGGAAGAGAGAGTGACTCTGAGCCTGGCTTGAACACTTGAAACATCAAAGCCCACCCTCAGTGACTCACTTCCTCCAACAAGGCCACACCCCCTTATAGTGCCACTCCCTATGGGAGTTATTTTTATTCAAACCACCACAGGCTGTCTCCCAGTTGTTCCATCCACAGGGTTGGATGTCTCGGGTCGTCTTCCACCTGCATTGGAGTCTGGAAGAAGTAGGTTCTAATACGAGTGAAGGGTCGCCTCAGCAGCAGGGTTGGTGAACTTGCCAGTGTGAGTGAGGACACACAGACAAAACACAATAGCTTCCTTCTTCTATGTCCTCCTATGTGGTCTGCCACCAGGAGGTGTGGCCTGGATTTAGGGTGAGCTATCCAACTGCAAAAGATCTGCATTTAGGATGGTTCTTCCAGAAGAATCCCTCACTGGTGTGTCCAACTGCTTGAGTTTTAGTTGATTCCAGATGTAGCCAAGTTGACAACCAAGTACACACCACTAGTACACATAAAATAAAATTAAAACAAAACAAAATAAAACTCATTTTCATGTTATTTACTAATGAGGGTAAACAATTGCTTATTAGCTTTCTATAGCTGTTCATTTTCTTTTGTGTTGGTCTCTGTGTGTGTGTGTAGGTGTGTGTGTGTGTTTGTGTGTGTGGGTGTGTGTATGTGTGCGTGTCTGTGTGTGTATGTGTGTGTATATGTGCGTGTATGTGTGTGTGTGTTCCTGGGTGTGTATGTGTGTATGTGTGTATGTGTGTGTGTATGTGTGTATGTGTATGTGTGTGTATGTGTGTGTGTGTATGTGTGTGTGTTCCTGGGTGTGTATGTGTGTGTGTGTGTATGTGTGTGTGTGTGTATGTGTGTGTGTTCCTGGGTGTGTATGTGTATGTGTGTTTGTGTATGTGTGTGTTCCTGGGTGTGTATGTGTGTGTGTGTATGTGTGTGTATGTGTGTGTTCCTGGGTGTGTATGTGTGTATGTATGTGTGTGTGTGTATGTGTGTGTATGTGTGTGTGTATGTGTGTGTTCCTGGGTGTGTATGTGTATGTGTGTGTGTGTATGTGTGTGTGTATGTGTGTGTGTGCATATGTTTCTGTGCATTTCTATCACATGTACAGGTTTCTTCAACCAGCTCACCATGTCAGCATTCATTGCTACCATTTATTGTCATCACTACACCCGTTCCCCATTCTTAATCTCTCATTGTAAAGAGAATATTAATTTGTGTATTTATTTAGACAGAGCTTATCTATGTAGCTGAGGTTGACATTGAACTCATGATTCTCCTGCCTCAGCCTCTTAAATGGTTGAATATTTTTCACATCTTAAATACATGAAAAACAATTTGAACTCTTTATTATATGTTATCATATGTAAAAACTAGTGAGATTAAAGTTTCAGCATTCTCATGTAACAGGACAGTTACATCCTACTTGAGCTTTTAGAGCATATACTATATGCTACAGACAGAAACATATTCACGCTGATACTGAAAAATTTGTAGCTCCCTGTATAAACTGTGATCAGAGTCCTTAAGCAACCTACATTTGATTTTGCATTTGGAATTTGAGAAAAACATTAATTGAGAAGTTCTTGATTATTTTACCCTTTTAAGACTAGTTAAACAAATTCTCCATCGATATTCTTTGAATAATATTATTCAGTCCTTTAATTTCCATAATTATCAATTAATATTAAAACTTGAATATGGTCTATCAATTTCAGGGTTGTCTGGGTTGAGTCAGTCATCAAGCTCTCTAGACAGGAACTGACTATACGAGGTTCTCTAGATGAGCTCTCCAGACAGGATCTGACTATACGAGGTTCTCTAGATGAGCTCTCCAGACAGGACCTGGCTATACGAGGTTCTCTAGATGAGCTCTCCAGACAGGACCTGGCTATACGAGGTTCTCTAGATGAGCTCTCCAGACAGGACCTGGCTATACGAGGTTCTCTAGATGAGTTCTCTAGACAGGAACAGCTATACGAGGTTCTCTCGATGAGCATTCCCAGCCTCGTGCACCGACACTGAAGGCTCACGTGAGATGGTCATTCACAGTGTACTTGACCACATGGTTTACATCTAAGTACAGACACTGTTAGGTTCTTGGCTCATTTTTCCAGAGGCCAGGAAATTGATGAAGGCCAGATAGAGCTACTTGTTAATGACCCATGGGCCTTCTGTGGAAATGGCTGGCTCTGAATGTCCCTTGAGCAGTGGCATGACTCGCTTTATATCTTTGGTGGAGCAGGAATTTTGTTGTTCTAAGAAACACTGATGGTGGTCAGGCTTCCTTATATGCCTCACTTGTAAAACCATGAAGGTGGTTGTTGGTTTATTTTGTTCGGTTAGTACTGTTTAATAAAATCTCTAGGATGGCAAAGACAGATAGTGCGTGCTCCGGGGTCCCAGACCCGGTTCTCTGTCCCTCTGCCTGTGACTGGTGTGTGATTTTAGACCCAGGTTCTAACCTTCTTAGTCCAAAGTCTGTTCTCTCGGTAGTCACATTGGGATAATAAAATCTCCTCCCAGCTTCCCAGTTACTATAAGGGATAAGTGAGCCCTGGCGTGTGAGTGACGTACTTACTTGCACACTGTTTGGCAGACAGCATGCTCTTAGAATACTTTACTGGCCCTTCCCTTGATTTGTAGCCATGTATGATCGCTGTGAAATATATACAGTTTCATCTCCAAACACAGATTGTTTAGCCTCAAGTTTGCTTTTGTTTTTTAAACTATTATCATTGTTATTATTTACTATTTTGAAATACTGTTTCGCTTTATCTATGTATAGCAAGGTTGACCTGGAACTCGCTGTGTGAGGCTCAAGCCAGCCTCAAACCTGCCGTCTTCCTGCTTCTGACCGGAGAGGGCTGGCATTACAGGGTGCACCACCATGCCCAGTTTTGTTTGATGTGTTTACTTATAGCCCATGCTCTCGGGTGCTCTCTTGTCGAGGGTGGTTCAGGTGTCACAAGAACACTGTATGATGACAGTCTGTGAAGTCCCAGGGTGAGGGCTCTTGGTGCACGACAGTGGAAAAGTGGCCCAGATTGGCTATCAGTGAACAGACAATTGAAGAGAAGTGGCCTCTGGGAAACAGTTCTCAGTGGATCCAAAGAGAATGGCAAGCACTACATGTCCTTGGCTTAAGCATTTGCTGAACAGTTATTTTGTCCTAAGGAAGGAATCTGTAGAGATTTCATAGACTTTTTGATTTGGGCTTCATTTGGTTTTGCCTGAGGGACAGCATTGTCTAGTCCTCTGTAACTTATTCATTTTTAAAACACGACTTCCCTCAGGTTTGCTCTGTTGTCGTGCCCACCCCACCCCACCCCCGCTTCTGGGAAGCATTCAGAAGCACATCCCAGTCTTTGTTTTCACCCTGTTTCTATTGCAACAGCATATGCTAAATTCTAACGAGGAGAAATCAGGTGATAGTGATGGGGGATCCTTAGCATCCTTCTTCTCCTGATATTGTGGGGGGAAATGGGTGGTGTCTGCCTGCCATAGCTCCTCTGTCCACTGCTGCCTGTATTGGCCCTCCCTCTTTGTTCTGTGTGCTTTTGAAAAGAGTTTCTGAAATCCTGGGCATGACCACCACTTTCCTGTTTCAAAGCTTAGCCATCCTCTGTGGAAGACTTGTCGAATTCCTTCTTAAGATCCTGGAGGCTGGAGCATCTACTCTCCAGGCTGTGTTTCCTGCCACTTCCTCCTAAGCACCTCACACCCATCCAACTTTCTTTGGAGGGATGCCTTTCTCTTACACTGAGGGACAGGACAAGTCTCCTGTTTCTGGAGAGTTTGCACCCACACTCTCAGGATCTCTGTGCAACCTGCCTCCTCTTCCATCTGGTGTGAGTCTGAGGGACTTGCTTGGGGCCTGACAGCCAGCTGGATCAGCCCAGGCCTTCTGCCATCCTGTTAAAGAAACAAGTCAAAATCATCCTGAAGTATCCTCCAAGAGTAAGATTCCTTTACTCCTTCGCTAAACTGCAGGTTTTCTCTTCATTTTTGCACTTAACCATACTATGTCATATCGTTGTGCTCCGTGCAGCAGCCTACACAAGATTTCCGCACTAAATCCCTTCTCTTCTTGCTTCCATTCCCAGAATAGCACCTGGCAGTCATCAAGAATGCTGTGTTTGGATTAAATACATGCACAAATAAATTTTGCTTCTTCATATCCTCTCATTTGTGGTTTGGGGGCCTATAGTACCTGTCAATTATGCCACTTAAAATCCTGTGTGTTGGAAAACACCTGTATTTTGGTCTATAATATAAATAGGGAGTGATAATTATTTTGTCTCTCCGCCGTCTCATAGAGACATAATCAGGTATTTTATTACTAGAAGAAAGGTGCTTAACACATGTTTAGTTATATATATTTTAGAAATGTAACCTTTTAGCTAAATTTTACCCAACAGCAGCTGTGCCTGAGAGAAGTTTTGAGGAAAGTGAGCCCCTCCAGTCTGTTAGCGTCTTTCTTTATAACTGCTTAACTGATAATAATCATGGTCTTCAGTTTGGCCAGCTGGTATTTTCCTCCATTGTGTGAAATGTAAACAGAAGCGTCTTCAGCAGACGTGGTGGTGCACACCTGTAATCCCAGCACTGGGGAGGCTGGACATGGGCTGACTAGGCAGACCCTGTCAAAACCAAAACAAAAGTCACAGTTACTGATCTCCTGTACACTGGCTTCAGGACAAGTCTGCAAGTCTGTCCTTACCCGTGAGCCTCTACTGTGCCAACTTGGTTAGAGCAGGCTTGTAAGGTTTTGTTCTCATTCTTTCCTCGGGCTTCTTCCTTCATCTGTCTGCCTCTCTGTCATCTACTGTAATCACTGTAATGTAGTCTGAGGATTCAGATCACTGGCCCTTTACAGAATCCATTTCTGCAGCTGAACTCAGAATGGTCCTGCAGAGAGGACGGGACTGTGACAGGTACGCCCCGTGTTCTGAGGAACATGTTTCTAGATGATTTCCTCATTGTATGAACATCATGGTGTGTACTTACACAAACCTAAGTGGTGATGGAGCCTGCTGTGTGGGGCACAACCTGGGTGTGGGCTGTCCAGCGTGTTACTGTGTTGAATATGGCAGGCAATTGTAGCAGTGGGATTCATGTAACTGAATACATTTACACACCGGAGCAAGGACAGTGGACCATGATGTGAACGATACAGAACAGCAGCAGACTCGCCGGTGCATGTGGAGCTGCAGGCCTGGACGATCTTACCTACTGTAGTGCAGTCTTGGAGCTCTGTGCACTCAGGCTGCAATAAATGGAGAGGATGCAGCTTTAAATTTGGAGACAAGTCATTCTGCTGTAATAAACTTAAAAAAACTTGTTGACATGTTGGTTAAAAACATTTAACTTGCCGGGTGGTGGTGGCGCACGCCTTTAATCCCAGCACTCGGGAGGCAGAGGCAGGCGGATCTCTGTGAGTTCGAGGCCAGCCTGGTCTACAAGAGCAAGTTCCAGGACAGGCACCAAAAACTACAGAGAAACCCTGTCTCGAAAAAATCCAAAAAAAAAAAAAACATTTAACTTAAAATGCAAGCTTCTCTTTCCTGTCGCTTTGACGAGTGCTGGGATTAAGCTCAGAGCCTCCTGCATTCAAGGTTAAGAATTTGCTTTTTCTCTTATTCCCCAATGTTTGAAAATTTCATTGCTGTATTTGTGTGTGTGTGTGTGTGTGTGTGTGTGTGTGTGTGTGTCAGAGGACAACTGGTGGGAGTCCTGGGGACTGAACTCAGGTTGTTCAACTTGGCACCAGGTGCATTTACCTGATGAACTATCTTGCTGGCCCATCCTAAAAAATTTTCCCATGACCATACTCTTGGTACAGTGCTCTTTTCTTTTCTAGTGACGTAATTAACCATGAGCATTAAGAGAAATCACCCTTATCTGGTCTGAGTCACATTGGTAGGGTTGTGGGGATTAGATCTGGAGCAACCATGGACTAAGCAGGTGGCTCTGCAGGCTGGAGGTCTATCTGGACTTTGGGGTTGGACATGTGTATTACATGGGTGTGGGCCAGGCATCTGAAGCAGGTTCCTGGGGTTCCTAGGAAAGCACCCACAGTGGCTGCTTTTGGTAAGATGGAGATGAGAATCATCGCACCATTGCTGAGCACCTCAGCCAATGCTGAGGGAGCCCTACCCCTTCTACGTAAGGAGACAGACCTGCAGTGAGAACTGACCTTACATGTTCCAGCTCAGCATGTTCTGGTCTTATGCTTTAGCCTGTGATTGTCCCAGTCTTGAGTGAGAGAGCGCCCCACCTGGGGTGGCTTTAGTTGTGTGTCCAGCAGAAGTAGGGATGTGTTTCCTTTCCCCTTCCACATCAAAAAGGCAGTTTAAACTCTGTGATCCTCCCTTCTCCCAAAGGCAGTCTACGACCCAAGGAAGGGCACATGTGTCAAATACAGAATTTCACACTTAGTTTTTGCCTCTGAGATGACCACAGATTCCCGAGGGAATCTGTTTTGTACGAGAGTGGTGACTTTTTGGTAGCGTCTGATAAAAGGACACTTTCAGTCTTCCTGAAAACATGGGGGATTTTAAAACACATTTGAGAGATGAGAGCTGTTCAGACCAACTTCACAGTAACATCTTATGCTTGCCGTTGGTCTGCAAGTCTGTCCTGTTTCTTGCCTGAGTGGTTTTTGCCCTCAAGGGAGTTTGGGCCAGGGTAATGATTAACCCAATCGCACAGAACATACTTGTATTTCGTTTCTTGTAGACCCTTGTTCTGACAACCAGGAATGTTCTTGGCTAATCTTTCTGACATGTCTGTGTGGTACTGTGTCAGGTGATAGTTCAAAAACACATGACCAAACTTTGTAGAATGAATGAATGGTGGTGACAAGATTGGCTTGGAGGCTGAGCAGTAGTTAAGAGCACTTGCTGATTTTGCAGAGAACTAGGTTGGGTTGCCAGTTCTAGGGGATTCAATGTCGTCTTCTGGTCCCCAGGCACTGCATGCACATGCTGAAGTTTATGCATGCATCCAAAACACTCATGCACATAAAGTAAATAAATAAAGGATATGCTAGGACCTTCTTCCATATAAGAAGAAGCACTTGGGTTGTAGTGACTACCTTAACTTTCACGGGGCCATGTAAAAAATGTCTGTGCCCCCCACAGAGTAGGGTACCAATGACAAACCAAAGTAATGATTCCATTCAATTGGCTTAGTGAGCTAATGAGTTTATTTGGACTTACTTAATAGGGTTGTGGCAGACCCCCCAAAAGCCATATCATAAAAAGTCTCATCCCTGCCTTACCCTTCCTCCCTTCACCATAGCTGCATAGGTAGAGTACCCTTTAGTTTATTCTCTCTATGTTCTAGCCGGCAGGTGTGCCCAACATGCACCCTGTGGGCTGCATGTACCCCAGGATAGCTGTGAATGAGGCCCAACAAAAATTGTAAACTTACTAAAATCTTGAGGGTTTTTTTTTTTTTTGTAATTTAATTGATGCTTCTTGAGCATGTACTGTGTGGATGACAATTTTGTGTTGCAATGTCAAAAGATGGGTCACCTGCCTGAGTAACTCCTACATCTTTTAAAGGTTGGGGGCAGAATTGAATACAGCTGGGAGGGAAGGATACTGGAGGGAGTGGCTCAAATCTCAGGTAAGGGGCTGTTGACCTTCCTTCCCTGGGACACGTCAGTAGCCTCTGTCTTGAAGGTGTCTTTTGGATGGTCACGGCTCCTCTGCTCAGAGGATATCCCTCTCCGAGTGTGCGGCTGCACAGCCATGCATGAGACTGTGCTCTTTGTATATCATTTCAATAATCTTGTGCCTGTCACTATAGAACAAATAGGTATGATGACTTCTGGAAGCTTCTATACCCCAAGGCCTTGTGAGATGAGGGTGCAGAAGTACCAATAGAAGAATGAACATTTTGCTCAGATTTGTGGGTTTTGGTTGACAGGATTCCGAGAGAGGGTTGGAGATGGGCGTAAAAGAGAGCTGTTTTTTTGGGAGAGCTGTGGTTTTAGGTGGAGTTGGGAAAGCTTACTCTGTCTTCTTAGAAAGCTGTCTACTTGGACTTTGAAGTCTGCTAGGTGGCATGTGCATACAGCAACCAAACAAAATACCTGAGGAAAGCAAGTTAAAGAAAGGAGGGTTTCTTTTGGCTCACAATATGAGCTTATAGTTCATCAGGATGGGAAAGGAATGGAGGCATGAGCATGAGGTGGCTGGTCACATCACACCCGTGCTCACGAGAGAGAGATGAGCTCTGCTGCCCAGCTCCCATTCCTTTTATTCAGCTCAGCGTGGCTCTTCCCACCTCAGCTAGAAACTTCCTCACAGACATGCCTGCAGGTGTGTTTCCATGGTGACTCAGTTTTCTCCCAGACCCCCCCCCCCAAATCCTGTCAAGTTGACAGCCAAGATCATCCATTACACTTGTAGTAGCCGTGACTCTTAGTTACTGTTCATTTGGGTACAGCTTGTGAGAATACCTCTTTTCCTTTAATGGTGGTGACTTCTTAGCCTGGAATGTCCAGACTGTGTACTACCCTAGCGTTGTTTTTCCATTTGGCAAACCTCCTCATTCTTCTCATGCTGTCCCAGCATCCTTTGCTCTCACCTTTGCTGCAGAGTACTGTTACAACCAGTATTGCTTTGTATCATCATTACAGGCTTTGACATCCATACCCTAGCTAGACTGAGTTGTGTAAACACAGATGGTCTTGGTCCTGTGTTTCAGTATCCCTGCGTTGTCTCTTTGCTGGCATCTCTTAGATGCTCGGTATGTTCCTGAAATAGTGGCTCCTCTTCAGAAGACTGTAGGAATCATGTTTAAATTAATCTTCTAAGAATGTCCAGAGCAAGGGCTACATTCTTGAGAGTTCTTCAAGAATCTAATAAAAGATCATGGAAACTTTGCCAAAGAATGTGGACTGGGGCTCTTTGATTTTGAAATTTATTTTGAAGGTGTTCTTTTAGATGCAATTTAAAGGGCAGGCTTTCTCGTAGGGAAGCTAGGAAAGCTGTATCAGCCTGTGAGGGCAGAAACACGTGGTCCATGAGCTCACATATAAGGAAGATTTGTCATATAGAAAACGGTCAGGATTCAGAGCAGGAAGGTGTAAGCCTATTCCCGGACAGGATCAGCCTGGAAAACAGACTGTGCTGGTCAAGGACTCGGTTAATGTGTGCGGACAGCTGGGAGGTTTTGAAGAATGTTTGACATAGTGTTTCTAGGTCGGTGGTAGGAAAAACTGAACCTTTTGCTACTAATAATAAGGAGGAAGGGTCCAAGAACTTGGACATATTAGTTAAGACATTTGAATAGCTCCAGGGCTAAAATGGGTAATGTCTTTAAAATTCTCTACTGTTGGTTTCATAATTTCCTCTCTACATTATAGACATTTTATAATTATATGCACTAGTCAGCTTTACTGAAGTAATAAACAGCTCCCAAACTCCACAGTTTGCAAGAAACATTAATTTTTAGGTCATGTTGTATTTTCTGACTGAGTCTGCTCACTCTTCCCAAGCCTTGATTTCTGAAGGAGAGTTCCTTCTGGGGTGCCAGGTGGAGGGGAAAGAGTGAGAGACTGAGAGAAAAGAGTTTCTGAGGCTCAGCTCAGGTCTGGCCTATGCTGCTTTCATTCATTTGCCTTTGGCTGGAGCAAGTCACATGACCTAACACAAAGCCTGTGGTATGGGGATGTTTTTCTGTGAGAAACCATTAGGTAATACTAAGAATGTATGATCCTATCGCAGGAAGTATTGGTCACTTATGTGTCTGTAAACAGAAGTTTTCCTGTGTTCACAGCCACTGTCAAGTACCTGATAGCTGCTTCCCAAATTACCACATAGAGGCTTAATATTACTTATAAATGCTCGGTTGGTAGCTCAGGCTTATTACTAACTAGCACTTACACTTAAATTAATGCGTAATTCTTGTCTATGTTTAGTCTCATGGCTTGGTACATTTTCTCAGTACATTCTCATCTTGCTTCCTCTGCATCTGTCTTGCAGTTCCTGGCTTCACCCTTCTCTGTTCTGTGTTCACTTTGTCTTTCTGGTCTAGCTATATCCTGCCTGACTATAGGCCAGATGAGCTTCATTTATCAACCAATGACAGCAGCACATATCCACAGTGTGCAGGAAGACACCGCACAGCAGGTGGACACTGGCTGTCCCCTCTGTGCCATCTGCTGGTTTCACTTAATAATATTTAGTAAACGCATTGTTTGCATTTATCATTTCCTACTGTTACTTGTATTAAAGTTTAGGTTAATTTGGGGAACTTGACTTGTCATGAAGCAATATGGCTGATTACTACATGTTTGCAGGTATTACAGTGCATCATTGCATTGTCTCCAGATTCTGGGTGTCAGGGTCTTACTGGGGGGCTCAGCACTGGGGAGGTGGTATGTACCTGAATCCCAGCACTGGGATGCCGAACATCAGGAGCTCAAGTCATCCTCCTCTGTGTAGTGAGTTCTGGGCCAGCCTGGGATACATGAGACTCTCCCTCAATACTCCTCCTCCTTGAAAAAGGCTCTTCCCTCTGAGTTTAGTAGATGTGCCTCCAGTTTGTATCATGATTATTGAGACATAATTTACACAGGAAGAAGTCTGTTGTCAGCTGTTAATTTGTACTGTGAAACCACAGTCACTGTCTAACTCCAAAATACTTGTGTCAACATGCCCACTGAGCCATCAGTGCTGTCCTCTGGCAACCAGAAGTCTGCTCTCTGTGTCTGAGGACATGTCTGTACAGTTAATAGAAGCAGTTCACTTAGAATAAGGTTTTTAAAGTTCATTGCTGATGTTTCTGATAGTATCTAACATACTATGAAATTTCCTTGTCCAAATCCTTAATTTTACTTAGAGATTTTAATTGAATGGTAAACACTTTGGATCTGTGGACATGGCTGCCGTCAGCAATCCATCTGCATACAATTCTTAGTGCAGTAATTACATCAATACATTTCTTTATGTTGAATCCTTCTTGCTTTCTTGGAACTCACTTGTTTGATCTTAATACATTCTTTTTTCAATATTACATATTTATTGTGTATGCAGGACCATGAAGGGGTGGAGATGCATGCCATGTCACCAGTGTGTAGGTCACAGGGCAGCCTTGGGAGTTGACATTCTAGAATATGAGATCAAATTCAGGCTTGGTGGCAAGTGCCTTGACCCTTACCCTCTGTGCTACACTAAGGCCCCTATTCTTCTCAAAAACTATTTTTATTTTATGTGTATGGATGTTCTGTTTGCATGTCTGTGTGCCGTGTGTGCGAAGTGCCCTAGGAGGCCAGAAGAGGCACTGGATCCCTTAACGCAGCAGTTACAGATGCTCATGAGCTGTGATGAAAGTGGTCCTCAGGAAGAGCAGGCAGTGCTCTTACCCACTGGACCTTCTCACCAGCTCCTTGATACAGTCTTCTAAAAAATAAAAGTAATTATTTATTTACTTTCTGGGTATGAATATGCATTCATGTATATGCACCACGTGCATACCTGCTGAATACATTGGAACTGAGTTGCAGATGGTTTGGGGCCACCATGTGCGTGCTGGGAATCAATAGGGACCCTTAACCACTGAGCCATCTTTCCAACCCCCTTGGTCTATTCTTTTTGAAGACTCATGATTTTTTTGTTATATATGTGTATGTGGGTTTATGCACATGAATGCAGTGCCTTCAGAGGCCAGAGAGGGCATTGGATTCCTGGAGCTGGAGTTACAGGCAGTTGTGAGTCACCTCGTGTGGGTGCTGGGAACTGAATTTGGGTCCTTTGGAAGGTCAGGGAGCAGTCAAGTGCTCTTTAGGGCCAAGCCATCTTTCCATCCTCCATCGTTTTAAAAAGTTCTTTTCAGAGCAGGGGATGTAGCTTAGTGGTAGAGTTAGGACTGAGTTCAAGTCCTTGTCCTGCAAAACATCAATTCATTGATTAATTAAATTTAAGAAACAGAGCTGGATGTATGCCCCATTTTATGGCACTTTATTACATTTGATAAAACTAACACACAAGCCACGGTTTTGACTGTTACTTTATAGCTGCCGTATATAATAGTTGTCATGGAATTTTGATAGCAGATTATTGGTTAGCCCTCACAAAGTGACTTGGAAGGTTTCTTTGTGTTTTCATGTGTGTCTCAGAATATTTGCTGTAAAACCTCTGGGCCTTGATGGTTATTGTTTCCAGATTTTCTCTTTCTTTTTAACTTCATTGCTGCATATCTGTCTCTCCTTCCCCAGTGCCACCAAGCTTATGTGTCTTTCTGAACTTATTGGTGTAGTTATTTGTAATACATTTATAACTTAAAATCACTTATAGAGATAAGATCTAAATAGTTATTATTTTTCTTCTTTCTATATTGGCTGGGCTTTGTAACTTTCACTTTATCTAATCCGTTTTTTTTTTTTTTTTTTGGTTTTTCGAGTCAGGGTCTAATCCGTTTTTTAAAGTGAATTGATTTTTTTTTATTTTCTTTTTCTTGTTTTCAGGATGTATTTTAAATTTTCTGACTTTTTTTACTAAGTAGATGTGGCCTAAGTTCATTTTATGGGTTAAAGCTTTTCATACATATATTTATCTGCTTTGTGGACTCTGCCTCTCTTGTTTCCTTGGGTCTTAATGAATGAGAGAGCATAGACTTCAGGTTTTCACTTTCTTTTTGGTTGTTTACTTGTGTCTGATGTGCTAATAACACAGGTCTGCTATTGGACTGTTGGATTGCCTGTTTCTGCTTGATGTCACTGAACTGTCTTTTTTGAGTCTTCACTTCTAAACACTTGAGCAAACAGAGGAAGGATGGGGGCGGAAGGCAAGTCCTGGGCAGTTAGTGAAAGGTGGTCTGACTCATCTCAGTGTCCCTTCCAGTGCTCTGTCTTCAGCCCAGAGCCCCACGCCCCTCAGTGCCCCTTAAGCTATACAAAGCCTTGTGGGAAGGGCACCCCTGCTGGTGATCCTCACCCTGCTTTGTGGTTTTTGTGCAGCGCCTCAGCCAGAGCCTTACTTTGTCTCACTGTCCCGTCTGCCATACCCCATCACCAGCCCTACAACTGCATTTTCACATTAGGCTTATGAAGGGGTTGGGGCAAAGATATTTTCTACATCTTTGCAAGCCTCAATGACAGTTAAATAGTCTCAGAAAAACTCTATTAAAGGTGTCTCTCGGTCCCCTGTTCAGCAGTGTTCTAATTATATCTAGTATAAATTTTTAGAAAGCCTGGTCCTTGGGTGGCACCCTCTCCTGGTTTCCAGAATCACATCGCTTTTGTATCCCATTCTTTAGATGCCAGGTTAGCATCTAGTGTAGGGTGGGGAGGAAGTTAGCTGTGGCGGTTAACTTATTGAGATTGTCTAGAAGTCTAGATTTATAATTTTTATCTGTCTGTCTGGAGTCTATTTTTCAAGAAGAACCTTGCTATGTAATGCAGACTGGTCTCAAACTTTTAATCCTTGCTTCTACCACCCCAGTACTAGGATTACAAGCAATCTCCTCTATGCCCAACTTGGATTTATAATTTTTATAAGGAATGTATAGTATATTGTCTGTCTTGCTGCCATAAATGCCATCAGTCCTGGCCACTTTTTAGGTTTCATTGTGTCCCCTGTTCTGTTAGTATCTTTGACAAGCCTACTTCTGAGTTTTTTCACTTTGAGTTGATTCTCCAGAATGGCTTTAAATTAAGTTTTACAGCAAAATCATCAGTCAGGAGAGTTCTGTTCAATTTATGTAGGACATATTCATTCTCCAGATCTCTGCTGTATCCATGACTTAGGACAAATTGGGCAGGTGCAGGCTGTGGATAAGTGCTGTCCTCCCCTGTGGGTTGCCTTGATCTGCTTTGCTGGACTCTTCTGAAAGGGGTCTTCATGTTTCCCACATTACCCGGTGTCAGAAAGGAAACTGGACTATGTTAGCATGACTCTTGTTTTTTCTGCATCCATATTGACTCCCAGTAGAGGCCATTCTGCCTTTATGAACCTCATGTTTAACATAACGGAAATCTCACCAGAGATGTAAGTGTATTTTAATTATCTTGCCAACCACTGGCTATGACAGTACTTGAAACTGGAATTTCTTGAACCAGAGGAGTTTGTGAGGGAATGCAATTTTCTTTGTGTGTCTTTCTTGGGTAAAGAGTGAGGGACAGGGGACAGAAGAAGGAGTGTTCTTACAACTACTGGCGAGAGTTGACATTTTGCAGCAATGAGTGGGTTTTGTTTTGTTTTTGCGTTGCTATAAGAGACAGGGTTTCTCTGTGTTTTCTTGCCTGTCCTGGAACTTTCTATATTTATTTATTTATTTTAAATTATATACATATATGTGTCTGTGTGTGTGTTTGTATACATGAGTGTAGGTGCCTGAGGACACCAGAAGGTCCCTCATTGCTGGAGTACCAGGCAGTTGTGAGCCACACTATGTGGGTGCCCTCTGCTAATAACAAGTACTCAGAACTTTTGAGTCTTCTCTCTATCCTTAGATTAGATTTTTTTAAAAAGAAGGACTCTAACTGTGGTATGGAGAACTGTCTGATGATAACTTAGCTAAGAGTACGTGCTCTGTGTCTGCAGCTCACGTTGCTACCATGAGAATCCAGGTCAGAGCACAGCAAACTCCACTGCTGAGGTCTCTGCTGGGCAGAGGCACCTGGGCTGTTCACGTCTCCCAACCCTCGCTCATTACCCCTAAGATCTTTGTGTTTTCTTAGTACACTTATTTCTCGTGGGGCAGGATCTTGAAAGTCATTTTGTGATAAACTTATGATCCTGAAGAAAAAATGTTGGTTTTACCTCAGTGGCTTTAAAAACAGAAAATTCATGTTTACCAGAAGAATTTGTGACCAGAGAATGGAGAGGAAGAATTGCCAAGGGGTTGGAAAATATCCATGAAGCAATTCAGTTTAGTAAGGAACTCAGGCTCAACTGTTGGCATATCAAACACTAGGGCAGGTTAGGTCTTCAGTCTGCACCCTCATGGAAAGGGGTCATGGCTGACCTGCTGATCTTGGAAGGCTGTTATTGGTTAGTCGGAGCAATAGCATCACTGCTCTGGAGACTTCAGACACTTGAGTCTTGTCCATTGTTCCTACATGCCCAAACTGCAGGGGACACCCTGGAGTGAGAGGTGACAGCATTTTCCCTAGCTGAGTAGTCCCAGGAGGAAGGAATATGACCAGATTTAGCTGTGACAGAATTTGATTGCCTGATTCTCCCTTTCCTCTACTGGTCAGGTCATTTCATATTATATGTGGCTATTCCTCAAGGTTACTGGCTGAGGTCCAGGGATAAACCTAGGAGAGTTGGTATAGAGTCTCTGTAGATCAGACAAGAGAAGGCAAATAGATAATTACACCAGCACATGCACACACATGTACATATGCACGTGGCAGATAGATAATTACACCAGCACATGCACACACATGTACACGCATGTACACATGCACACGCATGTACACATGCACACACATGTACAGATGCACATGGCAGATAGATAATTACACCAGCACATGCACACACATGTACACATGCACGTGGCAGATAGATAATTACACCAGCACATGCACACACATGTACACATGCATGTGGCAGATAGATAATTACACCAGCACATGCACACACATGTACATATGCACATGGCAGATAGATAATTACACCAGCACATGCACACACATGTACACGCATGTACACATGCACACGCATGTACACATGCACACACATGTACACATGCACATGGCAGATAGATAATTACACCAGCACATGCACACACATGTACAGATGCACATGGCAGATAGATAATTACACCAGCACATGCACACACATGTACACGCATGTACACATGCACATGCATGTACACATGCACACACATGTACACATGCACATGGCAGATAGATAATTACACCAGCACATGCACACACATGTACAGATGCACATGGCAGATAGATAATTACACCAGCACATGCACACACATGTACACATGCACGTGGCAGATAGATAATTACACCAGCACATGCACACACATGTACACATGCATGTGGCAGATAGATAATTACACCAGCACATGCACACACATGTACATATGCACATGGCAGATAGATAATTACACCAGCACATGCACACACATGTACACATGCACACACATGTACACATGCACGTGGCAGATAGATAATTACACCAGCACATGTACACATGCACGTGGCAGATAGATAATTACACCAGCACATGCACACACATGTACACATGCACACACATGTACACATGCACGTGGCAGATAAATAATTACACCAGCACATGCACACATGTACACATGCACGTGGCAGATAGATAATTACACCAGCACATGCACACACATGTACACATGCACGTGGCAGATAGATAATTACACCAGCACATGCACACACATGTACACATGCACGTGGCAGATAGATAATTACACCAGCACATGCACACACATGTACACATGCACACACATGTACACATGCACGTGGCAGATAGATAATTACACCAGCACATGCACACACATGTACATATGCACATGGCAGATAGATAATTACACCAGCACATGCACACACATGTACACATGCACGTGGCAGATAGATAATTACACCAGCACATGCACACACATGTACATACGCACGTGGCAGATAGATAATTACACCAGCACATGCACACACATGTACACATGCACACACATGTACACATGCACGTGGCAGATAGATAATTACACCAGCACATGTACACATGCACGTGGCAGATAGATAATTACACCAGCACATGCACACATGTACACATGCACGTGGCAGATAGATAATTACACCAGCACATGCACACACATGTACACATGCACGTGGCAGATAGATAATTACACCAGCACATGCACACGTGTACACATGCACACATGTACACATGCACACATGTACACATGCACACATGTACACATGCACATGGCAGATAGATAATTACACCAGCACATGCACACACATGTACACATGCACGTGGCAGATAGATAATTACACCAGCACATGCACAGTTATACATGTACACACACATGTTCCACATGTACAAGAAAGATAGATAATTTCATCAGCAAGTGCACACACATGTACACATGCACACACAAGGTGTGTGCTATTGTTTGTGGATAAATCAGGTATATAAACCAATTATGTAAAAGTATTTATTTTTACTCTATAGTATGAATATTTGTTTGCCTGCATGTATGTTTGTGCACCACATGTATACATGGTGTCTGCAGATGCAATAAAAGAACTTTGGGTCTCTTGGTACTGGAATTACAGACAGTTGTGAGATACCAGGTGGGTGTTGGGAACTAAACCTTGGTCCTCCTCACCCCGGGCCTTGCTTTCCTCTGCCTTGTCTTATCTTTCTTCTTTCGGGTCTCCTGTGATCAGCTGTAGCTCATGGATATTACTTCTGAGGTAACTTCTAAAGGACAGGTCAGAGCTCTCAGAGTGTCTTTGACCCCACCCTATGATCTGGGGCACCAGTGCCTTTCCATTGCTGTCTTGTCACTTTTTGCCACATTCTTATTCTTTGTCTTTCAGTGATTTCTGAGGTAACACTTGGGTCTTCCCATCTTCTGGTAGACACAGGCTCTGTTCCCTTGTCAAGTTCTAACACCACAGGGGGACTGTTAGACTGGGCCTTAGATGTTCATGGCCTTTGTTTTAGTTAGGGTTTTTATTGCTGTGAAGAGAGCCATGACCACAACTCTTATAAAGGTAAGCATTTAACTGGTGCTGGCTTACAGCTTCAGAGGTTTAGCCCATCATGGTAGGAAACATGGTGGCATGCAGGCAGACATGATGCCCAGGAGTAGCTTAGAGTTATATCATCTGGATCAGCAGGAAGAGAGAGACACTGGGCCTGGCTTGAGCATTTGAAACCTGAAAGTCCATCCCGTGTGACACACTTCCTCTAACAAGGCCGCAACCCCTAACAGTGCCACTCTCTGTGGAGTCTGTGGGAGCCATTTGCTTTAAACCACCATAGCTTTTAAATATACTATGTTTGTAAAACAAACAAATAACAACAACAACAGTAACAAAAACACTGGATGATGGCTGTGCAGACCTTTAATCCCAGCATTCAGAGGCAGGTGAATCTCTTGAGTTCAAGGCCAAGCCTGGTCCACAGAGCAAGTTCCAGAATAGCCAAGGCTACACAGTGAGACTTTGTCTCAAAAATCCCAAGATAAAATCAAACATAAATAGGATACTATATTTGTAACAAATTCTTAACATGTAATTTATCCAGGTAGCCTTAGGCCTTCATCCTATGGTGGAAAGAGAATGAGAACTGTTGTTTGCTGTCCTCCCTCCCTCCCTCCCTCCCTTCCCTCCCTCCCTCCCTCCCTTCCTTCTTTCCTTCCTTCCCTCCCTCCCTCCCTCCCTTCTTTCCTTCCTTCCTTCTTTCCTGACATTTCTCCCTCTGACAATCTCTTTAAATTTTTTTTTTTTTACTGTGAAATTTTAAATACAAAACGGGACAGATAGCATGAAAGGCTAAGATCTGGTTAGCTTTTTGTCAACTTGACACAAGCTAGAGCCATCTGGGAAAGTGAACCTCAATCTAGAAGACACCTCCATCATACTGGCATGTAGGCAAGTCTGTGGGACATCGTATTGAAAATGATTGATGTGGGAGGGTCAAGCCCACCCATGGACAAGTCATCCTAGGGTTTATTTGAAAGCAGGCAGAGCAAGCCATGGCGAGCAAGCCAGTAAGCAGCGTTCCTCCATGGCCTCTGCATCAGTTTCTACTTGAGTTCCTCCTGTGACACATGGAGTGAAGAGAAACATGGGCGCATTGGCAGTTGTTCTTGAGGTTTTCATAGTGTGGCTGCAGCAGCTGTGATTTGGTGAGGTTCTCCATTCGTGTGATTTCTAAGACTGTTCTCTTCTTCCAGGACCTCATTTTGCCCAATGGTGGTACTCCAGCAGGCACTTCGAGCCCAGCATCATCATCTTCCCTTCTGAACAGACTCCACCTTGATGATGACATTGATGGTGAAACTCGTGATCTCTTTGTCACAGTTGATGATCCTAAAAAGCATGTTTGTACAATGGAGACCTACATCACATACAGGATCACTACCAAAGTAAGTCCCCTACTTTGTGGGAGTTCATACTTGTGCATGTGTTTTCTGTTTTTGTTTTTGGGCAGTTCACACAGGCTATGGTCATCTAGAGGAAGAATCCTCAAGTAAGAGGATACCTCTCGAAGACTGACCTATAGGCAAGTCTGAGAAGCATTTTCTTCATTAGTGACTGATGTAAGAAGACCCAGTCCGGTGTAGTTGGTACAACCCTTGGGCTGGTGGTCCTGTGAGGTATCAGGAAGGCAGCTGACCATGAGCAGGCCAGTAAGTAGCCTTCCTTCATGGTCTCTGAATCAGCAGTCTCTGCCTTTAAGTTTCTACCTTGATTTCCCCCAGTGATGAACTGTGATTGGGATGTGTAAACCAAATAAACCCTCTCATCCCCAAGTTGATTTTGGCCACAGTGTTTATCACAGCGCTAGGACACAGCCTAGAACAATGCTCTGAGCCATTGGGATCCTCTCTCTGCTTTTGCTGTCTCTCCTGTGGTCACTTTATTATAGTTATGAGAGGGAGGTTATATTAAAAGTTAAAAAGAATTATATGCTTACAATAGGTTTTTATTCTTAAAATGGGGAAATTGTGGCTGAAATAGTTTAAATAAAACTTTTGGTCCCTGTAATCCCTCTGTGTCGTTAGTGGTTTTGCTTAATGTTTCCCAATCTGCATGACTGTATACCAATCCATGTCTCTGTGATGGGACCAGGATTTGGGATAAGTGGAGTTAAAGACAGAAATGAGGGGACGGAAACTGATGTCTAGTGATTCTCTGCCATGCTCTCTACCAGACCGAAAGAGGGAAGAGCACTGGGACTAAATTGATTAGTTTTATCAGAAATCCTAAAAGATTTGTGTTTAGTTAGAATTTTATACATGACGAAACTGAATAACCTGTATGGGGCAACAAAATTGGTAACTAGGTTTCTTTTTTTTTTTTTTTTTTTTTTTTTGGTTTTTCGAGACAGGGTTTCTCTGTGGCTTCGGAGCCTGTCCTGGAATTAGCTCTGTAGACCAGGCTGGTCTCGAACTCACAGAGATCCGCCTGCCTCTGCCTCCCGAGTGCTGGGATTAAAGGCGTGCGCCACCACCGCCCAGCGGTAACTAGGTTTCTAACATGAATGTGTTAAGACTACAAAGTTCATATTCTTCATTTAATTCTACTTGTAAAATAATACATTTAATTCTTTTGGTTTTTCAAGACAGGGTTTCTCTGTGTAACAGCTCTGGCTGTCCTGGAACTCGCTCTGTAGACCAGGATAGCCTCAAACTCACAGAGATCTACCTGTCTCTGCCTCCCAAGTGCATGGATTAAAGGCATGCACCACGACTTATTCTTACTCTCTGGGGGAATGGTGGGTATGGAACACAAGGCCTTGTTTCTGCTAGGCAAGTGCTCTACCACTCAACTATATCCCTGATCTATGTTGTTGACTTTTACTTTTTTGAAGTCCTTTTTCATATTCAAAATAGTATTAAAATTTTAGAGTTAGATCAGGGTTTCTTAACTGACAGTATTGATATTTTGAGATGAACAATACTTTCTGTGGGGGCTGTCCTATTGTAGGGTGTAGGACATCCCTAGACTCTGTCTATTAGATGCTAGTAGCACCCTCTACTTGTCTCCAACCCCAACTTATGACGATCGGAATTATCTTCAGACACTGCAGGACTGGGCAGGACAGAAACCTCTATCAACAATTGGTGCAAACATGGCCAACTAAATCCACTTAAAACCTGAGAGAGTTTGGGAAGGAATTTTAGACATACACAAATACACTCTGGCGGCAAGCAGAGATGCAGCTCCTTTAAGAGTTTTCCTGACTCAGCTTTAGTGGCAAGAATTGTGCAGTTTCTTTAAGGGAAGCCTTTCTGGTTTGTGCTAGTTACAGGAACAGCTTTGGCCCCTTTTGGGGGTTGATGCCCACCATCCACAATGGGTCTGCATGCCTGTGGCTCAGTGTAGGCAGTGGGATCAGGTCTGCTAGACGTGCACAGGCAGGAGAGCATGGCGGATTCCTGCCGCCATACACAGATATTTCCAGGCTATGCAGTGTGATATGTGGCAGATTTAGGTTTTACTCAGATAGAAAGGGTTTATGTGCTGTATGCCCAGAGTCATGGTCGTGAGGACGGCTTCCACCCAGCAGTCCCAGAGCAGGTGGTGAACTACCTCTGCCATGTTGAAAGCCTGGGCTGCTGAGACCAAGCTGTCTACTATTTTTAAAGCACCCCTGGTCAGAAAATTATTACAGATATGCAATAAAGACAAATTAGATGTAAAAGACCTCTAAATGGGTCACAGTGTTAGATTAATGTACATAGGCTTGGGAGAGATAAATAGTTTTTTTTAAAAAGTGAATGGTTTAAAAAAATAAAACAAAGTCTTTAAAGAGACAGAGTACAGACAGTCCAGTCATAGATTAAAGGAGTAAAAAAAATAAGCCACATAAAGATAGAATATACACAGAGAGTATGGATTATGTATATTATTATATTTTCTTTTAATGTTTTGACTGTAAATGAGCTAAGTCAGAGAGACATGTCATTGTATGAGATGCTGAGCTAAACCAACATATGTATTTTAAAGGTATCTTGACTTCAAAATTTGGGTCTAAGGATATGTTGCTTTGGAAATGAGGTTTTGCTTTTGTTTCCACAGAAGATGAGAAACTGTGGATTCCTTTCAGACAAATATGGTTTGATGGACCAAGACACTCTGAAAAATCTCCAATAGGAGTGGGTGGCCCAGATGATCCAACATTTCAGAGGATCTCTATTAGAGTTTTCTCTGAGTTCTACATCTAGAAAAACCTCAAGACTGCTGGTTGAGTTCAAGACTTGACCATAATCTTATATTTTCTTTAGGTCCCCATAAGATTATCAGTGCCCCCAATCAGCAGGAAGTAGCCTAGAAAACTATACCCACATCCCGCCAAAATTGATTATGGATGTTTGTCTTTGTTTAGAGTGTTGGCTACAAGTTGTTATGGATAATGGTCAGGAAAAAAAGCTAAACAGAGGAGACTAGATTCAGAGTTCTTGTTTTTTTAAAAAAGGGGGGAGTGTTGTGCGACAATGATCTTGTACCCTGTAAAGATTTGTCACTTTTATTGGTTTAATAGAACGCTGATTGGCCAGTAGCCAGGCAGGAAGTATAGGCAGGGCCACCAGAATAGGAGAATTCTGGAAAGAGGAAAGGCTCAGTCTGCAGTCATCAACCAGACACAGAGGAAGCAAGATTAAAATGCCTCACTAATAAAAGGTACCATACTATGTGACTAACACAGGCACGAATTATGGGTTAATATAAGATGTAAAAGTTAATTAATAAAGAGCCTGAGTTAATAGGTCAACCAGTTTATAATTAATGTAGGCCTCTGTGTATTTCTTTGGTAATGAATGGTTATGGGACCAGGCAGAACAGAAACCTTTGTCAACAAAAAAGTGCTTTACAAAAACAGCACAGATATGAAAGAGGGATGGGGGCTTGGTGTGTATGTTAGAGAGGGACAAGGGGGTAGTGGCTAATGTTACTGGGATATGTTTTATATATGTATGAAGTAAGTACTTCGGTCAGGAAACCATTCTTTTCGTCTGTTTTTCCTCTACCACAAATCACACACTGCAGAAGGAATTACAGATGTTTTATGACCTTTTATGACTGAACCTTTATGGTGGTGTTAGTAGCTCAGATAAACCACATATTCCTTTTCTTACTCTTCAACCCTCCCACTTTGTGTTGGGAATTGAACATAGGGTCTCACACGCCAGTCACAATACCACTGAACTATCTTCCTGACCTCCTTATTTTCTCTTTTAATTAAAAACTAATAATTTGGGGCAGGAAGCAAGATTTTGCTGTGTAGCTCAGGCTAGCCTTGAACTCTTGATCCTTCTACCTCACCCTCTCCATCTCTGAGATGAGAAATGTGTGCCTCTATACCCAGCAAACATTTTTTTATTGTAAGAATTTGGTTGATTCTACATCTGTTTAACTTTTTGGAAAGATGAGCAGAATGAAATCTGTTCATATATTTCTTCATCTTTTTTGAGTGGAAATACTATATTTTAAAATCACATGAGTGATGGAGGAAGATCATTGGCTAATAAAGGAACTGCCTTGGCCCATTTTATTGGTTAGAAGATAGGTGGGAGGAGTGAACAGAACAGAACGCTGGGAGGAAGAGGAAGTGAGCTCAGACTCAACAGCTCTCCTCTCGGGAGCAGACGCCTGAGAGAGACGCCATGCTCCTGGCTCCTGGGCAGACGCACGCTATGAAGCTCCGACCCTGGATGGACATAGGCTAGAATCTTCCCGGTAAGCGCACCTAGGGGCGCAACACAGATGATTAGAAATGGGCTAAATTAATATGTGAGAATTAGCCTAGAAGAGAATGGGCCAAGCAGTGTTTAAATGAATACAGTTTGTGTGTTGTTATTTCGGGCATAAGCTAGCCGTGCGGGCGGCTGGGGTGCTGGGGACGCAGCCCCGCCGCCCATATTACTACACATGAGTAGTAAAATACATGTTCATAAAGCAGAAACAGTTCTAAGGGCTCCCTTCTCCTCCTTAGCTGGACAGTCTTCTCACTGAAAGCACAGATGCTACAGCTTAGCTTTTCCTTTTCATATGTGGGCATACATGAACACTAGAGTGCAATGGTTTGAGTTTCAGTGTATCCTGCTTGCTGCTCTCTCACTTTCCTTCTGCTTGAGAGTGTTTTTGAAACCATTTATATGTCCACATGACTACATGTAGCTTACTGTCTGGGTCTGTCTAATTATGCAATGATTATATAAATCTCTCTCTCTTTCCCACTCTCTCCCCTCTCTCTGTCATGTGTGACCATTTAAACCATTCTGTTTTTAAAATTTATTTTTGAAACAATCTTTTCTCATTTTATATACCAATCCAGTTTCTTCTTTCTCCCCTCCTTCCATTCCCCCCATCTTCCACATACCCACATATTCCATCCACTACTCAGAGAGGGTAAGGCTTCCCATGGGGAGTCAACAAAATCTGGCACATCTCTTTGAGGCAGGACCAAGGCCCTTCCCCCAATATCAAGGCTGAGCAAAGACAATGGGCTCCAAAAAACCAGTTGAAGCATGAACGATAAATCTGGTCCCACTTCCAGTGGTACCACAGACTGCCCAAGCTACACAACTTTCACCCACTTTCAGTGGGCCCAGTTTGGTCCTAGGTAGGTTCCCTTACTGTCAGGCCAGAGTCAGTGAGTTCCCACTAGCTCAGGTCAACTGTTTTCTGTGGGTACCCCTATTATAGTCATGACCCCTTTGTTAATAATATTGAGCCTCCCTCTCTTCGACTTGAGTCAGGGAGTTCGGCTCAGTGCTAACTGTGGATGTCTGCATCTATTCCCATCAGTTGATGGATGAAGTTTCTATGATGACAATTAAGGTAATCATCAATATGCTTTAAGGGGAAGGCTAGTTCAGGTACCCTCTTGACTATTGCTTATCCTTGTGGATTCCAGGGAGTTCCCTAGTGCCAGGTTTCTTGCTAATCCTGTTATGGCTCTCTCAATCAAGATAATTGTCCTTGCTCTCCCTCTCTGTCCTTCCCCCATCTTGACCATCCCTTTCCCTCATGTTCTCCTCCCCACATCCCTTCTCCCTTCCCCTTCCATCCTTCCTCCCCCAATATGTTGTCAGTTTTCTCAAGAATTCTTGTCTATTTCCCCTTCCCAGGGGGGAATTGATGTATTTTTCTCTTAGGGTTCTCATTGTTGCCTAGCTTCTCTGGGGTAGTGGAATGTAGGCAGTTATCCTTTGCTTTATGTCTAGAATCCACTTGTGAGTGATACAAGCCGTGTTTGTCCTTCTGTGTCTGGGTTGTCTCACTCAGGGTTTGAAGGCGTAAGTCATAAACAATGCCACACCAGTTTGGAATTATGATTAATAGGGTGGTATTTATTTAAAGGGGAAAAAACTTAAAGATCACCGTCAGCCCTCTGGGCAACCAGGAAGGGAGTCTAGTCGCCGGCGGAGCAGGAAGTGAAGAGAGAGAGGAGAGGGAAGTGGCCGCTTTTTTAAAGGGAGAGAGACCACGCCCCAATGGGCTGGTATCTCAGCGGCTATAGGCTGGAGGAGTGGGAGGACCTCCCGTAACACCTCCCCCTTTTGTTTAAATAAGAGAGTTCTAAACCTACTATGAAATTATATACAATAAGTACAAATATCTTATTCTAACTAGCTTAGGTCTTGTATAATAAATAACTTGGCCAAGTCATGAGAGAAAGTAACTACATTTATATAGTCTTCAACCCCATCGAAGATCTGAGAAGGGAAATAATGTTACCTGGGTAATTAGGAAGTTCAGTAAAACAACTTCCAAAACATGCAACAAATCACAGAGACAACTAGCTACCGAGGCAATCACCCAAAGTCACATAGGCAGCGTTGAAGCAACCAACTTTGGCTAAGGCCTAACATAAGTGACATACCATTTTCAAAGGCAAGCAACTTTTCAAAACTATCTTACCCTGTCTTGGCAGGATATGACAGCCCTGTTTTATCCATTGATGCACGCTCTGTATCTTTGTCAGTGGTTGAGGTATGGGCATTTCTTTGCCCAAAGGCCAGTTCTGCCAAAAAGAAAGGCTCCAGGTGGAGTGTCTTTGGTGCTCAACATTCTCTCGGGAATAGAGTGGTGTTGCCAGGAGCAATTGTGTCTCACTACCACAAAACTCTGAGTTAGATTAAAGGCCATTTTCTACAGCTCTTTGAAGAAGTTGAAGATTGTCTATCTATACTGAGTATAATCTCTATATATCTAAAGAACCTGATTAGTCTAATTATAAATGACAAACTTAGATGACTATTAGTCTATATAATTCTCAATATCTATCTAACTTAAAGACTAAGACAATAAACGACTGTGAAACAAATGAGGACAATGACCTCCAAATATAAACAATGTACAAATATACATTGCAGTAGGTAAATATATATCAATACACAATCATTATATAAGTATCTTAATCAGAGGTAGAAATGTACACTGCACTATGGTAAATATATACAATATATATATCAATACAATATATGTCAATACATAAAAATGTTTTAAACAGAGGTAGAAACATGCATGCATACAATAGTCAATATAATTTAACTTTGTATCATTATACAGGAATCTATACCAATATATTTGTCTAAAAACAGTAACTCACAATTACAAATCTATTATCCCATCATCCCTCTTTTTTTTTTTCAAAATGATCCCTGAGCTTATAAAATTCCTTCCCCAACCCTCAATCGTATACTAATTATAATCAACCCCTAAATGATGTCCCTAAACCCAAGGGCAAACTTTACTGGGAGAGGGGACGTCGTCCTCTAGAATTACTTCCAGCTGTCATGGGGGCGACGTTCTTTCTGGGGGATCCTGTGAAAGTAAAATGATGGTTAAATTTCAAGATCAATGTCTTTTAAAATTGCCAATCGTCTCTGAGTATTTTGTGCAGGTCTCGCCAAAATGTTGTATAAGATGTGCACCATTTCAGCTAACCAAGTTGGAACTGTCTTGTGCAGCTGGTACCCAAAGCAGGTCTTGTAATAGCGCTATCAGTATCATGACGTCATATCAACCAGGTGGAGTTGTTGTTATGGGGCCCCATCTTCTTCCTGGAAACTTCAAATGTCACTTCAGGAAAAACTCATTGTTCATTGTGAAAAACTTAAACATTAATCATATAGACATATATAGAAATACATACATATATATATATATATATATTCACTGAAAGGCATGATAGATATATTCAATGAAATGTATGATAGATATGAAGAAAAGCAAAGATGTTTTCTAAACTCATATTTCTTTCTGTCCCATATCATGGCTCTTGATATGAGACAGAAACTCCAGAAACTCTGGATTTTTTTCTTACTAACAGGCTTGGAATTGGAGAGGGACTGAGCCAGAGTCCAACTTCAAAACCAGCTTTATAAATTTAGAAATATGGTTTAATATTACTTACACAACCCATCCAGTTTTCTTGATATTTCCTATTGGGCAGGTATTTTTCCATCTGTCAGTATCCAAACATCCAGGGTCCCTTGAATTTCTCAAAGATGAGTGTTTTCCTGTGGAGACAAGAACAGAACCCTGCCCCGATTCTATATGTTTTTCTTACCACCTGTATGAATATCATCATTGTGGATGAGTTGTCATTTCTCCTTTCCAAGAGGTTTCTCCTCTTCAAATCGAAACTTTATTAATTTTGATGGTATCCACAATTTTTCTTCTCCTGTGGAAACAAGAGCAAAACCCCTTCCCCAACGTAGCACATCTCCTGGCTTCCACTGAGAGGTCAGCACATCTTTGAAATAAATCGTTTGATTTAGTTCAGCAGACTTTTCCATTATCCAATGTCTTTCTGCAGCTGTCGTTCCCTTCTCATTAGTGTTAAGAAAATTCAAGGTTAATAAATCATTATGTAATCTATTTCTGGGGGTATTTTCAGTCCCTTTCTGTTTGTTCAGCATATCCTTTATAGTACGATTTGATCTTTCTATAACTGCCTGACCTGTAGGATTATTTGGTATACCTGTAATGTGTTTTATATTATAATAATCAAAAAAGCGTTTCATTTTCTTAGATACATGTGCTGGACCATTATCTGTCTTTATTTGCACAGGTATACCCATGATGGCCATAACTTCCAATAAATGTGTGATTATTGAATCAGCCTTTTCTGAGCTCAGGGAAGTAGCCCATTGAAAACCTGAATACGTGTCTATGGTGTAGTGTACATATTTTAATTTACCAAATTCCATAAAGTGGAACACATCCATCTGCCAGATTTCATTTCTCTTAGTACCCTTTGGGTTACTCCCTGCAGGCAACTGTGTTTGATTATAGAAAGAACAAGTAGGACATCTCTTTATAATGTCCTTAGCTTGTTGCCAAGTAATGGAAAATTCTTTCTTTAGGCCTTTACTATTGACATGACGCTTCTTATGAAATTCTGAGGCCTGCAACACACTTCCAATCAACAATTGATCAATCTCAGCGTTGCCATGGGCTAGAGGACCAGGCAGACCTGTATGGGACCGGATGTGTGTTATGTACATCGGACAAAGCCTGTTCCTGATTATGTCTTGTACCTGGATAAACAATGAAGTCAACTCTGTGTCATCTGGTATAAATTCAGCGATTTCAATATGCAAGATAACTCTTTCTGCATATTGTAAATCTGTAACTATATTAAGACGTTCTTTAAAATCCCTTAGCACCATAAGAATGGCATATAATTCTGCCTTATGGACAGAATTATAAGGGCTTTGTTCCACCTTACTCAATTCATCTGACTTGTAATCTGCTTTCCCTGATTTATTTGCATCAGTATAGAACGTACAGCCTCCAGTTATTGGAGCATCACGTACAATTCTAGGAAGAATCCAAGAAGTTCTTTTTATAAGGTTAAGTCTACCACTTTTGGGATAGTTGCTATTAATTTCTCCCAAAAAATTATCACAAGCTCTTTGCCACAGTTCATTGTCTTCCCATAACTTTTTTATTTCTTCAGTAGTAAAAGGCACTATAGTTTCTGTTGGGTCTATACCTGCTAGTTGACGAAGTCTCAGCTTACCTTTTATAATTAATTCAGAGACTTTTTCCACATAAGTTTTTGATTTTTTACTTGGTTTATTAGGTATAAATATCCATTCTAAAATAATATCTTCCCTCTGCATTAGAATCCCTGTAGGAGAAATTCTGGAAGGCAATACGACTAGGATGCAGCTAAGATTTGGGTTCACCCTATCCACCTGTGCCTCCTGTAATTTTTCCTCAATCATTGTCAGTTCCTTTTCTAAAGCTTCAGCTGTCAGTTTTCTTGGACTATTCGAATCTTTATCACCATCTAAGGTTTTGTTTAAATGAACTATTAGATCAGGTGTTATCCCAACAGCTGGTCGTAGACTGGAAATGTCTCCTAACAATCTTTGGAAGTCATTAAGAGTCTTTAACCGGTCTCTAATTTGTGCCTTTTGCGTTTTAATTTTCTCTAACTCTATTCTGTAACCTAGGTAATTAATAGAATTTCCTCTTTGAATCTTTTCAGGGGCAATTTGTAATCCCCACCTAGGCAAGACTTTCTTTACTTCTTCAAACATCCTTTCTAAAGTATCTTTATTTGAATCAGATAACAAGATGTCATCCATGTAATGATAAATTATTTCCAATGGCTTACTTACAAAATATGGGCACAATGTAGGACTATTGAGCATACCTGTGGGAGGACAGTCCATTGATATCTCCTATTAGGCTGAGAATTATTATAAGTAGGCACTGTGAAGGCAAATTTTTCCCTATCCTTTTCTTGTAACGGTATAGTGAAAAAACAATCTTTCAAATCAATAACTATAAGAGGCCATCCTTTTGGTAACAGAGAAGGCAAAGGAATTCTAGATTGTAGTGGGCCCATAGGTTGAATTACTTTGTTGACAGCTCTTAGATCTGTCACCATTCTCCATTTACCAGATTTCTTTTTTACAACAAACACAGGAGAATTCCAAGGGCTGGTTCATTCTTCAATATGGTGAGCATCTAGTTGCTCTTGCACCAGCTGTTCCAATGCCTGTAGTTTATCTTCAGCTAGAGGCCACTGTTTGATCCATATTGGCTTAGCAGTTAGCCATTTTAAAGGTAGGGCTGTTGGTACCTCTAAAGGTTTGGTATTTGCTGTACGTTCTTGTACCGCCTGAATGGCTGGTGACCTTTTTCCATAATACCTCATCATATCCTTCCCAGAATTATGAGTTCCTGGAACTACAGGAATGTTAATCTGGGTATTCCATTGCTGTAGCAGGTCACAGCCCCATAAATTGATGGCAATATTGGCTATATATGGCCTTAGTCTTCCTATTTGCCCTTCGGGCCCTATGCATTCAACCCATCTTGTGCTTTGTTTTACACGAGATAGGGTTCCAATTCCCAGGAACTGAACATCTACCTCTTGAAGAGGCCATTTTGGATGCCAAGATTCTGGGGTAATGATACTTACATCCGCACCTGTGTCTAATAAGCCTTCAATAAAAGTGCCATTTATACAGACTCTTAGCTTTGTTCTTTGATCATTAATAGAAGTCTGCCAAAATATACGTTTACTCTGTCCTACTGGGTTTTTTGACTCATCCTCCACACGTATTTCATCATTTAGACCAGTATTACTTTTTACAGCAGAAAATGGAGCTTTTAATTTTCTTGGTGAGGCACGTTCTCCACTGTGACTGGGAATGACTGGGCCACTGTTGGCTTGGGGGCCTGCGAGAGGCCCCTCAAGGAGTTTCCCGACAGTATCGGGTTACCTTGTCTGTCTGTTGTTGACCTGCATTCATTGGACCAATGTCGGCCTTTACCACATCTCCTACATATACCTGAAGGCCTAGGTCTCCTATTTTTGTCATTCCCAGAAGAGATAATATTCCTAGAAATTCTGTGCCTGCAATCCCTTTTCAGATGTCCTAATTTACCACAATTAAAACACCTGGCAGTTTGATGTCTCCTCATTGCTGTGGAAATCGCTTCTCCTAGCCAAGATTCATCGTTATAGCTAAACGTCTCAACATTCATCGTATGCTGAATCCATTCATCCATAGGTGCTGATCTAGACTTTAAAGGCCCAATTATCTTTTTACATTCTATGTTTGCATTCTCAAAAGCTAGAGATTCAAGAAGTATTCGTCTAGCTTCTGGGTCTGTTACCCCTATGTCCAGAGCCTTAATTAATCTTTGCAAAAAGTCAATAAAGGGTTCTCTCTGTCCCTGCGTAATTCTGGTATATGATTCAACCCTTTTTGCTGGCTCTTGTATCCTATTCCAAGCATTTAAAGCTGCTTGGTTACATAGACACAGTACTTCATCATCATAAAGAGCTTGGACCTGTGGATCAGCATATTCGCCTGCACCAAGAATTTGATCTTGGGAAACCTCAACACCTTTTGCTCTTCCTTGCTCTTCCATATGTTTGGATTCTTCTCTGAAATAAATTCCAAACATCAAGGAAGGTCCATTATCTAAAACTGCAGATACTAACTGATGGAAATCATGGGGGGTAGCTCTAGCATTAGAAGCCCAAGTCCTTATCATTTCCTTTACGTATGCAGAGTGCAAGCCAAAATTAATAATACCTTGCTTAATTTCTTTTAGATCATTCGTTGCTATTGGCGTCCATCTAGCTTCTCTGACTCCCTTTGAGCCTTTAGAAGTTGATGCTTTGTCAGAATTAAGTATAGGGTATGCCGCTAAAACCTTGGGTAAGCCAGTTCTAATAGCTGGTTTTGGCATTGTATTCTGTCCTTGTGCCTTATTACTCTGTTCACCAGCTCCAATCATTTCTTCAATCATTTCAAGTCTTTTTATTATTGTCTTTATTATTGTCTCTTTTGAATCCTGAATCTCCTGACCTGCATGAGTTTCTAGTAAAGATTGTATGGTTCTTAGGAGTGCCATGATCTTCCTAAATGATAGAATATTCAAAAGAATACTGAAGCCTAGTAACCAGTAAATTAAGTTATCCCCATAGTCATATAAACCTTGCATGATATAACCCATTGTATTGGTAACCAGAACAGTAAAATTCGCGTTGGAAACGAAAACTGCCATATTACCTATTATCCAGCAGGTGGCGCTGTTGCAAAGTCGCGACGAAAACAGGGTCCTGTTTCAGAGTCTGCCTAGTATTTGTTAAAAACTGGAAAATGTAAGTTGCTCAACAAAGTAAATGTAATTAAATCAATTCCAGAGACGGAACCAGAAACCCAGAATCCGGGGTTAGAGAAGAGCAACCTGGAAGCTGCTTATGCCTCCACATGACAGAGTCACCCTGAGGGGTTGCAGCTTTCAGCAACCGCGTGCTCTGGTTCGTGACACTTAAGAGCTGTGCTTGCAAGGGAGACTTAAAAACGACTCAGAAAAGAGCAAACCACACGGCAGAGACTACGCGGACCTGTGGAGTTTAAATCCACGTGGGGAGGCCAAGGCCGCCGGTGGCCGGCTGAGGAATGAGGGCTCCCGCCAAGCTGAACTCGTGGCCGGAAGCCGAGCAGGGAAAGGAGAGGTTCTAAAACCAAACGTTGGGTGCCAACTGAAGGCATAAGTCATAAACAATGCCACACCAGTTTGGAATTATGATTAATAGGGTGGTATTTATTTAAAGGGGAAAAAACTTACAGATCACCGTCCCAGCCCTCTGTGCAACCAGGAAGTGAGTCTAGTTGCCCGCAGAGCAGGAAGTGAAGAGAGAGAGGAGAGGGAAGTGGCCGCTTTTTTAAAGGGAGAGAGACCACGCCCCAATGGGCTGGTATCTCAGCGGCGATAGGCTGGAGGAGTGGGAGGACCTCCCGTAACAAGGGTTGTTTTTTTCTAGTTCCATCCGTTTGCTTGATGCCATTTTTTTTTTATTGCTGAGTACTACTCCATTGTATAGATGTACCACATTTTCTTTATCCATTCTTTGGTTCAGGGGCATCTACATTATTTCCATGTTCTGGTTACTATGAATAGTGCTGTTATGAACATAGTTGAGCAGATGTTTTTGTGGCGTGAGTGTGTATTCTTTGAGTATATACCGAAGGGTGGTATCACTGGGTCTCATCATAGATTGATTCCCAATTTTCTGAGAAACTGTCATACTGATTTCCAAAGCAGCTGTACAAGTTTGCACTCCTACCAGCAATGAAGGAGTATTCTCCTTTCTCCTCATCCTCTCTGGCATAAGCTGTCATCAGTGTTTTTGATCTTAGCCATTCTTCATACTTAATAGTATAAGATGGTATCTCAAAGTCATTTTGATTTGCATTTTCCTGAGGCTAAGGATGTTGAGCAATTCCTTAAGTGTCTTTTGGCCATTTGAGATTCTTCTGTTGAGAATTCTCTGTTTAGATCTGTACCCCATTTTTAATTGGATTATTTGGTATTTTGATGTCTAGTTTCTTGAGTTCTTTATATTTTTGTAGATTAGTCCTCTGTCTGATGTGGGGTTGGTGAAGATCTTTTCCCATTCAGTTGGCTGTCATTTTGTCTTATTGACTGTGTCCTTTGCCTTACATAGCTTCTCAGTTTCAGGAGGTCCCATTTATTTATTGTTGCTCAGGTTATATTGAGGAAGTGGTTTCCTGTGTCCATGCATTCAAGGCTACTTCCCACTTCTCTTCTGTGAGATTCAGTGTGACTGGATTTATGTTGAGGACTTTGATCCATTTGTACTTGAGGATACATGGGGATAGATATGGATCTATTTGCATTCTTATACATATTGATATCCAGTTATGCCAGCATCATTTGTTGAAGATGTTTTCTTTTTTTATTGTATAATTTTAGCTTCTTTGTCAAAAATCAGGTATTCATAGTTGTGTGGACTAATATTGGTGTCTTTGATTTGATTCCATTGGTCCACCTGTCTGCTTTTATGCCAATACCAAGCTGTTTTCATTACTGTATTCTATATTCAATAGTATTGTATATTCAATAGTAAAGTTTGAAGTCAGTGATGGTATTGCCTCCAGAAATTCCTAATACAGGATTGTTTCGGCTATCCTGGGCTTTTTGTTTTTCCATATGAAGTGGAGTATTGTTCTTTCAAGGTCAGTGAAGAATTATGTTGGGTTTTTTTTTTTAATGTTGGGTTTTTGATGGGGATTTTAATTGAATCTGTAGATTGCTTTTGGTAAGACTGCCATTTTTATTATGTTGGGGCTACTTATCCAAGATCACGGGAGATCTCCATTCTCAGTTTTTCAATGTCACCCTACCCCATCTTTCTGCACCTGGCTCACACGTAAAGGTTTGCCTGTCCATGCATAGCTGCCCTGTTATCTCCCTGAGAGGGTGCTCACACGTGTATGACTTCCTCAGAGGTAATGTACATATTTCCAGGAATTCTTCCCATTTGTTTACTTTCTCTTGGGGTGACCTTTTCACCCTGTATTCAGTAAAATGCAAAACCTGTTTCTCTTGGTGCTGTGAGCAGCCTGGTGACAGGGTGACTGCCTTGCTGCAGCAGTGCAGACCCAGCCTGGCGTTTCTACCACTGCTTGACTCCCACACCCTATCGCCCTCCAAATCCTCCAACACACATGCACATTAGGACAAACTGCAGGGCTTAGCTGGTTCATTGGCTAATGCACCTGCTCCAACTGATGATGATGATGGAGACAGGTTCTCACTCTGTAGCCCTGACTGGCCTGGAACTCAGAGAGATTTGCCCCATAAGTACTATGGTTAAAAGTGTGTGTTGCTATGCCTACCTCCAATTCAGATTTTTTTCTTTTTAATTTTTATTTTTATGTGTATGAGTGTTTTGATTACATACAGTGTGCATTCTTGGTGCCCTTTGGAAGCCAGAAGAGGGCATTACATCCCCTGGCACTGGGGTTGCAGGTGATCATGAGCTGCTGTGTGGGTGCTGGGATTCAAACCTGGGGGTCTTCTGGAAGAACAGTCAGTGCTCTTAAGTAGTGAGCTAACTCTGACATCTCTAATACAGATTCATTTATTCTTTTCTTTCCTTTTTAAAGTTTATTTTTATTTTTGTGTGTATTGATGCTTTGCCTGCATGTATGTCTGTGTGAGGGTGTCAGTTCTTGGAGTTACAGATAGCTAGCTGCCATGTAGGCACTGGAAGTTGAGCCCAGGTCTGGAAGAGCAGTCATTGCTCTTAACCACTGAGCCATCTCCAAAGGCACGTAATCCGGATTCTTTATTTATTGATTTTATTGAGCTATACATTTTTCTCTGCTCCCGTCCCTTCTCCCCTCCCCTTCAACCCTCTCCCATGGTCCCTTGCTCCCAATGTAATGCAGATTCTTGGTGACACAGTTCTGAGCTGAAGTTAACTGAAGACATTCTGATAAGGAATGCTCACTAAGTCTCCACCATCCATGCCTTCCTCTTAGATGGGCAGGCCAGCATAGCACAGCCACTTGTATCCAACAGCTCCTGGCTCCTTTTTCTGCAGGCTCTTAGAAAATCACAACACAGTAGCATCTAATTATTGGACACTTAACAATACGTCTATCCATTTTTGTGATGAAAATTTCAATTTTTTATTTTAAAATATACTTAATCTGTTGTAGAAAACTTAGAAAATGAAAGTAAGCTAAAATAGTAAAATGAAAACATGCCTATAGACTCGTAGTCAGAAATGATTATCGGTGGCTTAGTGTGCTAGTCTCCATTCTTTCATGAAAATGAACATTTGTATGTAGCTAACTCATTGACTGTCGTCGCGTGCGTGTGTGTGTGTGTGTGTCATTCTTTGCTAGCATGTCCCAAGCAGCATACTTTCCATCATCTCTGAGACTGCAGTCTTGTAGTAAGAGGAGCAGGCGGCATCCTGCCACCCGGCTAGCTTAACCCCCGAAATAACCACAAAGAAATTGTATTCATTTAATTACTGCCTGGCCCATTAGCTCTAGCCTCTTATTGGCTAACTCTCACATCTTTGATTAACCCATTTCTGTTAAATCTGTGTATCTCCATGTGACTGTGGCTTACCAGCAACATTCTAAACCTACATCTGTTTCAGGCTGGAGATTCATGGCGTCTGCACACTTCCCTCCTTCCCAGAATTCTGTTCTGTTTACTTAGACACAGTGACATAAATATAATCGCTCAGTGACATGCGGCTAATGTGCGGTGAGGCTGAGCTTGAGCCAGAGTCTGCTCCCTTGATAATTGTGCTCTACCTCTCCGGTGATGGCTAGTCTTCACTGTCAGTCCCAGTGGATTTGGAACCACCCTGGAGGCACACTTTAGGATTATATCTTCTTGTCATTACCATCAGATGCCTCCGCATTCTAGAGTGTAAGTGCTGCTGAGAGGTTTGGATAAGGAGTTCAGGATCATAAGTGGATGTTCGACTTAGTGACAAGGGTTTGGGTGACCACGATTTGATCAGTTTCATTGATGTAGCTTGCAGTTTGTTAATGTGAGTGGGAAATAAGGGGGAAGATGTGAGTGTTGATAGCTTGGCAGTTTACTTGACAAGAAGAAAGCATCAAGTGAGCAGTAACTACAAGAGAGCGCCTGAAAGAGATAAAAGCTGTGTGTGTCCACATGCACACATGCGTGTGCATGAGTGTGTTAGACAGAGCCTTGCTGACTTCAAATTTGCTGTCCAGGATTGCGTAGAACTCATTTTTGATCATCCTGCCTTGCCTCCTGAGTGTTGCAATAACAGGTACGCATCACTGTGTCTGGTTTACATGTTTTTATTTTTGAGGATAAAGGAGAATTAAGAGCCAGATGGGCAGAAGGTGATGGCACAGGGAAAAGTAGGGCAGGAGTTGCTGGGTGTGTCAGGAGATGTGTGCTGAGGACAAGCATATGTCTCATGGTAGGGAGTTAAGGGAGTCTTTGCTTATAGTTGAAGTTTTCTCTAGGGCAGAGTGACAAGATCATCTGGCAGGAACAAAGGGAGGTCCAGATGTTTTCAAGCTGTCTGCAGCTTTTTAATAACTGGTGAAGCAGGGAGTGTTGAGGTTGGAGATACAGTGAGTGTTGTGGTTGCTTGGTGATGCCAGGAGTATTGAATTTGTTTGGTGATGCAGGGAAGGCTGGGGTTGCTTGGTGATGCAGGGAGTGTTAAGATTGATTGATGATTCAGGGAAGGTTGAGGTTACTTCACAGTGCTGGGGATCCTGTTGTAGAGTGTGTGTTGCTCTTTGCCTGATATTGCTAAATGCTCAGGTGTTAGCAGAGCATAATCTTAGCTTTTGAGTTTGTGAAAGTCAACAGTTGCTAAATTAATTTAGTGTTTTGGCCAGTTTCAATAAACTCATCAAGGATTCTTTTGCCGTTGGAGACTGCTTTTGTACCATTTAACTTTTCAAAAAGTCTGTTCAAAATAATGTGTAGGATAAAAGTTACTCCTATATAGGACATTGAGCTCCCAGAGCCCTGTTCCTTCTAGGTCTGGTGGGAGATCTGCGCGGGCATGTGCAGGCTGTCCTGCTGGGTGTTTTAGGCTGTGGGTTTGTAGCCAGTGTCTCCAGAGATGACCACGGAGGTGTCCTATGGAGTAGCCATGCTAGGCTTCTCTGCCGTAATTACTTTCTCAGATCTGACTGGAGTGATGGGCGACCTCTGATGGACACTGTAGGTTATAGACACAGGACAGAAGGGTGATGTAGAGGTTCTCTCTAATGATTGGAATTTGTGTGTCTGTCTGTCTGCCTGCTTTTCTGTTTACTGACATTAGAGATTAGAAACCCTGAATTTCGCAGAGGAAAACTCACTATACTCGTCCCCGGAGTTTTGATGATCGAAATGTTTTATGAATTCCTGATTCTGCTCTCCCAGCTCCTCTCCAGAAAGTCAGAGCCATGCATGTGGCCCACTGTCAGCAGCTTTGCAGTGTTGTGTGGCAAGTCTGTTGTGCTGGCCTTGCTCTTACCTCCAGGGTGCTAGGCTCCCTGTCCTTGTTTTTCCTGTATCTTTCTCTCCTATTTCTAATTTTTGTCATTTGATTATATTTTATGTGTTAGTATGGCTTTTAGAGAATAAGCTGTGCTCAAAATAAATAAATTCTGAGCTGAAAAAAAAAATGAGCCTTTCTGTTTCGTGATGATATTTACCCTGCTGTGTCGGACAAGTAGTACATCCCCTGTGGTCCCTAGTGGAACCTTTAAAACACAAGCATTTTGAGGGGGCTGGAAAGATGGCTCAGTGATTAAAGAGCTCTGTCTGTTCTTCAGGAGGACATGGGTTCAATTTCCTGCACACATGGCAGCTTATGACCATCTCCAGCCCCAGTTCCAGGGAATCTGATGCCATTTCTTGTTCTCCTCTAGTACCAGGTACATAAATGGTGGACAGACATACATACAGGGAAAACATCCATACACCACAGGACTTAGATAGAATGTTTGTCACACATGGTAAAGACCAGAATTTGAATCCTGGAACTCACATGCCTGGACATGGCAGTGCACCTGCAACCCCAGTGTTCCTATTGTGAGGTGGGAGTTGAGGCAGGAGGATCCCCAGAAGCTGGCGTATGCAGCGATGAGCACTAGGAGATACTGTCGGAGCGGGGACACACCTTTAGTCACAGCATTAGGGAGGCAGAGACAGGTAGATCTCTGAATCCAAGGCCAGTCTAGTCTACAGAGTGAAACCCTATCTCAAAAATAAAATAAAAATATACAACACACACACCCCTTATCTAGCAGTTCTGTCCTTAGGAATTTATTTTAGTGGGATAAATGGATAGAAGGCCAGTGATGTTTACTTTAATATTATTTATTGATTAAAAGTCAGAAGCAATTTGAATAGGGATTAATTATGTTATAGTTACTCAGTTAAATATTGTCCTTGTATATATGTTAAGTGATTTTAAAGGTCTGGACACAAAGGTGTCCAGGATGTATTAAAGTGATACAGAAACTGAATGAATATGTATAGAAAAAGTATAAGTTTGTAAATTTAAATATTATTGTGTTTTCTATTTAGAGTACTAAATCCATTTTTATATTTTTCATTCATTCATTATTTTTCTTGTATTTTTAAAATAAGCAAATATAACCTGAACATACAGAAGAGTGGAGCCAAATCTCCAGATACAGAAATGTTTGAAGCAAAATACCATTTCTTGTGCCTTTTGTGTAGGGTAAAAGGGACAACTGGAGCAGGAAACCAACCAATCACTGAGCACCCTGACTCTGAACCCAGAGTCAGTGAAAGAAATATACCTTGGTCCTAAGATTAGAGTAAAAAAAAAAAAGCTAAAAAGAACCAGTGAAAGAAACACAGCTTGACCACAAAGTCAGAGCCATCTCTGCCCTGACCAACTAAATTGACCAGTCCCCGAGCAGGGAAAAACTAACCAATCCTCCTTCTCCCTGGGAAAACTCCATCCCTAAAATAAACCTATATAAGCCTCTCTGCCCCTTCAGTTAAGAGCTGCCCTTAATCCTTCCCTGGCAGAGGCAGCCACTCCCCTGGACTTCTCCTTCCCAAACAAATCTCTTTCTCAAAAGAGTCTTGGGTGACCACCTTCATTCACCATCACAGACTAGAAGAACCTGGCTGGGACCTCCCTTAGGAGAGCGAGCTAAAAAAAAAAAAAAAAAAACTTGCTGAGACCGTTCCTTAGGGGGCCTTAGCAAGATGGAGCAGAACAGAAGAACCTTGCTAGGATGCTCCTGAAGGGGGTCTGAGCAAGGCCGGCAGAAAAAGTAACAACTTTTCACTTGAGCTGGAGGAGATTGCTACATTTCTGCAGGGGCTTCTCCTTTAGCAGAGTCTTAGCAAAAGAAGAAACATCTTGGGCTAGAGAAGAAGCAGACAGCTCTGCTAGGATGTTCCCTTGAACAGAGCAGAATAGCGACTCTCCAGAAGAGCAGGATCCCTATATCCTGACCATCCCCCACCACACCCAGCTTCAGGTAACCTGGCTTCCCAATACTCAGGACACCTTTCCTCCAGGGCTGAGCTGCCCTATTGCAGCTCTGGGTAGCCTGGCTTCCTGATAAGTCAGGATATCTGTGCATCACTACACTGTAACGCATTCCCCTACATTTTGTAGTTACCAAGTATTGATTTCACAAAGTAGGAATATTGCATAAATGGTGGTTTGTGGAATTGATTTGATGAGCATAAGAATCATGGTCACTTTGTTCATGGAATGTTTAGGAAGGGAGAGGGAGAGACCCCGTTGTCTGTTTCCCTCATTAACTACTGACAGGTGTTCTTCTGGGGTCTGGGTATTGAGAGGGTTCTTGTAAGTGTCTCCCTCCAAGCTTGTAATGTTGAGGAAAGTAAAACGCAGGACTCCATGTATTTCAGGAACCTGGCATGGGTGCTTCCTGCCACTGGGGCCAAAGAGCACAGCATAGCCCTGTCAGTGGGATTCTGCCATGCTGTGCCTGAGGTCATCCATAGTTCCACTTCCTCTGGAAAGCCTCCTGATAACTCAGCAGGACCTTTGTGATGTCTCCTCCAAGTCGTCCCACTCTGCATGCTTTGACATGCGAAGGTTCTGTCTCGTGGATACTTACAGTGTGACAGACTAGATGGGGAGCTGATGCAATCCTTGAGGGCCATCTCTCTCCCCTTCCAGTTCTGCTCAGGCCAAGAGGACAGCTTTTGGGAGAATGACATCATAATCTCAGAGCCAAAAGCTGTTCACAGTCTTGTTTGGTGGACAACTCTTCCTTAGGTATTTTAAAGATTTTTTAGAAGTCTTGGATTAAAACAGACTTAGGGTCTGAAAGAATAAATTTGTGAAATGTGACATAGTTAATTTTTATCTTGTGCTTTATCTCATATTTGAGATCAGCAACTGCGGTAACCACCCAGAGAGGAATGGTATATCTGAGAAGAAATAACAGTTAAAAAGTAAAAACTGTATTTCGGTGTAACTTAATTTTGTTTAACATTGGTGTATTATTAAAGGAATGTGATCGCATTTCAGAAAACTTTAAAAATTCATAGATCATCAGCATTTCCTGCAACACACTGGCATGTTTTTCTAGATGTTTTCTATCTAGATCTACAATACAGTTTGCTTTCAAGGTCATTGTTCTGGCAGAATGAAGCAAAAGCCTTTTGTTGTTGTTCTGTTTCACTGTGCAGCCTTCCTAGCTGCACTGTGAGTCTGCGTAGGCAGGATGTCCTGAACTCACTGGGTTCCCTTGCCTCTACCTTGAGTACTGGCAAAAGTCTTAGGCTCCGCCTCCCACAGGAAGAGTCTTCTGTCGTCTCTTCTTGATTATGTCCCCTGTGCCTTCAGCAAAGCTCGTCAGCATATGTCACAGAGGTGGGGATAACATTCCTTTTCATGGACTTGGATTCAGTTCAGCAGCAATATCTGAAATTGTATTATTCTGAGGGAAAACAACCAACAGCCCTCCCAGAGTTAAGCTAGAGGAAATGAATCAAATGTTGTAGACAATTCTGAAGAATTGCTGAGTTCCATTTCCTGAGGATAGGGAAAAAAATCAAATCCAAACCAAAGACCTGATGTTTCCATCCTTTCTGTTTGTCTATCTCCCCCCCCCCCCCACACACACACACTCTCTTATTGGTCTTTTAAGACAGTTTCTCTGTGTATCCTTGTCTGTCCTGAAAATAACTCTAGTTCCAGGCTGACCTTGATCAGGAGGCCTCTGCCTCCTGAGTGCTTGAATTAAAGGCTAGCACCACTGTACCGGGCCAACCTAGCTCCTTGACTTTGTAACCTGCTGGGAAACGCTGCCTTTTGTCTGGTGAATGGGTGGAAGGAAGTGCGTCCTGGCCTGATTCGGGTATTCTAAAAATGTATTTTTCGCCAGAATGTAATCCCACTCATATTCCCCCTTCTCTCTTCTTATTTGCAGAGTACTCGGATGGAGTTTGACTTGCCAGAATATTCTGTTCGAAGAAGATACCAGGATTTTGACTGGTTGAGAAACAAACTGGAAGAATCACAGCCCACTCATCTCATTCCCGTAGGTAGTAAGTCACTGCAGCTTGCTTCTCGCCTTTCCTGAATTCTCTCCGTAGAGGTGTTGCTCAGTTCTTTGCCTCTGCAATGATGGGTTCACTCTGATTTTATACTGAATCCGCCCACCGAGAATGTCTATAGGACAGAGGCCATGTGTCTCACAGTCTCGGTTTCTGATCTCTTTGCTAGTTTCTTAGCTAAGGTGGAATAGATTTTTACTTGTTTCCCATACGTGTGTGTGTGTGTGTGTGTGTGTGTGTGTGTGTGTACACTGGAAGGCAGAGTACAACTTTCAGGAGTTGGTTCTTGCTTTCCGCCTTGTTGATGTTCAGTCGCTCTTGTTTCTGTTGCTTCATGTACTCCCGGGAGCTGGTCCCTCCCATCTTAACTGAAGGAACGCTGGGATTGCAGATGTGTAACCACTCACCTGCTCTTCACATCATTCTAGGGACTGAACTTGGCCGATGAGCTCTGCAGCTAGCATTCACTTACTGAGCTGTCTCTCTGGTCTCTGTCTCTCTGTCTCCCCATGTCTATGTCCCTCTCTCTTATGTGGTACTGAGGACTAAGTACTTGCTAAGATTCTGTTCTATACTGAGCTGGACCCCAGCCCTCTTTTTTAGAGACAGGGTTTTACTAAGTAACCCAGGCTGGCCTTGAACTTGCAGCCAGCATCAGCCTGTTGAGTATCTGGGACTACAGGCATACAGCACCGGCTCACAGTTCATTTTTTTTCCAATACAAGATCTTACCTTATTGCTTTAATTGGCCCAGAACTCAATGTCTAGCCCAGGTTGGTCTCAAATCTGTGGCAATCCTGCCTCAGTTAAATCTTCCTGCCTGCCTAAAGCTACTGTGCCTGGCTCCGATTTTCACTTACTCTGTGACAATTTTCTTTTTTTATTATTAAAAGGGGAACATCCTAACTCTTTAAAAGATTGAAGTTTGATAGCTGTGTGTTCTGGCTCACACCTGTAGTCCTAGTGCTTAGAAGGTGGAGGGAGGAGGATGTCTGTGAGCTCAAGGCCATCTTGGATTCGTAGTGAGTTCCACTGGTCTGGAAAAACAAACAACAACAAAAACAAAAAGATTGAAGCTTCGGAGTAAGTCTCCCCGAAACTGTTTTCCCCCTTGGCAGATTCTACTCTTGAGGTTTGGCTGCTTACCAAGAAGGTGAAGCTGACTGTGGCTGATGGGCCAGGAATCTAGCACGTCATTCCTTCACAACCACAGCTTTTTATTTACAGCACACACAGGAAAACCTTACCTCTGTGTGTTGTTGCAGCACAGTGTGGATGCACCACTCACAGCTTCCTTCCCTTCTCCCTTTTCTCTCCCCATCTCCCCTTACCCCCATCCCACCCCACCCCCAAGATCCCAATTTTCTCCCCGGAAATTTTGTCTACTTCCCATAGCCAAGAGGATAACTATATGTTTTTCCTTTGGTTCAACTTCTTACTTAGCTTCTTTAGGATCACCAATTGTAGACTCCGTGACCCTTATTTATGGCTAGAAACCAATTATGAGTGAGTACATCCCATATTCATCTTTTTGGGTCTGGGTTACCTCACTCAGAATAGTGTTTTCTATTTCCATTCATTTGCATGCAAAATTCGAGAAGTCATTGTTTTTTACCGCAGCGTAGTACTCTAATGTGTAGATATTCCACACTTTCTTCATCCATTCTTCCATTGAGGGGCATCTAGGTTGTTTCCAGGTTCTGGCTATTACAAATAATACTGCTATGAACATGGTTGAACAAATGCTCTTGTCATATGATAGGGCATCTCTTGGGTATATTCCCAGGAGTGGTATTGCTGGGTCCAAGGGTAGGTTGATCCCAAATTTCCTGAGAAACCGAAACACTGACTTCCATAGTGGTTGCACAAGATTGCATTCCCACCAGCAATGGATAAGGGTACCCCTTCCTCCACAGCCTCTCCAGCAAAGGCTATCATTGGATTAAAGACCTCACTATCAGTCAGAACACATTGAACCTAATAGAAGAGAAAGTGGGAAGTACCCTACAACAGATGGGCACAGGAGATCGCTTCCTATGTGTAACCCCAACAGCACAGACATTAAGGGCAACATTGAATAAATGGGACCTACTAAAACTGAGAAGCTTCTGTAAAGCAAAGGACACTGTCACTAAGACAAAAAGGCAACCTACTGACTGGGAGAAGATCTTCACCAACCCCGCAACTGACAAAGGTCTGATCTCCAAAATATATAGAGAACTCAGGAAACTAGACTTTAAAATGCTAATTAACCCAATTAAAAAATGGGGCACTGAACTGAACAGAGAATTCTCAGCAGAGGAAGTTCAAATGACCAAAAGACACTTAAGGTCATGCTCAACCTCCTTAGCGATCAGGGAAATGCAAATCAAAACAACTTTGAGATATCATCTTACACCTGTCAGAATGGCTAAAATCAAAAACACCAATGATTGCCATCCAGTTTCTTAAGAATGTGCCTGAGAAAGAAGCAGCCATTTTAGAGCCGTCAGAACAAGTCCTTAAAATAGACTTGGCCAAATGGGCAGCTAGTTGTGTTTTTTTTCCTGAAATAAAAACAAAAAGCAAAAATAAAACAAAAGAAACATATGCTTTTTATTTCAGAACAGCTTTAGGGTTATTGTGAAAATTGGCGAGCAGGTTCTTAGTGTTCAGTATCCAGCTGCACTATTTTACACAGATGTGAGGTGCTTGCCTTCCAGGTCACCAGCCAGGCCCTCGTGTTGTTTTTGCTGTGACAGTATCTCAAGTTTTCTGGGTTTTTGACAGTTTTGGGGTTTTCTAATGAGGTGTTTCATAGACTCTTCAGTGGACACTTGTCTGAAGGCATTCTTACTTAGACCATGGAAGTGGAATGAGGTGTTCTCAAGAAGAAAGTCACAGAGATAAACTGTTAATCCGGGTCACATGACTTGAGAGGATGTTTGCAGGGAGTTTCTACTCAGTCTCATTGTAAGACATTTTCCCTGTAGCCTGTCTTGCTTTCCTCTTGGCAGCTAGTGGCTCTTGTTTTTCTTTATTTCCTTGTGGTTTGGCGCTTGAGCATCAGAAGCTCGAGAGTGACACCTGCTGGTAAGTTGTAGTGCTACTTGTCTGTTGATCCAATGCAGCACTGTGTCTCCAGCATCCCAGAAAGGTCCTGGCATCCTTCAGTATAGTCAGTCTCCTTTGCCTGAGTGGCAATGGTGGGCAGGAGAGTGCTTTGGGAGCAGGCAGGCAGAGACTTGAGTTTCTTCACAAGTTGTTTTTTTTTTTTTGTTAGTTCAAAAAGATTTTTATTTATTTAAAATCTGCCTCCTCCCCGCCACCGCCTCCCATTTCCCTCTCCCTCCCCCAATCCAGTCCCCCTCCCTCGTCAGCCTGAAGAGCAATCAGGGTTCCCTGCCCTGTGGGAAGTCCAAGGACCACCCACCTCCTTCCAGGTCTAGTAAGGTGAGCATCCAAACTGCCTAGGCTCCCACAAAGCCAGTACGTGCAGTAGGATGAAAAACCCATTGCCATTGTTCTTGAGTTCTCAGTAGTCCTCATTGTCCACTATGTTCAGCGAGTCCGGTTTTATCTCAGGTTTTTTCAGACCCAGGCCAGCTGGCCTTGGTGAGTTCCCGATAGAACATCCCCATTGTCTCAGTGTGTGGGTGAACCCCTCGCGGTCCTGAGTTCCTTGCTCATGCTCCCTCTCCTTCTGCTCCTGATTTGGACCTTGGGATTTCAGTCCGGTGCTCCAATGTCTTCACAAGTTCTTGATACTTACCCGAAGTGAAGATTTAATTTAGGAAAGTATCTCTGGTTTAAATTGAGAAGTCAAATGAGAAATGGACTTTTTGCAGTAGCCACAAATCGTCTTACGGAAACTGTTGGGAGGCATCTCTGTATTTAAGCACAGTTGTGTGTTCTTCACTAGAGCTGGTATGTGACTTTGGTGGGAGCATAGGTGAGGGAGAGATTTTAAGGTAGACAGGGAACCTCTACTTAAGCATTGACTCAGTGCTTAAGAGCATTTGTTGCTCTTGCAGAGGACCCAGGTTCTCAGCACCCCCATGGTGGCTCACAACTGTCTATAACTCCAGTTCCAGGGAATCCAACACTCTGTTCTGGTCTCCGAAGGCACCAGACACGCATGTGGAACATAGACATACATGTAGGCAGCACACCCATACACATAAAAGTAAAAATATTTTTAAAAGAAAGCTCATCTAAAATCTTAACAAAAGTGGAAACCCAGGAAAATGTACAACATACTTACTGTATAGATTTTTGCTATCTCCTTTAAGAAAGATTTTATTTTTATTTTTAGATTACTATTAGACTTATTCATTTCATTTTATGTGTGAGTGTTTTATCTGCATATATGTATTATGTGTGTACTTGTGTCCAGCAGCTCAGAAGAGGTTGTTGGGTCTCCAGGAACTGGAGCTGCAGGTAGATGCCTGTGAACCATTACGTGGATGCTGGGACTCGAACATATGCCCTTTCCAAGAGTGACAAGTGTACTGAACCACTGATCCATCTCTCCAATCCCCTTATTTCTGTTTTTAATTATCTAAATATGTGTGTATGTGTCTGTGGAGGCCAGAAAGGGGAGTCAGATCCCTTGGAGCTAGAGTTGTGTGCTGCCTGGCATGGTGCTGGAAACTGAGCCTGGGTCCCCTGCGAGAGTCATATGCGCTCTCAGCCACCGAGCCTCTCCAGCCCCAGGCTGCCTCCCTTTTAAAGTCTTACTGGAGCTGTATATGTACAATTCACTCATTTGAATTTACAGTCCCAGTGCTTTTAGTGTATTCGGGTTCGTGGAACAGCCAAAAAACACCAATGTTAGGCCCTTTCCATTGACCTCACCTGCCACCATCCTCTCCCTCCAGCCTGGTGACCTCTTCTCTACGTCCTGTCCCTACATGGTTTGTATTCTTTCTTACCCTCCTTTCTTACCCTCCGCATGTTTTCAAGGTTCCCCACCTTGGAAACCAGTTAGCACTTCCTACTGTGTGTGAGCAGACGGCATTCTGTCTGCCTGTCCACCCTTGAATGGAATGTCATTTGTTTTCTCCTTTGGCTGTTATGCACAGACTGCTACGGACATTGCATATAAGTCTTCCTGTGGCCAAGTGTTTTTATATTTGGACATCTACCTCAGAGTATAATTGCTAAATTATATGTTATTCTGTATTTAACCATTTGAGGGGCTGCCAGGTATTTGACATGTGAGTTTCAGTTTCTCCACATCTTCACAAACAGTGATTAGTATCTGTCTTTAATAATAGCCATTCTAGTGGGTGTGCATCATATTGTGATTTTAATATGCATTTGCCTGAGAGCTGAGAGCATCCTTTGATGTTCTTGTTGGGTATTTGAATGTCTTCTTGGAGAAATGCCTGTTCAGATTCTTTGCCCATTTGGTTTCTTAAGGATTTATTTTGTTTTTAATTATGTTTGTGTGTCTGGGTATTATATGCATGTGAGTGCCAGTGCCCCTGGAGGCCAGAGGCATGGATGTCCCTGGAGCTGGAACTTTGGCAGTTATGTGTCCTGGACGTGGGCACTAGAGTCAAACTTGAGTTCTCCGAATAGCAGAACGTGCTCTTCACCTTCAGCCATCTCCCTGGCCTCCTTTTGTCCCCTTAAAAAATGAGTTGTTTTTCCGTTTTTGTGGAAAAGAGCTTTAGAATCTATTCGAATTGGTTTGGAAACATAGGGGAGAGTGGTCTTAGGACATTTGCCAATCTATCTGTCTCCCCGTCTTAAGTCAGCTCTGTTAAACATGTCTGAGAATGGCTGTGCTGTCTGCTTTGACTGCTCAGGTTAGGGGTGCGGAGATAAAGGTCGAGAGATAAAACTCTGGTTGAGTGCTTTCCCAGAATGCATAGGAATGACCGAGTTCCATCTCCAGTTCCCAGGGGGGTCACTGAAGCCATAGAAGTTGTAACCAGTTAAACAATGACCCGGATGCTCGACTTGCTTCTCCTCGTGAACTGTAATATGCCTGTTTTTTTTTCAAGTCTCTGTGACTTCAGACTTGGCATCCTTTGTGGGCTCTGATGGAAAAACCCAGTTGCCTGCTTCTTAGACCCACCCCTTTTTTTTTCCTGAGGAGAATCTCAAGATAATTTATAAATGATTGACTTTCCTTTCAATTCTTCTTTATCATCACAATCCTGGCCTGCTTAAAGTATCCTGTCATTGTGTGTCTCCCCCTTCCCACCCTGTGGTTCGGGGGTTGAACACAGAACCTCACATATGCTGAGCATGCTTTCTCACCACCGAACAGCATAAATCCTTAATTGTGTGCACATCACTGACGGATACCTGGCAGGAACAGTTTAAAAGGAAAGAGGGTGCATTTGGCTTACAGTTTTAAACCTTGGTTGGTTGGACCCATTCCTCTGAGCCTGAGGATCACAGCATTGGGAGCATGTGGCTGAAGCTGCTCACCTCATAGCAGCCAGGACCAGAACCAGGATAGAACCCCCATAGACATGCCCCCCGCCCCAGTAGCCTGTTTCATCCAACCACTCACCAACTCTTAGTTTCTGTCCCTTTTCCCAAATAGCACTGCGACCTGGGACCAAGCCTTTCACATATGAGTCTGTAGGAAACATTTGAGATTCAAAACCTAACAGAGCCCTTTGAGGTTTTGTGGTATCCTGACAGTTTTTTTTTTCTTTCTATATTGCTTTGTTCCTCTGGAATTTTTAAAGCAGAAGGAAGTAATCAGTTGCACATGCTGGGAGTTGAGTGAGCGTAGAGTGTGCAGACAGTCTGTAAAGACAGTTTTCTTTTTGCCCTGTAATGGAGACACCAGAAAGTCTTGAGTTGAGACTATTTTCCCACACTGTTTCTTTGTAAGTCACATAACTGCTGTACATTTTACAGATAGACAGTGTCATGAGTATGTCACCACAGTCAAGACAGTAAACACATCCACCCCTTCAGAAGTGTCTCTGTGTGTACGAACCCTTAATACAACGTCTCCCATAACAAATTTTAAAATTATAATATTTTTATTATTCTTAGAGAATTAAAATTACGTCTCCTTTTGCTCTGTTTTGTCTTTTATTTTTTTAGCAGTACTGGGGATCAAACCTAGGGCCTCATACCCTATCATAGCACAAGCTTAGGTGCACACCTGCTGTCCACTGGAGATGATGCTCATCGTGTGTATGTATGAAGTAAACAGCTCTCTATGTGTTCCTGTCCCACCCCAGGCAACCACCGCTGTGTTTCCTGTGACTCACTACACGGCAGACAGATGGCATGATTAGATGGGCATGTGTAGGGAGACGGTGTGCACACATCTATTAAACACTCTGGTGTTTAGTTTTACTTGCAAAATGAATGTTTGCTTTTCCCAAAGGAGGAAAGAAGTGTTTGCTATGCAGCTTTCTTCTCACTAGAGTTAATGAGAGGAATTTGTGTTGCAGCAACTGTTTTCCCCAATTTGAAATGATAAAATGACTTCATTTTCTAGCCACTCACTGGGGTTTTTCTGTCGGCTTAGTGGCTGCACATGAATTTACTGCTGTTTTAATTGTTGTCTCTAGCACCACAGCCGTGCCGTGGCCTGGCGGGGCTTCCAGTTCAATAGTCCTGGCTCTGCTGTAGCTTCAGTGTGTAGGTTTAATTAACCTATACATTTAAATTAATTTAATTTAATTCTATCATTTTAATTACCAATAAGACTGTAACTGAAAAAGCATGGGATAAAACCGGACTCTCTGAACATGGCGAATAATGAGGGCTGATGAGAAGCCAAGGACAATGGCACGGGGTTTTGATCCTACTTAATGTTCTGGCTTTGTGGGATCCTAGCCAGTTTGGATGTTCACCTTCCTAGATATGGACGGAGGCGGGAGGACCTAGGACTTACCACAGGGCAGGGAACCCTGACTGCTCTTTGGACTGGAGAGGGAGAGGGAGAGGAGTGGGGGGAGGGGGAGAAGGGTGGGAGGAAGGTGGGAGGAGGGGGAGGGAAATGGGAGGCAGGGAGGAGGTGGAAACTTGTTTTTTTTTTTTTCCTTTTCTCAATAAAAAAAAAAGACTCTGCAGTCGAAGGCTGGGGTTAAAAGCCTGCTAGCTTAGAGAGGCTGAGCAGCAACTAGTTGGTCTTACTTTTTGGCCAGAGACACCACAAAAAAAATGTCTCTTCCCTCATCCCAGAAACCAAGAGGAAGCTCAGACTTCAGTCCCTGTCCCTTCCTTCCTATGTGTCTTCTCTATCCAAATTGCTGGATTCTCTAGGCCAATTTTGATCAGCTAGTCACTGGCTCTACCCCCTGATTCTAGCTATAACTTTATTGGGAGTGTTAGAGTGCCATCAGAATATCTCACACTAAGTCCCTCTTTTTATATAAAACATTTGCACATGCATGTGCTATCTGCCACATGTATGCAGTGCCCATGGAGGCCAGAAGGGGGCATTGGGTCCCCTGGAGCTGGAGTTTCAGGCAGTTGTGAGATACTTGATGTGGGTACTGGGAACCAAACTCTTGTCCTCTTCAAGAGCAGCAAGAGTTCCTGACTGACAGGCCATCTCTTTAGCACCCCACCCTTTATTTTGAAGTACTTTTAGCTTTAGGGAAGTGTAGTAATAGGAGCGGTGGGGCTGCATCCCCGGCACCGGCCACCCCCACGGCTAGCTTTACCCAAAATAATTACACGGAAACTGTATTCTTTTAAACACTGCTTGGCCCTTTAGCTCTAGCCCTTACTGGCTAATTCTGATATCCCGATCAACCCATCTCTAATAATCTGCGAGAACCGGTCTTACCGGGAAGATTCTAGCCTAGTCCATCCTGGGTAGGAGCTTCATAGCGTGTGTCTGCCCGGGAGCCAGGAGCATGGCGTCTCTCTCAGACGTCTGCTCCCGAGAGGAGAGCTGTGGAGTCTGAGCTCACTTCCTCTTCCTCCCAACGTTCTGTTCTGTTTACTCCTCCCACCTATCTTCTAACCAATAAAATGGGCCAAGGCAGTTCCTTTATTAGCCAATGACCTTCCTCCATTAGGGAAGTTAATGGTAAAATATTGATTGAACTTGCCAAGTACCTTGAATTAAACTAGGGTTGGCAATTATTCTTCTTAATGGCATGATTTCTAATCTTGATGCTTCTTTGTTTGACAGTGAATCATGCCTTGGAGTGGGGTTCTCTATCAAGTTGGTAAGGGTAGGATGGGACAGGTTTCAGTGATGAAGTCTTGCCGGGCGATGGTGGTGCACGCCTTTAATCCCAGCACTCGGGAGGCAGAGGCAGGTGGATCTCTGTGAGTTCGAGGCCAGCCTGGTCCACAAGAGCTAGTTCCAGGACAGGAACCAAAAGCTACGGAGAAACCCTGTCTCGAAAAAAAAAAAAAAGTGATGAAGTCTTTGTTGAATTCAGGGAAGATTCTGACTCTTGACAAGACGTTGTCACATCCATGATTGCGTTTAGATTGTTACTTAGACATACACTTCTCTGTGGCAATGTACAGGAAACATGCTTTTATTTCAAATAACAGACTAGATTTAAGCAAAAACCACGTGTAATATTTAGCCCCAAGTCTCAGGGGTATAATGTCACTGTTTCAAAATTAAACCCTTACGTTTCCAATAAGATTATTTCCAATAGATTATTGTAATAATTTGCAAGTAGGATTTTTTGTAGATTCCAATATTTATCTGTACAAATATTTAGGGTGTTTGTTTTTGAGACAGGGACCTGTTATGTAGTTCACCCTAGCTGATATATCCCAGTATGGTCTCAGGTTTCTCTTGCCTTAGTCTTCTGAATGTTGGGATTACATGTGTGTATCATCACATCCAAGTTCATTACAGTTTTGATTCATTTCCCAGGTAATTAAGCGGGTATCTTTTCAGGTGTGCCTTGGCTGTTTGTAGGTTCTGGGAGAAATCACCAATATTATTGAGCTTCATCATCATCCCATTTGCTCTTTTTTTTAAAAAAAAATGTGTTTTTAGATATTTTAAAACTCAAACACTTTATTTTATTGTATATAATCATTATATGTGGTACTGTAATATTAAGGATAGTTTTCTACAGATATATGTCCACTAAGCATATCCGCCTCTCCACCTCCGTTTAGTCCCCCATGTATTTATAAAATCTAGGAGCCACATCTGTGGTTAGTTATCTCCAGTGCTTGTAATTCAACATAACTCGTTTACAGCTGAAGACTCACTGTGTATATGGCACAGTTGCTCATCCATCCCTCCATTCAGTCCCTAGCTTAGCTGTTGTGAAGTGTCTGTGTGATACGCTGGCTTAGAGTCTCTCAGTCAGATACCAGTTGTATAACAAGGTTATTTAGCAGATCTACTTTCATTTTTTGTTCTTTTTTTTTTTTTACAGATTTTATTCATGGGTTAAACAGTGATTAACTCTGAGTCAACAATAATGCAAGGATTTTGCATTAAGACAAGAAATAAAAGTTCTTCCCCTTGGTGTCATTTAACTAAGAGCGAGCCCCGGTTTGAATTCTCTACTTCATGTTCCCTGTTCCTTCAATCCTTTGTCTTATGATCTGAATCTGTGTCTGTCTGCAGGGTGTCTTTGTGAATCTGTCCCTGTGTCTGGATCTTCTGTCTGTGTGTCTGTGCTTAAATGAAGGGCTTTACTCTGTCTCTATTGAACAGCACATGAGAAAGAATGGGATACGTTATGGAAATCTTTAACAGAGTTTTATGAGGGATTAAGCCACTGGCTCCAAGCTACTCACATAACAAACAGTATTATAAATACTGTTTATCAATCAATATTCATAAATGTTGCTTTCAACCTTGGTAGTAGATTTTAGAAAGTTGCTTTCAATCTCTGTGCTTGCTGCTTTCAGCAAGTGATACCCATGCATTGTTCTGGGCCAGGGGCATGGAATTTAAGATTACAGCTATGAACTGGGCAGTGATGGCACATGTTGTTAATCCTAGCACTCTGGGAGGCAGAGGCAGGCAAATTTCCCAGGTCTAGTCCATTCTGGTCTACAGAGTCAGTCCCAGGACAGCCAAGGCTACACAGAGAAATCCTGTCTCAAAAAAACAAAGAACAATAAAAACAGAAAGCTCATAGCGGTGCTGTGCATCCGTTTAGACTGTAAACGGTGATCACCCGAGAGATCCAAGGCGGGGAAGGATGAGTGTTCAGTTAAAGGCAGGCTAAACAGTTTGAGTACACAGTAAGGCTAGCTGTCTGACTTATATGACCTCAAGGTGTTTTATTATTAATTCTGGCTGTGTGGTCCAGCAAACACTAGTCTCTTAGACTACAAGAGATAATTTTTAGAATATTTCATTGCCACAGTTATGTTCTTTGCTTTTGTCTTACTATAAAGACTTTGCTAGCCTAGAACTCAAGATCCACCTGCCTCTGCCTCCAGGAGTGCTGGGATTAAAGATGTCTACTATCAAGGAAATCCAATTTTTAGTTTACTGAGGGACCCCCCCCCCACACACACACACTGGTTTCCATAGTGAAGGAATTGGTGTATATTTCTACCAGTGGTAGGTAGATAAGGCTTCCCTCTGTCTACATTTTCACCAACATTTTTTTTTTGTCAGAACCCAGATATTTTTCAACTGTGCATAGCAGTCGGTTTTCCTCTGGGAGGCAGTAAGATAGACATATTTAGTCACTCATTTGAGCAAGCTACCAAGGAAATAAACAAAGCTCAAAGGTCCCTGGAAGAGCAACTAGTTTACATAGTTCAACAGTGTTGGCTCAAAGATTTATGATAGAAAAAGTTGAATAAGAGAAATAAGGAAAGTTACATTTCAATTACAAACCTAAAAGGAAAATAAAGATCGTCTTAAACTGTGTGAGTTTGCCCTCTTCCTTATTTCTGCATTTGAACTGGGAACAGAATCTTAAGCTATTTTAATAAATTTTTGTGTGCTTGATGTTGTCTGCCCCCTTCCTTAGTGTGTGTCTGTGTGTATGTGTATGCATACGTGGGGAGTGTAGGTTCATGTGTGTGCCTGTGTGTACAAGTGTGTATGGAGGCCAGCCGTGGGTGTTGTTCCTCTGGCATTGTCTGCCCTTTCTTTTATTTTCATGTTCTTTATTTTATTTTATTTTGGACATGGAGTCTTCCACAGTCTAGGAGCTCACTGAATAGGCTAGGCTGTCTCCCCAGCCTTTGCTTTCTGGTCTTAGAATTTGTCTTCCATCTTTCTTCTTATAACATCTATGCATGTTTAAAGACAATCTACCTGTATTTTCTGGACAGATGTTGACTTCTCAGTAGTTCAGGGGCTGTGCTATAGTGGTTTGTTCTGTGCATATCAAACTGAGAGGACAGTTGGATTTGCTACATCTGCGTTTCCCAAAAATCTTTGTGTTGATGATAATATAAAGTCTAACACTCGGAAAAAGCACACACCTTTAATCCCAGCACTAAGTAGACAAAGGCAGGTGGATCTCTGAGTTCAAGACCAGCCTGGTCTACAAGTTGTGAGTTCCAGCACAGCCAAGACTACACAGAGAAACCCTGTGTTGGTAGAAAAAGATTTAACAGATTAAGAACTACTATACTTAGGCTAGAAATACAGTGCAGTTGGTAAAGTGCTCGGCATAAAATGATATGGTAGGATATACCTGTAATCTCAGTGTGAAGTTGGAGTCCTGAGGAAAGAGCTCAAGGTCATCTTCAGATACAAAGTGAGTTTGAGACTAGGCTGGACTATGTGAGATCCTACCTCAAAAAAAAAAAAAATGGGAAGAAAGACAAAAATAAGCACCAGCTTGTTCAGATAGGCAGTACATATTCATTAGCCCGGGGAGTTTTCCTGCCCCATCTTGACTGCTCCGTTTCTCTCCATCTCAGCCGCTTCCTGAGAAGTTTGTGGTGAAAGGGGTCGTGGATCGTTTCTCAGAAGAGTTTGTGGAGACCAGAAGAAAAGCTCTGGATAAATTCCTAAAAAGGATTACAGATCACCCTGTGCTCTCTTTCAATGAACACTTCAATGTATTCCTCACTGCTAAGGTATGGGCAGAATTTTGTGTATTTCTCTGTAAATGATTATTATTGGGCTCCTTCTCAAACCACTGCTTTGCTCTTTCGCGAGCCGCTTCCGTGAGTAGTGCCCTGAGGTGGGCATCATAAGGTCTTCGACTTTGGGTGCCCGCGGCATTAGCATGTTTTCTGTTTTAGAATCCTAGAGGAGGACAGGCTGCCCCTTTGTCTTAGCAATAGAAGTCGGAATTTTTACTTGCCAGAAACAGAAGTGTCCTGTTGATGCTTCTTGGCAGTGTTAGTAGGTGAGGCTTACCAACAGTAGGTACAAAAGCGAAAGGACAGTGTCCTTCGGGGCTGGAAGGATGCTTCAGTGGATCAGGTATTGGCCACAGAAGCCTCAGGAGCCAAATCTTCTTTCCAGGACCCACATAAGCGTGGAAAGACCCAGCTCCACAGGGTTACCCTCTGACCTCCGCATGCCACCCACATACCAAAGTACACATACACACACACTCAAAATAACACATTATAAAAGTTTTCTCCATAAGAACCTGTTGTACACACAAAGGTCCAGGAATGTTAAACATGCAGAGGCTTCTTCTCAAAGGAAGAATTACCTGTTTTCCACCCAGAAGGCTGAGCGTGGACACTGTTAACAACTTGGTGACCATTTTACTGTCTGTGGAGGCAGATCTCACCCACTGTCTTAGGGTTTCTGTTGCTGTGAGACGACACCATGACTGTAGCAACTCTTATAAATGAAAACATTTAATTGGGGATAACTCACTTACAGTTTCAGGGGTTTAGTCCAGATGGGGTGGCATGCAGGCAGACAGAGTGATGGAGCTGAGAGTCCATTAGCAACAGGAAGTTGACTGAGATATTGGGTGGTATCTTGAGCATAGGAAATCCCAAAACCCGCCCCCCACAGTGACACACTTCCTCCAACAAGGCCGTAACTGCTCTAACAAACCACACCTAGTAGTACCTCTCCCTGTGAGATTATGGGGGCCAATTACATTCAAACTGCCACACCTACCTTTTGCTATAAAGGCAGACCTCACCCATATCACCCAAAATGTTTATCCCAGACACTTCCCTCCCTAGAACATTATCTTTAGCTCTCAGTTAATAGAACCCATCCTTAGGAGAGATGTTACGTGTACTTTATGGCCTCTATGCTACTCCCCAGGTCTGATCCAGATTGACGAAGTTAATCTGAGCCGAGTTTTCTTTCTCACCTCTTCCCTGCCTTGATACCTTCGGGCCCCCTCAAGAGCCCCTCAAGAAATAACTGTAGCTTCATTTCTCAGCCGAGGGAACTGAAGTTCAGAGAGATTCAGCCTGTTCATTTGGCATCTCTAGGACTTGAAACTGGGTCCTGTGGCTCTTAAGGCCTGATTCCCATCTGTACCACAAGGCCTGGACATTGCTTGCTGTTGGCAGAACTGACCTGAAATCCGAGGCTCCACTCTTCCTACGCAGAAATGTGACACATGCCTGAGCATGTGTCACTCTCCCTAGCCATCCCAGTTAGCTACAGATTCCTGCATTCACGCCAGATGTAGAATGCTCTAATTGACAAGGGTGTTGAGGTCTAAGTACTGTCCGTTTCACGCTGTTAAAATTGCAGAGGCATGTGTGCAGATGGCAACTGCTAAAATTTAAGGCTTCTGGAAGAGTCTGTTTTCCACTCATGGAAACTTTCTGGCAAAGTCCTCTAAGCTTTTGTTTTTAACTTCCATGGATAGCAACCCATACAACAGCTCCCCCTACAGACTGAACATGTTTGATGTAAGCATTTCTCAGTGTACTAATACTTGGGTATGGTTCCCCCAAAGTGCACGTCAGTTCTCAGGGTGCAGGTCCTTTGTCCAGAAGCCCCAGGCTGTCCTCATTACTGAGTGTAGTGTGGGAGGGTTGTGTCTGATTCCTGTTCCTCAGGAGTCTGAGTGGAGAATGAGTAGGAGACCCTGTCTTGGAGAGAGATGAACTGAGAGTTCTGGGCTCACCAGTGTGACAAACCCTGACCCATGTGAGTGAGTGCAGGCGAGCAACCCTTAAACAGTTCTGCCTGGACGTGGTGTGGTGCACACTTGGGAGGTAGAAGCACGAGGACTGGGACAGGGTCATCCTCGGTTACATAGTGAATTGAAAACCAGCCTGGGATACATGAGCCCCTTTCTGAAGAAGCAGAGAAGAAAGCCAGAACCAAAACAAACTGCAAGCCCACTTTAGTGTCACTTGCCCAACTAAACACACCAAATAGCCCGTTTGTTTGGGGTTTGTGGGGTTTTTTTGGTTGTTGTTGTTTGTTTTTTCTAAGACCAGGTTTCTCTGTGTGGCTTTGAAGCCTGTCTTGGAACTCGCTTTGTAGACCAGGCTGGTGTCAAACTCACAGAAGTCCTCCTGCCTCTGCTTCCCGAGTGCTGGGATTAAAGGTGTGCGCTATCACACCCAGAAACCCATCTTTTCTTTTGAACTGTGATAAACTATATATAGTGTTAACCCTTTCTGAGTGGCCAGGCCAGGTTGCTATGCCAACACTCTCCAGAACTCTCCTAGGACTCTCCAGTCTTCCAAATCTGAAACTCTACTCCTGAGACAAGAGCTGCTTCTCTCCACGTCACTCTTGTATATTTTCCTTTGATGAAACTGTTGTGTGAAGAGTTGTCAGCAAACATCTGTTCCTCCCCCAGACAGGACACCAATGACTCCAAGGTCATGATTTCTCCAAAGCCAAGCTCCACAAACCAGTGGGTTCGCGGAGTTTTGTTTACAGAGCCTGGAGAAGGAGTTACATACAGGAGAAAGTACGACTGTAACCACCACACCACACAACAGTCTCACTCCAGTGAATTTCCCTGTAGCTACGTAGATAAGTACTCCCTCCTGTTAAGCTGACTCCGACCACAGACGAGACTTACCTACAGCTGAGAGGAGGTCGAGGAAGGAGTGACTGGGGTCTCAGTTAAGGGTTTGATGATCTTCCTTCTATGATTAGCAACAGGCCTGACCTGGGTGTCATGGCTGTCAGTTAACCTGGGAAGGCAGTGTCTTAGAGCAGGGAGTGTCTGAGTCCATAGATGAGCATTTGCACAGACAATCTCTTGGTGATGACATCCCAAACTAGGCACGTCACCAAGACGAAGCCTGTGGTGCTGGGAGGGTGTGAGGAAGCTCAGTGGGCTGGGTTTGGGCTGTGCCGATAGGTACCACTAATAATTTCATCCACTTGGTAGTTGACTTGCCTGCGGCACATGAACTCAGCAACAGTGAGGCTTCGGTGACAGTCGTGAGGAAGTCTGGTGCCTTTGGGAATGTCAGGACGTCAGGATAGGAGATGGAAGCTTTAGAATATTCTCCCAATTGCCTGACTGAGATGGAGAGGTGCTAGAGGGAATTACTGTTGTACTCATGTGGGCATGGGCACTCTTGTCGTTCACCAGGTATTGGTTCTTTACAGGTCAGGTCATGAGAAAGCCATAGCCTAGCTCTAACCCCCTCCCATGAACTGGGGGTGATTGTTCTGTTTGTGTAGTGGTGTGGAAGAGACACCAGCACCTTCTGTAAACCCATCTCTGAAAGTGATGCAGGACAGCCTAAGATACATTTCAGTAATGGGAACAGGCTTGTTCCCCGATGGGCTCGTTACACTTCCGGTTTGTTACTGTTTTAAGACGGAGTCTCTGGTGGTTTGAAGAAGAGTGGGCCCACATTGGTTCCTGTATTTGAATGCTTGGTCATCAGAGTGAGAAGGATCGGGAGGTGTGGCCTTGTTAGGGGAGGTGTGTCACTGGAGGTGGGCTAGAGATTTCAAAAGCCCACACCAGGTCCAGTGGTCTGTCAGTCTGTTTGAGCTGCCCTGCCCAATAAATCAGGATTTCTCTCCTCTCTTGCCCTCCCCTCCTCTCCCTCTCTGCCAGTGGATCAGGATGTAGCTCTCAGCTACTTTTTCAGCACCAAGCATACTGCCATGTTCCCTGCTATGACAATGGACTAAACATCAGAAATTGTAAGCAGGTTCCAATTAAATGCTTTCTTTTATAAGAGTTGCCTTAGTCATGGTGTCTCTTCACAGCAATGGAGCAGTGACCATGATAGAGTCTCACTTTGTAGCCCATGCTAGCTCGAACTCCTGATCCTCATCCCTTAGCCTCCCAAGTGCTGGAGTGATGGGCATGCACCACCAGCTTTTTGTTTGTTTGTTTGGTTGGTTGGTTGGTTGGTTTGGGGGACAGGGTCTTACTATATAGACTAAACTCACAGCTATCCACTTGCCTCTGCCTCCTGAGTAATGGAACCACAGATGCTGCACAGTGTATCTTTTTAAAGCTGCAGTATTTGAATACAAGAGGTTTAAAATCCCAACCCATTACCCACTTTTGCTGACTCACAGAGTTTAAAGTTTGTTTGCAATGACACCTCAGCTGAGTTCCTAGCAGTGCCTCTGTTGTCTCTTCTCAGCGCCCCGCCTTCTTCCCTCCACCTTCCTTATGTGGCTCTAGTTGAGTCTGAGTGTGTGAATGGAATAAATCTTTGGGCATTTAATTTTGTGCTAAGACAGCATGAGGCATTTTTACCAAAGATTTTACAAAAGTTGTGTTAGAAAGAGTGTTGCGTTTAAAAACAGGATGTAGTAAAGACAGGGTGTAGATTAGACTAGAGGATCTAGGGCCCCACCATGTTGACAGGGAATCCGGACATGAGCATATGGATGTGAGTCTGGTGTCTGTGGTAGAGTGCTGTTCCCAAGCTGCCATCGTATCAGAGCAGCTGTGACTATTGATGTCCATCATAGAAGGCCAGGCATGTGTGTGCCGGGCACTTCATCCCGCCCACACCCTCTTTCACTTCACAGCCAGCTGGTCTTGGCAGATGCTACTCTGTATAGACTCTAGAAGTTTAGCTGAGGGAGGCTGTCCATATTTGTGGCTATGGGGCTGTCGTCATCCATGCGGGGGGAGACACCTGCACTCTGTAAGTAAGTCCCTGACTCCTCACTTTGAACTTTGGACTTGTACTTTGATTTGCCCTTTAAGAGTAGGTAGATGTTTATCTGGCCTCCCAATGGAAAGAGTTCCCACAGTGGGGCTATCGTGTGCTTGCGGCCCTAACAGCCCTGCTTTCTAGTACTTCCGTTTCCAATGAGACACGGCTTCTGGAGCTGTTTCCTTAGCCCTGGCCACGTGACCAAATGGTACTTTGTCATCGGCAGGACCTGAATGCCTATAAGAAGCAGGGAATGGCACTGCTGAGCAGAATGGGGGAGTCAGTCAAGCACGTCACGGGCGGCTATAAGCTGAGGAGTCGGCCTCTGGAGTTTGCAGCCATCGGCGACTACTTAGACACTTTTGCACTCAAACTGGGAACCATTGACCGGATAGCCCAGCGGATCATCAAGGAAGAAATAGGTGAGCCCTTTGTTGAGACGAGTGGTGCCCAGAGTGATGGGGATGGCATTCATACATACCGGGCTGAAGCAGCCTGCAGAAATGCCGCAGTGGTAGAACCAGGCCTTGTTCTGCTTGAAAACTACACACAGAGAGGGAGGGGCTAGTTGTGACTAGAATGGAGTTTTGTGCTCAGGCCTTTGTCCTGCACTCAGCATGGTGCTTTCCCATGCTCTCCATCCACAGGAATAAACTTATCAGAGAGGTGGTGTGGGCATCCACGTTTGCCAAGGTTATGACCCAGTAAACTTTTGAACTCCTTCACCATGCCCTGCTTCTCTTCACACCTCTTCTGTCCTTGTCACTGCTTGTCTACCTGTCTCCTGTCATGGCCACCTGATTAGCCACATCCCGGTACAGTGGGGCAGTTTGTCCTCTCACACAGATATAGGCCAGACATACCAGAACAATGGTGTCACGCAGGCCTTTTAAAACACGCGTCAGTTACTGTCAATTGCTAATAGTTAAACACAGCAACCACATTTTGTCAAAACTGGCAAGAATCCTGGTGACAAAGAAAAAAGGGCCAGATTTACCCTGTAGGGGTGAAAAATATTTTTTTCTTCTTCCCTGGAACCACTGATAGGACTGTTGAGTGAGAGACTGCGTCTGCCTATCTGAGACCACATCTCTTCCAGCAAGGTGTGCTCCCCATTAACCCTCTTGTTTCTCCATTGTGAATGATTTTTTTTTCTTTTAAAAAGATCCCACTGCTGGGTACTAAAGACATGACTCAGATTAAGAGCCCTTGTTGCTCTTGCAGAGGACCTGGATTCAGTTCTAGAACCTGTGGACTCACAACCATCTATAACTCCAGTTCCAGGGGATCCGAGGCCCTCTGAACCTTTATGAAAGTCTTCCCACATTGCTTTGTAAGATGTTGCACTTGCAGCAGGGGAAGAGGTGATTATTTTCAAAGTTCCCTGGGTTTACTCTTAGTCACTTTCCCATGTAGGGCATTTTGGTTCCTGTTAACAAGAATCCTAGATGTTTGGATGTTAGTAATTTGCAATAGCTTTGAGAAATTAAAAACATTGTTAGGAATATATTACACTTAAAGGAAGGCATGCCCAGGAAAGAGAACAGCCAAGGCTGTGCACCCAGTTCCTGACTCAGTCATACACTGAGAGCTCCCAGCTAGATTCCAAGTGGCTTCTCTTCCTATAGAGTACCTCGTAGAGCTGAGGGAATATGGGCCCGTGTATTCCACGTGGAGCGCCTTGGAAGGTGAACTGTCGGAGCCCCTGGAAGGTGTGTCGGCCTGCATTGGGAACTGCTCCACGGCCTTGGAAGAGCTGACTGATGATGTAACAGAGGAATTTCTACCAGTGCTCAGGGAATACATTCTGTACTCAGACTCCATGAAGGTAAACTGGCTTGCTTTCTGTGCAGCGTCAAGTGCATGTGGTATCTGTCCATCTCTGTGGTCCGGAAGACTGACGCCACAGACAGATAGATAGAACGTGTGGTGAACAGAGGGTGGGAATTAAGTGGAAGAAAAGATCGGAAGAGATTTTCCATCAGTGTTCTCATACTGAGGAATGCGATGCTGTGGGAGAAGGAGTTAAATAACTTTGGGAATTTTTTTTTTTCCGAGACAGGGTTTCTCTGTAGTTTTTGGTGCCTGTCCTGGAACTAGCTCTTGTAGACCAGGCTGGCCTCGAACTCACAAAGATCCTCCTGCCTCTGCCTCCCAAGTGCTGGGATTAAAGGCGTGCGCCACCATTGCCCGGCTAACTTTGGGAATTAAAAACATGATTTGTTGGGGCTGAAGACATGGCCCAGTGATTAAGAGCACTGGCTTCTCTTCCAAAGGATCCAGGTTCAATTCCCAGCACCCACATGACTTCTTAGAATTGTTTGTAGATCCAATCCCAGGAATCCACTTCTAGTCTCCTCAGACAGCCGGCACTTGTGTGGTGCACAGGCAAAGCATCCATACACATAAAAAATAGTTAATTAAAAAAGCACATGATTTGTTAAATAAAATTTGTAAAGTTGGAAAATGTGGTTGAGGAAATCTTAGAAAGCAAGACCAGAAAGTTGGAAACTAAAACTCAGCTGCAGATATGCCAAAACTGGGGCAGAAGGTGAGCGAGTGAGTGGCGGTGAGCACTAATCTCAAGGCTCAGCATCCTTTGAGGAACTCCTCGCTGAGGGAACGGGGATAACCAGGGGAAGGAAATTAAGAAAGAGATAATACAAGAAAATCTCCCAAATCTGAAGATACAAATCTTTTCATTACAAAGAATGTGCACCTCAGATATCTATGCTCCTACAGTCAAGTAAAAATATATCATTACAACTGCAAAAAACTAAAGCCAAGGACTGGGTATCTCAGTGGAACACTCGACTAGCATGCTTGAGAATCTAGGTTCAACTCTCAGCACTGGGGAAGAATCGTGAACAGTTACTGGGCTGGGGAGATGGCTGGATAAGCCAGGTGTGGCTATAGCATCTGTAACCACAGTGCTGAGTGGTGATGGGGGTGGCAGAAACAGGAGCATTACTGGGACTTGCCAGATGGTTATTAGTCTAGGTGCAAAAAACCTATAAACTCCAGGTTCTGTGAGAGACCTTGTCTCAAGATCTGAGGAGAATAATGTGGGGCCTGATAGAGGGAGACACCAGTGTCCTTTCTGGGCTCTATGTGCATGAACATAGGTGTGCGATGAAACACACATACACAGGTATTTTAGAAAACGGTTTCTTACTGTGGTCTCATATCCAGTACTGCTCAAATTGTCTCACACAATTTTTATAGTCCTCCCTCCAAAACCTATCAGAATCTACATATATATATATATATGTATATAAGGTTTAAATATTTTAAAATTTCTTTCCATCTTTTTCCTCACAATTCTCTTGTTAAAAGTGAAAACTGAACTGAGTCCTTAGCCTTCTCTTCATCTGAGCAGAAAACCAGTGAAGTTCCAGATTATCAGGACAGCTTAAAATCCTGCTGAAGTGCTCTTCCTCTGAAAGTGGCATCCGAGAGAAGTTCTGTCCTTCACATCCTCAGTCCTTCCCATATTTGTCCCCGTTTTACTTTTCCTTCGTGCTGTGTCCAGTACTGCTTACTTGCTTGTTGTTCGTCTCTTGTCTGGCATGGAAGCTCCATGAAGGCAGAACTGTTTTGTTCTCTGCCCCTAGATTGATGGATCTTGATGCTGAGAGGCAGAAGTGGGGGAGAAAACTAGTGTTGCCTAGAGAGGCTCAGGTGGCTTGTGTTTGTTCTTTGGAGCTTCTTGACTCTTTCATCCCCATATGAACCCTCTCTAATAGCCATAAGCTGGCTTGACCAACCGTACTCCAGAGACTGTGTTTGGAGTGGCGAGCCATCCTTAACATGGCCGGCGCTATGTAGAGGGCTCCCCTTAGAAGATGCTCAACCTTCAGCATGGCTGGGTTGTTGGGCTGTGAAACCCTAAACAGAAGATGATGGACACTGAGTTGCTGCCGTCCTGTTACCCAGCAGTGGGACTTCAGACAGGCTCTGCACAGTCACCATGCCAAGTCTCCTCATTTAGACAATAGGCTCTATGTCCTTTGCCTCCGCCCGTTTGTCAGGAGCCTTTTATGCTATCCCGTGATTCTGGGATGCAAGCCCAGATCCGCCCCTCTCCCAACTCTGCTCCTGAAGAGAGCATCCCATTTGCTCCAGGCGAGGTTGGGTGGCAGAGACTTGGACAGAGAGCAACCCAGACTACTGGATCTGAGCTTCTCTTGCCCTCTTTGTGGAATGGGTTGAGTAGTTAGTTGCCCTCTAGACTATGGTAGCCATCTAGGGTGCATGAATCTTCTCTCACTTCCCTCCTCTCAAGGGTCTTGGCATCCTCAACTAGAGACATAATAAAAATAGGGAGAGAAAACCACACTCTGGGTTGGCAGTCCAAGGCGTTTTCTCAGCAACATTGATTCTCAGATGCTGGTCACACCAACAGTACATGTCTGTGCGACTTGAATCCTTGAAATGCTAGACTGGAAGTGCCTGCTTTTTCCAGTAAGATGTGCAGCGTTCTGTAAAGGGGAGTACGTGGACGCTGGATGGGACGCCGTCACTCCCACAGACAGTATCATATGTTTAGTTCTCCTGGGCGGAGAGGATGATTTTCAGTGCTCCTGGTACCAGGCAGGTAGATGTAGACTGCAGCCTAGGCTTTGTGAAATCAGAAATCCTAGGTTCTTGTTACCTTCCTTTGTCTTGTGTTATAGATTTAGCCTGTTCAGTGTGGTAGCCACTGTCATATATAATTATTTACTTAACTTTAAATTTAAAGAAAGAAAGAAAACTTCAGGGCTGGAGAAATAACTCAGTGCTGCCTTTACAGAGGACACAAATTATGGTTCCACCACCCACATCCGGTGCTCACAACTGTCCATAACTCAGGCATCTGACACCTCTGCTCTTGCAAGAGCAGGAACCTGCTTTCTCTCTCTCTCTCTCTCTCTCTCTCTCTCTCTCTCTCTCTCTCATACACGCACGCACACACACACACACACACACATGAACACAAATCCATGACTTCACTCACATGAACCACATGTCATGTCAAGTATTCGATAGGCAGATGTTAAAGAACATTCCCATCGCAACAGAAGGCTCCATTGGAAACATTAGTGAGTGTGGGGAGTGAACATCAGAGCCCTTAGGAGAAAGATGACCAGCCCACCTGGAGGACGAATGGTTGCAGAGTACATGTTCTTCAAAGTAAATTCTCCAGTAGAAGACTTAGGGCTCCCGGTGTGGATGTTTCCCTTTAGAAAATGGGCTGTAGAGAACCTTCAGGCATTTAGTTACTCGGAGCTTTGGACACATCCTCAGGGGTACCAAGTGCCTCACACTTAGTCCAGAAATGGGTTCTTCCTGCCCTGACTCCATGCTGTGATGGAAGGTCCCTGTAGAATCCGTGATTAGAGATTGTCTAGGTAACTTGTTGCTTCTGAGTCAGTGGGTAAGAAGGCTCTGACCATATTTGGTTTGCCAGTTTTTAATATTCCAGAAAAAGGTTCAGGGGAAGAACTGAGATGTGCTTTTTTTTTAATTTTATTTTTTCTACAAGCTCTTGTGTCTGGCACTGTAGGGATAAGATTGGAGGAAGGGAAGTGAGTTGGGGCAGAGTCTCAAGGTGTCACTGCCCGGTACTACGTGTTGGTATGTCGCCTCTTCCTCCCAGGTCCACTGTCACTGAGCCCATTTGCTGCTCTCCAGGGACTCAGAACTCTTGTACATCCAGCCTTATATGCATCAGGACCTTTTCCAGATTGAACCCTCAGAGGAGAACTGAGCCTCTGCATCCTCTACCTGACCCAAAATAGAGAATAAGCAAGTGGCAAATCAACACCAGGGATCAGCCCGGCAGACTAAGGCGTCAAGAAATCTGTAATTACTCTGTAATGGAGTGACGGTAGCTGGCTAGTGAGTTCCTAAAACTTGTTGAGAACAGGTTTAGATGCTCTCACCACAAAAAACGAGCATGAGGTGATACCTGCTAATTAGCTCAGCTTAGCCACATCATAATATGCATGTATTTTAGAGCAATTCATACACAATAAATGAATATGTATGATTTTTGTCAATTATATAAATTAATAATTACAATTAAGAACTATTTTGACTGTTCTTTTTCCCCTGAACCCAGAGACTGCCCTGCATTTAAGCGTAGAGCTAAGCATTTGCCAACGTTCTCTGTATGCAGAGGCTAAGGCCTCTGGGCAGTGTGGCGATGGGTGCACGTTCCCCTACTTGCTCTTCCAAAATCTGTTGCTGTCAACATCTGGTGTTCTTCCCTGGAGAGCCCCATCTCCAGGATTGGTTCTCCTTCCTCCCCTCCTCTTTTCCTCAGAAACTGGTGTTATGTGCGGCTTTTGGAGCATAATCCCTGTCCCGGGTTGGGAGTTGGAGAGCCCTTTGCAGACTGTTAACATGTTTCTCTCTGCCTTCCACAGAATGTATTGAAGAAGAGGGACCAAGTTCAGGCTGAGTACGAAGCCAAACTGGAAGCTGTGGCTCTGAGAAAGGAAGATCGTCCCAAGGTCAGGCCAGCCCCCAACAAAGGCTGGGCGGAAAGCTGCAGGCTCCCACTGATGCTGTTGCAATCTTGCCACTACAGATATATTGTTCTCTTTGCTTGTTTTTGATTAGAATTTGCAGTGGTATTCACAGAAGGGGTGGGGATTATTAGAAAGATAATAGTAGGGACCAATGTTCAGGCAGATAATTGAACATCGGAACTAGTTAGTCATTTATCCACCCCTCCCTGGAATAGATTTGGAGATTTTGAAACCCAGACTTCAGAGATAACACTCCTTGACTTTGTGTGTGTCTTTAAAACAAATGTTTCACATGATACTGTACTACTAATCTGTCCCAAAGAGGAGGCAGTATTCTTATCCCATTCCGTCACAGAACAGTTCTGTGAACTGCTTAGCATGTCAGATGCAGATGTACAGAAATGTTTCTGTACCCAGTATGCCATCATAGCAAGCACAGGTGCACGTCTCTCGTGTTGATTAATGTGTCTCTATAGTGATCAATGGGAACTAGCCAGCTCCCAAATAATGACATGGAGATTTCTTAGAATTATGAAAGTAAGGCCTATAGCTTAGGCTTGATCCTAACTAGCTCTAACTTAGCCCATTTATAGTAATCTACACTCTACCACATGGCATTACCCCTCTTCCATCTTGACCCTCCTGTTTCCTCACAGTATCTCCTGTGTGCCTCTTCCTTTCTCTCCCCAGAAATCCTCCTGCCTAGCTATTGGCCATTCAGCTTTTTATTACAATAATCACAGCAATACATCTTCACACAGTGTAAAATTTCCCACATTTCCCCCTTTTGTCTAAATAAGAAGGAAAGGTTGCAACTCTAACACAGTAAAACTATATACATTAAGAACAATTATTAGGTAAGAATTATATTCATGAGGCTGGAAGGACGGCTCAGCAGTTAAGAGCACTGGCTGTCCTCCCAGAGGTCCTGAGTTCAATTCCCAGCAACCACATGATGGCTCACAGCCATCATGAGATCTGGTGCCCTCTTTTGGCCTCTAAGAATACATGCAGACAGAACACTGTATATGTAATAAATAATTAAATCTTTTTAAAAATGCAACATGTCTTTAAAAAAAAGAATTATATCCACAATGTCCATTTCATTTGTATTTGGCAAATTTGGAGAGGCTACTGTATTTCTATTCAATCTTAGTGAGTCTAAAATTTTGTACCTATACCACTTTCTATCATAACTTGTATTATGATCCTAAAAATATCTTTTTGGACCTTAAAACATAGTTTTGATTGTTAGAGGAGGTCACTTGTTTGTTTCCTGGCTGCTCAGACCCGAAATAATTACACAAAACTGTATTAATTAAAACACTGCTTGGCCAATCACTTAAGCATATTGCTGGCTAGGTCTAATATATTAAAATTATTTTATATTTTATCACGAAGCTCCTGGTTTACTGGCAAGGTTCTGGCCTGTCTGTCTCCTGCTCCATGGCTTCTCCCTGGCTCCGCCTGCTCCTTTCTCTGTCCGCTTGGAATTCCCGCCTTGTCCGCTTCTGCACTATAATAGGCCCAAGCAGCTTTATTATCCATTAACCAATAAAAGCAACACATATAAAGAAGGACTTCCCACATCATTTGATAAACAACTTAAGCTTTTATGTTTTCAGCCTTAAAAAACGGTATACCTATAATGTAAGTTTTTTTTCTGAATTTGGTAACAAGGAAAACTGTAAAACTATAAATATCTAGTCCTCAACCCCATCAAAGACCCAAGAAGGATAAAATATTACTTGAGTAAACAGGAAGTGTAGAGTGAACAACTTCTAAAATTATAGAAACAGCAGAGAACTTTGGCTTGGTCACCCAAGGTTCCTCTGTAGTGGTGGGGCATCTGTCTTCAGCCTACAGGCCTAGATTATCTGACAGACTTTTCTGTGAAACAGGAATTTTGAAGGACTGTCCTACCTTGTCTTGGCTAAGTTTGGTTTGTTACTCATTTTCTTTTGTTCCCTGCTTGTCCAGCCTGGGCAGCATACTGTCAGCAGTTGAGGCAAGGGTAGTTTTTGCCCAAATGGCTAGCTTTTCCACATTGAAATCAAACTCTATATGGAGGTTCTTAGATGCCCATTATCCTTTTTTGAAGTAGATTGGTGCTGTCAGGAGCAGACATGCCTCACTGTCATGAAAAGCCTTATGTTATTAAAGCATTTTAAATGTCATATTCTGTAGACCTTTGAAGTGCTTTTTTTAAACCATCTATCTTTTTAAAATATACCTCTGACCTTGACAACATACCTAGCATAATTAAAAGTTTGATTGTTATAGATGACTAAGTACTAACCTGTCTTTATTATCCTAAATTAGCTTTCAAGGACTAAAACTTTACATTATATATTTAACTAAGCTGCATAAGTATAATACCTTAAACAAGAGTAGAAACATAAATTCAGTATAACAAGAATAATCTTAAATCTGTATCAAAATACAAAAATCCATATCAATATATTTGAGGGTAGTAGTTGTTCAAAAGTAGATTCAACAATCCACCCTTTTATTCTATCATTTCTATACTATATCCACCCTTTTCCTTTCAGAAAGACATCCCTGAATCTAATCTTCCTTTAGTTTTTTTTTCTAACCATTACTAATAACAACTTGTAACCAGGACCCCAAGTGATGTCAAACATCCATAAACCACCAAATGACCAAAACTCACCGACCCTTCCTCTTGGGAATGTAAGTGTTATGCTCTGCGTTCTTGTCTGGGGGCAAAGGCATCTTTAGGGGACGCTGAGAGAATTAGGGTGATGGCCAAGTCCTGGGAGAGCTCGTCTGAAGAGTCTGACGCCATTCTGAGAGACTAGATCACGTGGGCTGCTTGTCTTTATTGGTATCTGGCCCTGTTCTTCTGAAAACACCAACTTTTAATGTAAGTGAAGATTGTGCTTCCGTTTCCCAGCCACCCAGACCCAAATAACCACACAGGAACTGTATTAATTATATAGAAACACTATTTGGCCGATGGCTTGGACATATTTCTAAGCAGCTCTTACACCTTAAATTAACCAATCTATCAATCTGTATTGCCACGAGGGTGTGGCCTACCTATAAGGTTCCGGCATCTTTCTCCTTCAACAGCTACATGGCGTCCTTTTGACTCCACCTGCTCTATATATCTCTGTTCGGATTTCCTGCCTGACTTTATTCTGCCTTGCCATAGGCGAAAGCAGCTTCTTTATTAACCAAGAGTAATAAAAACATATTCACATATACAAAGGGGAATCCCACATCATTTTAAAGATAACATGTATGTATATTAACACTAGTATGGGATGTACAGTGTGCACAAGACAGTTAAAGATGACTTTTTTGTTTTATGTTTTAGCAGGAAAAGGGCTTCTGTTAACTTTATAAGTTTGTTTAGACTGTAGAACCAAACCTCTCTTCATGTCATATGAAAGGAAGGCATGTAATAATAAGTCATGAGAACTCTGTAGCTGGCAAGATGTATCAGTTTCCTCCAGTCTCAGAGCTGCTCCCACAGTAGAGGGATCAGCATGTATGTCACCTGCCCTGTAGTCTTTCTTGGTTTCTTTCTTCATGTCTGTAGCTATGAATTGTAAGAGGTCTCCCCCAATCATATTTGATCTTCATTAATTTTAAAGAGAGCCATACTTTTTGTTTCCTGTTAAAACAAATCCATAACCCCCCCCCCCCACACACACACACACACAACCTAACACATGTCCTGACTTCCATTCTGAAGCTAAGACTTCCCTAAGGTACATAGAGTGGTTTAGTTCAGCCGTCCTTCATAATCCAGTGTCTCTGCTGCCATTTGCTCATCAATATTCAAAAAATCTAAAGTCAACAAAACATGCCGGATCCAGAGGCCCCGTGTGTTTCCCATCTCTGCGTGTCTTTTTTCTTCTATATTACTCTCTCTTTAAAGACTTTACTATTTTTAAACTATTTTTTTTCCTATGACCATCTATACCTATTTTTTACTGTATCTGTTTAAAGTTTTTCTTGGTCTGGATCACTTCACTGCATGCCTGCAGCCTTCTGTGACCCTGTGAGCCAAGCTTTAAACCCATCGTGCAGCTCCTCACGTGGTACTGGCTGACTCAAGCCTGCAGGCTGCGACCAGGAACTGCGTCTCTGTACACCTTGGCCAGCCTGAGAGACTGTAGGGCCAAGAAGCCATGTCTGGCTCTGTGTTTGTGTGCTTGGAACCTTTTTCAAAAGCTTTCTCAGGTCCTGTGTGGATATTCAAGCCCCCATGCTATCACACCTGAGCCTTCTCTGAAAGACTTTCTTACCAGACACGGAGGAGCCTTTGTGGGAACAACAGCTTACCCTTGATTCAGACATTTTTGCCATCTGGGGCCTTAGCAGGTGACTCAGCCCCCAGTCTTTTGAATCTTATGATAGAAAACATCCAACCGTTTTCCTTGGATATTGCCATCCCGATGTCTGTCAGACACAAGGAGCATGACTAACAATAAGGAATACTAGATGTTACTCATCAGTTAGTTGTCAAAAAAAAAACACAAACAAGAAACAGAGCCACAGTGTCACCTCCCTGCAGACCTGGGTGTCAGATGTCAGCATCCCTGTCCCTGCCATGTCTGCATTTCTGGTGGGTAGAAACTGGCTCTCCATGGTTACTCCTGTAACTTGGGGACATTTGTGCTCATTGCTCTGTGGACTTAAAACCTTGAAAGTCTCATTTGTTTCTGGCAAGTGTTGACCTAGCTTGGCATGTTAAGCCCTGACCACTATATGGGCCCAATGCAGCACTTGAGATAAAACTGAAAAATCTGACTTTGGAAAACCATCATGACCAGGAGGCCCTTGCTAACCCTGTGGGATAAGTGCAACTCCCTGCAGCAAAGTGAAGGTCATGAATCCCAGGGGACACACTTCCTTTGGAGAAAGTCTTCCTAAACTAAGAAATACTTGAAGCCACCTGCTATTATTATGCTTCAAATTCTTTTGATACCGCAACAATTTTCCTTCCGTTCTCGGACTTTCTGATTCTCTGCCACCTAGAGTGCAGAAGTAACCCGGTTTATTTATGATGTGGAGTTTAGAGGAGGGAGCTGGCTGGTAGCTTCGTTTTTACAGTTAACTCAGATGCGTGAGGAAAGGCATCCCGTGACCCAAGAAACCCCGGAACGATGCAGGACTGTGCGCAGAAATTGCTGCTGTATGTACAAAGTCTGCCCCGTTTGTCAGCATGGAAGCGTAAATCCTAACAGGATCCCAGGTCTCTACTTGATTGCAGGGATTTTCTTTCCCATTTGCAGATGGAGACAGAGGAGTGGTTTCCCGTGTGTCTCTGCTCTGTTAACGGGTGGGATGATGTTTGCGTTTTGCAAACACTTCCAAGCCTCTGCTTTCCAGGGTCATTTTAATTTAGCACTTTGGCTCCCTACAAATGTTTGAAGAGTAATTCACAGTAGAAGAAACCAACTACACTTAAAAGCCACGAATCTCTTTCCACTCCAGGTACCAGCAGATGTGGAGAAGTGCCAGGACAGGATGGAGTGCTTCAATGCTGACCTTAAGGCTGACGTGGAGAGGTGGCAGGGCAACAAGCGACAGGACTTCCGGCAGCTGCTCGTGGGCTTGGCTGACAAGAATATCCAGTATTATGAGAAGGTGAGAAGCAGCCCATGCCATTGTGGTTTCTAGAGGCCAGAGCCTTTCGTGGGGGTGGTGGGTCTTTCAGAAACCCCAAAGCATGATCCCCCTTGTCCCATCCCTAACTTGCATGTGAGCTATCCCGAGCGCCCTGGCCGAGCAGGGCTGAGTTTCGAAGCAGAGAGGCAGTTCTCACGCACGCCTCTTACACACTGCTGGAGTTCCCAGAGCCAGTGAGACCAGCACATGGGTACCCCCAGTTTATGGAGGCTTTGGGGTTCCACATAAAGTTTTCTTTATTTTCACTATGCCATGGACCCCTTTAGTCATCTACTGAGGCTGATAGACATCTTATTAAGACCTTGTTTGTTTTTAATACTCTTTTTAAATACCTGAAATAAAGCTGTATGGAATTAGACAGGAAAGCAATGCTATTAGCAAAGTTTTTATTCTTGCATCCTCTTGACCTGTGGACCTCAGGTTAAACATTTCTATTCACACACACACACACACACACACACACACACACACACACACACACGATGGGAGGGTACGAGAGAGAGGCCCATCTCCTCAAATCAAGGTTCATGCCTAATGTATCTAATTTGAAGTCGTTTCTGGTAGTGAGTCTTGTCTTTTGTAGACTACACTTAGAGTTAAACAGTGGCCTAAGTTCAGTTGGAATAACTTGTGGCCTTGAAGTTGAGCTGTTGGAGCCAGGACAGCCTCTCTCCTGTGGAAGGTGATAGGGACAGGCATATCTCCTAGCCCTAAGACACGTCCTTGGCCTAGGCTGTAGTAGAGGCTTTGATGATTGTGGCGACTGCTTTTAGGTGGTATGCCTGGACTTTTCCCGGCTTACCAAAGGAAAACAAAGGAAATACAGCTAAGAGTTGGGAGAGATGGGTGCCCTCCATCTTTACCTGATTTTTCTCTGGAGTGCGTTGTTTCTGAACTGGATCGTCCCTGGATAATAGGCCAGCTCATTAAATTGAACTCCATCATGGCCACAAGGTGTGGGCATCGGAGGAAGGCCTGAGGGAGTGAGGGCCTGAGTGTGTGTGTGAGGGCCTGAGTGTGTGAGGGCCTGAGTGTGTGGTGAGGGTCTGAGTGTGTGAGGGCCTGAGTGTGTGGTGAGGGCCTGAGTGTGTGAGGTCCTGAGTGTGTGAGGGCCTGAGTGTGTGAGGACCTGAGTGTGTGAGGGCCTGAGTGTGTGAGGACCTGAGTGTGTGTGAGGACCTGAGTGAGTGTGTGAGGGCCTGAGTGTGTGAGGACCTGAGTGTGTGTGTGAGGACCTGAGTGTGTGTGTGAGGGCCTGAGTGTGTGAGGACCTGAGTGTGTGTGTGAGGGCCTGAGTGTGTGAGGACCTGAGTGTGTGAGGGCCTGAGTGTGTGAGGGCCTGAGTGTGTGAGGACCTGAGTGTGTGTGTGAGGACCTGAGTGAGTGTGTGAGGGCCTGAGTGTGTGAGGACCTGAGTGTGTGAGGGCCTGAGTGTGTGTGTGAGGGCCTGAGTGTGTGTGTGAGGGCCTGAGTGTGTGAGGACCTGAGTGTGTGAGGGCCTGAGTGTGTGAGGACCTGAGTGTGTGTGTGAGGACCTGAGTGAGTGTGTGAGGGCCTGAGTGTGTGAGGGCCTGAGTGTGTGAGGGCCTAAGTGTGTGAGGGCCTGAGTGTGTGAGGACCTGAGTGTGTGAGGCCCTGAGTGTGTGAGGGCCTGAGTGTGTGAGGGCCTGAGTGTGTGTGAGGACCTGAGTGTGTGTGTGAGGGCCTGAGTGTGTGTGTGAGGGCCTGAGTGTGTGAGGACCTGAGTGTGTGTGTGAGGGCCTGAGTGTGTGAGGACCTGAGTGTGTGAGGGCCTGAGTGTGTGAGGGCCTGAGTGTGTGAGGACCTGAGTGTGTGAGGGCCTGAGTGTGTGAGGGCCTGAGTGTGTGTGTGAGGACCTGAGTGTGTGTGTGAGGGCCTGAGTGTGTGTGTGAGGGCCTGAGTGTGTGTGTGAGGGCCTGAGTGTGTGAGGGCCTGAGTGTGTGTGTGAGGGCCTGAGTGTGTGTGTGAGGGCCTGAGTGTGTGTGTGAGGGCCTGAGTGTGTGTGTGAGGGCCTGAGTGTGTGTGTGAGGACCTGAGTGTGTGAGGACCTGAGTGTGTGAGGGCCTGAGTGTGTGTGTGAGGGCCTGAGTGTGTGAGGGCCTGAGTGTGTGTGTGAGGGCCTCCTGAGTATGTGTGTGAGGACCTGAGTGTGTGTGTGAGGGCCTGAGTGTGTGTGTGAGGGCCTGAGTGTGTGTGTGAGGGCCTGAGTGTGTGAGGACCTGAGTGTGTGAGGACCTGACTGTGTGAGGGCCTGAGTGTGTGAGGACCTGAGTGTGTGAGGGCCTGAGTGTGTGAGGGCCTGAGTGTGTGAGGGCCTGAGTGTGTGAGGACCTGAGTGTGTGAGGGCCTGAGTGTGTGTGGGCCTGAGTGTGTGAGGGCCTGAGTGTGTGTGTGAGGGCCTGAGTGTGTGTGTGAGGACCTGAGTGTGTGTGTGAGGGCCTGAGTGTGTGTGAGGGCCTGAGTGTGTGTGTGAGGGCCTGAGTGTGTGTGTGAGGGCCTGAGTGTGTGTGTGAGGGCCTGAGTGTGTGTGTGAGGACCTGAGTGTGTGAGGACCTGAGTGTGTGTGTGAGGGCCTGAGTGTGTGTGTGTGAGGGCCTGAGTGAGTGTGTGAGGGCCTGAGTGTGTGTGTGAGGACCTGAGTGTGTGAGGACCTGAGTGTGTGAGGGCCTGAGTGTGTGTGTGTGAGGGCCTGAGTGTGTGAGGGCCTGAGTGTGTGTGTGTGAGGGCCTGAGTGAGTGTGTGAGGGCCTGAGTGTGTGTGTGAGGGCCTGAGTGTGTGTGTGAGGACCTGAGTGTGTGAGGGCCTGAGTGTGTGAGGGCCTGAGGGAGTGAGGGCCTGAGTGTGTGAAGGCCTGAGTGTGTGAGGGCCTGAGGGAATGAGGGCCTGAGTGTGTGAGGGCCTGAGTGTGTGAGGGCCTGAGTGTGTGTGTGAGGGCCTGGGTGTGTGAGGGCCTGAGTGAGTGAGGACCTGAGTGAGTGAGGGCCTGAGTGAGTGAGTGTCTGAGTGAATATGTGTTGTTGACCCATTTCGAGGCCTCCAAGGCCTCTGGCCCATGGGAAACTGGCAAATCCAGGCTGCAGAGGAGTAGTAGAGCTTCCTAGGGTCTGAGGGTGAGTGTTTTCAAACAATTGATCAGGGTGTTGCAAAGACTAGAATTGTAGCGTCCTCCTTCCAGGTGTTTACAGCCTGAGACTACTGCTACAGAGATCTACAGCTCCTAGCTAATCCCTCTCCCTATGCGGAACCTAATAAACTCATTGAGGTTCCATGTTGCTGGCAGTAGGAGCCCTCTATCAGAGTGATCCCAGCTTTGCTGCATGTTTGTCCTTTCTTCTTTGTCACCCCTAGTCAGGGTTCCAGGACCCCAGCCATGTGTTCATGTCAACTGATGTGACAAAGATTTTATGATTTTCAATTTAAAGCTAAAGAAACCAATACTCACAGAGGTTTAAAAAGTCCTCCCAAGGTGACCCGCCCTTTGAGTACCAAACTACAAGCATCTAACTGACAGAACCGTAGTTTGGATTGTCCTCACACACAATCAGAAACAGCCTTGCTTCCTACAAGATGCTTCTCCTGCTGGCTCATCTCTCTTGTTCTTGATTTGTAAATGTAATCATTTTTTTATGGAATGATTATGAAGATAAAGTAAAATGCTCATTCAGGTTTCCAGAACATACTCAGCATTTGGCAAACAGTCAATAAAAATTACCTTGCTGTTCTTCCTTCCCAGTCTAAAAGCAGCCAGGTTCAGTGTCTCCATCATGCTGTTGTGGGTGAATCTGCCATCTCTAAAATCCCAGAATGCAAACTCGGGTCTATGCCTGTTTCTTCCCATTGTACTATAAATAGGGTAACGATCTTGAGGCCTGGTCTTGGCTTCTACATGTATTTGACATTTTTTCCTGTACTCTTTTGTGTGCAAAGGATTGTTTACAAAGTTGATAAATCCATCTAGGCATCCTCAGTCTATCAGTGGGCAGGGAAGACCAGTCTATGGAAGTCACATTTATTCTGATCCTTAGAGCCAAAGGTCTGACAAACGTGTACTGTAGGCAAAGGGTACAACATACACAAGGTCCCTGAGCAAGAAAAGAGAACACATTTGAGGACCAAAGTGAAAGTTTGATCAGTCATGATTCCTTTTGGGACATGCAGAAAGAGCCTTGTAGATAGGAGAGTTTGGCCTTCAGGGTCATTACTGGAACAAGCTCCTGAGGCCGCCTAGGCTTTCTGTATTTAGGACAGGCTTCTGAGTTGTCCAGGAAGGTACCAGGGAGAAGTTTCACCACTCTTCTTTCTGCCTGACCTGATGCCTCTCTCCTCCCTCCCACCTCTGCAGAACTCCTCCCCAGGTGACTCAGCACACAGTCCTCCTTTACCCCAAGGCTGTCTGTTACAGAGGCTTTTCAGAGGGAGGATGTGGCTGCTGCGCCCAAGTCTTCTAAATTCTTGGCCTGTCACAAGGGCCTGGAATGAAGAGAAAGGATTATCAGTTTGTATTTATGTTCTGACTACAAACTGTGTAACAGCGAATATAAAATACATAACAGTGTATGGGTCTAATTAAACCTGGTAGTTGGGCCAGTGAGATTGCTTACTTGCTGCCAAGCCTGACAGCCTGGATTTGATCCCTGGAACCCACGTGGTAGAAGGAGAGAACTGACCCCTTAAGGTTGTTCTGACATCCATACAAATGTCATGGTACATGTACCCCACCTTCACATAAACAGAAATAACTGTAGGAATTGTTGGACTCCTTTCTCCCCATTCTGTGGGGAGATCTAAGAGTGACACAAACAAGCAACCCAAACTTCAGGATGGTGAATCAGAGCAGGTTTTCCACCCACCCTGACTCAGGTGGCTGGGTTTTCATGTTTACATCCTTGTACAAGCCCCACCCAAGCCTCCAACAGTGTCTCCATGGGTGCTCAGAACCGGTGTCCTCATCAGGAGTTTCCTGCCTGGTCTAGTGCTTGCTTAGTGGAAGGAAAGATTTTCTTAAGAGTAGATCCATGTCCACTCCCTGGGTGTAGGCTTCACACTCTCACGAATGCATGCAGCCTTGGAAGGACATTGTTCTTTCATAAAGATGGGGTGACACATTCCAGACAAACACTTGTCACTTCCTCTGTTGATAATAGTATTGATAACACAGGTAGGTGCCACTGGACAAAGGTGACCCAGCAGGATCAGGGTTGGCAGAGTGGCATTCAGCAGCTGACCTTGTGTGGATGTTGTCGTTTCAGTGCCTCATGGCGTGGGAGTCAATTATTCCCCTACTGCAAGAAAAACAAGAGACCAAGTAGATCTGTTCTTGGGACAGAGACTCTTCTGCCTCCACAGGGCATGGCACCCTGAACCAGAGTGTCCCTGCAGTGCCGGAGAGGTGGCCGTGAGAACACAGCAAAACACCACCTCCCGTTTGTGTACTTTCTCCCTCCCCTCCCCCACAGTTGTTTTTCAGTTTAGTATTTATTCCTTGGTGGAGTCTGTGAGTCTGTAATCATCTCTCAACAGAAGCATACCTCCATATTGTGAAGGAACCTCCTAAATGGAACACTATGAAGACTTGAAACTAAGGGACAGAACAGCCCCCAGATGACATGTGACATCACTTTGGGGGCATCCCAATTGCTTTTGTGAGACAGAACAAGAACCTTGCGTTTCAGGGACACAGGAGACATGAAGAAGGCAGCCGTGGCTTGCTGTGGAGACCATGTGGTTCTGCACTTTACCCCTAAGGGCATTGACGTGTCCCAGCATAGGAGGTTAGGTACCTTCGTGGAAAGTCCTTAATTTACAGTGACTGTGGCCTACTGCCAGCTCATTATGAGTGGCATCTTTTGACTTATTTCTGGTTCACATGGGTCCATTTAAATCAGTGTCCGTGTGCACCAGTGCTTGAGCCAGCGTCCTCGTCCTTATGCCATGCCTCAGGAAGCTGAAGGGAATGCTCCTGGATCTTGTTTCTGGCATCCACAGTGCTATAGATGAGAAGCTTTTCGGTGTGAATTGGCAAAAAAAGGTGCATTTTTCTTTGTGAAGGTGTCAATGTGCTTGTTTTGATTGTTTAACCATTGTCGTGGTTGCTCTTAGACCTCTTAGGAAACAGCTGCTATTTTATGGTCAGCGACTCTCCTGTGTGCCAAGCCCCAGTCCCAGTGTCTGCTTTATGCAATTTGCCTTTACTTCACCAAAAATGTCTGTTTTAATACTTCCTGTCATGCCCACTGAATATCTGGGCAACCTTGCAGTGAGGGCTGGTATGTCACATTGTCATGACTGTCACCAGTTTGTAAATTCAGTATGAATGTTCTACATGAGTGTGGTCAGGACGAAAGCATCTGCAGGGCGCTCAGAGACGAGAGTGACAGCATGCTCTTTGCTTCTAGATATGTGGAAATCTCCATTTGCTGCCCAAATCTGGAGACTGCTGGCTGTGCTTAAATCTTCATTTGAAACTTTTCAAGTTGCCATAAATCCAGAAGTTAGAAAGGCTCTTTTTCAGGCCATTGTTGGAAAGCAGCTGCAGAGTGTGTTCTTTCATCTGTGGCTCTTTGCTCAAACGCATAAATCCGAGCTCGGGTAAATGGAAGGGGTTCTGTTTGTTTTTAGAATGAAGCACATACAAGTTATTTGCAAATTCTAATCAGCGCACCGCGTGCTGAAGCCTCCCTTCCCTCGCGCAGAGCTGGCCTCCATCATGGACAGCAGCTAGACAGCATGAAACAATTTGCCTTTTCCTCACATTTGACAAATTTGTGATTGAAATAATAGTTTCTGCAACTCTTGGTACTTGCCCAGACCCCTCTGTGCCATCCTGAACTCCTTTGATGTGAATTCTGTTTGGTACAAATAGAAATGGCCCGCTGGAGTGGAAAGGTAAGAACAGTCTGTCCACTCCAAACTTCAGTGGCCTGGAATCTCATTCTACCTCCGAAGCCATCAGGTTGGTGTGGGTGTAAATGCCCAGAGTCAACCTGAGCGTGCTGGTAGAGTCAGGGCGTGTGTCTAGTCACCGGCAGGTCTCCATTGTTAGATGTCAGCAGACACCAAGCAGTGATGTTCATCTTTGGGAAACATGAAACTTGGCTTTGTGGACTGTGCCCTTGCTAAGTGTCCAGCGTAATGATGTTTGACAAGAACTACGGAAAGAATTAAGGAGAAGCTAAAATTTGATGACGAGCTGGTTGCTGAAACCCCAAGTCAATCCTGTGTGCTGGTTAGCTACACAAGAAAGAAGCCTGTGAAAACAGCCCTGGGCTGCAGGGGAAGTAAATGGAGGGAAGCAGGATCCACAGCCATTTCCTCATGAGAGGCTGGCTTTTACGGCATCTTTTAATTTCTGTCTTCTGTTTATTTGGCCAGCAAGCAATGTCCCTAGACTTTGAGATTCCAGAAAGAGCTGGGATAATGGAAACTTTCTGTCCCCTAGAAATGATGTCAGTGGCTAAGCCAGGAACAGCCATGCACAAGAAGGCACTCTTGTCCCTGTCTTCAGGCTAGCGTCTGGCCCAGAAGAGAAGGGGCAGTAGACAGTGGAAAGAGGCCTCCTACCCGCCTACTCTGGGGCTCCCTCAAGTTCCCGGAAGCTCAGCAGTCCCAAGCATTTGCTTCCTCTTGGCCAAGCCCAAAAGAGATTCCCTCCACAAAATATTGCTCAGAGATTACAGTGTCAAAAGGCCTTAGAGAGGCCTCATTCGTTCCTTCTGAAGCCTCTGCCATGAAGTCACGGATCCCTCTTGTTTATTTCCCATGAGACTTTGCCTTGAGGGCAGAGCACTGTACTCAGGTAGAGAGACATGGATAGCTTTGGAGGCTTGAACATGGGACAGTGAAGTGAAAGTTGGCCCTATGACTGCCCGGTCCTGAGAGATGGAGGGTTTCTTCCCTGGGTTAGAGATCTGCCCGGGCAAGAAAAGAGTTCTTAAAACCAAGGAGATTGGAGAGATGCAAGAGTTTAGGGCAGTGTCGTGGTTTGTAGTAGGAAAGGATGCTATTAATGCTGACAGTTTACAAGAAGAATCTGAGCTGCTGTGCTCAAAGCAAGGAGTAAGCCTCTGTGGGGTCGGGTTCAGTAATGATTGCTGGTAAGTGGAAAGTAGGCTTAGAGAGGCAGTGGGCTTGGTGCTTCTCCAGGCTTCTTCTGAACTCACCAGGCATTTTCCCATAGCTGAAACAAGAAAGCCCCACCGTGCTTGGGGACAGAGGTGAACCCCGTGGAGTGTGCTCTAGGTGTTGAGTAGAATGTACTCTTTCTGCTGTCCACGGGAAGAAACTGTCCATGCACACTGCAGCCCTTGGTGAGGCCCAATGGAAGTTTTGACTTTAGAAGTGAGCGTAATGGCCGTGCTTCTCTTAGGATAGCACCAAAAGAACACTCAGCCTCTGGGCCTTGGTCCTGTCCTGTGAAGGCAGGACCTTCTGAAGCTCTAGGTACTAGGTAGCTGGTTGTTTCAGTGAGGTCATCTAAGCCATGGTAAGGGCACTACACTGCACTATCCTGAGCGGGTTAGGGTGGGTACAACAAAGCCAAGGACTGCCTTAGAGACTGTGTTGACACTACTGGCTTGGGTCTTGGAGTCAGCTGGAGGTGGGCTCTTCTCTGGCTAGGTGGAGCTGCTGACCATGAAGGGTGATTCTTATGGAGGGTCAGCTCCTGGGGCTGGGCCCCTGCTGAACCCCATCTTCTTATAAAGGGTATTTGGAAATGAAGTAAGGTAAGCACATGGCTAGGGGACTTTGCTCACCTTCATTTACAAATTACGTCGGGAATTTGGGCTTGCCGTCTCGCTCTCAAGAGTCTTCAGGATGACAACAGATTGCATGTGCCTTCTCATCACCTGTGACTTGCTCTGCTCAGGTAGCAGGTGGCACTTAGCAGTAGAGTTGAGGAAAATGACCTCTTCTTGGCCAAATAGAGGTACAGTCGGTGTGCTGGGGAAGCCTGCTTCCTCCCTGTTTTTAATTTAGTGACTAATGGGGGACTCGGTTTTTACCAGCCTGCTCTGTAGGTCGTCAGTGTTCCGTTTTGAAGGTGTCCCCATGCTTGTACACATCAGAGGACAGGAACTCGGTGTCTGAGAAGGCTGGAAGCACTGTTACAGGGCTGACCATTCTCTCTTAATCATATCTGTTTGGAATATTCCTGGGTATGACTGACTATCCAATACTTTATGTGTGGCAAAAAAAAATGTTACTAGTTCTTAACTATTGTAGTTTGTAAATAAGCACCGTGGGTGGGGAAACTTTTAAAGAGACAAATAAGATGTGTATCTCATATCGGTGTTCTTAGCACTTGAAAACCAACCCACCCAGGAAAAGCCACAGACTGTTAAAAGCATAACAGTAGTTCTTAAACAGCTGTCAGTACCCACTAATTGCCTTACTAGTGTTTTAAAGTGTTGGCATAGAAAGAGTTTTACGTGTAGAAGCAGTTGGTCTAGAAACTTATTATGGGCCATCTTCAGTCCTCTTAAAGTCACAAGCCAGAGGTATAGGTCACAGAAGGAAGGTGGCCTTTTGGGAAGCAAGACTAAATATTTCTGTTGGCAAATGGTATTTGAAAATAATGTCAAGAAACAGGGAGCACAGCCCGTTTTGATGTTTTTGAGGGAGAAAGACAAGCTTAGTGTGCTTTGGCCTAGTTGGGGTGTGGAGGATACCGACATTATCAGCAGTTACAAATTGCATGCTTCAGAGAACCCTCCAGATTACGGCAGCATGAGAGGCTTGCCTTGCCTCCAGAGTGGTCTCAGAGCACACTGGGATAGAAATTCTCCTTAGGTTGAAATGCCAAATAGCTTACCTGTTCTGCCAACTCACTCACTACTAAAGCCAGTGTTGAAGGGTTCAAATGTGCCTCTCCCAGAAGTACCGCCCAAGTATTGGGTGATTCTGGGCTCTCCACAGTCCAGGTCAGAGCAGCTAACACCTGTGCACACTGCTGTTGAACAGGCTGGGCCACAGCCTTAGACTGGCACTCTGCCAGGAACAATGCTGGAGGGAAGGAGGGGGAGCTGTGTCCACTGGGCCTTCATCCAGGAACAAAGCAGCACAAGCCAGCGTCTCTTCCAGTCAGCGCTGCCCACCTAGGCCGTGCCGGGCTGGGCTCCCTCAGAGTCCCTGCTCATTGTATTTCCGTGTGCCTGTTCCCTTCATGCCTGCGTCAGGAACGCACGGAGAGACAGCCTACATCTGCAGACTCCCATGAAGCAAACTGCCAGCAAACTCTTCAAGGGGCATGAAAATAAATATTTGGACTTTTTTAGAAATTGTTCTTTGTGTTTAAAACTTCCAGAGAAAGAAACAGGCTTCTGAGGAATGGAGTCCCACCCTGGTGTACTGGCTCTCTCCCTGCTGCCGTTAAACCAAAACAAAAGCTGTGAACATAAGTGCTTGAGGGATATGTGTTGACAAGAAAGTGATTTATTTACAGAACTAAGTCCTTGTCTCATGAAACTACCGAAAAAGAATGTCACCTTTCTCTTTGTTACAGAACCAGAGATGTTTTGTTGTATTTTTTATGCTGGCACGAGGTTCTTGTCTGCTTTGATTTTTCATGTATCTGTGTGTAAGAAATTCTGTTTGTTGTTTACTATGGAATTAGTATTACATTTTGAGGTAAACAAAGAATTTGTATTGCTTGGTAAACTATTAGCTTGTAAATTAAAAAAAAAATCTTTACCTCACTTAAAGCAATGGACCAATAAACCTATAAAAGATGCTTTATTTATCCTGGATCATGTGCTCATTTGTATCTGTTAGGATCCGAAAATGGGATGCCTATCTTTCTGGGTTTTTAAAAGATTCTCTGAACAGATGATAATTTGCTTATGAGAGTCGGAACATTTCTTGCAGGGTAATAAGAAAAGGCAAACGTAAGTACACACTTATCCTTCCTGTTCACTTCACAGTAGGTCCTGCCTCAGTTCACCCTCTCCTGCAGTCAGGGAGATGGAAACACTGTATACTATAGTATCAGTGAGATGATTTTTCCCACACGGGCAGCCGTTTCCTGATTCTTGCTTTGTGTCTGTTTTCCTGCCATGTTTGAGAGGCATTTTCAAGAAAAGGAATGCCTGTGGTTTACGAGAGTGATTTTGAGGAGAACAGGGCCAGAATTCAGTTCCAGTACCCGTGTCTGGTAGCTCACAACCACATGTAACCCCTGCTCTACAGGATCTCCTTTGCCTTCGTTGGGCCCAGGGGGGTCGTCCCAAGATGGGGACAGACCACCAAAGTCTAATAAACCAGAAGTGAACTTTAATCCAGAAACCAGATTCCAGGAAAAAAATTAAATTAAAAATCTCCATGGGGCACAAAAAGCTTATCAGCTAGCTGAGACCACAGCCAGAGATGGATTTTGTAAGGTTGTGGCAAAGGCTGGTTTCTGAACCTACCTTTTTATAGTAGGAACACCAAGCATTAGGTCTGAACAAAGAAATTTCTACAATCTCTAGGTAAAACTCAGATACAGGTTGCCTTACTTTACAATCTCCATTAACAGAGTTTTTCAGCTAAACTAGTGTTTATATTTAATGTCTTTCTTGGTACTTCCCAGTGGTGTTTACTGAAGCCCTGTGCTCTCCCTTTGATGCTGCCAGTTTCACGTAGCAGGGATAATGCGCAACCCAGAGGTCCTAACAGTTGACCCAGCTCATACCCGTAGGCTAGCTCTCAGTTTGGCCTTGTGAAGAGAGCTCTAGGCTGTAAAGCAGAGTAGCCCGCTGTTAATAGTTCATCCTTAAGCTGCTGAGAGATAGACTGTTCTCATTCTCCTAGGCTTGCAACTTTACATTTTTTTATTTCTACATTCTTATTTCTGGAATCTACATTTTTATATTCTTATTCTTGGAGCCTTCAGCCTTCTCCTCACATGCACATTCCCACTCAACGCATGTACATGTAATTTAAAATGAAGCTGAACTTGGTGCACACACCTTTGATCCTAGCACGTGGGAGGTAGAAGCCGACAGATCTCTGAGTGTGAGTCCTGTCAACCAAGGCTTGATAGTGAGGCGTGGTTTCATATTTATATATGTGATATATATGCATGCCAGACCTTGGAAATGGATGTCCCAATGATTCTGGATTAAGTGATAATTATTTGATTAATCCAACATCATTAATCCAATACTACAGTGATATAAAATGGGGCAGCAAGATGGAATAAAGAGATTTGAGACTTTGACTCCATTGTCTCATTTAATAACTGATTCTAGGATAGTTACATCTCTGAGCTTTCAGTACTGTGACCTTTGAAGTGCAGGAAAGCCTTCGCTATAGGGTTTTTGACAAACTAGTCCTTATGTACACAAAGCACCTGTCTGGTGAGCACTGTGACAGCCCTTACGGAAGATGTTCAAATATGTCCAAGTTCAATAATTTTTAGAGATTTATTTATTTTGTATACAGTATGCACGTATGACCGCAGGCCAGAAGAAAGCACCAGATCTCATTACAGATGGTTGTGAGCCACCATGTGGCTGCTGGAAATTGAATTCTGGACATCTAGATGAGCAGCCAGCCAGTGCTCTTAACCACTGAGCCGTCTCTCCAGTCCCCCAAGTTAAATATTAATGAGTAAGCTTTTTCTATATGCTTAGTCAGCTGATTTTTTTTAAAGGAGCATTTATATACCTTCCACCTTCTCATTTTAAAAGGTACAAAGGTCAGTTGGGGTCAGACTGAAATAAATAGAAATGAATAGTTAAAGCCATGGCCAGAGCTGGCGAGATGGCTGTGCAGGTGTAGGTGGTTGACCCTTGGGACCACATGGTAACACACACGCACGTGCACACACATGTTATAAAAATCTTTTCTTAAAGCAAGAAGTGATTAAAAACAAAAAAGGAAGAGGTTGTAATGGGGCAGCTGGATTTAAGAGATAACTTTGGGAAGGGGACTAGGTCAGAGGTGATTTGGAGCCTGACGACCTGGGAGGTGGAGGTGATGCTATTCTATCAGTCAGGAAAGAGAGGATGGATACAGTAATCTTAAATGGTGAATGGGGGGAAATAAGGAGCTGGAGGTGTTGACTCAGGTGTTGGAAAAATTCTGGAGTCTGTGGGGGAAATTTAGAGTATTGAAGAACCAAAGGAGGCTTCTGGCACCTAAGAGGTAAGGACAGAAGGAAGAGGGTGGGGTTGGAAATGCACTGAGCTTGGAAGAGAGGAGGAGGGAAGACAAGTTTTGATCATTCCCTGCAAGGGAATCCGATACAAACTATTCACTCCAGCCTGAGAACGCCACATCTGCAGTTTCGGGGGTCCCACCCAGAAAAGAAGGATTTGAACTCACAATGTAAATGTTGATTTTATTCGTAGCGAAAGGGACAATCAGAATAAGTAACTCAGAAAAGCTGATGCCAGACACCCCGACTCTTCACACCATCCACTCAAGAAAGTGATGATTAAAAGTGTCCGACAGCATAGTTCACTGGTCCTTGCTGGATTTTGCTGTTGTTGCTGGGTTTGTTTCTTTGAGGCAGGACTTTATGTATTTCTGGTGGCCTCAAACTACAGTATAGCTAAGGATAGCCTTAAAGTTCTGATCCTTCTGCCTCAGCCTCTCGAGTGCTGGAACTTCAGCTGTGCACGGCCATGCCTGATTTATGAGGTGCTGAGGTTCGAAGCCAGGAATCAGTGCTTGCTAGGCAAGCACTCCACCAACTGAGCTTCCTAAAAGCAACAGTGTTAACACTGCCATGAACTTTGTTGCTCTCTTGTTCCTAGCCGAGGAAGACTCAACCAAGCAAACTGATTTTTTTTTCAAGATTTTACATTAACTTGAAAACTATTATTATTTGTACAAAAATGTCAGATTTTACAAAATGTCCATTTCATGTTCATTCCCCCTTGGGCTTAAGTCTTCCACAGAACCTCTAGCACTGTGCACATGTGACTTGCTATGCCTTGATTGGAACCCTTAAGACAGTGATGGAAGAAAGGCTGGCTGAATGGAGCCTGAACCCCTCCAGGACCTAGAATGCCGGTGCAAGCAGCTGGTACCCCAGACCCTAACCTCTGCCTTTCCTCCAATACCCAGAAACTGATTTTCCCTCCCACCAGGAACCTAAGGGCGTCAGCAGGCCGTTGGAAGGCTGGAATTTGGGTTTCATGGGCAGAACTTGGTAATTGAGGTGTTTTCAGCTCCTTCATTTCTCCGCACCCTCTCCTTGTGCCCTTGGGACTTGTTTGTAGGCCACAATGCTGTAAGGATTTGCAAAAGAGGGTTAGAAAAGGAGAGCTGGGATGAGGCAAAGGGAAGCAGGCAACTTTGCAGCTTCCCCTGTGCCTGGATCATCCCCCACTGCTCTTTCTCACCATACTGCATCAGATGTTACCAAGGGAGTCCTGGGATAATGAACCTCTCCCTGCCTCCACTACCACTGTGGACTACAGCTGTTTCATCTTTGCCTCAGTCCTGCATTTAGTCACTAAGCAAATCCTCCTAGGGCAGTGGTTCTCAACCTCCCTAATGCGATCCTCTAATACAGGTCCTCATGCTGTGTGACCCACAACTATAAAATTCTTTTTGTTGCTACTCCATAACTGTGGCTTTGCTTTTGCTATGAATTGTAATGTAAATATGTAATATGCAACCCACAGGTTGAGAACTATGTTCTACACTTCTTAGTTGCTGAGAGCTCTCTCCTGGGCACCGTGGGCACACAGGGAGCCACACAGCTGTGGGCTCTGTCTTCTGCGAGCCTATAGTCCAGTGGGAAGCATATAAACAGTGTGCTGTGAAGGGAAATACAGAAGCTTAAACAAGATTTAATTTAGACCAACGTGGAGGGAGGAGTTTTTCTTTTCTCTTCTGCAAAATAGGGATAAATAATAGTTACCTTGAAGGAGTCTTTATGAATTATTATATACAAAGATTTCAAGTGTTTACTAGTACTGTTTGTTTAAAAGTCTGTGATGGAGATGGGATATGGATGTAGGTTGTGTGGAGGTTGGAGAACATGAAATCATTCTCTTCTGGAGGTTTACACTTTCCCCGTGTAGCAAAAAGCCTTGTGAAGCCTTCCTTAATACCCCCTGTTCATGTAAAGAAGAACTGGCAAGGAAGACAGGTTCCCATTGTGACTGTGACTATGCCTTCCCTTTGTTACAGGGACCACTCAGATCCTGCCCCCTCATTTATGGCCAGGCTGTTGGCAGCCCTGGCCTAAAGACCTCTTCTGGTATCAGGAAGGAGAATGCAATAGTAGCTGGTCCAGCCTGCTGACTTCCGTGTCCCGCCCTGCTTTGGCACGCCTTCCTGGAACTGTCTGTGCTTGGCATAGCCTTCCCTTCTGTGGCTAGGACCCCACAGGTCTTTCCTCCTGCTTTTACTTAATGACAGCACAAGAACCTGGCCACCTTTAGCTGGAAGAGATTTTCGGATTCTCATTGAGTGACTTCGGGACAAGGGAAGCATTGCTGTTACACCATGCGTGTTCAGTCTTAGTTATACATTCAAAACAAAGCTGTCGAGCTTTAAAACAATGTCTATCCCAGGCTGTGCGAGTCCCAGTCTGTGGAGATGGGACCTGAGAGCAGTCATTTTCAAATCTTTCCTAGTCATGCAATGTGTAGAAATATGTCTTTGTCTGCACGTGTTTCTGGACGGCTGAAGGCTGAGGGAGGAAGCACTTAACAGGTAGGTGCCTGATCCACATGATCATCCAGTCAGAGCCTCTGCCTGCTGGACACAAGATCGTGAAGATTCTGTGTGGGGAATTAAGATTTGGTGTAGAGCTGGCAGGATGGTTCTGCAGGTAAGGATGCTTCCAGAGGATCCGAGTTTGATTCCCTGCACCCATGTCAAGGGCCTTATAACAACCTCTAACTCTAGCTCCAAGGGATCTAAGACCTTCCTCTGGCCTCCAAGGGCATCTGAACACACATGAAATGTTTTCAAAACATTTGTTGCAGAGCTGGTAAGATGGCTTAACAGGTAAGGACACTTGCCACCAAGCCTGACAAATCTGAGTTCAAGCCCAGATCCTACATGGTGTAAGGAGAGGATGAACTTCAGCCCACACGCGCACTCATGTGTGTGTGCGTGCACACACACACCTTTGCAATTCACACTTATTCTAGTGAAACCAAATAACTCTGGCTTTTTTCCGTCCTTCTGACTCCTGGACCAGTGTCTGGCTATGGAGAAGCTTGCCTGTTCTTTCACTGCTGGGTCATCTGCCTGTGCTTGCCTGGAGGTGAGTGCTCTTGTTTCTTAAGGGAGAGGCCAGGAAGAGGTCAAGGAATTGTTGCCTAAGGCCTTGTTGGGGAGCTCACGCGTGTCCAAGTCACACAGTGGTCACTGAGTCCCTTCAGGTCACAGAGAAGAAAATGTCCTTGGAAGGGACAAAGGATCCAAACCAAAGATTTGGTCAGAATGGCTCCTATGAGTTTCTGACAGAGCCTCCAACTGTAAGGAAGTAAATAAATAAATAAATAAATAAATAGTTTTTTAAAAATTGTCAGAAAGGAACCAAGTTTTTGGTGCTGTTCTTCTTTGAGAAAGCGCTTATAATTAAAAAAAAAAAAAAGCCTGTGGTTGATGTAAACACCAGGGCCCTAAACCTAAACCCACACAGTAGACAGTTTTTGTCTTACCCAATTGGAACAATTGCCAAGAAGGAGAGAAAGGAAGATAGGACAAAGCAGGTGCCCGTGAACTTGTCCAGAGTGAGCTGATAGATCTTGTTATATAGGGTGGATGTCACCACGCCAGTCAGAGCTAGGCACAGCTGCAATATAACAAACACCTTTCCTGTGGAAGAAACAAAGATTATCAAGACATATATTGTTGTCCCTGTCTTGTTCCCCCTACCTGGTCCCTGGGGATCTCCAGAGACCCCCATCACTCTCCTAGGGACTCCTTTTCGGTCCCCATGGCTCAATTTGGAGGGAATCCTGTCTCCATCTAGTTGGATCTTCCAGAAATATCTTTCCTTGACTCTGACTTGTAGTGACTAACTTTGTGAACGTTCTCTACCCTCCTTTCTCCATTCTTCTTGCCCTACATAGAAACCAGTACGTTCCCTATAAGTTTGAGGATGCTTCTAGGGTGTGGTGTGTGTGTGTGTGTGTGTGTGTGTGTGTGTGAAGGCTATGAGTAGACATAAAGCTGCAGGGACCCTCCTCTCATCCTCCCCAGCCCCCACACCACCCTCAGGACCTCATGCAAGCACTTTATCAACTTAACCATCTCCCCAGCCCTGCTTCTGAATCTTCTGTTTCTGAGAGTCTGTGACAGCAAGCAGGACATCCTGGAGAGTCCTCTGCTCACCATAGGAAGAGTCCTTTATGAGTTTGGACATGGCTGATCGGATGGTCGTGATGGGGATAAGTGCAAACATCATGACGGCTCGAGCTATAACAGATCGGAAGAATACTTCACATTTGAGTCCAGCTTTAACACAGATCAGAACAAACAAAGGCTTCCCTTCCAGTGCCCCGCCCCAGGCCCTGTGGTCTTGGCCCAGAAGAGTACACCTCTCTGCTGGGAGGACCCTGAGTAGCCCAGACTCTGAATCTCTGGCTCTCAGAAATGGTTCCCCCACCTAGTTCAGCTGCCTCGCCTCATTATTAACTAGTGGGGGATGGGGAGAGAAAGAAAAGGAAGGGGGAAGGGCTGGAGAGAAGGGCACTCTGTCCTCTGCACAAGGATTCTTACCTGGGACATTGCCATTTTGCTGGCTGTCTCTCTGAGGTCTATGACCTGGGGTAGCTCCCTGATAACCATCTAGAGTTTTTTTTTCCAAATTATTAGCTATTCGGCACGTGCAGCCTACGTAAGTTAACATGAAATAAGCCCTAAACTCTGTTTTTTCCCTACACTGGTCACATATCAAATGCTCGATAGCTTCACGTGGCTAGTGGCCATTGTGCTGACAGGTGAGGCCACGATTACAGCTGGAGAAAGTTCTGTTACCTCGTGAGTTCTAGAGCTTTCTGCTCAAGGTTGTCTGACCTCTCTGTCCTCCAGTGGAAACCCCAGTCCACGGGCTTGTGGGTATGCTCTCCAATGCTTGTAGAGCCAATGGAATTCTACTGGAGCTAATTATTGAGAAATTCTGTGCATTGTTAAAAAGCTCTTATCTGGCCCTAGATGATTTAGGGAACTTTTTGTGTATTTTATCTATTTAAAGCTAGAAAGAGAGGGCTGGGGAAGTAGCTTCGCAGGTAAAGGTGCTTGCTACCAGATAACCTGAGTTCAATCCCTGAAGCCACGTGGTGTGAGGAGAACTCTGCCAAACCATCCTCTGAGCACCGCAGGCCGTTATAGAGTGCACGCTGCCCACTCTGCTTACATAGATACAATTTTAAATTATTAAAGTCACATGAACCCATCTCCACTTCAGGCTGTGCCATCCACTGACTACACCTCCTTGCCCCAGAGCATGGGCACCACTGTGGCAAGATCCAGTGAGCAATACAGGTAATACATGCACAAAACAGACAAACCCATTCTTGTCTCCCCTGTACTGAACTGGGACTCCTAGACCACACCCCTAACCTATGACACAGATTGCCTGCAGCACCCTGCCTCCCTGAGCCCCAAACTTACCAATGTAGAACGTGTATGTCTCCTTCACAAAGGCTAAGAGAAGGGCTCCAGACCCAAAGGAGACCATCCCAATTATGATCATTGTGGTGTCCGGGAAGTAGCGGGAGAAGACTAGAACACCCAAGAAGCTGGTGATGAAGATTATGTACCCAGAAGCCATCCCATAGCCCAGCTGCACTTGGTTCCAACTGAGAGGTTCCTTTAGCACAAAAAGGGCCATGACATCCACTGTGCCCACAACGGCCAGGTCATAGACGATGGCACCCACAAATAGCAGGGCGATGATGGTCCGGGAGGTCTTCCTTTTCCCAGGAGTCAAAGCGTTCCTGGATACATCCTGCTTGCCCAGTTCATCTGGATCCATGGTTCGATAGGTGCCCACCATGCCAGACACAGTATCTACAGTAGGGTATACCTTGTTGGACTTGGACACAGACTCAGGGACCTTCAGCACAAAAAGGCTGTAGAAAAGGGCAAAAGCCGCACATCCCACGCTACAGGAGGTTAACAGGAGGCCCTGAGCAGAGTGCCCAACTATTTGTTTGAAGAGATGCCCCGAGGCCATGCTCCCACAGAACCCAGCCAAGCCCAGGACTAAATCGATGAGGATGAGGCGCAAGGAGCGGTGGCCTTCAGCGCAGCCTAGGGATCCCAGTGCCATGACCCCGGACCAATAAGCGGAGAAGCCCCCGCAGAGCCCACTGAGCGCCACTGCTCCGTACAACACCTCCACCGGCCAGTCCAGCATCACTTTGAGGAGGAGTCCCGTGCGGCACAGCAGGAAACCCAGTGTTGCCGTGCAGATAGAGATCTTGCGATGGTAGCGGTCACTGAGCCAGCCCAACCCATAGGCGGACAGCAGCGGTGTCAGGCCCATCACGAGGTTGTAAATGATGTAGAAATTGGAGATGGCCTTCTGCTGTTGGTCCTCCTGATGCCCCCTGATCGACTGGCTGGCATTGTGGTTGGAAGAGCCTCCAGCCTCAGATGAGAAGGACTCCTTCACTACCAAGAGTAATCCTGCATCGTAGAGGGAGCCGGCCACCTGGGTTGAGGCCACCACAGGCTCTATCCAAGTCCTCACCTGGAAGCCAGAGAGCCGGTTTCCCCACGGACAGGTGACTCCGGGACCCATGTAACCTGTGCTGCGGCAGGGGACAGGGTTTGCTGTCTGCAGAAAGCTGATCCCAAATCTGACTGCTTTACAAAGGGTCAGGGCTCAGTCCCTAAGTGCTTGGGAGAAGCCTGGGGCGGCTCCTGTGACAGCAGCTAGTTTAATGGCCAAGGGACCAACCTAACTGTGGCCCCTCCTCCCCAGTCAGAAAAAGCAGCGCCCCGCCCCCACCTCCACCCGGGTCTGGCTGAGCAGGCTGGAGACTGCCCAGGGAAGCCAGAGCACGGGGGAGCCTCAGCTCCCTCCCCACACTTCTTAGAGCTGGCCACAGGACCTGAGTTAGCTGAAACTCAGCTGAGGAAGCTCTGGGATATGCCCAGGGAGCGTTTCCAAATTCTTCCTCGTTTGGAGGCAGGTCTGGGCAGGGGTCTGATGGCTAGACTTTTGCTTGATGTAACTCTGTGGTGTCAAGTTTTCTTTGTCAAAAGTAAGAGTACACACACCTTTAATCTCAGCATTCAGGAGACAGAGACAGGCAGATTTCTGTGACTTTGAGACCAGTCTGGTCTACAAAGTGAGTTTCCAGGGCAGGATCCAAAGCTACAGAGAAGCCCTGTCTTGAAAACAAAACAAAACAAAAAACAAACAAAAAAAGTAAGAGGAACCTTGGTGTGCACAAAGCTCTGGGTTCTAATGCCTGTACCGTGTAAACCAGGAATGCTGGCACATGCCTGTAATTCCAGGACTCAAAAAATTCAAGATCATCCTCAGCTACATAGAGAGTTGGCTACAAGAGACCCTGTCTCTAAATAAACAAAGAAAAAGAAAAAGAAAAAGAAAAAAGAAAAGATGGTTCAGCAGGGAAAGGCCCTGCTACCAAGCCTTAAAGCCATCATTCAAACCCTGGGACCCACACCACAGAAGGAAAGAGCCACTCAGAGACCTGTCTCTGACCTTTGCACACATACTGTAGTAGAGAAACACACACACACACACACACACACACACACACACACACACTAAGCCTATTAATTAAAAAAATAAGAATAAAACAACAAGGGCCTACATTGTAAGAAGCTTCTAGCACAGACTTTCAAAGAAGTTAACTCGATGGCAGCTCCTTTGGACCAAAGGCCTCTCAGAGAAGCACCTACTTCATGCACCTGTATTGATGGGCCTTCCTGTTGGGCTCCAGCCTCAGCTCTCAGGCCCAGATGCCCCCCAGAGCATAAAACTGGACTCTGGTAGAGCGTGGTGGAGCTCACTGGAGAGAGCGGGTTCTTCTGAGTAAAGCCAGGAGCAGAGACCCTTATTGCTCCCTCATGGTTGCTCTTCCTGCCTCGTGGCCTCAATCCTTTCTAGCCTGGGCTAAGAGTTCCACTCCCCAGACCCCTTGCTTCCTCTTTCAAGCACGTGCCTCTGGACTGAGGATCAGGGGGATACAGGATTCAAAATACATTAAGAAGTAAGATGGCCTTTCTCTTCCACACAGATAGTTAGAAATCACCCAGCCTCTCTTCTTGTCTCTCCACCATCAACCCTGACACAGTAATGCTAATGTGACTGGCATCAATTCAAAGTTACAAAAAGACACACAGTCTGCCTGGGAGAGTCCAAAAAGCCAGATGGCTGGATAATGTGCTTCTACAGTAGGGAGGGATCAGATTGCAGGCGCTGCTTATTAACCGTGTGCCCCTCTGGTAGTTCTTAAGGTAGTCTTCTGTGGTCTTTGTCACCACTCACCCAGACACCTCTGACATCTGCAAAGAAAAAGATGTACAGAGTCCTCTCTTGTGAGATGTACCTGTGGATCTGGCTCCCCAGCTTGTCCCCCACACACACCTCGCCCTGTTTTCACCAACCCATGCCTGATTCTCCTACTCCATTCCTAACATATCTTTCCAAGGCTTCAGCAAGCAGCCCAGCAACCTGCTCTCATGCATGGCAGAAACTCTAGGGATGGTTAAGAGAGCTCTGCAATCAGTGATGGTTCAACCAGAAGGACCGCTCAGGCCATCGGATCAAAGGAGTCTATTCTTGGTGCTGAAGACAAGAGGAGGCAGCCTTGCCCGATCTCTGGCAGACTTCTTGGGTTCTCAGCTCCTTCCGTCTTCAATGTAAAGCGCCTCTGAGAGATTCACATCAGACCTAGGAGAAGCTGGATGCCAGCCAGGCATCCAGGCTTGTGGTCTGAATCTTCTGGTCTGGAAACGATATAGTCTCAGGTCCGATGATGCCTGTCCTGGTTTAGATGCCTGTCCCGTTTCAGATGCCTGTCCCGTTTTAAATGCCTGTCCCGTTTTAGACTACTGTGGGTTGGTTTATATTCGCACTATGTCTCTACTCTCCTTTTCCTCTATGAATGCTGGGTCCAAATGAAGTTGCACCTGACCAACTTAAGTGACCCAGGCTACCAGCAAGTTGAGCCTCGACTCTCTGCCACATCAAGGTTTAGTATCTTTCACAGGCTTTCTTAATTTCCTTGTGTTCAGATATTATGGGAAAGGTTTCCCTCCACTCCTAAGGTACTAGCAATAAACTGAATACCACTGTCTTGCATATCAGGAATCTAATCTGTAGCTCATAACTGGCTTCATGAAAGAGAAAAAGTTAAATTTCTTATCTCTATATGACTAAAGGTATACTAGTCCACAGTCTCATGTCTCCCCAGCTAGCCTCAGACTCATCGTGACACCAAGGATGACCTTGAAATTCTAGTCCTCCTGCTCTACTCTTGATGCACTTACAGGGGGCATGCTGGGTTCAGGGGGGGCTGAGGATGGAACCCAGAGCTTTGTGCATGCAAGACAAACACTCTACCAACCGAGCTACACCTCAGCCCCACCCTAGCCCACAAAGGGTGGCGTCTATTGTTTATTGAACTCTTACCACGTAGTAAGCACATTATATTATATAGTTGTTTCAGAAAGTCTATGGGCTGAAATAGAGATGTTGAAATAACTTGCCCAGACTCACACAGAAAGCCGGCAGTTTGCACCAGGCAGCCTTTGAAAGCCTACGGCTATGGAGAGAATGCTGCAATCCATTTGAAGATGCCCTCTCAACCAACAAGAAGGTGGAGCTACAGAGACATCACCGTTGCCAACATGGGAGTTTCTCTTGCTCAGTGAAGGATTGCAGAAATAAACAAGAGGTGTGGTCAAAATTTCCCTGACTGAAGTTTCATCTCAAGCACTTTACAGTCAAATGGAAAATAATTTCTTACCTTAATAAATGGCTCCAAATTTATTTTTACAAAGGAACAGAGAAGAGAGAACCTTCTCCCTCAAGTTGTCTACTGACTTCCATGAACTTGCTGTGGCATGAGCAAACACACACACACACACACACACACACACACACACACACAAAGTAAATCTTTAAAAGGTATCTAGTTTATATGAAAAATATAAAATAAAATTTTTTCTAACCCTTTAAGCAAATAAGAATTAACATGCTCTCTTTTTAAAAGTGTCTCTGTTTCTGTTCCCCCTTTTTTATCTCTTGACAATTCCATACACGTATACGCTGTGTTTAGTGTTTTCAGGTTGCCCATGTTTCAGTAAATGGGATCCCTCATGTGAAGCCATCTGCTGGAACAGGGTCAGCCCACCAGGGAACACATTCTTAAAGAAAACTGGTTGGTCCTCTCCCCTCCCCCAACTGTCAATATCTCCAGTTTGTGAGCCCTTTTCCTCGCACACGCGTGTTAGCTAACTCGATCTTGTACAAATACCACAGTCGTTCTGACTTGTCCTGTCTTGTCCAAAAAAAAAAAAATACTGTTCCACTATGGTTCTTCCCAACCTACTTCTATTATTTTCTGAAATAAATTCTGTCAAATAAGCATACTATGAAACTCCTCCTTTCTAGATTAGAATCTCTGTACAGGTGGATTAGTGCAGCTCCCAGACCTCATCAGAGATACTTCTTAGTGAAGAGGATGTAGCTGATGCAGAAATTCACAGCTAGTCAAATGCAGAGAATAAGGACCTGTGGAGTACTCAGCTACATATGGGACATCTGTATCATAGGCTGTCCCCTGAACCCCAAACTCAGAGACCAGCATGGAAGAGGTGGCAGAAAGATTGTATCTTCTAGCTTTAAGCTGCACCGTTCCAGACCACTGAGGGAACATCTAGAACTTTCCAGTCTTTGTCTTAACCCTGAAAGGAGATGCAGTGGTTGACCTAACTGTCTTGCTCTTTTTCTGAGTCATTTTTTTGCAGTTGCTGTGGGTTCCAAGTCTAACCATAAACGTGTTGTAATAAGAGTCAAAACTACTCCGTAGGCAGTGGTTTTCCTGTCACCAACCAGGCTCCTCACAACGCTCCTGAGATAACATCACCCAAACAAGTCTGTTCCTTCTCGGATCCTACCGGCACGCCTAGGATGCTAGTCCCTGTGTTCACTTCCTTTATGCTAAACAAATTTGTTTTCTGCTTCTACTACTACTACTATGACTTCTTCGGTCATTCAGGCAGGTGGCTGAGCCTGCTCAGTTGGAACCCCAAGATCAGGTTGCTGCCTTGTGACCCTAGGATACAGTGCTTGTCTCTCAAGTGTTTTCCAGTGGTTGGGCTCTCACTACATGAAGGACACAGCTCAAGTCCCTCTGTTTGATCACAAACAATCCTCCAGTTACAGTGATCCTCCTGCCTTCTCCCCTCGAGTGCTGGGATTACAGGTTTCATGGTGTAAGTCACCCTGTCTGTTTATGTGGTACTGGAGACTGAACTTAGGGCTTCTTGTAAGAGAGGCCCTCTGCCAACTAAGCTCTAGCCTCGACTCTCTCTACTTTTCCAGTGTAGGCGATAGGGTGTCTATCTAGGAACTGCCTTCCCTCTTGTGGTTCTGACGAAATGTGACCTTTTTCTTATTTTGCTGGGTTGAGAGTTAGCTCCTGGCTCAAGTAAATTCATCAATATAGTGACTACACCCATGCAACTTCTTGGGCAATTGATGCACTGGTCTTTCCACCCTGAGATGGCATCCTACTAATAATAATGTTACCCAATTTTATAGATGAGGAAACTGAGATTTACAAAGGTCACATAAAGCAAGGACCTAGGTTCGTGTGGTTTTAGGGTCTATGCCATTTTTACACTGCACTTGAAATAATCAAGAAGAGATACATTTAAGAGGCATGTGATTGTTGAACATTTTTAATAATGTGAACTTTTTTATTTTTAATATATTGTCAAACCAATGTGGTCCATTTTTTTATTCATGAATCATCCATCCATCCATCCATCCATCCATCCACTTGTCCATCCATCCATCTACTTGTCCACCCATCCATACATACATCCACTTGTCCTTCCATCCATCCATACACACATACATACATACACTTGTCCATCCATCCATCTATCTACTTGTCCATCCATCCATCCACCCATCAACCCATTCTTTACAAACATTCAGTATATTGCCCAATAGAAGGTACCAAGAAGGCAAAGTCTTGCCTTTAAGGATCTTTCAGCCTAAAGAGTTATAAAATACTTGTAGGGTTAGCAAGACAGCTCAGCAGGTAAATGCACTTGCCACCAAGTCTGACAACTTAGTTCAATCACAGCACCCAACAGCTCCTTAGAACCAATTCCCACAAGGCCCACATGTGTGCTGTGGTATATATGCACACTGTCAGGGTCCAGCCCTGACATAAAACATTTCTCATACCAGAGCAGAGGCGTGAGAATAAATGAAAACACAATTCACATGGCAGTATTGGAGGGAGTTTCAGTGATCATCCAAACCCTGAAATCACCCACGTTTATTTTCCAAACAGCTTTTATATCAAGGTAAACTGAGGGGGAAGGTAACATAAACCTCGTTAACATTGTTTCCTAGTTAGCAGGGAAATGACTTAGGTCATATCTTGCCTATACCTACTTTGTCACATAGACTGAAAACACCTCTTCTCTAGGTGACCTCCTAATTTACAACAAAAGGAGCAGAACAACATTAGCACACCCTGGCACCAGTTGAGGTGGTGCTGTATTTGCTTTGCTTCAAAGAGCCAGGCAATCCCCTCCTGTGTGGAAGGTGCAAATTGTGCCTTGCTCAGATTCTTTGATCACCAGACAATGTGGAATATGGGCCTGCATAATTCAGCCCCCACAATATCTCCTTCCTAATAATTTTTAAAAAGCCTGTGCTTCTGCAACAGGACAGATGATTACATCTGCCTTAGGCAAAGACTCCTTCATTTACCCAGACTTTCCCATCATTGGAACAGACATTCTAATTATGCAAGTTCCTGTCTTAGGCATTCAGGGTGAAGAAGATTCAAACCCATCTCTGACTGCTGACCTCTGTGAATAAAAGAGATTAAGGGAAAGAAATACCTTTGGGCTCTGTGTCTCCGAGCCAAACTTTCTTGCCAAAAGAGTTCATAATGTTTTATTATTTTATTATTCAATCACACTCCTAATGGCTACAGTCTCCTAGTTAAAGGAGAGGAGGACCAACTGAGTTGGAAATGTTTTTTTCAGCTGGCCTAGAGTGCCTATTAACAATTTTATACTGTATCAAAACCTAGACCTCTTAACAAATACATTAAATCCAAACATTTACAGGGCATTCAAACTTTTCTCAACATCTTATAAGCAATTACAAACATTACCAGGTCAATACCATAATTCTAATATGGGAATTAACAATAAATCCACAATTGAACATATCACAATTTTCTTAAATCCATTCTAATAAAAAGATAAGAAAAATTTTGTTTTGTTTTGTTTGTATTTTGGATGGGCGAGAGGCCAATGATATTGCTGGTATCAGTCAAACCCCTTAGGCTGCCCCCTTGTATGTGAAGAGGGGCTTCAGTCACTCCTTATTTTGAGTTTTTCTTTCGCTGAGGGAAAAGTTTAGGTCTTAGTTCTCAGGTCCAATATTTTAATCAAATGAGTTTTGTGTCCCAAAGATTAAAACAGTCAAATGTTCAGTCTGCTTTTCTAGTTCATCTCCAAAGTCAACAGGGTTCAGACTGCAGCAAATTGTAGTCTTTGCAGCAGGGCCTCAGTGACTGTGTGAGTCCTGACTGTCCGGAAGCAGAACAGCATCCTGCAGAGTAGAGTGCAACAGTGGTCCTGCAGATGGGGCGGGGAAGGCAGGACCATGAACTCGCTCCTACTCCTCTATGGGGGCCTTTGCAGCTATGATGTCATTGGGACTGCCATTCCTTTCCTGTCCATGCGGTCATCTCAACCAGCTTTATTTTCTTCCTATGGAGAAAGCACAAACACATCCTCAACCCCAAATTAATACAGGGTCAGGCTTTTTATAATTCAGTGAAGGGTTTTTCACCTTGCCTTAGCAAAGTTCGCCTTAGTGCCATCATGCCAAAATCTGTCTGCAGCTTTGTCCATCCATAAAAGGTGTATGACTTTAGGCATTATGTGGCTATTCTTGATTCTCCTGCTTCTATCCTTTTAAGTTGTTTTCAAAGAGCCATAGGCACGCCCCACAGTTCCTTTTCACTATTAACCATATATGCAGTTCTTCCATTGGAAGAACCATCTATAAAATTTAGCATAACAGCCTTTAATGGGTCTTTAGCTATAAGGGAAATTAAAGAAATACAGTGCGAATTGCAGCAATGATCAGCTGGGAAAAGATTATTAATCTGGTCCTTAAAGTGAGCAAATATAATTGTCCAAGAATCATTATTTTAAAATTATCTATTACTCTATTGCTTAGTATAAGAAACTTTAATCATGGTTAGTTCTCTGCTAAAATATCTCCTAGAATCTATACTGCTCTTCTGTACTAAACAAGCTACTGATTCAAAAATAAGAGTTTAATATCCTAACTGGCAGAACAGGAAGGTGCAGTCATAAAAAGAGGGCCATTTTCCCATAAAACTGCTATAGAATAAGTATTGTGTTAGCTGTTTTTGTATAGTTTACTGTTTGAGTACCTGTCTGGCAGCTTCTATAAGCTCTCTACTGGAAATTGGCTCATTGCTCCCTTTAAGAGTTTTACTTAGTGGCTCAAGGTCTCCTATAAGGAAATTATAATTAAGGTTTTAGCCATTGTACATCTAATTAAAAGTTTGTAAACTATTTTTCTTTTAAGTTGTAAATCTGTCTAGTTGATAGGAAAATGGATAAAAGAGAGCATATTTAACAAATGATGCTGGCATAACTGTAGAATAATGAAAATAGATCCATATTCGTCACTCAGCACCAGACTCAAGTCCAGATGGATCAGAGGCCTCAATATAAAACCAACCACACCGAGCCCCATAGAAGAGAAAGTTGGAAGTGCATACCCCAAATACAACCCCAGTAGCACAGACATTGAGATAAACAATTAATAAATGGGATCTCCTGAGACTGAGAATCTTCTGTAAAGCAAAGAACACAATCAACAAGATAAAATATCAGTCTACAGACTAGGAAAATATCTTTGCTAATACACTCTAAAACATACAAAGAATTCAAGAAATTGATCATTTCAATAATGACCAATTAATAATCCAATAACAGTAGGGTACAAGACCTGAACAGAAAACTCTCAATGGATGAATCTAAAAATGACTAAAAGACACTTAAGAAATTAATGTTCAACATCCTTAGACATGAGAAAAATGAAAATCAAAACAACTCTGAGATTCCATCTCACACCTGTAAGAAGGGCTAAGATCAAAACCACTGATGCTAACTTATGCTGAAGGGAATGTGGGGGAAAGAAAAACTCCTCCCTAACTGGTGGGAGTGCAAACTCCCAGTATGGCAATTTCTCAGAAAATTAGGGAACAATCTACCTTAAGACTCAGCAATATCACTTTTGGGTATAAACACAAAGGATGCTCAACCATACCATAAGTACATATGCTCAACTATGTTCATAGAAGAATTATTTTGTAACAGCTAGAATCCGGAAACAACCTAAACGCACCTCTTTTACATAGATGATAAATAAGGTGAGAAAGAAATCAGAGAGACGTCACCCTTCACAAATAGTTACAAATACCATAAAATATCTTGGAGTAACTCTAACCTCACAAGTGGGAAAATCATATATGACAAGAACTTTAAATCTTTGAAGAAAGAAATTAAGACACCAGAAAAATCTCCCATACTCTTGGGAAGGTAGAACTAACATAACAAAAATGGCAAACTTACCAAAAGCAATCTAGATATTCAACACAAATGCCCCATTAAAATCACGGCAAAATTCTTCACAGACCTTGGAAGAACAATACTTAAAAACAAAAACCCAGTATAGCTAAAACAATCCTGTACAATAAAGAAACTTCTGGAGGCATCACAATCCCCGACTTCAAACTCCACTACAGAGCCACAGTTCTGAAAACAGCCTGGCATTGACAGAAAAGCAGATATGAGGACCAAAGGAACCGAGTCAAAGACCTTGGATATCAATCCACAGGCCTATGGACACCAGGTTTTGACAAAGAAGCAAGAAATGTGAAATGGAAAAAAGGAAGGATATTTAACCTGCTTGCTTATTTTTAACTATCCTGAAGCTGCAGTTCTCTGAGGCTACCTTTTAGCAAACCTGCCTGTCAAGATGAAGCCGGGCTGCATGGCAGGGGGCATGCCATGCTTGGCTTGGCCTTTCTGCTTTTTTAACTTGTAATCCTAACATTGGGAGGATTCCTGAGTCCTCTGCTCTAGAATTATCCATATAAGCTCCTTGACTCATAGGTCAAATTTAGCCTCTGTGCGTTTCTGTTGACCTGCTCGGTGCACTGTGGGTTAAGCTCTTTAAACTGTCTTTGCCTTCTGCTTGCCTCCCTCGCTGTGTGGGTCAGAGTCCGCTGGCTATAGCACCTGTGCACATTCTGTGACAATCCGTAACCCTGGCAATCTTTGTGTTAATCCCCGCGTTCCCTTCACTCTTCCTAGCCTTTCAGCAGCTGCGTGTAGGGGATGTGCGCCTTGGCTTCTCTGAGTCCCCGAGTGGCCAGAAGCCAGCACCTGTAAGTATGCAGCCAGTGCAGGGGTGTGAATACGCTATTTACAAACTAAACATCCACCCTTGTTTCTGCTCCACTTTACTCCTCTGGTTATCAACATACATAACTGAATACTGTTTGTTTGTTCTATATTTATATTTATTATTTACAAATTTTTACTCCTGTTTTTTTTATTTCCCACTACTCTCTTTGTCTTTTAAATTCTATTACTTATTCTGAGTGCTCCTTACTCACCTCTTCACCGGTAGAGCGATTTTCTCACAGGTTCCTCATTCTCCTCTGTACATCTGGTCTCTTCTGTGTTTTTCTGAGAGTGGAGGTGTGGGAATAAACAAAGACACAATTCACAGACAGTATCGAAAGGGAGTTTCAGTGATCATTCAAATCCTGAAATCACCCACATAATATGGGTCTGCATAATTCGGCCCCACAGCATACACCCACACACAAACACACCCCCCTCCTGTAACAAACACACACAAATAAATGTAATATAACTAGAAAAACAAACAAATAGATAAATGGCACTCATGGTACTAACCCTACAAGTTCTGTCTCACACATAAAATTGTTGATGCTGTGCCATGTTTTCTCTTTCAAGAGTGACTTTATGAGACTCCGCTCTGCTCTGGGCTCTGCTACCAAGCTGAATGAGTTCCTAAACAACCCACTCAGCATTGTGAAGGACGACGTATTTGTCTCTGCTGCTCAGTACACATCAGCGCAGTGGTAACTGCCCTCACGTGTCCTCTGATCAATCTACCTACTAACCCTCTCTGCTTCTGCTCTCCGACACTTTGACCTTTACCACTTGGTATGACACAGGTGCCCATGATTACAGCAATGGAACTACAACCCAAATCTTGACCAGTAAGAAGAGGCCCAAGAAGTTGGGCTTGAGTAGTTAGGAAAGAGAGATCCTCCTTTTTATCCTGCTGGTCTTGGACAAAAGGGTACGAAAGCCTAGAGTTTCCCTACTATTGGATAAAAACTTATCTGAGATTGGAACCAACACAGAGCAGACCTGAAAACTGGAAGGTCCAAATCCCATTGGCCTCCTATGAATTCATGGACACAGCTATGCCTGAAGCTAAGTTATCCCTTCATGTTTTTAACAAAAGCTACTACACTCATTTTTTATGATGCCAGTTTGATTTGGATTTTCTACCGATTGTAAACCCAAGAAATTTGATGGTGCCAGACTGTAGAAGGAGCTGCGGGCAGCCTGCTTTTTGTCCCACCCGCCTCCCACACACACCCGAAATAACAACACACAAATTGCATTCATTTAAACACTGCCTGGCCCATTAGCTCTAGCCTCTTACTGGCTAACTCTCACATCTTGATTAACCCATTTCTATTAATGCGTATCGCCACTTGACTGTGGCTTACCGGCATGAGTCTAACCACCATCTGTCCTGGGTAGGAGAAGCATGGCATCTGCCTGACTCTGCTTCTTTCTCCCAGCATTCTGTTCTGTCTACTCTGCCTATCTAAGCTGCTGTCCTATCAAAGGCCACGGCAGTCTCTTTATTTGACCAATGAAAGTAACACATAGACAGAAGACCCACCTACATCACCAGACCCCCAGTCACTCATCTCTACTGACCCTTGACCTTATTTAGCTACAGACCTCCTTGGATCTTCCAGCTGGTTCTCAACCTGAGCCAAAGGCCAAGGCAGTCTCTTTATTTGACCAATGAAAGTAACACATAGACAGAAGACCCACCTACATCACCAGACCCCCAGTCACTCATCTCTACTGACCCTTGACCTTATTTAGCTACAGACCTCCTTGGATCTTCCAGCTGGTTCTCAACCTGAGTGAACCACCTCCAAAGTCATTCGTTCAAACTTCCCACTGACTACAGTCTTTTCTTCGCTGCTTCTTCAGTTGTTTCCACATCAGTGGTTCTTTGATCTTATCAGGACCCTGACACCTACACAAATATCTAGTTTTCCAAATCAGTAGCTTTCTCTCTTTTTCCTCTTCCTTTCTGGTCTAACTTTATGATGAATTTCATTACTTTTTCATAAATACTGTTCTCTGTTGTCTGTCTTTTTCCTGTGTGCTGGCCTTGAAATAACTTATTTACGTAGCTGAGGATTTCTTGGAGAGATCTTACAGTAAGGCAGATGATGTCACCATGAATTTACAGGTCCAGTGTTAAACAGTCCTTCAGAACTACCCAACAACTCCTGCATCTCTCCAACCACCTTTCACTCCTCCAAACTCCAAAGTCCTGAACCTCACCATTCCCTTTGAGATCCCAAGTTCTACTACTGCCTTGCCTCTCCTCTCCTGATATTGTGTGTGTGTGTGTGTGTGTGTGTGTGTGTGTGTGTGTGTGTGTACAGTCCCTAAGCTGACAATGGATATCTTTCTTGGTGTAACAGGCTCCCATACCTTAGTAGGTCCCCAAACCTTAGCACAACTGATTCCATGATGGATATACCATTCAGGCCTTAAAACTCAGCATGTAGACAACACCACCAGCCAAAATGAGAGAAAAAACCCTAATCCATCAAATCCGTAGTTCTGGGAAAGTACTGTATGTACTAACCTTGTTTTTGTGGCTTCTGTAGTTCCACGTCTGGGTCGTTGCTCTTGTTAACAATGTATGCCATCCCAGAATATGGTTTTTGTGCTTAAATCTCATCCTGAGAAAGGCTTTGGGATTCTGAATTCCCAGTATAGCTTCTGGCTGTCTAATAGAAATTTTCTATTGGCTTAAACCTGTGTAGGCGTAGTTTTCTCTGATGGATATCCCACAACACTCAATTGCTCTCCATTTTGTTTATTGGGGCAGGGTCTCTTAGTTGATCCAATAGTTTTCCAATCCACTAGACTAGCTAGTCAGCTTGCCACAGGGATCCGCTGTTTCTGCAGCTAACATACATGCCTGGACTTTTAAATGTGGGAGACGGGGATGTGAACTCTGGCCCTCACTCTTGGACTGTCGGCATCTTACCCACTGAACCGTCTCCTTCACTTATTTCTTCATCTAAATTTTATTTTATGTGTATGGGTCTTTTGCCTGCATGTATGTCTGTGCACCACTTGTGTGCCTGGTTCTCATGGAAGCCAGAAGCAGGGAGTTTGATCCTTTAGAACTGGAGTTATATTGGCGTGAGCCTCGACGTAGATGCCGGGATTCTAACCTGGGCCTCTGGAAGAGCCTCCTGTGCTCATAACCGTTGAGCCATCTTTCCAGACCCATCTTTTTATTCTGGAGGAAACTTGGGAGAAACATTTAGGTCTCAGGTAACTTGTATATAAAGATTCATTTAACCTCTTGTTTGTACTTCTTTAGCATGACCATTAATTACATCAAAGGTATGATAAGCTAGCAAAACTGTCAGTGCTCTTGAGAAAGAAGAGAATGTTATGTCTTTGGATCTGTTTATTTTTGCCTTAAATGCAAGTCAATTATAGTCTTGTGGTTCTTCCACCTGCAAGGAAACAACTGTAGTCATAACTAGGGTAAGACACTATGGATTCCCACCCTTCTTTATTTTAAACGAGACAGGGTCTCACTATATAAATCCAGCTGTCCTTGAACTTGATCTGTAGGTGAGACTTGGTGTTGAACTCAGGGATTCTCCTACTTGTGCTTTCTGAGTGCTGGGATTAAAGGTGTATGCCACCATGCCCTGCATATTCTGTTTTTTTTTCCTTCTATAATCCAGGCATAGTGTTTTATATCTGTATTTCCAGCACCTGGGGGCTAAGGCAGGTGAACTGCCACAAGAAGATCTTATCTCAGAAATAAAACAGAAATGTCTTACTTAAAAAACATGTCTGTGGGTTGAAGAGATTGCTTACGGTTTAAGAGTACTTGCTGTTCTTGTAGAGGACTGGGGTTCTGTCCTCACATCCACATGCAACTCACATGTCTATAACTCCATGTCCAGGGGATCTGACCCTTCCTATGGTCTCTGCAGAGAATGAGAAAGGAAGAAACAGGGGGAGAGAGAAGAAAGAGAGGGAGAATTAAAAATGAAACACATCTTTTAAAATGTCACATTGAACTGAGTTTAACTATCTTTCAAAAATTCTGTCTGGGTATTGTGTAATCCCTACCTCAGGAGAATCATGAAATTCAAGCCCTTTCTGGGCTCCACAATGAGACTTTCAGCAAACAATCAGACAGATAGAAACCATACAAAAATTGTAGTAAGAATTATAACTCATATAATATATAAAGATTTTTATATTAGTACATAATAAATTATAATAAATATAAAATTATAATCTTAAAAGATGTAAGTGACCTATTTCTATGGTCTACGGTAGTTGTAAATTACATTTTTCCTGTTTTATCTGCTGTGGAATAATCTCTTTGTACACTGTGAAGATGTGTCACTCTGGTTGGTTTAATAAAATGCTGAGTGGCCAACAGCTAGGCAGGGTTTCCAGGCAGAGAGGACATTGGGGAGAAGAAAGGGAGAGTCACCAAGGGACGCAGAGGAACAGACATGGGAAGAGAGTAAAAGTCACAAGTCACATGGTAACATGTGAATGAGTAGACATGGGTTAATTTCAGTTGTAAGAGCTAGCTAGAAACAAGCCTAAGCTATCGGCTGAGCTTTCCATGTCAGTTGGGGAGCCAATGGTCCTGACAAAAAATCCACCTACAAATGGTGTCCAATGTGGGGCACATGTTTCCACATAAGACCTGAGAAAACTTCTTAAAAGATTCCAAACACACAAAGTAGAGCTAATGTGGCAAAGGCCACATCACCTACAGTCTAACATCGCCCTCCTTGTTATGATGATTCGGTCACAGGGGACATCAACACCAGGGGCTGCCATTAGAAGTGGCCCTGGGTGTCGGGAAGGCAGTCAAAGGCCTGGAACCCAAGTGGTTTGAATGAGAAATGTACACACTCGCCTGGCTATTGAACACTTGGTCCCCAGCTGGTGGTGCTGTTTGGAGAGATTATGGGGGGACAGCTCTCTGCTTCTGCCACCATGCCTGCCACTGGCTACCACACGTCACCTCCGGGACACACTCTGATTCTTTTGGAACCAAAAGCCCAAATAAACTCTTCCACAGGATGCCTTGGTCATGGTGTTTATCACAGCAATAGGAAAGTGACTCATACAGTCTAGATTCTCAGTTCTAGGCTGAGCATGGATATTTATGCTCCCCAAGCTCCTAACCTCAACAGGATCAAGGCGACATCAGGACTCAATATGACAGTTGACTTAGAAGAACTAGAAGGAAATGGGCAGGTACTGGTCCCAGAAAGACCACCACTCAGACCTCCATGATCAGAGATGCCAAAATGGCAATTACAGAACTGAGCTGTGCCTCTAGGTCTGGGATTCCATGAGAACTCTTAATGCCAAGTCAGAGAACAATATGAGAGATGTGGAGGCCTGTTATGACACAGCCCGACCAGATCCTGCTGCACCTAGAGACCTGGACAGAGATCAGGGTCAGTCTGAAGGCTGAGGTCGAGAGCTACCACCACTTGCTAGAAGTCAAGGCGGTCATTGTCTCCATAATGCCCTAGACAGCAGCAGCTTCATACAAACCACCCACAGTCCAGGACCCATGGAGCCATGCGTGGCAATGCGCTGACGTTGACCATCTGAGACCAGTGACACCAACGCTTTGAGGCTGGGACCAAAGAGCCAAGCCTTGTGTGTTCCTAGATACCATCCATTTGTTCCTTAATAAATCAGCCCACTTATGTACGTGGGTACATGCACATTTGTGCATACATGTGGAGGCCAGAGGACTACTTTTTGTGTCCCTTTTCAAGTGAGTCTCTCAAGGCCTGCAGATTTTCAAATTGACCACCAGATGCCGCCATTATAAAGTACATATTTCCTTCCTTTATTAAACGACCTATGGAGTTGCTTGAGAAAATATTGTGCAAACCCGATTTTTTTGTGCATTCACTCTGCTTGGTGGCTTGACAAGTGAACCGGTCCTAGGTGGGGTGGCTGATTCCACTGACAGCGAAACTGCCCGATGTCTTCACCACACTGGACTCATACTGCAGTAGCCTGGGTGCTGTGCCCACCAGCTACCCCTGGGTGCGACCCCTGTACCTGACACTACGTCCAATCCCTGTTCCTGGGTTCTTGAATAGCCTGTATACCTGGCCTCAGGCTTTGGAGCACAAAAGTGTCTGCAGCTGTTTGATAACTACAGAGGTCCTGCACCTAGAAGGTGACCACAACTACTTGTTCCTATTTTCCACACTCCGGGCTGGACTTTGGAACAGTCATGTTGCCAAGTGGTGCCCAGCTCCTGAGGCCCAGGTCCAGGTGCAGGCTTATAGAACAAAGCTCCAGCATTTGCCCATTGATTGCTGAAGTCACAGCAGAGGCTTTGGCTGGGCCACTTGATGCCACAAACTGGCAGTGACCCCCAGGTCTGATTGATTCTATCTGCTGGCATCCTGGCACCTTACAGCAGGTGGTCTGAGACTCCCTGCTGACCCCACCAGGAGAACCTCCTGCTGGGACACTGAGTGGCCCTGCTCAGTCCTTGACAGTTCTCCACTGACAACTGCAGGAGCAGTCGAGGCAAGAAGTGAAGAGAACGTAGAGATTTCAGGAGAGCAGAGATCTGGAAACAGGCTGAGAAGAACCAGTGAGGAGAGCCAGGTATCCAGAAGCTCCAGAGAACTTCAAGTCTTCAGGGTCCATTGCCTCATAGCCCAGGCTGAGAGCTTCAAAACTGGCACTGCCAAGGGCCGCAATATACAGTCCAAACACGGATGTGCCAAGCTTTGTCTGAAATGCAGAAGACTGTTTTCTGCTGGAGGCAGAAATGGGAGCTTTAGAGATAACTATAAAACAGTTATCTTTAAAAAAAATCTAATGTGTAAACTCAGGGCACCTGAGTTGAGATGGTCTGTGCAAAGGACTTCATTTCAGTACCAATGAAGTACCTTCAAGTACATACCACCAAGCTCATGAAGACCATGTTAGACCCTCTCCTGCCAGGCTTCTTGACCTTGATGTTTTGAGCTGGATTATTCTCTTGTGAAGGTCTGTCTTGTGCAGAAGCTACATTAAAGGGACGTTCAGTGGGATTCAAATTTAAGTTTGATGAGAGTGGTCTGGTCTCTTTGGGGTTGCGGGGCACAGCTCAGTGGGCAAAGCACTTGCTGTGCAAGCATGAGGACCCGAGTTTGAATACTCAGCACACACAGAAAAGCCAGGTGTGCTGGCACTCACCTGTGATCCATTGCTGGAGTGAGAAGACCGATCCCAGGACTCTCTGGACAACCAGTGTAGCCATTGAGCTGGTGTAAGCCTGCCTCAAAAGTAGAGAGGAGAACCTGAAGTTACCTGATACCTGATGTCAATCTCCATACATGGATACATAATACAACAGAAAGAGGGGGGAGGGTGGGAAGGAGAGAGAGAGGGAAGGAGGGAGGAAGGGAGAGAGAGAGAGAGAGAGAAAGAGGAAGAGAAAGGGAGATGGAGGAAGAGGGAGAGGGAGAGAGAGAAAGAGAGAGAGGGAGGGAAGGAGTGAGAGGGAGGGAGGGAGGGAGAGAGAGAGAAAGAGAGAAAGGTAGGGAGGGAGGGAGGGAGGGAGGGAGAAAGAGAGAGAGAGAGAGAAAGAGAGAGAGAGAGAGATTTTGTCTCTTTCATCTCACCTGTCCAGGCAGAAGGTTTGGTGCATGGGGACTGCTTGGGTACAAAGTGAAGTTATATATCTTTCCAAGGATGCTTAATGACAAATGACCTGGGAGGTGAGGATATCTCTGGGGTTAAGAGCAGATATGTCTCCTGACCAAGACAAAACAGATAATGGCTTAGCATTATTCCTTGACGTTCAACAGCCACTCCAAAGTTAATGTTTGTGCTGTAACTCATGGTCTCCCAGTTTCCCTGACCCCATATCCCAGTGTTCCCCTTGCCTGCATCTCTGTTGACCTGGAGGGTTTGTTCTGAGATCTTTGCTCTTCTTGGATCTTTCTCCCCTATGGGCTCTGGGCTTTCTCTGCTTGGCCAACTCAGCCCTTGTACCCAGCTGCCAGTTTCTGAGATTACAGCAATCCTTGCCTGCTATTACTTCCTCTTTATTCTTCTCATCTCCTAGTGTTTCTGCTGCAACCCCTCCCTTTTCTCCACTGTGAAGATTTTAAATTTTAGTGTCTAGGTAAGGCTTCAGGAAGAAGGAAAGACAGCTGCATGCCCAACTATGTTCAACTGGAGGCCTGTGGTGATTTCTTTTTAAAAGATTTTATTCTCTCTCTGTCTCTTTTTCTGTCTCTCTCTCTCGTGTGTGTGTCACTTTCTGCGTGTGAGTTTATGAGCACCATGTGTGTGCAGGTGCCCACGGAAGTCAGAAGACAGCAGCAGATCCCATAGAACTGGAGTTATAGACCATTGTGAGCCCACAGATGAGGGTGCCGAGAACCAAACCCAGCTCCCCTGCAAGAACCAGTGCTCTTAACCACGGAGTCATCTCTCCAGCCCCTGGGGTCATTTCAGTGCTCCCGTGCAGGCTGTTTTGGTTTCCTCAGTTTCAGTTGCTCTTGGTTAGCTGCAGTCTGGAAATACCAAACAGAAAATCTAATTTGCAAGTTCTGAATATCTTTTATTATAGTATACTGCCATAACTACCGTAGTGGCTATTGTTAATCCTTTTAAATATCCAAATTCTAAATTAGGCTTTGCTGTAGATGTGTGCATAGAGGGCAGCCAGAGTCTGGTGCTTTCACTGCACAATCCAGGGAACCACCCACGGATAAGAGGGGACCTCTGAGATCATGTTGGGATGTGGGGATCCTGGCAGCTGGGTGATAATAAATCTTTCACTGGACAATCCAGGGAACCACCCACGGATAAGAGGGGACCTCTGAGATCATGTTGGGATGTGGGGATCCTGGCAGCTGGGTGATAATAAATCTTTCACTGGACAATCCAGGGAACCACCCACGGATAAGAGGGGACCTCTGAGATCATGTTGGGATGTGGGGATCCTGGCAGCTGGGTGATAATAAATCTTTCACTGGACAATCCAGGGAACCACCCACGGATAAGAGGGGACCTCTGAGATCATGTTGGGATGTGGGGATCCTGGCAGCTGGGTGATAATAAATCTTTCACTGGACAATCCAGGGAACCACCCACGGATAAGAGGGGACCTCTGAGATCATGTTGGGATGTGGGGATCCTGGCAGCTGGGTGATAATAAACCTTTCACTGGACAATCCAGGGAACCACCCCACGGATAAGAGGGGACCTCTGAGATCATGTTGGGATGTGGGGATTCTGGCAGCTGGGTGATAATAAACCTTGGTCTCTGGTGCCCAATGGCCTGAGGAGCAGGGTTAGGCTCTCTGGGTCAGCCTGATAAACCAGTTCTATCTTCAACATGTGGTTCGTCAGAAGTTGTCCATTATTCCCTCAACCAAAACTAGTTCCACCAAAACTTTTGGAAGCCTAGGTAAAATGTTTTTGAAATGCTATTTTTCAAGAAACGGTAGTTAGTACCGTGGAGGGACAGTGTCAACTAAATTCTGTTTTGGTAGAACATCAAAGGGATAAAAGCTTCTAAGCCAGGAACAGGGATTATAGGTCTTAATGTCCTAAAATAACCTGAGAATGCCCTGGCTTGATATTTTCTCTAGAGATCTGTTTGACATTAATCTGACTTTCTTCTATTTGGACTAAGGTGATTCATGACGTTAAAGGGAACAGTATCAGGACTGCTAAAAAAAATGCTCTCAAATCATGTCACTCAATGCCTGTTTCATTTGAGGCACATTCGTGGTTCTAGTTTGACAGTTTTGTTTACTCCAGGGAAGGGAATGTAGAACAAAGCCATAGTGTATAGCTGTTAGAGGTAACATATGGAGAAGGAGATCAGTGTGCCTGACTCCAAGCTGGTAGGAGAGAGTTTGGACCTTGTGGATCACAATGCAAAACAAGGGTACATACACAACATCTAAATACTAAACACTCGAAATCTCCTAGGAGTGTTATACCAGCTAGTCCTCGCGCCTATAGGGGCTCTGGGCTGAAGGCGTAAGTCACAAACAATGCCACACCAATTCGGGGTTATGATTATTAGGGTGGTATTTATTTAAAGGGGAAAAACTTACAGATCACTGTCCCAGGCAACAGCCCTCTTCGCAACCAGGAAAGGAGTCTAGTCGCAGGCGGAGCAGGAAGTGAAGAGAGAGAGAAGAGGGAAGTGGCCGCTTTTTTAAAGGGAGAGAAACCACGCCCCAGTGGGCTGGTACCTCAGCGGTGATAGGCTGGAGGAGTGGGAGGACCTCCCGCAACACCTCCCCCTTTTGTTTAAATAAGAGAGTTCTAAACCTACTATGAAATTATATACAATAAGTACAAATATCCTATTCTAACTAGCTTAGGTCTTGTATAATAAATAACTTGGCCAAGTCATGAGAGAAAGTAACTACATTTATATAGTCTTCAACCCCATCGAAGATCTGAGAAGGGAAATAATGTTACCTGGGTAATTAGGAAGTTCAGTAAAACAACTTCCAAAACATGCAACAAATTACAGAGACAACTAGCTACCTGGGCAATCACCCAAAGTCACATTAGCAGCGTTGAAGCAACCAACTTTGGCTAAGGCCTAACATAACTGACATACCATTTTCTAAGGCAAGCAACTTTTCAAAACTATCTTACCCTGTCTTGGCAGGATATGACAGTCCTGTTTTATCCATTGATGCATGCTCTGTATCTTTGTCAGTTGTTGAGGTATGGGCATTTCTTTGCCCAAACGCCAGTTCTGCCAAAAAGAAAGGCTCCAGGTGGAGTGTCTTTGGTGCTCAACATTCTCTCGGGAATAGAGTGGTGTTGCCAGGAGCAATTGTGTCTCACTACCACAAAACTCTGAGTTAGATTAAAGGCCATTTTCTCCAGCTCTTTGAAGAAGTTGAAGATTGTCTATCTATACTGAGTATAATCTCTATATATCTAAAGAACCTGATTAGTCTATTATAAATGACAAACTTAGATGACTATTAGTCTATATAATTCTCAATATCTATCTAACTTAAAGACTAAGACAATAAACGACTGTGAAACAAATGAGGACAATGACCTCCAAATATAAACAATGTACAAATAAACATTGCAGTAGGTAAATATATATCAATACACAATCATTAATAAGTATCTTAATCAGAGGTAGAAATGTACACTGTAATATGGTAAATATATACAATATATATATATCAATACAATATATGTCAATACATAAAAAATGTTTTAAACAGAGGTAGAAACATGCATGCGTACAATAGTCAATATAATTTAACTTTGTATCAATATACAAGAATCTATAGCAATGTATTTGTCTAAAAACAGTAACTCAGAATTACAAATCTATTATCCCATCATCCCTCTTTTTTTTCTTTCAAAATGATCCCTGAGCGTATAAAATTCCTCCCCCAACCCTCAATCGTATACTAATTATAATCGACCCCTAAATGATGTCCCTAAACCCAAGGGCAAGTTTTATTGGGAAAGGGTCGTCGTCCTCTAGAATTACTTCCAGCTGTCATGGGGGCGACGTTCTTTCTGGGGGATCCTGTGAAAGTGAAATGATGGTTAAATTTCAAGATCAATGTCTTTTAAAATTGCCAATAGTCTCTGAGTATTTTGTGCAGGTCTGGCCAAAATGTTGTATAAGATGTGCACCATTTCAGCTAACCAAGTTGGAACTGTCTTGTGCAGCTGGTACCAAAAGCAGGTCTTGTAGTAGCGCTATCAGTATCATGACGTCATATCAAGCAGGTGGAGTTGTTGTTATGGGGCCCCATCTTCTTCCTGGAAACTTCAAATGTCACTTCAGGAAAAACTCATTGTTCATTATGAAAAACTTAAACATTAATCATATAGACATATATAGACATATATATATATTCAATGAAAGACATGATAGATATATTCAATGAAAAGTATGATAGATATGAAGAAAAGCAAAGATGTTTTCTAAACTCATATTTCTTTCTGTCCCATATCATGGCTCTTGACATGAGACAGAAACTCCAGAAACTCTGGGTTTTTCTCTTACTAACAGGCTTGGAATTGGAGAGGGACTGAGCCAGAGTCCAACTTCAAAACCAGCTTTATAAATTTAGAAATATGGTTTAATATTACTTACACAATCCATTCAGTTGTCTTGATATTTCCTATTGGGCAGGTATTTTTCCATCTGTCAGTATCCAAACATCCAGGGTCCCTTGAATTTCTCAAAGATGAGTGTTTTCCTGTGGAGATAAAAACAGAACCCTGCCCCCATTCTATGTTTTTCTTACCACCTGTATGAATATCATCATTGTGGATGAGTTGTCATTTCTCCTTTCCAAGAGGTTTCTCCTCTTGAAATCGAAACTTTATTAATTTTGATGGTATCCACAATTTTTCTTCTCCTGTGGAAACAAGAGCAAAACCCCTTCCCCAACGTAGCACATCTCCTGGCTTCCACTGAGAGGTCAGCACATCTTTGAAATAAATCGGTTGATTTAGTTCAGCAGACTTTTCCATTATCCAATGTCTTTCTGCTGCTGTCGTTCCTTTCTCATTAGCGTTAAGAAAATTCAAGGTTAATAAAGCATTATGTAATCTATTTCTGGGGGTATTTTCAGTCCCTTTCTGTTTGTTCAGCATATCCTTTATTGTACGATTTGATCTTTCTATAACTGCCTGACCTGTAGGATTATTTGGTATACCTGTAATGTGTTTTATATTATAATAATCAAAAAAGCGTTTCATTTTCTTAGATACATATGCTGGACCATTATCTGTCTTTATTTGCGCAGGTATACCCATGATGGCCATAACTTCCAATAAATGTGTGATTACTGAATCAGCCTTTTCTGAGCTCAGGGCAGTAGCCCATTGAAAACCTGAATACGTGTCTATGGTGTGGTGTACATATTTTAATTTACCAAATTCCATAAAGTGGAACACATCCATCTGCCAGATTTCATTTCTCTTAGTACCCTTTGGGTTACTCCCTGCAGGCAACGGTGTTTGGTTATAGAAAGAACAAGTAGGGCATCTCTTTATAATGTCCTTAGCTTGTTGCCAAGTAATGGAAAATTCTTTCTTTAGGCCTATACTATTGACATGATGCTTCTTATGAAATTCCGAGGCCTGCAACACACTTCCAATCAATAATTGATCAATCTCAGCATTGCCTTGGGCTAGAGGACCAGGCAGACCTGTATGGGACCGGATGTGTGTTATGTACATCGGACAAAGCCTGTTCCTGATTATGTCTTGTACCTGGATAAACAATGAAGTCAACTCTGTGTCATCTGGTATAAATTCAGCAGTTTCAATATGCAAGATAACTCTTTCTGCATATTGTGAATCTGTAACTATATTAAGAGGTTCTTTAAAATCCCTTAGCACCATAAGAATGGCATATAATTCTGCCTTCTGGACAGAATTATAAGGGCTTTGTTCCACCTTACTCAATTCATCTGACTTGTAACCTGCTTTCCCTGATTTATTTGCATCAGTATAGAACGTACGGGCTCCAGTTATTGGAGCATCACGTACAATTCTAGGAAGAATCCAAGAAGTTCTTTTTATGAGATTAAGTCTATCACTTTTGGGATAGTTGCTATTAATTTCTCCCAAAAAGTTAGCACAAGCTCTTTGCCACGGTTCATTGTCTTCCCATAACTTTTTTATTTCTTCAGTAGTAAAAGGCACTATAATTTCTGCTGGGTCTATACCTGCTAGTTGACGAAGTCTCAGCTTACCTTTTATAATTAATTCAGAGACCTTTTCCACATAAGTTTTCAATTTTTTACTTGGTTTATTAGGTATAAATATCCACTCTAAAATAATATCTTCCCTCTGCATTAGAATCCCTGTAGGAGAAATTCTGGAAGGCAATATGACTAGGATGCAGCTAAGATTTGGGTTCACCCTATCCACATGTGCCTCCTGTAATTTTTCCTCAATCATTGTCAGTTCCTTTTCTGCTTCAGCTGTCAGTTCTCTTGGACTATTCAAATCTTTATCACCATCTAAGGTTTTGTTTAAATGAACTATTAGATCAGGTGTTATCCCAACAGCTGGTCGTAGACTGGAAATGTCTCCTAACAATCTTTGGAAGTCATTAAGAGTCTTTAACCGGTCTCTCCTAATTTGTGCCTTTTGCGTTTTAATTTTCTCTAACCCTATTCTGTAACCTAGGTAATTAATAGAATTTCCTCTTTGAATCTTTTCAGGGGCAATTTGTAATCCCCACCTAGGCAAGACTTTCTTTACTTCTTCAAACATCCTTTCTAAAGTATCTTTATTTGAATCAGATAATAAGATGTCATCCATGTAATGATAAATGATGGACTTGGGGAATTGTTTACGAATTATTTCCAATGGCTTACTTACAAAATATTGGCACAGTGTAGGACTATTGAGCATACCCTGTGGGAGGACAGTCCACTGATATCTCCTATTAGGCTGAGAATTATTATAAGTAGGCACTGTGAAGGCAAATTTTTCTCTATCCTTTTCTTGTAACGGTATAGTGAAAAAACAATCTTTCAAATCAATAACTATAAGAGGCCATCCTTTTGGTAACAGAGAAGGCAAAGGAATTCCAGATTGTAGTGGGCCCATAGGTTGAATTACTTTGTTGACAGCTCTTAGATCTGTCACCATTCTCCATTTACCAGATTTCTTTTTTACAACAAACACAGGAGAATTCCAAGGGCTGGTTGATTCTTCAATATGGTGAGCATCTAGTTGCTCTTGCACCAGCTGTTCCAATGCCTGTAGTTTATCTTCAGCTAGAGGCCATTGTTTGGTCCATATTGGCTTCTCAGTTAGCCATTTTAAAGGTAGGGCCGTTGGTACCTCTAAAGGTTTGGTATTTGCTGTATGTTCTTGTACAGCCTGAATGGCTGGTGACCTTTTTCCATAATACCTCATCATATCCTTCCCAGAATTATGAGTTCCTGGAAATACAGGAATGTTAATCTGGGTATTCCATTGCTGTAGCAGGTCACGGCCCCATAAATTTATGGCAATATTGGCTATATATGGCCTTAGTCTTCCTATTTGCCCTTCGGGCCCTATGCATTCAACCCATCTTGTGCTTTGTTTTACACGAGATAGGGTTCCAATTCCCAGGAACTGAACATCTACCTCTTGAGAGGCCAATTCGGATGCCAAGATTCTGGGGTAATGATACTTACATCCGCACCTGTGTCTAATAAGCCTTCAATAAAAGTGCCATTTATACAGACTCTTAGCTTTGGTCTTTGATCATTAATAGAAGTCTGCCAAAATATACGTTTACTCTGTCCTATTGGGTTTTTTGACTCATCCTCCACACGTAATTCTTCATTTAGACCAGTATTACTTTTTACAGCAGAAATTGGAGCTTTTAATTTTCTTGGTGAGGCACGTTCTCCACTGTGACTGGGAATGACTGGGCCACTGTTGGCTTGGGGGCCTGCGAGAGGCCCCCCAAGGAGTTTCCCGATGATATCGGATTGCCCCGTCTGTCTGTTGTTGACCTACATTCGTTGGACCAATGCCTGCCTTTACCACATCTCCTACATATACCTGAAGGCCGAGGTCTCCTATTTTTGTCATTCCCAGAAGAGATATTATTCCTAGAAATTCTTTGCCTGCAATTCCTTTGCAAATGTCCTAATTTACCACAATTAAAACACCTGGCAGTTTGATGTCTCCTCATTGCTTTGGAAATCGCTTCTCCTACCCAAGATTCATCATTATAGCTAAATGTCTCAACATTCATCGTATGCTGAATCCATTCATCCATAGGTGCTGATCTAGACTTTAAAGGCCCAATTATCTTTTTGCATTCTATGTTTGCATTCTCAAAAGCTAGAGATTCAAGAAGTATTCGTCTAGCTTCTGGGTCTGTTACCCCTATGTCCAGAGCCTTAATTAATCTTTGCAAAAAGTCAATAAAGGGTTCTCTCTGTCCCTGCCTAATTCTGGTATATGATTCAACCCTTTTTGCTGGATCTTGTATCCTATTCCAAGCATTTAAAGCTGCTTGGTGACATAGACACAGTACTTCATCGTCATAAAGAGCTTGGACCTGTGGATCAGCATATTCTCCTGCACCAAGAATTTGATCTTGGGAAACCTCAATACCTTTTGCTCTTCCTTGCTGTTCCATATGTTTGGATTCTTCTCTGAAATAAATTCCAAACATCAAGGAAGGTCCATTATCTAAAACTGCAGACACTAACTGATGGAAATCATGGGGAGTAGCTCTAGCATTAGAAGCCCAAGTCCTTATCATTTCCTTTACATATGCATTGTGCAAGCCAAAATTAACAACAGCTTGCTTAATTTCTTTCAGATCATTTATTGCTATTGGCGTCCATCTAGCTTCTCTGACTCCCTTTGAGCCTTTAGAAGTTGATGCTTTTTCAGAATTAAGTATAGGGTATGTCGCTAGAACCCTGGGTAAGCCAGTTCTAATAGCTGGTGGAGGCCTTGTATCCTGTCCTTGTGCCTCCTTCCTCTGTTCACCAGCTGCAATAATTTCCCCAATCTTTTCAAATCTTTTTATCATTGTCTCTCTTAAATCCTGAATCTCCTGACCTGTATATATTTCCAGTGATTTCACTGAGGTATCAATTTTTTGGTCCCCATTCTGCACCTGTGATTCCAAAGCTTTAATTTTTTCCTTCAAAGATAACATGTCCTCCTTAAACTTTTCTTGTATATCATGTAGATTCCCATCTTGGAGGTACATTCTGTCTGTTACCTTATCAAAACTTTGTGATAAAGTCTGAACGTCAAATTCAACAGCCTGAACCCTTTCAGGTAACTTTCTAATACCCTTGGATATGGAATCAATTTTGTCTGTCATAGTATCCACTTGTTCAGATAACCTCTGATTTTCAATAATTTTAATCCTGTCAATTAGTTGTTCATTATTAGTTCATAAAGATTCTATCATTCTTAGGAGTGCCATATTCTTCTGTTCATTATTAGTACGTAAAGATTCAATCGTTCTTAGTAGTGCCATATTCTTCCTTAATGATAGAATATGGAAAAGAAAACTGAAGGCTAGTAACAAGCAAATTAAGGTATCCCCATAATCATATAAACCTTGTATTATGTAATTCATTGTATTAGTAAATATAAATTTACTAATCCATTGTATTAGTGAAAACAAAGCAGTAAAATTTGCGTTAGAAACAAAATCTGCAATATTACCTATTATCCAGCAGGTGGCGCTGTTGCAGAGTCGCGGTGAAAACATGGTCCTGTTTCAGTGCCTTAGTAGATGTTAAAAACTGGAAAATGCAAGTTTCTCAACAAAGTAAATGTAATTAAATCAGTTCCTGAGACGGAACCAGAAACCCAGAATCCAGGGGTAGAGAAGAGCAATCTGGAAGCCGCTTATGCCTCCACGTGACAGAGTCACCCTGAGGGGTTGCAGCTTTCAGCAACAGCATGCTCTGGTTCGTGCCACTTAAGAGCTGTACTTGCAAGGGAGATTTAAAAATGACTCAGAAAAGAGCAAACCACGCGGCCAGAGACTACGTGGGCCTGTGGAGTTTAAATCCACGTGGGGAGTCCAAGGCCGCTGGTGGCTGAGGAAGGGGAGGGCTCCCGCCAAGCCGAACTAGAGCCCACCAAGCCCGCGGCCGCCAAGCCCGCAGCCGCCAAGCCGAACTTGGGGCCGCCAAGCCGAACTCGCGGCTGCGAGTGGGGAAAGGAGAGGTTCTAAAACCAAACGTTGGGTGCCAAAATGAAGGCGTAAGTCACAAACAATGCCACACCAATTCGGGGTTATGATTATTAGGGTGGTATTTATTTAAAGGGGAAAAACTTACAGATCACTGTCCCAGGCAACAGCCCTCTTCGCAACCAGGAAAGGAGTCTAGTCGCAGGCGGAGCAGGAAGTGAAGAGAGAGAGAAGAGGGAAGTGGCCGCTTTTTTAAAGGGAGAGAAACCACGCCCCAGTGGGCTGGTACCTCAGCGGTGATAGGCTGGAGGAGTGGGAGGACCTCCCGCAACACTGGGCCATGCTCTCCGTACATCAGATTGACTATGAGAGAGGTCGCAGTAACAATCCGTGAGCAAAGCAAAAGATGCTGGGAAACCAGACGCCTACTTCACCCGACATATAAAACTGGACCCCAACTAGAGTGAAGACTTGCTGTGGTTTGGATGATGGTCCTCAAAAGCTGACGTGCTAATGACTTTGTCCCTAGAGTGGTACTGTGATGTATGTGGGGCTCATGGACAACCTAGGTCATGGTGGGGCAGAGGTGCCACCGAAGGGCATTGTGGGACCCTGGCATCTTCCTGACCTCTTAGGAGGGCGGTCGTTCCCTCTGCTCTGTGCTTCTATTAGGATATGCTACCCTTGTTAGAGACTGAATGCAGTGAGCCATCTGATGCTAGATCAGAGCCTTCAGAATTATGAGTCCAAATACCTCAGCTTCTCTCTCTTGAATAGCCTGTAACTCACTATGTAGACTAGATTGGCCTTGAACACACAGAGAACCACTTGCCTCTGTCTCCTGGGTGCTGGCAATAAAGGTGTGTGCCACCACAGTCTTGTTTCTTTATATATTAATTATCTCAGACATTTTCTTATAGTAACATGAAGCCAGTTAATAAACATTTAAATGTAATAGATAAAACTGTGATGATGATAAAAACTTCCATAGCAAAACTGAAAACTCTGGAAACAAAGCTTAGGTCTAAATTGGCGGATCTGGTTCCGTCGGATGTAGCCGTGTGTCACTCACGGACACTATGGGCAAAGGTGACAAAGGAAGAGAGCACCTTGGTGATGTATGAGGGTCAGCAGACTCTGCTATTCCTGGGACTCTCATAGGCCTGGCCACACTGCGGAGGCAGAACCAGGCCATCTTTGTGAGTTCAAGCCAGCAAGGGCTGCACAGAGAAAGGCTGTCTCAAAAAAGAAAATGCAAAATGATTTACTAAAGATGAACCATCGCAGTAGAGGAATTGACCCTGAACTCACTGGTATTCAGGAACATGCTAGTCACACCAGCATCAAGATTCTAATCTCTATAAGCAAAACCAGAAGTAGGTTCTGCCCAGGTTGGAAGAGGTGTGGAAATACATAAACACTCAGGAATCTTTGGTGGACTTGTGGAAAGGGGAAGACTTTCTGGAAAAAATTTACTTTGACAAATCATATTTGCTCATATTCCCTGGTAGAGACTTTCCATCTGGCAATAGCCTAAGACATTCTGAAGAGCCATTCAGTGCAGCTTTGGGGGCTGGCCAGGGGCTGGAGGGCTCGCGGGCAGCGGTTAGAAACCTTTCCTATTCTGCCTGTTTTCAGTCTGTCTCACTCGTCTCTTCCTCTCTGCTCCCCTTTTCCCCCTCCTCCCAGTCTCTTTGATTTTTAGAGGGGATGGTCTCACTAGATAGCCTCAATTTGTCCAGAACTCATTGCACAGTTTAGGCTTGTCTCAAACTCATGAGGTAGCCCAGGCTAACCTTAATGTTTTTGATCCTTCTGCCTCAGTTTCCCAAGTTCTGGGATTACAGGCATGCACCACCATGGATGAAAATTTTATTTTAATTTATTGCTGTCTTCCTTGTTGGCTTACTACTTAAAAGTCTTTATTTTGTCGTCTGCCTGGTGCTCCAGGTTTGAGCACGTTCATAGCTGTTTGCAGCCCATCTTTAAGGGTTGTTACATCAGCATCCTTAGGATTAGGACTCAAACAGTGCAGTTCTAGCTTCATTCTCTTTATCACACATTTTCCCTCTACATAGTAGAACAACACAATATGTGATCATTGTGTTGTTTAAACAGTCAACGCCTTTTAAACATGGATACCTTGGAAAGATTGCTTGAAGAAATAAAGATACTTTTACCTAAATGGGGATTGCAGATTGCTCCTGAAAAGATTCAGAGGGGAGATTCTGTTAATTATTTAGGTTATAAAATAGTTTTGCAAAAAATTAAGACACAAAAGGCACAAATTAGGAGAGATTGCCTCTTAATGACTTTCAAAGACTGTTAGGAGACATTTCCAGTCTACGACCAGCTATTGGAATAACACCTGATCTAATAATTCATTTAAACAAAACCTTGGATGGTAATAAAGATTTAAACAGTCCCAGAGAATTAACAGCTGAAGCAGAAAAGGAACTGACAATGATTGAGGAAAAATTACAACAGGCACATGTGGACAGGGTGAATCCAGAGCTCGATTGTATTCTCGTCATACTACCATCAAAAATTTCTCCTACAGGAATTTTAATGCAGAGAGATGCTATTATCTTGGAATGGATCTTTATACCACATAAACCAAGTAAAAAACTGAAAACTTATGTGGAGAACGTATCTGAGTTAATTATAAAAGGCAAGTTGAGACTTTGTCAACTAGCAGGCATAGACCCAGCAGAAATTATAGTGCCTTTCACTGCTGATGAACTAAAGAAATTATGGGAAGATAATGAACCATGGCAAAGAGCTTGTGCTAATTTTTTGGGAGACATTAATAACAATTATCCAAAAAGCAAGAGGCTTAACTTCATAAAGAGAACTTCTTGGATTCATCCTCGAATTGTCCGTGATGCTCCAATAACTGGAGCCTGTACATTTTATACTGATGCCAATAAATCAGGGAAGGCAGGTTACAAATCAGAAGACTTGGGTAAGGTGGAACAAAGTCCTTATGATTCTGTCCAGAAGGCAGAATTATATGCCATTCTTATGGTGCTAAGGGATTTCAAAGAACCTATTAATATAGTCACTGATTCACAATATGCAGAAAGAGTTATTTTACATATTGAAACTGCTGAATTTATACCTGATGATACAGAACTAACCTCATTGTTTCTCCAGGTTCAAGATGATCAGGAACAGGCTTTGCCCTATGTACATAACACACAACCGATCCCATACGGGTCTACCAGGTCCTCTAGCACAAGGTAATGCAGAAATTGATCAATTATTGATTGGCAGTGTGCTACAAGCCTCTGAATTTCATAAAAAACATCATGTTAATAGCAAAGGTTTGAAGAAAGAATTTTCAATTACATGGCAACAAGCTAAGGAGATTGTAAAGAAATGCCCTACTTGCTCTTTCTATAACCAAACGCCACTGCCTGCAGGGGCTAATCCAAAGGGCACCCAAAGGAATGAAATCTGGCAGATGGATGTGTTCCACTTTGCAGAATTTGGCAAATTAAAATATGTTCATCACACCATTGACACTTATTCAGGCTTTCAGTGGGCGACTGCTTTAAGTTCAGAAAAAGCTGATTCAGTAATCACTCATTTATTAGAAGTCATGGCTATCATGGGTATACCTACACAAATAAAGACGGATAATGGTCCTGCTTATGTCTCTAGGAAAATGAAACGTTTTTTTGATTATTACAATATCAAGCATGTTACAGGTATACCATACAATCCTACAGGTCAAACAGTCATAGAAAGATCAAATCAAACTATAAAGGATATGTTGAACAAACAGAAAGGGGTGGAAAACACCCCCATAAATAGGTTACATAATGCTTTGTTAACCTTGAATTTTCTCAACGCTAATGAGAAGGGAACAACAGCTGCAGAAAGACATTGGATAATGGAAAAGTCTACTGAACTAAATCAATCAGTTTATTTCAAGGATGTGCTGACCTCACAATGGAAGCCAGGAGATGTGCTGCGTTGGGGAAGGGGTTTTGCTCTTGTCTCCACAGGTGAGGAAAAATTGTGGATACCGTCAAAATTAATAAAGGTTCGGTTTAAAGATGAGAAGCCACTTGGAAAAGATAAATAACAATTCTTTCATAAGGATGGCGAGCATACTGATGGTAAGAAATACAGATAGGTTGGAGGCAGGGTTCTTTTCTTGTCTCCACAGGAAAATACCCATCTTCAAAGAAATTAAGGGACCCTGAATATTTGATTACTGATGGATGGACACATTTTGTAAGTATTAATTTATATATATATATATATACATATGTATGTCTTATTAAACATTTCTTTATAAATACGTAGAGCTGGTTTTGAAGTTGGACTCTGGCTCAGTCCCTCTCCAATTCCAAGCCTGTTAATAAGAGAAAAACCCAAAATTTCTGGAGTTTCTGTCTCATGTCAAGAGCCATGATATGGGACAGAAAGAAATATGAGTTTAGAAAACATCTTTGCTTTTCTCCATATCTATCATACTTTTCATTGAATATATCTATCATGCCTTTCATTGAATATATATATGTATGTTTATATGATTAATGTTTAAGTTTTTCACAATGAACAATGAGTTTTTCCTGAAGTGACATTTGAAGTTTCCAGGAAGAAGATGGTGCCCCAAAACAACAACTCTACCTGGTTGATATGACGTCATGATACTGATAGCTCTACTATAAGACCTGTTTTGGATACCAGCTGCACAAGACGATCCCAACTTGGTTAGCTGAAATGGTGCACATCTTGTACAACATTCTGGCCAGACCTCCACAAAATACTCAGAGAGTATTTGCAATTTTAAAAGACATTGATTTTGAAATTTAACCATCATTTTACTTTCACAGGATCCCCCAGAAAGAACGTCGCCCCCATGACAGCTGGAAGTAATTCTAGAGGACGACGTCCCCTCTCCCAGTAAAGTTTGCCCTTGGGTTTAGGGACATCATTTAGGGGTTGGGAGGTTGGGGGAGGAATTTTTTAAGCTCAGGGACCATTTTGAAAAAAAAAAGAGGGAATGATGGCATAATAGATTTATAATTGTGAGTTACTGCTTTTAGACAAATATATTGGTATCGATTCTTGTATATTGATACAAAGTTAAATTATATTGACTATTGTATGCATGCATGTTTCTATGTCTGTTTAAAACATTTTTATGTATTGACATATATTGTATTGATATTTATATTGTATATATTTACCATATTGCAGTGTACATTTCTACCTCTGATTAAGATACTTATATATTGTTTGTGCATTGATATATATTTTACCATATTGCAATGTATATTTGTACATTGTTTATATTTGGAGGTCATTATCCTCATTTGCTACACAGTTGTTTATTGTCTTAGTCTTTAAGTTAGATAGATATTGAGAATTATATAGATTAATAGTCATCTAAGTTTGTCATTTATAATTAGACTAATCAGGTTCTCTAGATATATAGAGATTATACTCAGTATAGATAGATAATCTTCGACCTCTTCAAAGAGCTGTAGAAAATGGCCTTTAATCTAACTCAGAGTTTCGTGATAGTGAGACACAATTGCTCCTGGCAACACCGCTCTATTCCCGAGAGAATGTTGAGCACCAAAGACAGTCCATCTGGAGCCTTTCTATTTGGCAGAACTGGCCTTTGGGCAAAGAAATGCCCATACCTCAACCACTGACAGAGATACAGAGCGTGCATCAATGGATAAAACAGGACTGTCATATCCTGCCAAGACAGGGTAAGATAGTTTTGAAAAGTTCCTTGCCTTTAATAATGGTATGTCAGTTATGTTAGGCCTTAGCCAAAATTGGTTGACTCAACGTTGCAAACGAGACTTTGGGCCCAGGTAGTCAGTTGTCTCTGTCAGTTGTTGCAGATTTTGGAAATATCTCGTTTGTTGAGTAGTGTTCATTCCCTTCTCAGATCTTTGATGGAGTTGAAGATTATATAATTGTAGTTACCCTCTACATTATTTGGACTCCTTGAGATAGAATGTTTAGCAAAGCATTTGTTCTCAATATTGTTTGTTATATTTATTATTTGTTGTTATTGTATATAGTTATATTTGGTTTAGTTCTGTCTATTTTAGACAAAAATGGGAGATGTAAGGATAAGTCCCGCCCCTTAGGGGGCGTGTTCGCCTCGGGCTAATGTTGGCCTATAAATTTGGCAAGCATGCTCCCAGTCGTCCCTTTTCTGCTTTCCTGGTCTCCGCGGGAACGGTGGTTCTGTAAGTCTGTTTCGCCATTAAAGCTATATATATTTTTACAATCTGTCTGCATTATTTACCCCATTACAGATCACTTATAGACATTTACCAAAACACACAAAACTCATCCTTCTGATCATTATTGCTTGTAACAGTAGGCATGGGGCTTCCTAATTGTCCTGACGAGGCACGTTCTCTGCAGTAACTGGAAATGACTAAACCATATTTGTCATGGGGGCCTATGAGGCCCCCCTCTCACGTTTCCCGTCTGTATCAGGTTGCCTTGTCTATCTCTTGTAGATCTGCATTCATTCGTCCAGTGTCTGCCTTTCCCATATCTTCTACATAAACCTGAAGGTTGAGTCCTCCTATTTCTGTTTTTTCTAGAAGATGCATTATTATTAGTTCTGAAAATCCGTTGTCTACAATTCCTTCTCATATGACCTGTTTTGCCACAATTAAAACATTTGGTATTCTGGTGTCTCCTTTTACCATTGGAAATTGCTTCTTCTACCCCATGCTTCAGTGCCATAGTCAAATGTATCAACATTCAGTGTATGCAAGACCCATTCTTCCAAGGGTGCTGATCTGATCTTTAAAGGCCCCAAGATCCTTTTGCATTCCACATTTGCATTTTCATAAGCCAAAGACTCAATCATTATACATCTTGCTTCTGGGTCAGATATCCCTATTTGTACAGCTTTACTTAGTCTTTGTAAAAAGTCACAAAAGGGTTCTCTCTGACCCTGTTTAACTCTGACAAATGATTCCATTCTCTGTCAGGGTGGGGTGCACAGACTCATGCAGGGCCGATTCAGCTATCTGAACCCTTCAGGAGTCCCGTTTGCCGACTTTCTAGCAAGCGCAAGGAAAAATCGCGTCAGCTGCTTCTGCCGCTGTAGTCGGGCAGAGCGGACCGGCAAGGAGCTGTGCTGAGAGGGTACAATCTGCATGGAGGGAGAGGCCTCCAAGGGGGGGGGGCTCTGGTTCCCAGTGGTTGCCACCCAGGAGGCTCTGATTTGGAGCGAGTATCCGAAAATCCTCACGGGGCACCAAACTGTAAGTGGCTTAATAACCAGGCTAGCTGAATATGAAACAGCAAATTTTAATGAAGGGATAGCTTACAACACCAGGGATCCAGTGATGAGCAGGAGATACAAAAAAGAGAGCGGCAGGGCTCACGCCCACCAGATTTATACGTAAACATTAGCCCGAGGCGTACACCCCCCCAATGGCCTGGGCTATCCCTACTTGACGATGTGTTGCTGTCAGTGTTAATAAAAAGCTGATTGGCTGATGGCTAGCCAGGATTTTCAGGGTAGAGAAAATGCTGGGAAAAGTAGGGTGGAGTCTGTGGAGATAAGAGCAGACACAAAGAGAAGCAAGATGAATGTACTGTGTTGAAAGAAGGTACTGCCATGTGACAGAGGGGAGCTAAGAAATATGGGTTAATTTAAAATGTAAGAGTTAGCTAGTGACCAGCCTGAGCTATTGGCCAAGAATTTATAATTAATAGTAAGTCTCTTAATGGTTATTTGGGAGCAGCTGCCAAGACCCAGAAAGGTCTACCTACATACAAGGTGGTTCAAATTATCCATAACTTCAGTTTCAAGAAATCTAGTGCCCCCTTCTGGCCTCTGCAGGTACCATGAAGATACATGATACACATACACACAGGCAGGCAAGCATTTACACATATAAAATAAAATTAAACAAATTTCCTTTTTTAATGATAAAAACAATTCAAAAAATTGAGTTGTCTACAGAAATTACACGGAGGCTGGACAAGTCTACTCCGGGCAATGTGTAGAAGATGCCTGAGGAGATCTATAGTATACACAACAGCTCCCTAAATAAACAATGATAAATAAATTGCTAGAACCAGAGAGTACTTTAGTTAACACAGTTGTAGTGGTTTGAAAGAGAATGGTTCCCAAAGGGAGTGGCACTATTAGGAGGTGTGACCTTGTTGGAGAAAGTGTGTCACTGTGGGGGAGGGGTGTTTAAGGTTTCCTTTGCTCAAATTTTTCTCAATGTGTGACTGTCAATTGGCTTCTGTTGCCTACAAGAGGTAGCATCTCAAATCCAGCACCACATCTGCCTGCACTCTGCCATGCTCCTGTCATGATTGTTGCTCTTTCTGCAGGGTTGGAGAGAAAACACGAGATGCACGGCGGTCCCACGTGGGTGAACTTTAATGAGGGGGGTGATGACAGGTGAGGGACGGGGTGAAGAGACGAAAGGAAAAAAGGGTGAGTTATGGCGTTCCCCGTTTTTAAGTGGGGATCCAGGTGCATCTGGGAAAATGTCCTGCGCATGCGTGGCTTTCCGTCGAACAGGGATTTGTAGTCCAATGTGATGCTGTGTCCTCTACTGCTTCTGGGAACTGTAGTCCAATGATCCTTCTGCGCATGTGCGGCCTTGTCTCCAAAAGGAACAGCATTTCATCCTTTTGGTTTTATTAAAAAAGACATGGGGGGGGGGTTGAGGATCTTAACGGGTAGGGAATGGGGGCGTAGCCCGGTCTCTCATGACTGCTTCCTGCTGGCTTTGGGTGTCGAGGGATCCGGGGAGTGTCCGATCGTTCTGATGATGTTTTGTTGATTATGTCCTGTCCGCTGGTGTTTTGAGGTGACTGATTGAAGAAATTGCATCTGTCTGGCTCTTGAGTAGCTGAGTCATTGTTAAGATGCTGGAAAACAAAAGTCGCATTAGTAGAGAAAGAAAATTAAAGGGGAGAGGAGGTTCGGGAAATTAAAGGGGAGATTTGGGGTGGGGGGCTTTAGGAGGTCTGGGGTTAAGAATGATAAAAAATTAAATGGTACTTATTCTGTTAATTGAATGGTACCTATTCTGTTAATGATCCGTTTGTGTTTACTTCGTTCAGGTGGGTTGGGCTGGTGTCTTGGAGCTTAAAGAAAATGTCTTAAAAGAAATAGATTTTAACCGTATATTCCTTAACATTTTAGGGGTCACTGCTGTAGTCAGTGACGAACCTGCTATGTCAAGAAACTTTGTTAAGAATTTGCTTACCACCTGAACCTTTGGCTCCGTGTTTGATGATGATTTCTGTAACAACAGCTAAATGGTTATTCAGGAATTTAGAAAAGGGAGGGTGTGTTAACACAGGAGAATTTAAGTGAAGGATGGGACCACTGTTTCCCTTAGACTGGAGTAGAGGGGGCTGAACCTGGTGTCCTTTGGAACTTAAGAGAACAAAGGTCCTGTCTGAGTTACCGTGTATGGAGGATTATCTTGAGCAGTGGAGATGAACGGTTTAAGATGTGACAGGTGAATCCAGTGAGGAATTCCTTCAAGCTTGGCAGCCGTGGGAGTTAGAAGAATTACTCTGAGGGGACCCTGCCATTTAGGGGAAAGGGGTGAGGGGCGCTGGCCTGGAGGTGAGAGTAATACCTCATCTCCTATTTTAACCGGTGGTGGACATGTATTAGCACATGGTTGGGGTAATGAGTGATCTGTGAAGTCCCATAGTAGCAAGCGAAGGTGGAAAAGGAGGGGAGTGAGCACGTGATCAGGAAGGGGAGAGGTTCCCGATGGGAGGCGGGGGGTTAAAACCGGCCGCCCATACATGAGTTCGAAGGGTGAAATGAAAAGGGGGCCCTTTGGGAGAGCCCGAAGCCTGAGAAGAGCCAGAGGCAGAAGCCTTACCTAGTCGAGGTGAAGTTCCTGTGACATTTTTAACAAGGGCATCCTTTAAAGAGCAGTTAGTCCGTTCTACCTTACCTGAAGACTAAGGGTGGTACGGTATGTGGAAATTCCAAGGGATTCCAAGCGCCCTAGACAGATTTTGAGAAATCTGGGAAGTAAACTCTGGGCCATTATCTGACTGAAGAGAAGTTGGAAGTCCAAACCGGGGAATAATCTCTCAGAGAAGAACATCAGAGACTGTCTGGGCTCTCTTGTTAGAGGTGGGGAAGGCTTCAACCCACCCAGACATTGTATCCACCAAAACCAGGAGATATTTAATTTTCTTGACTGTGGGCATATGAGTAAAATCCAGCTGCCAGTCAGTTCCCAGAAGGGAGCCCCTGGCCTGGTGAGTAGGGAAAGGAAAGCTATGGTATTTGGCCCTGGGATCTGACTTTTGGCAGATCTGACAGGAGGAAGTGGTAGCTTTGAGGAACCTGATATCCTCAGGTGTGGGTTTGATATGTGTTTTTACAAAATGAAGTAGGGCTTTTTCATTGGGATGAAAAAGCTGGTGCAGGTAGGACAGGATCTGTTGGAGGTGTCTGTGAGGTTGTAGGCTGTGCTGTAAGGACTCCCTGAGGTAACTGAGGCAGGTCTGAGCTAAGTGCTGCTGTCTTAGCTGCTCTGTCAGCCCGGTTATCTCCCTTGGAGACAATAGAACTGTCAGATTGATGAGACCGGCAGTGAATAATTCCTATAGCTTTAGGGAGATGGGAAGCTTTTAGTAAGTCCATAATATGTTCTGAGTTAGTAATAGATCCTCCCTTCGTTGTGAGAAGCCCGCGCTCCTTCCAGATGGCCGTGTGAGACAGCAGGATATGAAACGCATATTTAGAATCTGTGTAAACATTTAAAGATTGTCCCACGGCTAACTGAAAGACATGGGTGAGAGCTATCAGCTCAGCCTGCTGGTTACTGGTTAGTAGTATGAGCATGGAGTGCCTTTGCCTCGACTATCTCTGTGTCTGACACTATGGCATAACCTGCTCTGCGGGTCCCGTCACATAGAAAGGAGCTGCCATCCGTGTACCAGGTATGAGTAGCCTGGGACAGGCTGCCCTCCTGTATATGTGAGGGGTGGGGCAGTAGATCCTCTAGGATCTCAATGCAGGAATGGGATGGGGAATCATTAACATTAGGTTGAGATAGAAGGTTTGAAATATTAAGGGATGGGCAGCATTGAAATGTGAGACTTACATCTTCCACCAGCACCACCTGAAGGGAAAGAACTCGAGAAGAGGGTAGGGTCTGTAGGCCTTGTAGGTTAAGAGGTTGGACAGGTTATGATGAGAGAAAACCGTAGGGGGTGCTCCGAAGGTTAGTTTTTTTGACTCATGAATAAGAAGTTCAGCAGCCACCAAAGCATGTATGCACGGTGCCCAGCCCCGAGTGGTGAGGTCCATCTTCTTTGACAGGTAAGCTACAGGTGCGAAGGAGGGTCCCAGTTGATGGCCTAAGACCTCCAGGGCATAGCCCTCCTTTTCTACTACGTAAAGAGAAAAGGGGGGGGGGGTTAAATCTGGAAGATGGAGAGCTAGGGCTTGGATAAGGGCCTGTTGGAGTCTCTGGAAAGGTTTGGTGATGGGGTGGAGACGGGGCTCATGCAGAGAGCTGAGAGCTGCTTCATATAGGGGGTGGGCAAGAAGGGAGAAGGAGGGGATCCAAGAACGCAGGAAACCAGCCACTCCCAGGAATGATAAAACCTCTTCTTTGGTGGAAGGAACTGTAAGAGATTGAATTAGTTTTTTTCTGTCCAGAGTGATAGCCTTTTGGGTTGGGGTTATGGTTAATCCCAAATATGTTACCTGAGTGGTGAACAATTGAGCCTTAGAAGGTGAGACTCTATAGCCCTTTTTGGATAAGAAATTTAATAAGGCGGCGGTGTCAGTCCTGCTAGTCTCCAAAGAGGGGCTACACAGCAGGATGTCATTGACATAGAGTACCAGTTTTGATTTAAGGAGGGACAGTGAGAGCAGATCAGAGGCCAGAGCCTGGCTAAAGAGGTGTGGGCTGTCCCGGAATCCCTGAGGGAGAACGGTCCAGGTTAGTTGTGTGGAGAAATTAGTGTCAGGATCTGTCCAGGTGAAGGCAAAGATGTTTTGAGATTGAGGGCTGAGAGGAATAGAGTCTTGAGGTCTAAGACTGAGAAGTGGGAGGTTCCTGGAGGGATGTTAGACAGAAGGGTAAGGGGATTAGGTACAACTGGGTTTAGAGGAACAACAGCAGAATTAATGAGCCGGAGGTCCTGAACCAAACGATAAGTCCCGTTAGATTTTTTTGACAGCCAGTATAGGGGTGTTAAAGGGAGAAGAGGTGGGGCAGAGCAGCTCCTTTCTCAAAAGGTCAGAGATTATGGGTTTTAGTCCTCTGAGGCTTTGGGAAGAGAGGGAGTACTGAGTTTGGGTGATATATTTGATGGGATTTTTTAACTGAATAACAACAGGGGAATGGTGTTTAGCGACAGCGGGATTTTGGGTGTACCACACGAGAGGGTCCACTTGGGAGGCTGGAAGAGGAAAGGGTGTGTTAGTATCAGATCGCAGGGCCAGGAGAAGAAGCAGCTGTGTCACTGACAAATCTGGAAAAAACGCGAGTGGGGAGTGAGAAAGAAATGGAGGCTCCCAACTTGGACAGAAGATCTCTTCGCAAGAGTGGGACTGGGCAGATTGGTAAAACTAGGAATGAATGAGTGAGACAAATACCTCTAAACACACAATTGAGAGGTGGAGTTTGGTGAGGTAAATAAGGCTGTCCCTCTACCCTGACAATAGGGGGATTTGAGGGAGAGATTGGTCCCCAGAATTCCCTTAGAACCGAATACGTTGCTCCGGTGTCCAAGAGAAACGAAATGAGGCATCCCGACACTGTGAGAAGTACCCGTGGCTTCTGGTTGCAGATGGGCGTGGCAGTCGGGTTGTCGATGGAGGAGCCCGGGAACCTTCAGTCTTCCAGGGCCAACCCCAATAGGTCAACCTGGGAATCCTCTGGGTCCGTTGCCCCCATGTCATCGAACGCACGAGGACAGTCTATGGACCAGTGACCCTCCCTGTGACACCTTGGACAGGGGCCTCTTGGGCTACAATGAGGATTAGGGCACCCCTTGGCCCAGTGACCTGTCTTACCACACTTGAAACATGGGCCTGATGACTCACGCACCCCGGGAGGTGGGAGTGGGGCAACACGAACAGGACGGGTCAAGTTGTCACTTTGGCTGACCGGGCGGGTGCGGTTATCACGTGGCAATGATTACGAGCCTTATCATTCCTCGCGTGGTACACCTTGAAAGCCACTTCCAGGGCCTGTGCCTGTGGGGTTAGGGAACCCTTCTCCAAATGTCTGAGCTTGGTCTTGATGTCTGAGTAGCACTGGTTGAAGAAGTGGGTCATCAGGAGCTGTCTGCCCTCAGGGGATTCTGGATCCATGTTTGTGAACTGTAACATAGCTTTAGTAAGGCGGTCTAGAAATGCAGAAGGATTTTCCTTAGTGTCCTGAAAAATTTCTGCAAGTTTAGAATAGTTTACTGGTTTAAGAGCAGCCTTGCAGAGCCCTATCATGAGGCAAGTTAAGAACCGGTCTCTGGCCAAAATGCCACCAGGGTTGTTATAGTCCCAGTGGGGTTCCTGGTCTGGTACCGCCTCTGCCCCCAGAGGATGGGAGGCTAGGGTTTGGTGAACTTCATCAGCATGCTGTCTGGCCTGTTCCCAGACCCGCCTGTGCTCCTCGGGAAGTAAGTTATTAGACAAGATCATAAAAATGTCATGGTAAGTTAGGTTGTACGATTGGGTTATATATTGAAATTCCTTTATGAAGTTGGTGGGATCCACTGTGTACGACCCAAGTAATTTAGAAATGTGTGAAAGCTCTGATAAGGTGAACGGGATGTGGACTCTCATCAAACCGTCTGCACCGGCCACCTCCCACAACGGCAGAATGGCAGCAGGCTTGGCTTGACCAGGATCAGACTCCGCGGCAGCACACGAGCCTGTGAGCGGAGGGGTGAGAGAAGGTGCAAGGCGGCGGGTGGGAGGGGAGCCCAGGGGGGCTTTGGAAGATCGAGGGGGAGGTGTAGGGCGGGAGGGGGATAGGGAAGAGTCCGAAGAAGCTTCCAGCTGCCTGTGTGACCTGCGGTGGGGGGGGCGGGGGGAATGAGGAGAAGCTTCCAGCTGCCTGCGCAATCTGCTGCGGGAGAAATAGGGTGAAGCTGAGTTGGAAGGACTAGGCGAGGCCCTTGTAGATCTGGAATGGGAGTTTCTTGGGGACCTAGAAGGAGAACGGTTAGGTAACCTGGAAAAAGATTTACGCGGGACTCTGTTGGAGGGGCTAGGCAAGGCCCTTGCAGATCTGGAACGGGACTTTCTTGGGGACCTAGAAGGAGAACGGTTAGGTGAGTCCTTCCTGTGCCTAGAAGAAACCTTGGAGGAAAGAGGAATAGGTGAGCTGTCACTTGACCGGGCAGAGCAGGAGAGGGTGGCCCCTCGAGGCCGGGGGTGGGGGGGTGGAGGTTCGTCCGCGGAGTCCATGGCAGGAGCAGAGGGTTCCTGGAGGAATGGAATTGCTAAGAACATGTGGGCAGGTGAACAGTGAGCAGCAGCGGAGGGGTCAGTTTTGAGGGCCATGTAAAAGAAGGCCATGATATACATCATTTCTTTCCATTTAGCTGAATGGTGACAAAAGTTAGCTAGCTCCCATAAAATATTGGGGTCGAAAGAGCCATGACAGGGCCATTTAAAATTTCCCTGTAAAGAATATCTTGGCCATGTCTTTGAGCAAAGACGGATGAGTGTAGATAACTTAACAGAAGGAATTAGGGCGTGAGGTTGAAGAGCTTCCAAAATTTGTCCCAGGGGAGAGGACGGGGGAACTGTTTTTGAAGGCTTAGCACCCATGGCTAGAACCGTGAAAATATCCACAAAAGGCACCTAGAAGATGCCACGAACACTGGCAAGGCTCTGGACACCGGCATCCAAGTGACCAGAGGGCAGTGCTAGTAGCCTGGCTGAACCAAAACCAGTCAGTCTGAAAGGCCGCCCGTTGCAGTCAAGGCGCTCATACTGTAATGAGCCCATATGTAAAGAGGACAGAAAAAAGATCAGAAGAAGAGGTGAGAACTGGAAGCTCCGAGCTTCCAGGCGTGGACAAAAACACAGGTCCATTCGAGGGTGGAAGGCCGGGGGGGGGGGGGGGGGGGGGGGAGCCGGGAGCTCAACCGAACGATCTCCGGGTGAGAGGGGACGGTAAGCCAACCCAGGTGAACTCACAAATTAGCCGCTGTAGGTCACAGAAGGCTGCGTTAAGTGGAACACATGGTCGTAGGTTGTCAGTCCTGACCTTGTCCCGGGAGGCCCCGAGCTCCAGGAGGCGCCAAACTCGGAGCCTCGGCCTCAGGTGGAAATACCGGGATGAAAAGGTCCCCCGAGTAGATGGCACCAACTGTTGTTCTTTCTGCGAGGTTGGAGAGAAAACACGAGATGCACGGCGGTCCCACGTGGGTGAACTTTAATTGGGGGGTGATGACAGGTGAGGGACGGGGGTGAAGAGACGAAAGGAAAAAAGGGCGAGTTATGGCGTTCCCTGTTTTTAAGGGGGGATCCAGGTGCATCTGGGAAAATGTCCTGTGCATGCATGGCTTTCCGTCGAACAGGGATTTGTAGTCCAATGTGATGCTGTGTCCTCTACTGCTTCTGGGAATTGTAGTCCAATGATCCTTCTGCGCATGTGCAGCCTTGTCTCCAAGAGGAACAGCAATGATGATGGACCAAACTTCTGAAACTCTAAGTGAGCCATCCCAATTAAATGTTTTCTTTGTAATAGTTGCCTAGGAACACAATTTTAGACTACCCCAAAGAGCATGTTCCAGTGTGACAACAGTTTTAGGCATCTTCATAGTAACATAACAAAGAAAATCATAGATCAAGATACTTTAAAAACGTTTTGGTAGGAACATCAGGTAGATGGATCACATCAAATTGGGGAATTTAATTTACCTAAAAGTCACAAGGATATTAGGCTCACACACAAATGCAGAGAATGAAAGATTTAGGGAATTGATGATAGCCAAGACAATTTAGCTCTGGACCTACAGCATTCGACTCTGCGATCATTGAAGTTTTAGTCACCTAATCAGCCTTATTCACCTCCCAGGAAGTGAGTCTTCCTTGCCTGAAGCCTCACTCCAACCTGATTGAAAGTCCCTGCTTCTGCATCCTGAATTGAAGCAGTATACATGATGTCTCTGAAGTGAGTGTCAAAGCTTCACAGCAGATCAGACAGATACTGAGAACTTTGGGACTGCTGGGGAAGGGTTAAAGAGCTACTCCACTCAAGTTTGTTATTTTAGATGACTTCAAGATGGTCACCATCAATTTAAAGGACAGGAAGGGAGTAGGCAGGTCCTAGAAGTCAATCTAGAAAATTCCAAAACTCTGATTAGATAAGGTAACTACACATGGAGAGGTTGAGTGGCAAACACAGAAAACATCCTTTATGTTTGTGAAGAATTTGTATTGCCAACAGAAACTCATGCCTGGCCTTTGATGAAGCTCTGACGCTAATCCCCAGGGTCATTGCTCTGAATCTGAGGAAACAGGAAGTGGGGAATTGGCCTTGGAGGATAACACAAGAGGCAGAACTTCCTGGATCCAGAACCAGAGTAGAGTAAACAGAAGACAGGGTCACCCACTATCTCCTCTTCTCTTGTACCATGTGGATGAGGACATGAGGTCATGTCCCATGGGGATAATATAGAGAAAGAACCAGGTTCCTGAATGAATACATGGAGAGAGAAATTAATTCCATCTTTACTGAGCCATATTGGATTATAAATTGGCCTCTTTGTGTGTGTGTGTGTGTGTGTGTGTGTGCATGTGTACACATGTATGTGGGTGTTCATGTATGTGTGTGTATATTGGTGCAGGTTGGCATGTGTGCATATGTGTGTGGAGGCCAGAAGTCAACCTTGAGTCTTGTTTGCCAGAGGCTGTCCACTATATTTGGAGACCAAATCTGTTGTTTGCCTGGAGCCCAATCTGGCTGAGCTAGAGGCTGTGTAGGCAGGCCATCGAGCAGAGCCCTCCAGAGCTGTGTGTCTCTACCTCCCAGTGCTGGGGTTATGAGCATGTGCCACTGTACTTCACCAAGTTCCACTCTTTTATGTGGGTCTGGGGATCCAACTCAGATCCTCACACTTGCACAACAAGCTCTTGACTCAACTGAGTCATCTTCCTTGCCCTGGGGCCTTTATATAGTGGCCTAACTAAATAATAAAGGTTTGAGACTGGAACTTTTCCTTCTCCAGTAAGTCTATCCTCCCAAGAGACTTAGAGAAATGACAATGCTCTTGTTCTGATGGTTCAGACTAAAATTTAAAGACTTCCTTGTTTTTGTCATCTATTAAGTGCCCACGATCAAACCCAACATTGCATTTATGATTTAGGCTGGTGTTTCCAAGTCATGGAGTAATCTTTGTTTTGTCTCAAAATTTTAATATCAACTTACTAACAGAATCCTAGGAGCATACTTGTAAGTAAATAAGTTTACTAGTCTACTACTGAAGTTGGGAAGGATGCTCTAGGGGAGTCAAAGGCATCACAGAAAGAACCTGGTTTGGGGAGCTCCCTTAGTCAGTAAGGTATTTTCCCTAAAAGCCTGAGGACCTAAGTTTGGATCCCCAGCGTCCACAGAAGAAGCTAGGTATAATGGTTCCTATCTGTAATCCCAGTACTGGGGAAGCAGAGAGGAGCTCCTGTGGGCCAGTCAGTCTAGTCACATTCCTACGAATTCTTATTCTTACGCTTATGCTCTTGTTCACTGAAAGATTCTACATCAGAAAACAAGGTGGGGAGTGATAGAGGAAGACACCAACCTCTGGTTTTTATATACACACATGCACATGTACATGCACTTGTGCACATACACCCCAAACACATGCATACACACACACATACACAAACAACACAAGGCAATCTTTTAAAATAGAATGAAACAAGGAACCTGCTATAGGATGTGGGAATGTCTTAGGAAGCTCCAGGTTAAGTACAATTGGAGAACAATGACAGCTCAGTGATTAGAGAGCCCAGTGAATCCTACCTGTAAGTGAAGACAGACATCAAGCTAACTCTGTAATTGGTAGAGGAGTAGCTGTCACTCATTTTAGCCAGAGGATAGCCATGTTTGTAGACGGCAAATGATCTTGCCTAGTCTTGCTGTTTTATGAGGTTATTTATGTCCAACAAGACATTGTGGGCCAGCAATGAGCATCAGACCAGCCTGCTGAAATGAAGGCTCTTAGATCTAAAAGCCAGGCCAGCCCCACAATGTCAGCAGCTGCTTTGATCTTTCATATGGGTGGTGCCTGCTTCTGCAGTCACAGGCACTTGTCTTCTTGTTCTATCCCCAGGTAAGGGTGGGGAGCTGTTCACAAAATCACTCCGCCTCAGCCTTTGTTCCTCTGTGGGGTGCACCCTCCTCTGTCATCCCTTCAGGCCCTTGTGACAATTGTCCCCAATCCTGCATGCTTGGTTGCTCTGTGTCTGAGATTTATGATTTCTTCCTTGCTTTGAATACTTTTACTATTTCATGACTCATTTCCACGAAGTGGTGGAAGCAGCAGTTTCAGGGTGAACTCAAGCTGCCATCCAGGCCTGGGTTGTAGTCACTTGCCTCACAGTGGCATTGCCAAGCCATTTCCTGTGATTGACAGAGTCCTGGATTAGAGCTGTTATTTATTTTTCTAAGTATTCTCAAGGACATCGTAGGTTGTGTACAGATTTTTTTGTCTCTTAAATGCCAAGATTAGAAATGAAAAGTTGGACCTGGCATTATATGGATGTAGTTGCAGACACTTAGGATGCTATGGCCAGAGAATGACTTGGACCCAGGAATTTCAGGCCAACCTAGGAAACAGTAAGAGTCCGTCATGGCGTGGGATGGAAGGAGTGGGGGGGGGGTGTCCAACATAATTGGTTGACTTTCTCAATACTGTTTTGCCATATTTTAGCAAAGTACACCAAGAACTTGAATCAGGAGTCATGAGCTTAAATCTTGATCAGGGGTCAGAGCATGCTATGGGGAGGTAAATGACCTTTTTTTCTTTAGTCTTTGTGCCTCTAGTGACCAAACCATTCTCTTTTCCAGAGAGCTTGTCTTGAACAATGCTGAGAAGGTGTAACCTCAGGAGCATGTGTCTCTTCATGCTCTGTTGAAAAAAGAGATGCTATGGATGGAGGAAGTGTGCTCCAAATCTGTGTTCCTATTCTCCTTAAAAGGTCACTAAAATGGTGAACCAACGAACAGGCAGCATTCACTGTGGCTTGAGATTGTTGAAGAGGAGGTAAAATCCTGAAACCCAGGTTAGATTCTGGGACATGAGGAAGGATCTTGTGTATAGGACCCAGCAAGTCCCGTCATTCACTCACTGTCAGTCCTACATTTTCTTGGACACAGAGACATATATGAAACTGCAAGTGTTTTCATTTATTGGACAGGGAAAGGAAAACATTCATGGAGTTGTCATGGGTGTGGCAAAGAGAAACTTAAAGGAAAACCTTTGATTCTAGATGAGTTGTCCTAGGTAATCAGGGAAGATTCTGGGGATGCAGGGATTACACTTTCTGGAGGACAGCGATGGAAATCAGATCACAGAATTTGTCACAGGCTGGTGTGTGCACAGGAAGGGATGATGCTGGAGTCCAGGCGAGGAGTCCCCATTCAACACTGAGTAAGCCAGGAAGAAAGAATACAGAAACTCATTAAGCATTGTTTGAGGTGACTTCAGGACACAGAGCCATTCTATTACATAGAGCAAAGGATGAAGAAACAGACATTTCCCTGCCATCTAACTGATGTTCCTTACCAGAATACTGGGCTGAATGGCATAGAATAAATAACTTTTTCCTTATTGACGACATATGAAAAATAAAAGAAAGTAATGAAAGATATGAGGCTTGTTCCCACTATTTTTGGCATAAGAAACTCTTTTGTGGGATATTTGTACAGTATGTGAACATGTGTCACTGTGATTGGCTTAATAAAGAGATAAATGGCCAATCACAAGGCAGGAGCTTTAGGTGGAACTTCCAGGGAAAGAGAGAGAGAGAGAAAGAGAAAGAGAGAGAGAGAACTCTGGGAAGAAAAAGGAGTGGAGTCACCAGGAGCTGCAAGATGGAAGAGAGGTAAAACTGCATGAATGTAGATTAATAGGAATGGGTTAATTTAAGTTATAAGAGCTAGTTAGAAACAAGCCTAGGCTATAGGTCAAATTTCTATCATTAATAATAAGTCTCTGTGTTATTATTTGGGAGCTGGCTGGTGGAACAGAGAAATGATTCATCATAAAATTCTGAATAATTTTCAGTAAAGTGAAAAATAATGATAAAAGCCTTGGCTACTTTTCAAAGACTTTCACACATTATCAGAGTGAAGTCTTTGACTAAACAGGAAAGAGGAGAGCAAGATGAGAGAACTCAGCTTGCTCTCCAGATTGGAGGAGAAGTGCAGATTTGGCAGGTCCATCCCCAGGTAAGAAGTCAAGGCTGTACAGGGTTCAAAGGAGATGTTATTATAAGGAATGGGAGGGAAGTAGACCACACACACTGATAAGCGTCTATACTCACATGACATTTAATGCATTGCTGAGCCATTTTCACACAACTGCACAAGGTATGCATATATACGGTATGCATCTTTGTTTTCTTGTTTAATTGCTTGGGTCACTCATTTAAAGTCATGGTAAGACTAAATCACACACCCAGATAATTTGAAGCCAAACTTCAAGCTATCCTCAAAGGTGCCTTATTAAATTATTTTTATTGTTATTTTGGGGCACAATACTAATGCTTTTGGAAGGTCCTCATTCCTGCCTACCCTGTCTTCACTCTCACCTGAATATTACCCACCTGGAGGCTCAGGCCTCTCCTCCATTTCGGGCCTGGAGACAGCGATCTGCAGGGTGAGAACAGAACACATTCAGGTATCAGGTACCACTTTATTTCCCCAAGAGAAACTAGATGCTTCTTCAGCTGCAATATCTGGTTGGCAATCCCTTGGGTTTATCATGATATAAAATTCAGGCAGAGAAAAATAAATGAGTCTTGACTTACCAACCCCAGTTAGGTCCAATATATTTTCCTCAATAATTCCATGCTTCTTGCATAGATCCACAAACTTTTCCTTGATGTTTGAACTCAACTCTGGTTTACGGCCTGTGAAAAATAACAGTGACAGTAGTGATTGCATTTTATGTGTTGACCACATTCACTGAGCTGAATGATGGGGCAGCTCCTCCAGAAGGATGAGAAAGAGATCAACAGCATGATTGGCAGTCATGAATATGACCTGTCCTGAATTTGACATCCATAGAATATCTTTCCAGCACACTGAGAGATTTCAGAGTCCTCCCACCACTGAGCCTGAGGGCTGACAGAGGTAAGCATCTTTCTTCAGAATATAAGAAAGAGGCAGTTCAGGGTCAGGCTGGAAAGACCATGTTAGAGTTAGGATTTCTTTCTTCTCTTTTTTTCCCACCCCAAGATCAGTGTCTGTGTGAAAATACTCTACCATAGAGTTCCATCATCTGGAACGTTTCCCCATTGTTGATATTTCTGAGATGAAATATAATATAACCATCATAGTCTGTAGCAAGTACATTAAAGATGTTGTCTCCATCATCTGTGGAAGAAATGGAACACAGCTCAGAAATTCTTTGTTCCACAGGAAATAATGAAAACCTTTTACTTGTTCTACCCCACATAGAAAAGAGTTAAAATGCATATTCTAAAAGGGATGGCCGGAAATGTCTGGTGCTTTCCATCTGTTGCTCTTCGGACTTCATGAAGTTGATATGGGATGTCCTTCTGAATATGTATTGCTTTTATTATTGATGAATAAAGCTTTTTGGACCAATGACTTAGCAGAGTAAAGCCAGGCCGGAAATCAGAACAGAAATAGAGAGAGAGATTAGGCAGAGTCAAGGAGATGCCATGTAGCTGCTGAGGGAGACAGATTCCAGCTAGAACCTTACCCAGTAAGACACAGCCTCATGACAATACACAGATAAAGAAAAATGGGCTGATTCAAGATGGAAGAGTTAGCTAAAAATATGCCTGAGTCATTGGCCAAACAGTGTTGTAATTAATGTAGTTTCTGTGTGATTATTCGGGTCTGAGCGGCCCGGAAACGAATGATCAGCTCCGACTACATGAAGTATCTTTAGGAGAAGGGACAATGGTAGATTGACCTCCCCTGAACAGTTAGCAACAAGCAACTCAGCTTCTTTTTCCCTCTCTGAGGCCTGGCTTCTTCTCTCCACAGCTTCTAGTGACATACCTGCTGCCACATTCTTAGCAACGCGCACTGGTGGCAACTGTTGGCGCAGAATGAGATGACAGGAGACAAGGAGCCGTCTTACCGTACTTGTTCCACCTACCTGTAGCTGGGATGCGAGCTATTAGATGGCCCCTGTTGCATTAGCTAAACAAACAATGATCAGGAGCAGCTGGGATTCTAAAGAGGGTTGTGGGTGTGGTTTAGTAATAGAGAGTTTGCCTAGTATGTACAAGGCCTTGAGTTAAAGCCCCAGCCATGTACATGTGTGTCTCTCTCTCACACACACACACACATATACACACATACACACACATATACACACACATACACACACATACACACACACATACACACACATACACACACATATACACACACACACACACATATACACACACATACACACATATACACACACATACACACACATATACACACACATACACACATATACACACACATACACACACATATACACGCACACACATATATACACACACACGAATAAGATACTAGAGTTTACTAAATTCCTTATGGATAGATATATAGATTTTTTTATGTACTCACATTTGACATAATATTCACCATCCTTTTCTGTTTTGTCAGAAACTAAATACAGCTCGGTGCACTCCCCATTTATCCTGCAAAACAGAGTAAGCTGGTGCTTAAGGAAACTGATATGGCTGGCTTCCTCTGTCTCTGCTCTATCCCTATCTCCAGTTTCTGATTCCAGTTAACTTTTGAATATTATTGTAAAATTAACAAAAGGCCTTCATTGTGTTATTGTACTTATATTTGATACTTTAGTAATCACATATTTGCCTAGTATTTAAATAATGACAATCACTTTGCATCACTGTTCCAACTCTGATGGCTTCCCAGCATCACTGTCCGTTGTGCAGATTGCCAGCCAGATGTCCTCATCTGCATCCATGTGGCAAGTGTTTCGCGATGAGTCCCCACCCAAATCTGCAGGGGAGAAGTTATTCCCTTTTCTGCAGGAAAATTGGAGTTGAAAGGGTGGATTTTCTCAGCTAACAACTAGTGAGAAAAATTTAATTCACTGTCATATACTTTATAGCTGTGCTATACGTCTCAGTAAGTATGGTTTCAGAAATGTCTCTGATCTTTACTCATTCCATTCCCAGTGAATTTATTCCTATCTTGTCTCTGACTTTCGAAAAAAAAAAACCTGGTTATGAAATCTTGATTTAGTGTCGGGTGGAAGACTCTAGTACTGGACACAGGCTCATTGTGTGTACATACTGTGAAAAGCGTAGTTCTATATGTGTGCACATGGACGCTGTGAGGGTATGTTTTTCTCCTTGTGTGTGTATGTGTGTGAGTGTGTGTATATATATGTATATGTATGTATACTATATGTGTGTGTTTGTGTGTGTGTATGTGTACAGGCTTGAGACATGGGAGGCTTCCGTTTTCTCTTTCTCAGCTAAAACACCACACTTACACAGTATGGAAATGAAAAGCTAAGGAAGAATTCTTGAAGACATGGATGTGCTCCACGAAGATTCTCATGCTGCCATGTTCTTCTATTATTTCTCTTTTGTCAGAGGCCAAGCCAACAGAATACCATACTCCCTCAATCTGCAAAAGATAAGCAAATTGTTAAGGGAGGAAGGGCAGGAACACCTCGTGGACATGTTTCTACTGGAACTCTGGCCTATGGGCCAGGACATGAGCACACACATCAGTTGGCACAATTGTTCACATCCTGTGTCTGTCTCCTAGTGGGAGTGAAGGACCCCAAGCATTCTTAGACGTAGTCTAACTTCACCGTCTGAAGCCACTCATTTGTTTGCTTGGTTGAGGAACTGCGCCCCTCCCCTCAAAGGACCACAAAGCATCCTCTGGGTCAAAAAGTCACTATTCCCCATGAACCTACCTTTTCTGGAGTAAAGCTCTTTCTGATGGCACCAGTTTGTCCTTCTGTGTGGACACAGACTAGAGTCAGCTCCAAACCCAGCAGCAGCAGCAGCAGCAGCTTCATTTTGGTAGGAAATAAAATTGTCTCTCTGTCAGAACTGAGTCTTTCCCGATGGTGGCTGCACTTCACTTCCCAGCTCCTTTGTTCTTATACAGTTTCTGAGTTCAATGGGGTTGTTTTTTTAAACTATGGATCTCCTCCACCTTCCCTCAGCCCCTGTGGAATGTTTTCTCTTTTGTTGATGTGAAGCCAAGGATTGCTCCTGCCCTTTTCAAAATTGGCAGTCTCATCTCCTATGGATTGATTTAGTAACCTTAGATTTCTCAAAACATATTCTCAAGAAAAATAGTGGGTGCTCGAGAGAGCTGCCGTTGCTACCTGCTGCCGGATGGAACTCCGAATCTGGCTTGGAGTGTGTGGGGGCGGGGGGGGGCTGAACTGAGAGGTCGAGTGTGTAGAGATCTTTGCTCTAAGACTCGAATGGAGTGTGGAGTAGATGCATTGGTTGTTTTTGAAAATGTATTTATTTTATGTCTATGAATATTTTTTTTGTGTGTGTGTCTGTGTACTACTGCATGTCTGGTGCCTGGTGCCACATGGGAACTCATAACTGACTACAACTTCAGTTAAAGGGGATCCCACACCCTCTTTTGGCCTCTATGGCCTCCTGCGCACATGTGATACATATAAACTCATGCAAGCACATACACATAAAAAAATAAATCTTTTAAAAAATTTTAAAGATTGTCAGGAAAGGTCTTCCTGAGGCTAACTTGACTGCCCCCATGGTCCCCTCAATCTTTGTCCAGAGGACATTGACATCGGAATCTGAACTGCTAAGCTGATAGCCAAGTTGCATCAGCTGTTTTTACCTTAGAGACCTTTGGACATCAATAGACTGGACATAATCCTATCATTAAGGAAAAACAGTTTTTTTTCAAAGTCATATTTGCTGTTGGTGTTTCAAGCAGAAATTATGCCAAGAGTCTGCCTCCAATGACACATAGTTATAACAGAAACTTATTTTGTATTAGTACAAATTTCATTTACTGGAACTAGAAATAAAATCTTGTTTGATGTGCAGATATAAAGAACACAGGAAAGAGACAGGTGTTTAAGCTTTATTTTATGTCAGCCTTGCGCCAGCTCTGTCTGGTGTGTAGCATTTTATTCACTTTACCATAGTATGAATAAGACCCAGAAAGCTTAAGTATAAGGTCCTTCAGCCTGTCAATGGAAGAACTTAGAGTTAAACCCAGGAGCCCCCTGTTCTTATTAACGCCACTACACAGGTCAGTGTGTTTTTAACATGAAGGAAGGATGGTTAACTAGAGAAAGAGGAATAAAGAGTGCGGTAGACCTCCAGACGTGTCTTCCTGGCAGGCACTGCTGAACAAACTGCTCATGTGAAGTGTGGGTGTAGCTCAAGGTGGAGACGAGGGTGACTACAGCTCTCTCCTGCTCTACAAGTATCTGATGGGTGAACATGGAGATGGTTGACTTGGGTTAATGACTTTCTCTTCTCCTTCTCCTCTTCCTTGTTTTGTTCTTTATGTTGTGTGTGCACATGTGTCCCAGTGCACATTCCTGTGCCTGGGCTAGTCTATGCAGAAGTCAGAAGAGGACAGCAGGCATCTCCCTCTTTCACTTCTTCCCCTTGTTGCCTAGAGAGGATCTCTCACTGAATCTGGAGTTTGCTGTTTTTCAGCTGGCTGATTGACCAGCAAGTCCCAGTAATCCTCCAGTCTCCATCATCCAACAAGTGCTGAGGTTAAATATGCATTCTGCCATGATCATCCTTTTAATGTGAGTCCTGAGGGTCTGATCTGACCTTGCTGGAACCCTTATCTCTTACCAGTACCTCACACGTAGGCTGGCCTTGAACTTACAATGTAGCCCTGAATGGCCTAGATTTGTGCCAATCCTCCTGATTCAGCCTCCTGAATACTGAGATTACAGGTTGTAACGCCGTGGCTGTGGATTGTTGCAAGATGCTTCCATAGCAGAAAACAACAGCTATTCCCTTCCATTTAGACTTCAGTTCAGGAACCTTCCTTGTCACTAAGCACGCTAACATTCTTCCTTCATCTGACACATGTAGACTGTTTATGCGACAGAAAAGCTAAGACAGTTGAGAAATGACTAGACAAAGTGTGTGGCCAGGGGTCTAAGCCCATTTTTAACTAGCTAGCATTTCTGAAACTAACTGGCTAATAGGAAATAGATTAACAACCTTGACCTCAGTCTTACTCTTAACTAATTGAACAAATAGCTCATTCAGGAAGCCTGTGGAAACAGTCATGTTATTTACATGATGCCAAGATGTCTTCAGTGCCAAGAAGAATAGCAAGAAACATGAGCTTATTTGATTCAAGTCCCAGGCAGAAATATTCCTTAGTCCCCTAGAAGTCATAGTACATAGTGCTGGCGCTGACTCTGCATCTGACCTTTGTCATGGCTTTGCTCAGTCATTGGGGGGTGCACCCCCAAAGAGAACAGCACCTTAGCTCAGCGGTGAAGGGGATATGAAGCAGTTAACAGCTGACTGCTAGCTGACCACACTCCTCACAACCAAGCTACAAGTATGGCATGGTTAGGTAGGTGGCTAGTGCCAAGGGCAGGGTGGTGGAGTTCACACAGGTCCTGCCCCTAGACACGCTGCCTCTGAGCAACAAGATATCCGGGATGAAGAATCGTTTGTTTTCTGGATTATACCTCCTTGAAAGACTTCTGTGATCCACACTGCTTCCGGAGATCATGCTGGTGCCCATGGCCTGCAATGCCCCGACAGGTTTTGTTGATGTCCATTGTGCTGCCGCCAGGGACCAGGTTGATGTTTATGATAGAGACCTGGTTTTCATATAGAAGAGAATCAATAGGAGACTTTAAGAGAACAACAGGAACGTGGTCAGAAATGTGCTTGCTTTCTTTCTCCTGGAATTAGCTCTTGTAGACCAGGCTGGCCTCGAACTCACAGAGAGCTCTGACTCCTGAGTGCTGGGATTAAAGGTGTGAGCCACCACCGCCCAGCTGACGCGTGCTTTTTAAAGTTCATCTGGTTTAATTCAGATAAGAAATAACAAAAGGAAGTCCCATGATTTAAGAGATAAAGAAGGTGCTAACAGAAGTTCTCAACTGTGGGTAGCGACGCCCACAGAGGGGTGGCATTTGAGATATCCTACATACCAGATATTTATATTACAATTCACAACGGTAGCAAAATTACAGGTGTGAAATAGCAGCAAGCTAATTTTGTGGTTGGCAGTCACCACAACACAGGGTCACAGCATAGGAAGGGTGAGGACCACTGTGCTCGGAGACCCGGAGGGAAACTGCTGCACATTCTGGCAAGACTTTATGTTAGCTTACTTCGAAGATGGCTGGGGTGGGAGAGATTTGGGGGCAAGTGCAAAGAGGCAAGGTCAATCTAACTTTCTGTGCCTTTATGTAGATAAACAGAATTATTGTGGCAAACACCATGACCAAAGCAGCTTGGGGAGGAAACTGTTGTAGTCCGTCATGAAGTCAACTCAAGAACCTGGAGGCAGGAATTAGGCAGAGGCCATGGAGAAACGCTGTTTCCTGGTTTGTTCCCTGTAGATTGTGAGCCCACCTCCTTCTGTCCATCTTTTTCTGTCCACCTTCTTCTGGCAGAACCACCTGCCAGAGTGGCGTTTCCATAGTGAATTGGGCCGTCCTGAATCAATCATTAACCAAGAAAAAGCTCCACAGTGTAACTGAAGGTTTCTCTCCCTCCCTCCAGTTCCTGGGGCTTAATATTAATTAAAAATGGTGTGGCCTATTAGATCAGGCTTAATATTAACTAGGTTTTACAACTCAAATTAACCCATTTCTATTATTTTGCCATGAGGCACTATATTCTATACCAGCAACTGCTGGCATCTTCTAGACTCTGTCTTTCTTTTTCCTTTATCTTTGTTTAAATTTCCCACCTAGCTATATTCTCCCCTGCCATAGGCCAAATCAACTCCTTTATTAACCAATGGTAATAAAACATATTCACAGCATACAAAGGGGGCATCCCACGTCACCACAGGCTTGCCTACAGGCCAATTTTATAGAGACATTTTTCTGACTTGAGGGTCTCTCCAAATAACTCTGGCTTGTGTCAAGATGAAACAAAAACAAAAAACTAACCAGCACAGTTATTAATGAAGATAAAACAAAGAAACAAAAACAAAAAACAAGAAGTCTACATGAGAAACAGAATAAAAATAATCGCTTCAGCCAGTGGTTTGGAACCTGATGTTGGTGTCCCTGATACAACAGAATAAAAATAACCACTTCTGCCAGTGGTTTGAAACCTGATGTTGGTGTCCCTGCACACACGTTGGTGTGCACGTTTTGCACCCCGTTTGCTGATGTAATAGGTGCAGCTGAATGAGAGTTGGTGCTAGAATGCACACGCAAAGGCCCTGGGTCTGAGCCTTTGTGATGTAAGTAAACCATGCTTCTGTCTTTCTTTTCCTCTTCTTTCCTCATTACTCATAATTTTCTATATATTTTGTCATGAATAGTTTTATGAATTATGTTCAGGAATTTCTCCCTTGGAATATCCTGCACATAATTATAAAACTATTCACAACAACACACACACACACACACACATATAATTTTATAGATCAAAAATAAATTGTGTTGGCAGTCCATATGATTCAATTGAATGGTATTGATGTTACTGTTGACTTAAATTCCTTTTTACCTGAAGCATAATTAATGATTTTAACAGAATTTAAAAATATTTTAGCCATGAATGTGAAAATGTAAAACTAAATGCTTGTAGATGTGCTAAAGGGTCTGACAATGCCTCAGCACTTAGGAGTATATCCAGAGATACTTCCAGAGGAGCAGAGCAAAGTGAAATTCCTAACACCCACGTCAAGCAGATCCCAGCACCTGTAACCCCAGCTCCAGGATATCCAAGCCTCTCGGGCCTCTGCATGCACCTGCACCCACTCAGGGCATGCAGACACCTCTCCCTCTCTCTCTCTCTCTCTCTCTCTCTCTCTCTCTCTCTCTCTCTCTCTGTAAAATAAATCTTAAAAAATTAAAAACAATAATAAAAGAAAAGCTAGATATCAGGTTATTAAATGTGCCTATGGGGATGATATGGCAATCCCTAGCTCTGTCTTCCATAATTCATTTGATAAACACCACTGTAAGTTTGAGAATTGGTTTTATGAAGAGAAAGTTCAGTTTTGATATTGCCACTTTGATTTTATTTAGATGCAAATGTAATTTAAATAGTTTTTTAATGACTACAGAGAATGGACCTTCTTGAAATGGATATTCAAAAACAATCTCCAGTCTTTAAGTGCACTATTTATAAATCTAGTGTTAGACATTTATTTATTTTAAGACAACTAATTAAGTTTTATTGTGCAGAGAAGTGCCAATTTGTATGACATTCAGTGTTAAATAACTGTGGTGCTCAGCTTAACTGAGTGCTGTGTATCCATCCAATAAGCAATAAAATTTTAACTAGATATATAAAAACATGGAAGGAATGGTCAAAAGCTAGTGACAAACTACGTAAGAACTGAAGGGGCGGGCCCATTTGATTTAACACTCCGGAGATAATAGGACAGACCAGCAATCTTGCCACAATCTCAGGAATTATGAAGGCGTAGCTTTGCTAGGCTCATCCACAGATGAAAGTGTAAGAATCTTTTTTTTTCTTCTTAAAACAGACTTTATTAGTTTAATTATAATTAGAGAAAGGAGACATGACTCCAACCCCATATTGAATGGCTAATGAGAGCTAAAAGTACAGAAGAAATAAAAGCATGAAAACACATGAGAAAAAGCTTATCTGTATTTCATAGTAGCATTTTAGCAATAATTTCTACTCTATAATGTCTTTCCCAGGATCAAAGGGCTCCAAAGGTGCTGGAGGATTCTTTTTTTTTTTTAAATTTTTTTTTTATTGAGAAAAGGAGAAAAAAAAAACAAGTTTCCACCTCCTCCCAGCCTCCCATTTCCCTCCCCCTCCTCCCACCCTTCTCCCCCTCCTCCCACCCTTCTCCCCCTCCCCCCACTCCTCTCCCCATCCCTCTCCAGTCCAAAGAGCAGTCAGGGTTCCCTGCCCTGTGGTAAGTCCTAGGTCCTCCCCTCTCCATCCATTTCTAGGAAGGTGAACATCCAAACTGGCTAGGCTCCCACAAAGCCATCACATTACGTAGGTTCAAAACCCCATGCCATTGTCCTTGGCTTCTCATCAGCCCTCATTGTTCGCCATGCTCAGAGAGTCCAGTTTTATCCCATGCTTTTTCAGTCACAGTCCAGCTGGCCTTGGTGAGCTCCCAATAGATCAGCTCCACTGTCTCAGTGGGTGGGTGCACCCCTCGTGGTCCCGACTTCTTTGCTCATGTTCTCCCTCCTTCTGCTCCTCATTGGGACCTTGGGAGCTCAGTCCAGTGCTCCAGTGTGGGTCTCTGTCTCTATCTCCATCCATCACCCAGCAACCAGGCACGGGGGTTTCCTCCTACTGGCCAACCGAGTCTCTGCATGCATTTGCACTGTGTGTGTGTGTGTGTGTGTGTGTGTGTGTGTGTGTGTGTGTGTTACATACATATGTTGATAAATATAATTTGCAGTTAGTAGCTGGAGAGATAGAGCACAAAACGTGTACTCATTATAGTCATTCTGAAAAATAGAAAAATAGAGACTGGAGAGATGACACCGTGGTTAAGAGAGAGACTGGAGAGATGACACCGTGGTTAAGAGAGAGACTGGAGAGATGACACCGTGGTTAAGGTAGAGACTGGAGAGATGACACCGTGGTTAAGAGCACTTGATGTCCTCACAGAGGACCCAAGCTCTGTTTCCAGCATACGTGTGACAGTTCACAGCATCTCCAGTTCCAATTCCAGAGGCTCCGGTTTTAATCCACTTTCAAATATTAATCTCATCTTTCATTACAAGTTTTCAGTCCTACAACAAAGTGCTTTGGTTACTTTTCTTTTAATCTTTGAGTTACATTCTTCTCTTTTTATTTTTGATAGTCTGAATTCTTTCTCCACAGGAACCTGTTCTTGGACCTCCTGTGTTAGACAATTTATCTTTGCTTATATGACACTGCAAGATTTTCTTTCTGTTCCAGTTTCTTTCCAAATGCTTTTGTTATTTCTTCTCAAAATAAAATCAAATATAAATGTTTTTATGGTATTGTGTTAGTTGGGGTTATCCAGAGCAACAAAACTTACAGAAAATATATGTATATTCTGTATATTTTGTACATATATTATCCAGAATATATATGTGAGATTTATTAGAATGGCTTACAGGTTGTGATCCAGCTAGTCCAACAGTGGCTGTCTACCAACAGAAGGTCCAAGAATCTAGAAATGGATCTCATGAGGCTGAATGTCTCAGCTATCCTTTAGTATACACCGGAATCCTGAAGATGTGGGCTCTAATGCCAGTGACAGAATGTGTAGACGGAGGCTGCTTGTTCATTTTCTGGCTTCCCAGACCCAAAATAATCACACAGAAACTGTATTGATTACAATACTGTTTGGCCTATTAGCATATGCATATTTCTATCTGGCTCTTGCATCTTAAATTTACCAATTTCTATTAATCTGTGCATGGTCATGTGGTTGTGGCCTACCAGTAAGGTTCTGTCCGGTGACTGGCATCTGTCTCCTGTGGCATCTACATGGCTTCTCTCTGATTCTACCTACTCTTTCCTCTTCTATCTGCTTGGAATTCCCACCTTGCCCTACTCTGTGCTGCAACAGGAAAAAGGCAGCTTTATTCATTAACCAATGGTATTCACAGCATATAGAGGGGAATGGCTTTACCTGTAGAGCAAGAGCAAGCAGGCAGAGAGGGAGCTTCCCTCCTTCATCTGCTCTATATGAGCCGGCAGCAGGGGGCGTGGCCCGGATGAATGCTGGATCCTCCCACCTTGAAAGATCAAATGATTGATTTAGAGAAAAAAAATTCCTCACAGCTAGCTGTACTGAGCTCAGGTTTTAATTAATTTCAGATGTAGTCAGTTGACAACTAAGACTAGCCATCACAGCTTCACCCCTTGCCAACTTAAGATATGATCTGTCCCTTATATCATGCTTAATTTCCAGATTAATGTAATAACCAGGTCACAATTACACCTATATAGCTATTCTATGTACAACTGCAAAAGCATTGTATATTTAACAGGGTGCATAACATGATGGAAGTATCCCTTGTAAACCACAAATGCATTATAAATTTTAGAATAGGTGGTAATATCCCTTGAGAGACATTTTTTTGGTATCTCAAAACTTAAATATGATAGCCATTGATACTCTCTTAATTGTTGTTATATTACACAACAAAGAAATCAAAGAAAGAAAACACAAATATCTGTACACATTCTTAACAAAATAGGACAAAACACTCATGTCTATTACAATCTTTGTTTCTGCAATGATCACGTGGTCTTAGCTGGGATATATAAGTACCACCCATTCTGTATTTCTTCCACTGTCAGCAAGAACCCCTGCAGGCCTTCCCTCTTCCTGGATGAGTGACTCATATCAGGTCTGTGGCCTTTGTCATCCTGTCTGGATGAGGTTGCTGTAGTTTTCCATAGACTTCAGTCATAGGACATGGTAGGAAACCTTAAAAAATCTCCTGCACTCCAGACATGATCATTCGTACCTCCATTCTGGAGGGGTAATCCAGTCTCCCCATAGTAACCTGTTTCAACCATGCCTCCTAACATCGTTATTCTTTTCTTAGCCTGTTGGCCAAGGACATGAGAACCCCAAAGTGCTCAGGGGGTGTCTCAGCTTCCAGTTTAATGGAATGTTTGTTGTGGATCCTGGAAGGAATGTCTCCCTCATTGGAATAAAAACTTCTAGACCAGCAGAACTTAAGGTCACAGGAAAAGGAAGCAAAAATTTCCCTAATGCGTCACTAGGGGTAATAGTGAGTGTAACTATTCCCTTTTCCACCCTTGACTCCTGGACCCATGGATCCTGACTACGGGAGAAATAGTACCACATACTATATACTGCCTTCTGGAGAACCCTGCCCCGACCCTCCAGGCTGCTGCCATCTAGCTGGAACTATAACTGCCTTCAAAAGGCCATCATTCCATCAGGCCAACTGCTTCAGGATGATGGGGAACATGGTAAGACCAGTGAATTCTCTGATCCTGGGCCCACTGTCCCACTTCTCTGGCTGTGAAGTGGGTGCCTTGTCAGATGCAATGCTTGGTGAAATACCGTAACAGTGGATAAGGCATTCTGTAACCCCAGCGATGGTGGTTTTGGCAGAAGCATTACGTGCAGAAAAGGCAAGTCCATAACCAGAATAAGTGTCTATTCCAGTGTTGTCCTTTCTCAGAGGAAGTGGTCCAATGTAATCAGTGTGCCACTAGGTCATTGGCTGGCCACCCAAGGGAATGGTGCCATATGTGAAGTTTAGCAATAGTCTTGGCTTTTGGGCAGATCTGGCACTCAGCAGCAGCTGTAGCCAGGTCAGTCTTGGTGAGTGGGAGTCCATGTTGCTGAGCCCATGCATAACCCCCATCTCTGCCACCATAGCCACTTTTTCATGGGCCCACTGGGCAATGCCAGGAATGGCTGGGGAAAGAGGCTGCCTGTCCACAGAATAGGTCATCCTATCTACGTGATTATTGAAGTCACCTTTTGATGATCATTCACATGACTCACAAGTATCTTCACATCTTTTGCCCACTGGGAGAGATCTATCCACATTCTTCTTCCCTAGATGTCTTTTCACCAATTTTCCAATCATCCTTTTTCCAAGTCCCTGACTATTCATTGGCTACAGCCCATGAATCAGTGGAAAATTGGACATCTGGCTATTTCTCCTTCTAAACAAACTGTATAGCCACGCGCACTACCCAAACTTCTGCCCATTGTGAAGATTTTCTTTCACCAGTATCTTCCAGGATTGCCCCAGAAAGGGGTTGTAATGCTGCAACTGTCCATTTCTGGGTGCCTGTATAATGTGCAGGATCATCAGTAAACCAGACCCTAGCCTTCTCTTCTTCAGTCAACCTGTCATAGGGAACACATCTATGAGGTTATAGATACATGCTTGGCAGGAGACATCATTGTAACAGGAGTGAAAAAACAAGCATTTTGGGCAACTTCTTCTGTACTTCCTTATGCCTTCAGGACCTGCTTGGGCTTAATCTCATAAGTACCACTTCCATTTGATGATAGATTGCTGCTGTGCATGGCCTACTTTATGACTTGGTGGGTCAGATAACACCCAGCTTATAACAGGCAGGTCAGGTCGCATGGTTATTTGGTGGTCCATTGTCAAATGTTCAGATTCCACTAAGGCCCAATAGCAGATAAAGAGTTGCCTTTCTGAGAGAGAATAGTGTTGTCTGCAGATGATGGTAGAGTCTTGCTCCAAAATCCCAAAGGTCTCCTCTGTGATTCATCTGCCAAAGGCTTCAAACAACATCCCTATATGCTAATGATACCTCCAGTACCATATTGGTCTGCTAAATCACATGATGCAGGTTGCAGAGTAGCTTGCACAGCGGCCTGGACCTGTTGAAGAGCCTTCTCCTGTTCCAGGCCCACACAAAGCAGCAGCTTTCGGAGTCACTTGGTAGATGGTTGGAGTAATACACCCAAGTGAAGAATGTGTTGTTTCCAGAGTCCACAGAGGCCCGCTAAACATTATGCTTACTTCCTGGTGGTGGGAGAGGCCAGGTACAAGAGCTTCTCCTTCATCTTAGGAGGAATATCTCTGCATGCCCCACACCGCAGGACTCCTAAGAATTTCACTGAGGCAGAAGGGCCTGGAATTTTTGTTGGAATTATCTTCCATCTATTGATGTGCATATGTGTTACCAATGAATTTAAAGTGGTTGCTGCCTCCTGCTCACTTAGACCAGTCAGCATAATACCATTAATATAGGACACCAGTGTGATATTTTGTGTAAGAGTCAGATGATCAAGATTCCTTCTAGCTAAGTTATGGCACAGGGCAGGATATTTAATATTCCTGAAGCAAAGGTGTAGAAGTATACTGCTGGTACTGAGAAAAATTTCTATATCAAAGCTGTATACCATATACCAGGAGATGTGTTAATTTCTATATCAAAGCTGTATACCATATACCAGGAGATGTGTTAATTTCTATATCAAAGCTGTGTACCATATACCAGGAGATGTGTTAATTTCTATATCAAAGCTGTATACCATATACCAGGAGATGCGTTAATTTCTATATCAAAGCTGTGTACCATATACCAGGAGATGCGTTAATTTCTATATCAAAGCTGTATACCATATACCAGGAGATGTGTTAATTTCTATATCAAAGCTGTATACCATATACCAGGAGATGCGTTAATTTCTATATCAAAGCTGTATACCATATACCAGGAGATGTGTTAATTTCTATATCAAAGCTGTGTACCATATACCAGGAGATGTGTTAATTTCTATATCAAAGCTGTATACCATATACCAGGAGATGTGTTAATTTCTATATCAAAGCTGTGTACCATATACCAGGAGATGCGTTAATTTCTATATCAAAGCTGTATACCATATACCAAGAGATGTGTTAATTTCTATATCAAAGCTGTATACCATATACCAGGAGATGCGTTAATTTCTATATCAAAGCTGTGTACCATATACCAGGAGATGCGTTAATTTCTATATCAAAGCTGTATACCATATACCAGGAGATGTGTTAATTTCTATATCAAAGCTGTATACCATATACCAGGAGATGCGTTAATTTCTATATCAAAGCTGTATACCATATACCAGGAGATGTGTTAATTTCTATATCAAAGCTGTGTACCATATACCAGGAGATGTGTTAATTTCTATATCAAAGCTGTATACCATATACCAGGAGATGTGTTAATTTCTATATCAAAGCTGTGTACCATATACCAGGAGATGTGTTAATTTGTTCAAGTACGGACACTACATTAGGTCCTTTGTAGTCCAACTGCAATTGGAGTTATTAAATCAATGTTAGTTGACTGTGATTCTCCATGATCCATCTTCCTTCTGCACTGATCAGAGAGGAGAGTTAATAGAGATGTGTGGGGACCACCAACCCTGCATCTTTCAACTTCTTGGTGGTACTTATTTCTGCAGTTCCTCCAGGGATGCGGTACTGTTTTTGATTCATTATTTTCTTTGGCAGAGGAAACTCTAAAAACTTCAATTTAGCCTTTACAACCATAATAGCTTTCACTTGTTGTGGAATATTTGTTGAACTAGACAGAGATGTATTATATTTGTTTATGCTGCATTTATTTAATGTAAGTATGTGTGTTTAATTATGTAAAGATGTGTTGAGTCAATGGATGGAAATAGAAAACACTATCTGGAGTGAGATAACCCAAACCAGAAAGATGAATATGGTATGTATGGTATGAATATGGTATTAGTGGATTCTAGCCATAAACAAAGGACATTGAGTCTATAGTTCATGATCCTAGAGAAGCTAAGTAATAAGATGAACCCAAAGAAAAACATATATTTCCTCCTGGAAATTGGAAGCAGACAAGATTGCCAAGCAAAAGTTGGGAGCATGGGGGTGAGAGTCAGGTGGGAGGAAGAGGAGAGGGGGAGAGAGAAAGGAAAAGAAGGTTGGGGTGATCTTGGGGAAGTGGGATGGTTGAAATGGAGGAAGGATGGATATGGGAGCAGGGAAGAAGATATCTTAATTAACGGAGTCATTTTGGGTTGGCAAGAGGCTTGGCTCTAGAGAGGATCCCAGGTGTCCACAGGGATGTCCCCAGATAGGACCCTGGGCAGTGGAGGAAAGGGTACCTGAACTAGCCTTGTCCCATGACTATCTTGAATATCACCATAGAACCTTCTTCCAGCGATGGATGGAGGTAGAGACAGAGGCCCACATCAGAGCACTGGGCTGAGCTCCCAAGGTTCAGTTGAAGAGCAGAAGGAGGGAGAGTATGAGCAAGTAAGTCAGGACCACGAGGGGTTGGTCCACCCACTGAGACAGTGTGTCTAAAATAATGGGAGCTCACCAAATCCAGCTAGACTGGGACTGAACAAGCATGGGATCAAATTGGACCATCTGAATGTGGCTGACAATTGGGGCAGACTGAGAAGCCAATGATAATGGCACTGGGATTTGATTCTATTGCATGCACTGGCATTTTGGGATCCTAGTCTGTTTGGATGCACACCTTCTTAAGCCTGGATGGAGGGGGGAGGGCCTTGGACTTCCCTGTTCTCTCTTAGGACTGGAGGGGTGGGGGAAGGATGCATGGGGCAGTGGGAGGGAAATGGGAAGAAGTGAATTTTAAATGGTATTATTTATAAGACAATAAAAAATAAAAAAAGGATGTGTTGTATCTGTTTCACCTTGCCTGCCTAAGGCACCTGATTCATCTAATAAAGAGCTAAACAGTCAATAGAAAGGCAGAGAAAAGATAGGCAGGGGTGGTAGATAGAGAGAATAAATAGGAGGATAAATCTAGGCTCAAAAATAAAATAAGGAGAGAGAGGGAAGTGCCAGGGGCTAACCACTCAGTCACCCAACCAACCAGTCAGCCAGGGAGTAAGAAGGAGAGAAAGACAAATAGAATAAAGAAAAGTAAAAAAAAAAAGCCCAGAGGTCATAACTGGATATCAACATGTAGAAGAATGAAAATAGATCCATATCTATCACCATGCACAAAACTCAAGCCCAAATAGATCAAAGACCTCAACATAAAGCCAGCCACATTGAACCATATAGAAGAGAAAGTCAGAAGTACACTCAAATGCATTGGCACAGGAGACCACTTCTTAAATATAACCCCAGTAGCACAGACACTGAAGAAACAATTAATAAATGGGACCTCCTGAAACTGAAAAGCTTCTGTAAAGCAAAAGACACTGTCAACAAGAGAAAACAACAGCCTACAGAATGGAAAAAGATCTTCACCAACCCTACATCAGACAGAGGGCTGATCTCCAAAAAATATAAAGAACTCAAGAAACTGGTCACCAAAAGAATACATAATCCAATTTTTAAAAATGGAGTATAGACCTAAACAGAGAACTCTCAACAGAGGAATCTAAAATGGCTAAAAGACACTTAAGGAAATGGTCAACATCCTTAATCATCAAAGCAATGCAAATCAAAACAACTCTGAAATTTCATCTTACACCTGTAAGAATGACAAAGATCACTGATGACAACTTATGCTGGAGAGGTTGTGGGGTAAAGGGAACACTTCTGCATTGCTGGTAGGAATGCAAGCTGGGACAACCCATTTGGGTGTCAGTGTGGCAATTTCTCAGAAAATTAGGAAACAACCTTCCTCAAGACCCAGCAATGCCTTTTTGGGTATATATCCAAAGGATGATCAATCATACCACAAGGACATGTGCTCAACTATGTTCATAGCACCTTTCCTTGTCATAGCCAGAACCTGGAAACAACCTAAATTCCCCTCGACCGAAGAATGGATAAGGAAAATGTGGTACATTTACACAATGGATTACTACATAGCAGAAAAAAATAATGACATCTTGAATTTTGCAGGAAATGGATAAACATCATTTTGAGTTAGATAACCCAGACCCAGAAAGACAATTATCACATGTACTCACTCATAAGTGTTTTTAAACATAAAGCAAAGAAAACTAGCCTACAAATTACAATCCCAAAGAACCTAGACCACAAAGAGAGACATACATAGATCTAATCTACATGGGAAGTAGAAAAAGACAAGATCTTCTGAGTAAATTGGAAGCATGGGGACCTTGGGAGAGGGTTGAAGGGGAGTGAAGAGGCAGGGAAGGGAGCAGCGAAAAATGTACAGCTCAAAAAAAATCAATAATTTTTTTAAAGAAAAGCCCATGGCAAAACATAGACGAGAAACAGAATAATTAAAGTTAGAAAAGTTGGCTAAATGAGGGTAGGGGTGGGGTGGGGGGAGGGGAGAGGGGAAGAGAGAAGGGAGAAGGGGAGGATTGGGGAGAGCTTGGGGGAGTGAGATGGTTGAGATGGAGGAAGGGCAGATATGGGTGCAAGGAAGAAGATACCTTAATTAAAGGAGCCATTTTAGGGTTGGAAAGAGACTTGGCTCTAGAGGGGATCCTTGGTGTTCACAGGGATGTTCCCCAGTTAGGTCCTTGGGCAATAGAGGAGAGGGTGCCTGAACTGGCCTTGTCCCATAGCCACACTGATGAATATCTTGAATATCACCATAGAACCTTCTTCCAGCGATGGATGGTGATAGAGACAGAGACCCACATCAGAGCACTGGACTGAGCTCCCAAGGTCCAGTTGAAGAGCAGAAGGAGGGAGAATATGAGCAAGGAAGTCAGGACTGTGAGGGGTTCGTCCACCCACTGAGATGATGGGGCTGTTCTAATGGGAGCTCACCAAGGCTAGCTGGACTGGGACTGAATGAGCATGTGATCAAACCGGACTCTCTGAATGTGGATGACAATGGGGGCAGACTGAGAAGCCAATGATAATGACACTGGGATTTGATTCTACTGCATGTACTGGCTTTTTGGGATCCTAGTCTGTTTGGATGCACACCTTCCTAGACCTGGATGGAGAGGGGAGGGCCTTGGACTTCCCACAGGGCAGGATACCCTGCCCTCTCTTAGGACTGGAGGGAGAGGGGAAGAGAAGGGGGAGGGGAAGGGAAATGGGAGGAGGTGGAGGTGGAAATTTTGAATGGTATTATTTATAAAGCAAAATAAAAATAAAATGAAAAGAAAAGCTGGCTAAAAATAAATTAAACCAAAGTCAGGCATTTACAACTAAGAATGAGTTTTCATGGTGGGACCTAGGTGGAGCCTCCCACCCCCCAAAAAGATAAATGTAACTAAACACTCTACAGGTCAGGAAACCAATGTGAGAATTCTGCCAATTCCTGAGCATTTGTTTATAAATGCTGCTGAATTAATCCAAAATAGATATTTTGAAAATACCTTGACTTCAAAATTTAAGTCAAAAGATATGTTACTTTGGAGAAGAGGATTTCCTTTTGTTTCCACAGAAAATGAGAAATTATGGATATATTCTGAGTTAAGAAAAATCAGGTTTGATCAAGGAAGACCACCTGAGATCTCTGGTAGGAACAGATGGCCCAGATGTCTGAGTTCTACATCCAGAACAGATTCAAGACTGCTACCTGAGATGGTCAAGCCTCACAGGATACACCAGTCAGGACTTGATCATAATTCTAAATTTTCTTTAGGTCCCCATAAGATTATCAGTGTCCCCAACCAACAGGAAGTAGCTTGGAAAACTACACCCACAAAAATGGACAATGGATATTTTCCTTTGTTTAGAATGTTGGTTACAAATTGTTATGGCTAATGGTCAAAAGAAAAGCTAAACAAAGGATATTAGGTTCAGAGTTCTTGGTTTTTTTTTTTAAAGAGGGGGAAGTGGTGTGGGACAATGGTCTCTATTCTGTCAATTATATTTTAAATAAACGCTGATTGGCCAGTAGTATAGGTGGGACAACCAGGCAGGAAGTAAAGGTGAGGTGACGAGAACAGGAGAATTCTAAGAAGAGGAAATCAGTCCTGACCTAGCCACAGAAGAAGCAAGATGTGACTGCCTCACCAAATAAAATACTGATCCACACACAAGAATAATGGGATAACATAAGTTATAAGAGTTAATAAGAAGCTTGAGCGAATGGGCCAATCAGTTTATAGTTAATGTAGACCTCTGTGTGATTTCTTTGGAACTTAACAATTGCGGGAACTGGGCAGGATAGAAAACTTAGTCAACAGAGAGTGTCTTTTTTCCTTTAGCCCCCTTAGATAAAAAAAAAAAATTCTAGTATGTGCTGACTCTATGGCTTCCTTTTGAGCCCTGCACTGATGGGGGCTTGGCAGGCAGCAAAAACATTTCCCCTGAGCTTTAAAATCCCTTCATCAACACTAAGTCAAGGGATATCAGGCATTTCCAACTCCTTTTCATTAGGCTAGCTTTTGACAAACGCTTCAGCCATTCTACCTTCTGACATCTTTTTTAACTGTGCAAATGTGGGTCCATATCAACAAATTCAGCCTGATCTGGTTTTATGTTCCATCTATAACTATTCAACACCCTTAAAATCCACTCCTTCACATATTTGCCAGACTTGTCCTTGAATAAATTAGCAAACTAAACTCTTTTGTAATGTAGCACATGGATACACTTCCTCTCTCCCCTCTATGTGCCTGCTTTACCTTTAGTCTGGTTAAAGGTATAGAGGCAACTCTTGGTGGGTCCTGAGGGACATCAGTACTGTCTTGCCTGCCCTCTTTTTCAGGGAAAGTCACTGCTGGTTTAGCAGACAATGAAGCATTGATTTCCCCAATTAAAGGCAGAAAAGGCAATATTTTGGGAGGTAGGAGTCTATCTGCTGAGGGTAGAAAAACTACTTCCTTGGGTGAGATAAAAACCATTGGAAATTGGAGGGTTCAAAGTTCTCAGCCTCAATAGGGTCCTTCTACATATCTCCACCCCAAGTTACAGGGTCCTATCCATTATTAATTAATACCCTTACTTTAACCACCAACACTCTCCACCCTTTGATGCTGGGACATGAATTTTTGTGGTAATTCAGTCAGTCTTATGTTGACTGAGGTTTCTATCCTGGCTGGTGCCACAACCATTCAATCCCAAAGAAACACACAGAGGTCTACATTAATCATAAACTGGTTGACCTATTAGAACAGGTTTCTTAGTAACTCTTTCTTACATTTTATATTAGCCTATTATTCTTGTCTATGTTAGCCATGTGGCTTGGTATCTTTTTCAACGAGGCATCCTCATCTTGCTTCCTCTGTGTCTGAGTGACGAAGTCTCTTCTCTTCCCGGAATTCTCCTTTTCTCATCACCCTGCCCATACTTCCTGCCTGGCTACTGGCCAATCACTGCTTTATTAAAAATAATACAAGTGACAGGATAAAAGATCATTGACCCAGAGCAGTTTTATGAGGGCTCCAGTTTAGTTCTCTGCGACTTGTCTTCTCTGGCTCCTGGTGAGAAGATTATCTTCATGGCTATGCTTAAAACCTTTAGATTGTTTATGCACATCTGGAGCTGGTCAATTTTATCACCAAGGTCATTGTTATTTTTCACTGACATACTAGAAATTGGTTAATTTTATCATGGAGCACATTCATTTCCATTGTCAGTTCATCCAAAGATGTTAGGAGCATCAACCAGCATAGTTTTCCTTATTTTTCCTCAAATTGTCAAAAGTTTTATATAAAGAAGCGTGAAACCATTGCCTCTCACAAATGGTGAACCAGGATAATTGAATACATCTGTACCCTTCAATTTGTAAGATAGTTCACACCATGGACATTCAGTGCTCTCCGAGCTTCAGGGGAAGATTTCAGTAACTGGAGGCTTTAGAAACTATAGGTGTTGGCAAATTGAAAAGCCTGTTCCAGATACTGAAAACATTTGTCCTCATAGATCTGCTGTTCTAGAACAACTTTGGTACCAAAGTCTGTATTAGTCAGATCTCTGGAGGAACAGAGCTTACAGAATAAATATATATTCAAATTTAAGGAAATCCATATGGTTACATATTCATATGGAATTTATTAGAACAGCTTACAGACTGTGGTTCTAGAGGGTCCCAGAATCCAGTAGTTGTTTAGTCTACAAGGTTGGATGCCTCCACTGACCTTCAGTATGAGGTGGAATCTGGCTCTAACGCCAGTGACGGCATGGATTTGCCTATGAGAGTAAGTAGAGAGCAAGGTTTCTTCTTCTGTGTCCTTTATATAGGCTGGCACCAGTAGGTGTAGCCCAGATTAAAGGTATATCTTTCCGCTTTCAAAATACTTGAATTAAAAGTGAGTCTTCCCATTTCAAATGATTTAACTGAAAAAAAAAACCCTCCGCATCCAGTTTCTAGGGTTTTAGTTATGATGTAGTCAAGTTAACAAGCAAGAATAGCCATCACAGGTGCATTTTCTACCTGTTTGCACTCTCTGTTTCTCTCTCTCTCTCTCTCTCTCTCTCTCTCTCTCTCTCTGTTTTTCTCTCTCTCATCTCTATCTCTCTCTCAAAAAATCCATGCATTGTGATATCTTTATATATTTTTCCACATCATTAACCCCCTATTTTTCGAGCCCACACATCTCATTTGCATTCTCTCACAATGTATCCCTCTAGTTAAATTCTTTCTCCACCAGACTCTTCTACTTCAGCTTGAATTACTTTAAATTCATCATGGAGAAAAGTAAAATCTCCCACCTCTAGTAGGTTGCCTACCTTTCTGTCAACATTTTTAGCTCATTAACAATATTCTTCCCATTTCCATAGCTAGAAACCATTGTGTCTTTTTTATGAATTCCCTGACATTTGTGTAATATTTTTTCGTTTTTATATCTTGGATTTATTCCCACACTAAATCCTTACTAGTATCATCCTGCTCCATCCCCATATAATGTGATGTGTACATGTGAACAGTATGTGGGCTGGCGAATATGCTAAGACATGCCTATGAAGGTCAGAGGATGATCCATGCAAGTCGAGTCCCCCCTTCCACCATGTGGAAGCATGTCATCTTCTGAATCCCTTTGTCAGCCCCCAATGCTTTCCCTTGTTTTTATGTCTCTACTTGGTATCAGTGATATTTATTTCTGCAATGAATTTGGAAGTAATTTCTCTTCTAATTTGTTGAAGAGTTTAAAATGATTTTTAGAAATTCTTCTTTGTTTGGTAGAATTCACTGTTGGGGACTGTGGACCCTGAATTTCCTGTGCTGGAGTAAACATCTTGTTTTCCTGTGTTTGCAGCTGCTCTGAGCACGAGACAGGGGAGTGGTTTCTGGTGGCTTGAAGCTGAAGGATCCGGAGAGCGTGGTCACTGGTGAGGGAATGCTGCCCTGGAACACAATAAAACTGGCATTCTTGAGGAAGTCAAGGATGACCCATGTCTCTGTCTCTGTGTGTCTGTGTGTTTCGATCTCCAGCCCCTTGCCCAGCTCACGAAACATCCATTCCTGTGGTACAGGCAGTGTGCTGCAGGCATGGTACCATAGCACACGTAGAACATAGCACAGCAGAACACAGGTATAGTGTGCTACAATTCACCAGTGAGACTCTTGGGTCCTAGGTTTGTTCTTTGTTCAAGGTTTTGGCTATTTAGTCTCCTTCTTTGCCATTGACCAGTTTCGGATTTTCTTTCTTTCTAATTCAATGCTGATGGGTTTTCTGTCTCTAGAATTTCCTGTATTTCTTACATGTCTAACTCCTGGGCTGGCACTAGTGTAAAGCAGTCCCTTTCGAATGTGGTCGACTCTCATTTCGTAGCCTATTTACTGCTTTACAAGTTTCGTGTCTCAAAAAGTGAACTTTTTATTTCTTCAACATACGTTTTGTCTATTCTATTTTATTTTGCTCTGATCTTTCTTTTCCATTCTGCTAATGTGATGTTTGATGTGTTCTTCTTAGAGCTGTGACCAGAGTAGAGGCCCAGCACAAATGTCACCTGTCCTGAGTTTTCTTTGTTTCTTTATGTTGGTAGCCAAGAGTTTTAGGAGGTTTTCCCTGATCAAATCTGATCTTTATTAATTTTGAAGGCATGTTTTGAATAATTTTGAAGCTTTTTTTTTCCTGTGGAAAAAAGGCATAACATCTCCTCCCCCAATGCAACCAAATTTCTGAGTCAGCTTTAGCTGCAAAACCTTGCAACTCTTTTAAGAGGTGTTGAGAATTTTTTATCAGAGCATACACTCCAGAGAAAGATTCCTCTCTCCCTGATTAGTCCTGCCAGTGATATCTTCTCCTGATTGGCTTTTTTACCTGTTAGTAACAGTTGAAATCTTCTGGGCATGGGCAAGGGGTGCTGGAATCCAGAGGGGGTGGGTAATGGGGGAGATGGAATCTCACCAAGAGGGGAATTGCTGGGAGTAAGGAGCAGCCCTTCTTAAAGGGGTCAGTTCTCTCCAACTGGGCCCTAGGTTCCCTGGTCCTCCTTCACTTTTCTCCCTCAAATCTTGGTGGTCTAACTCACTCTCTTTTTCCCATGATCCATGTTTATTGTTGCTGCTGGTTATTTTTTTGTTTTTCATGTCATCTTGATAGAAGACCTCATTATGTAGCACAGGCTAGCCTCAAACTCACAATTTCCTGGGACACACATGTTAAAATAAAATAAAAAAATACAAAATAGGCTCCTAGGATTCTGACACAAGGCCAGTGAACAAGTCTCTGTGCAGTGATTTGAATGTGTTCTCCAAAGCCATGTTGAAATTTAACTGTCATTTGTGTCGATGCAGACCTTGAGGGATGAATACAGATGGCTGCTGACACTTTTCTACTCACATCTAAAATAACCAATGACACCTCAAGGTCACTTCCCACTGGCGTCCAGCTGGGAAGCCCATGGGTTTCTTAGGGGTTCTTACAGGTGTATGGTAAGAGGTAACTTATAAGAGCTTAGGTGATTTGAAGGCAGCAGCACAGTGAAAGCCTAGCACAGGATGGGCTCACAGATCCCTGGAGCTTGACTTGCAAGCACCAACAGGTCAGAGAGTTTGGTCACTCAGCAGTCATTACTGCTTCCATAACCTTGTGGGAACTTGTAGATCTGATTTCAGGGATTTTCTGAGACTTGAGAGTTGTTATACCCCGAATCTTTTTTAAAATCTACTTTTATATGTGTGGGTTGTTTTATCTTCTGCACAGAGACTGTGCCTTAATCTACTACTATTTCAGACAGCAATTGTGACTCCAAAGTTACTGGTCTGCTTCTGTGGCACTGGCTTGACTGCTCAGGCCACAGCATGGCGGGAATTCTGCTGCTGCTGCTGCTGCTGCTGCTGCTGCTGCTGCTGCTGCTGCTGCTGCTGCTGCTTAAGGTAGCTTTAGCTAAATTTCTATTGTCCTATTTATAAATAAGACTTGAGACTCAAAGTCTGGGGTAAAAACCTTGTAGCACAGAGAGATGGAGGAGCAACTAATTAACATTCTCTCCTTGTTGGTGTCTCCAAAAAAATCACACCCATCTGCTCCACCAAAACAACAACAAAAATCCAGGCCTCTCAAAATCCCTCCCCACTTCTTCTGGAGTTTCTCTCTATCTCTCCAGATGCCCTCTGATGCTCTATAGATTCTGTCAGCTAGTTGCTAACTCAGCCTCCTGATCCAAGGTTAATTTTGTTTAATTAATGCAAATGCTAACTCAGGGTCCTCAGTGTGATCCAACAGTGGGTCTTTTGTCTGCATATATTTCTGTGCACCAGGGTGAGAACAGTGGAGGCCATTGAAATCCTGGAACAGGATTTGCAGTTGTAAAATTGTCACGTGAGTTCTTGGAATCAAACGTAGGTCCTCTGGAAGAGAAACCAGTGTCATTATGCACTGAGCCTCCTGTACTGCATTCTAAGCTTTAAAGAGGTCTTCTTCAGGACTCCCTGAGTCAGATCTTTAGACCATAAAGAAACCTTTAGACCATGAAGAAAACTGTTACACAACAATCACAACTGTCACATGCATCAGCTCATGTCTGCAGCTAGGCAAAGAATTCTGACAGCTGTGGGGAAGCAGAATTTGGGATTCTCTGATTAGGAGCTGAATTTGGTGCACGTACAAAATGAAAATGAATGGGAGCTGTAGTTTGACCTTCAATCAGGGATGCTTCTGGATGACAGTGTCTAGGGAGCTTCAGTTTCATTTCTCAAGAGAAGTGCTCCAGCCTGTAACGCAGACGCATTAGGCTCATGAACAGGATGTAAATGCCCTTCCCCTCTTGGTCTTGGATGTGAGGAAAATGAAAACATAAGTTTTAGAATTTAAATTAATCTGTGGTGGGATTCAAGATTTTGCATTTAAAAAGTCGGTGTCCTACTTCAGGAAACCCCGAGGACTAAAGTTTGTATATTTTTGGTTTAGGCTCTATTTTTTTCACTGCTCACATCATCCCCTCCCTCCCTCCCTCCCCCCCCCCCCCCCCCCCCCCCTCTCTCTCTGTGTGAAGATGTACTTGCCCATGCATAGGTTAGTGCAGGCCAGAGGGTAATGTCAACTGTCTTCCTCTTGCTCTCAACTTTCTGTTTTTGAGACAGGGTCTCTCACTGAACGTGGAGACAGCAGACAGTATGCCCCTGGATCCACTCACAGTCTCAACACGTGTTTATAGACAGTGCCAGCCTGTCTGGCCTTTATGTAGCTACTGGGGATCGAGACTCAGATCCTCATTTTATCCCAATGCCTCCTGAGACACCCCTCAGTCCTGACATCTAGTTCTTTTAGACAGTTTTTTTCATTCACCAATGATAAGTTTTACTACATATAATTTTAAGTACTAACATCTCCTTAACAGAGATAACTGTTCAGATATCCCTAAACTTCTGATTATCTTAAGTATGGCACTATTACAGGTTCTTCAAAAGGCATGAAAGGTAAACAGATCCATAACTGACAACTGTTTTACCCTAAAAGATGAAGCTCTTTCTAGCTCTGTGCACAGTGCCAGACTTCCATCTGGTGAGGAATTAACCGGTGCAAGTAGACCTCACACTGCACTTCTTCACCCAGGAGTGGAGCCCAATAACCATAAGGTAATCTTCCAACACAAACACGTACATGCGCACACACACACTTTGCTTTGTCTATATTTATACTTTATTGTTCTCGGAAATGAAGTCAGGAAGGCGGGAACAAGAATGAAGCCTGTGCAGAGAGCATCTGATCCCTTTTTGTTTAGGAATTATTATTATGCTAGACCATGATGCACATAAAACATTTACTGAGAACCGAATCAAACTAGAAAAGTTCTAGTGACTGGGCCATGGCTCTTTTGAGACAGGCGTTAGTGACTATGCTGTGAAAATATAAAAGGTAACACAAAACCAAATGTTTTCTTGGGGGAGAAAGGAGCAAGAGGGGGCCTGTATTTGGTAAGCTTGCTTCAAAGTTGTGATCTTCTTGAATCAGCTAAGATTGTGAGTGTGTGCGGAAACATCAGTTGAGAAAATGCCCATGAGAAAAGCTGTGCTGCTTTTCCTTGATTGACGGTGCATGAGACAGTGCCCAGTTCGCTGTGGTAGGTGCAGCCCTCGACTGTACAAAAGTACAGGCTGAGCAAGCTATGAGAAGCGTGCCAGCGAGCAGTACTCCTCCATGGCCTCTGCCTTCAGTTCCTGCCCTGGCTTCCATAGAGAACGGACTAGAAGCTGCAAGATGAAATAAATCCCTTTCTCAACAAGTTGCTTTTAGTCATGGTGTAAACATGTCACAGCAGTAAATACCAGCTAGTAAAGCATGAAATGGCAGACAGGTCTCTTGAACAAAGTCAAACTGACAGGCAGAACCTTCTGGAATGCATGCTTGACATTCTGAAACAGACTCTGAGAGAAGCAGAGTGAGTGATCCATCAACAATATCTGCTCAGTGGGCAAGAACAAGGTATGGAGACATTTGTTGCAATACAGCTGAAATCCTTGACTAAGACATTTGTTAATGAACACTCTGAATATGGAATAAAATGGAATGATGGTTCAAAATGCCACATTCGTTCATCTGTACCCAGAATTATTCTTCGGTTTAGCAGCAAACAAGGGAAGTAAAATACTGTTACAGTTGTGAATCGTTATGTTAACAAAACCTGTGTTCAAAAGGACAATCTTTGTGTGAATTCAATATCAAGGTTTAGTGGCATATACCACAAATTCACTGTTCATAAATGAGCATAGAAACCTTATGTTACTTTGTCAAACAACATTGTGGAATGGACTGAGCTGTATTTTTTAACTGTGTTAATTTGTGCATATAAAAGTATTTTAATATATATTTGAATATAACACATGTACACGATAAAAATGTCAGACCTCAATCCTGTACTTCTGTGTTCAATGGTAACCACTAAAGTTTCTTCTAGATTAAAAAAACAAGTCTATTCATATACAAATATATGAGTATAATTACATTTGTACACAAAGAGGCAGGAAAAGACAGGCAAACACACCCTCTTTGTCCACAGTGAGAATATACTGTATCCACTGTATGTGCTTAACAACATAACTTGAGCATCATTCTCTACTGGCATTTTCCAGCTTTTCCTTAACCTCTCATTAACAACATCTAGACAAAACCCCACAAAATTTTCTATTCAAGCCTTTAATCCCAGCACTTGGGAGGCAGAGACAAGCACATCTCTGTTAGTTTGAAGCCAGTTTGGTCTACATAGCAAGTTATAGGCTAGCTAGGACTACACAGTGAGATGCTACTTCAAAAAAAAACCTAGTAAGTTTTCTACTGATTCAGAGCCGACATAGACATTAGCAAAGAAAGCTAGATCATACCAGAAGGGATAACCACACTTTTATTTTACACAAGGCAGTAAGTATGCAAAAGCATAAACACAGATGAAACACTAATTGTGGTACTTCAGTACACAACAGCCTAATAGCTCATGAATTCTTGGCATATTTTACTGGTCATTTGTTACTAATATTTTCATAATTTTGTGTTTGTGGTCATATGTGTGAGTGCGTATGTGCAGGCCAAATGTCAAATGTATTTTCCTCAGGATAACTGTATCTTGTTTTAAAGCAGATTTCCTCCCTGTGACATATGGCTTGCAAATTTGGCTAGTCTGTCTGGTCAGGTAGTTTCAGGGACTCTCCGGTCTCAACTTTCCCAGTTCTGAGATTGCAAGCACAGGATCCTAAGGGTGGAATTCAGGTCCTCATACTTGCTCAGGAATAATTTTACTGATTAAGTTATCTCCCCAAATCTTATTCACATTTTTTAAGATTCATATTTTGCTCTAATATGGAGATAATTTATAATAAGTGTAAAAATACAGTATTTTCTGTATAGGTTTAGGATCAAGTTTAAATTTTATTATTAATCCATTGCTATTATGTAAAGATCCATATTCAAATTCTCTCATGTATAGCAAGGAATAATGTCCTTAAAAAAGATTTTCTAACCTACATCAAGTTGAGACCATCTTTTAACATTGAACGAGACCAAACTAGTCAGTCGTCAGATTTCCTAAACTAATTTTCCTCATTAGATTGCTCTTCTGAGTGACTTTTCATATGTTTGGTAAGAGAAGCGTTCTGTTTAAAGGCTTTCCCACACTCATCACATTCATAGGGTTTCTCTCCCGTGTGGGATCGCTGATGTATAACAAGCTGGGATTTTGCACTGAATGCTTTCCCACACTCATAGCATTCAAAGGGCTTCTCACCTGTGTGAGTTCTCTGGTGCACGATGAGATGTGACTTTTGACTAAAGGCTTTTCCGCACTCGGGACATCCATAGGGTTTCTCACCAGTGTGAACTCTCTGGTGTTGAGTAAGGCCTTCAATTTGCTTAAAGGCTTTACCACACTGATTACATTCAAAGGGGCAATCGCCTGTATGAGTTCGCAGATGGTAAGTAAGGGATGAACTATGTCCAAAGGCCTTCCCACACTCGTCACATTTATAAGGTTTCTCCTTTGTATGAGTTCTCTGATGTATAACCAGGTGGGACTTTTTGCTAAAAGCTTTCCCACACTCCTTACATTCAAATGGTCTCTCGCCAGTATGGATTCGCATGTGTTTAGTCAGGGATGAGCTATACTTAAAAGCTTTGCCACATTCATTACATTCATATGGTATTTCACCTGTGTGTGTTCTCACATGCTCAGTAAGAGATGAATTATATCTAAAGGATTTGCCACATTCCTTACACTCATAAGGCTTCTCACCTGTGTGCGACCTTACATGCTGCATAAGGTTGGAGCTGTGTCTAAAGGTTTTTCCGCATTGGTTACATTCGTAGGGCTTTTCTCCAGTATGAACTCTTAGATGGTCAGTGAGGGCATGTTTATGACCATGAGCTTTGCCACACTGAACACATTCATACGGTTTTTCTCCAGTGTGAGTTCTCTGATGTACAACCAGGTGGGACTTCTGGCTAAAAGCTATCCCACACTCATTACATTCATATGGTTTCTCCCCGGTATGAGTTCTTTGATGGTCAATGAGTCCTTGTTTATGGCTGAGGACCTTCCCACAGTGATTGCATTTATAAGGCTTCCCAGAAGCTGGAGCTTTCTCAGACTTGGTAGGTGAACTATGGCTAGATGATTTCTGTCTCTCTCCAGTCTGGATCTTGTCTTCTTTACTGTGAGACGAGCTATGATGGCACACTTTCTCACATCTCTTGCCAGTGTGATTTCTGTCACCTTTACCAGGTGACTTTTTGTTGAGGATTTTCTCACATTTCTCTCTGGCTGGAATTTTATCTTTTGTTGTATCAGCTATGGTGTGGCTGAATGATTTCGTGTGTTCTTTAGCTGTATCCGGTTTCTTTTTTGTGGTGTTTTTAATCTGATCTGGTAAATCTAAATTCTGCTTTAAGCTCTTTCCATGTGAATCAGATTTCGGAAGCTTTTTTTTTGAAGGAACATGTTTTGTACTGACTTTTTTTTTCTCCAACAAAGCACATGCGCTGCTTTTCTTACTAGTTGAATTTTTCTTCTTGAGTGTAGCTTCCTCAGTGAGCTTGCCTCGAGATTTCTGCTTTTCCTCTATGTGATCATCATCTTGTTGGACTTCTAAAAGAGAATTTAATAAGACATTCTTGTAAGGTTTTACGCTCCCACTGAAGTTCTTTATAAGATTCATAAAGAGATGCCCTGGTTGGGGTTAGATACTTGTTCCAGCCTAATGTGCCCATGTGAAATAACTCATTTAGGATGACTGTCTTTATTCGCCTGAGGGGAGAGAGCTGTAGGAATGTCAGGGGAAAGAAAACTAAGAGTAGACGTTAGGGAAAGCTTTGGCTGCTTAGAAAGAGAATCTTGAAGATTGGGGTGGAAGGCGAATAGACATAAGGAGATCTGAACAAGGAATGCATCAAGTTAAAAGACTTCGTGATTATGCCAAGTAAGGTGGCATGTGCCTGTTGATCCCAGTACTTGGGAGATTGAAACAGAAGGGTTTTCATAAGTTTGGGATCAGCCTGGGCTACATAGCAAGACATTACCAGTCTCTCCCTTGTGATTAAGATGACATGATCCAAGTACTGTGAAAGGCACGATTCTCCTATGTAATAAAGAGCTTTCAACACAAAGAATGAAGCATACACACACAGAAAGAAGTAGAAATGTAGGACTATTTGTCCTCAAGAATACAGTGTGTATAATTTCAATTCCTGTGACCTCCAAGTTGCCAATTCTTGCTCCTGGTGGAGTCTGGCTAAAGTCTCTGCCTTTAAGTTATGAGAGATATACCCAAGTCTCTTCAATAAATCCCTCTATTTACTAAGGCCAGCTAAAATAAACTAAAATAGAGAATATGTCTGCCAAGGAGACCCAAGGAACTAATAGATGACCGAGACACTAAGCAGGAGAGGATGTCCACTGCTCCCATCCTTGAGCAATGGAGCAAGGACATCTTACTAAACAAAAGCTCCATAGTTCCTCTCAGTTCCCTGATGCCTTTATAAGGCCATGAGATTCCTAGTAATTAGCTTGGGAAATACTTTATGCCATTTGGGTTTACAGTGCACACCCACCTGTTTTTCAAGTTTACTTTCAAGTACATCCCTCTAGTTCCTGTCATTCTAACTGCCAAATCATCAGATATATTAAGTGTATGTATATAGGTCTCAGTACTTGCTCACATCTTCCTCCTGCATATTTCACAATTACATTTACAGAAATCTTAAAACATTGTTCCTCTTCCCTAAGACTACTTGCCTTCTGCACAAGGCTTCCCCACACACTGATTCTCTACATAGAAATGGAGTAGGGAAACCATCAGAAATAAGAATTTTAAACATTTAAAGAGAAAAACATGTAAGAGTGATAAAGGGATTTTACATGGAGAAAATATGGTATCTGGAACAAAGGCTGAAATTCTCATTTTTATGGAGGGCATTTAAGAGATTTGTTTTCTGGTGGGGTATGTGACACACATCTTAAATCCCATCACTCATGAGACAGAGGCAGTGGATCTCTGTGAGTTCCAGGCCAGCAGGGCTACATAATAGAGACCCATCTGAAGAGACAGAGAGGCAGACAGAGACGGAGGCAGAGGCAGGTTTGGAAGGAGTCAGATGTAGTAGGGAGCCCAGAGAAGTTGTATGATGGCTGTTTTTCATCCAGGGACGCTTAAGAGGTTCAGCATCCTGGGATAAGAAGATAAACAGAATCTTCCAGGCACCATGCCAAGCCAAGTCTTCTGATACCCAGTGATGATGGGGAAGACAGGGACAAACTTCCTTCTTGAAAGAAAGTGATCAAGACTTACACCTATCCACTTGACATGTAACATTAAAACAAACTGCCTGTGTGTATACATGTTCACTTGTATATGTGTACACAGATATGTATGCCCATGCGTGTGGAAGCCAGTTTGATATCATGCAATTCCTGGATTATTTTCTTCACTTTATTTATTTATTTATTTATTTATTTATTTGCAGCAAGGTCTCTCACTGAACTCAGTTCACCAATTGGCTAGACATGCTGACCAGCGAATCCCACCTCCTTGGTGCTGGATTACAGGTGTGCACTGCCAGGAGCAGCTTTTTACATGAACTCCAGTGTTTCTGCTTGTGTGGCTCACACTTCACAAATGGAGCCATCTCTCCAGGCCCAAAGCACACTCTTACAGTGCTGTATTGAGTGACCACACTGATATCCACTCCCCCAAAAGAAAGAAAGCACGAAAAGAAAAAATTCATATGAAGAGAATGCAAGTTAGAGTTGTGGTATGTAATAAGATCAAACCTGGACAGATTTCAGTATGATAGAATAATTCATTAAGGCTGAGAACAGTTTCTTTTCCTTCCTTCCCTCCCTCCCTCCTTCCTTCCCTTTCTTTCTCTCCTTCTTTCTCCTTCCCTTCCCTTCTTTCTTCCTTATTCCTTCCTTCTTTTCTTTTCTCTTTCCTTTTTATTTTGGTTTTTCAAGACAAGGTTTCTCTGTGTAGCCCTGGGTGACCTGGACCTCACTTTACAGACGGCCTTATTCTCATATAGATCTGCCTGCCTCTGCTCCTAAGTACTGAAATTAAAGGTATGCACTGGCCGGGCGGTGGTGGCGCACGCCTTTAATCCCAGCACTCGGGAGGCAGAGGCAGGCGGATCTCTGTGAGTTCGAGACCAGCCTGGTCTACAAGAGCTAGTTCCAGGACAGGCTCCAAAACCACAGAGAAACCCTGTCTCGAAAAACCAAAAAAAAAAAAAAAAAAAAAAAAAAAAAGGTATGCACTACTACCACCTGGGAAAATCATTCTCTTAATTTGAGAAAGCAACAGAACATTAATTTTAAGAGAAATCAAATGTAACTTCAGAAACTTAGGCATAGAGCTCACTATACCAGAAATATGTAATGTTTATCGGTAACATATAAGATGATTTAAAAACTAGACTCATTGAATCCTCCTGAGAACTGAACTCAGGGATAAGATAAGCCTAATTTGTGTAATGATAGTGACAAGTAAGAGAAAACAAATGGGACCTGATAAGAGGATCATGAAACAAAAGGTTAAAATTAGAGGACAAAAACAGGGAAGGTGAAAGGAGCCTCTAACTAATGCGGATGAAACTCCATATCTGACTCCTAAGGAAAGACTTCCCCACAAGCAGTTTCAATAAGAAGGTATGACAGAGGCCTTAGAAGATGCCAACGTAGAAAATGAGCTTGTATTTACATAATGGGTGCCTGTTGGAAAGTGGGTAACAGAGGAACAGAACATAAAGAGGCAGAACCGGAAGGAACCATCGGCAAAGACAGGGAAGCTGGGACCTGAAGGAACCATCGGCGAAGACAGGGAAGCTGGTGAGTAAACTTGCTCATTAAAGAAAGGGCAATAATTTAAGGTTAATCAAAGTTATTAACATGTGCATTAGAGGGTAAGCAGGTTGGCTATATTAATCATATTAACTACTTTCCTATTGCTATCACAGATAAGAGTATGTCATGGCAGGGAGATATGGAAGCAAGGGACAGGCATGGAGCAGGAAACAGTTCACACCTCCTAAGCCTCCCCAAACAGTGCCACCAACTGGGAACCAAGCATTCAAAAGCCCAAGACAATGGGGAACAACTCATTCAAGTCATCACAGGGATTAGGGACAAATGGACGTGATGATGTCTTATGGAACACGGGTAGAGGAAGCTCTGTAGTGAAAGGAAGGAAAAAAAACCATTAGGAGCAGGGGCATCATTCCGAGATGCAGAAGAACCTAAGAATGTCCAAATTCATCAGGAGAAAATGTCATACATTAGGGAATTGGTACGTGGGTAGAGGGCAGAAGAGGACTCTTTTCTAAATATGGTAAACAGGAATGAGGTTGAGAGCCCAGGTGGAGTCTTCTGACAGCTAAGCAATGGGCACATGGACAGGGCTAGGAGCTAAGTGAAGGGAATCAGCCAGAAAGTGACGGTCCTGTCCCTGGCCTTCCCAGTGGCATGCCTCCCCCACTGAACCACGGGGCTTGCTCTGACCATTCTACCTGAAATGGATAGCTACCACATCCACGCAGTGGGTTTAGGAATTAAGTGGTTCTACTCACCCATTTTTTTCTTCTCCAAAAAAACAAGAGTTTGTCATGAGCCTCTCATGTGGACAAGTTCACAGAAATAGGAGATATTAGAATCTCCAAGTAAAAAATATTTGTAATTTGAATTCTTTTTCTCCTATTTCCTGCTTAAGAGAAGAAAATCTGGGACTTTTAAGAAAAAAGTTTTTTTTTTCAAATTGGGGTTTTAATCTAGGTCCTTGCACAGTGAAGAAGCACTCTCTATGTTGAGCCGTCTCCCCAGCCCTAATAAAAATTTACAAGTTATTCTTTGAAGAATTCCAAACTTAGCACCAAGAAACTAAAAACTTACTTTCATTGGCTCCTGATTTCTTGGGTTGTGCTATTTTGCTCACACTATGTGGGCTGGTTGTTTTCGCCTCTCCCAGTGATGGCTCTTCTTCTTTTTCCAACTTAGAGATCATGCCTTGTTTGGGATCTTGATTTTCTGCTCATAAGAAAAGGTAGAAACTGAGTGTAGGACCAACCATCTCATTTCAGAAATCAAGCCCTGGTGCTTGTACTTTAGGACCTTTCAAGACTAATAAACATATATGACTTCTAATGTTTCACAATAGGGATATCTGTGTGCTTCAACTGAGTATAGGTCTTCCCTTTTGAAGGCAATGTCACCAAGTGTTCTTCCTAGTACCAAAAAGGGATTGAAACTCCTTGACTCACCACCACTATCACCTGGTGTGGGATTCCCTTCTGTATGCTGTGATTATGTTTTATTGCCATTGATTAATAAAGAAGCTGCTTTATTTAAGGCCAAAGGCTTAACAGAGTAAAGCCAGGTGGAAAATTCAGAGATGGGGAGAGAGAGAGAGAGAGAGAGAGAGAGAGAGAGAGAGAGAGAGAGAGAGCAGAATCAAGGAGAGGCCATGTTGCTACCAAAGGAGACAGACATCCCAGAACCTTACCAGTAAACCATGAGCCTGGTGGTAAAATAATAGGAATGGGCTAATTTAAGATGTAAGAATTAGTTAATAAGAAGCCTGAGCGAACAGACCAATCAGTATTTTAATTAATATAATTTCTGTGTGGTTATTTCCGGTCTGGGCAGCTAGGAATGAATGAGCAGTCTCCACCTACAACATAATAACCAACATGGGGCTGACTACATCCACATAAAACCTGAGAGATCTTAGGAAGAAATTCTAGACACAAAAAAAAGCAGAGTTAAGCACAGCTTTTTTGGTAGCAGCATTTTCTCGGGTGGACTCTGTTTGCTAGAAGCAAGCAGAGGCATGATTCTTTTAAGAGAAGGCTTCCTGAGTCATCAGTAGCAACAAAACCTGCACGGCTCTTTAAGAAGGCTTCCTGGATTGTGCTAGTTGCAGTAACAACTCTGACTCTCTCAGGAGGCTAAGAAACTTGACTGGGGTTTGTGGGCAGCAGGCTGCGAGTTACTTGGTGGCAGCATGGGCCAACAGCTTCCCAGAGTTGAGGTGGTGGTCACGGCTCCCACCTGGTGGTCCTAGAGTTGGCAGTAAAGGTACCTCCACCATATTGAAAGGTTGAGAAAGGCGAGCCAGCATCCAGGGCCACTACAACCAAGTTGCTCACCATTTTAAAAGCACTCCTGGTAAGAAAATGATTACAGCTATACAATAAAGACAGATTCAGACAGAAACAAACCTCTGAATGGGTCATAGTGTGTTTAAAATATGTTTAAAATAGGCTTGGGAGAGAAAAGAAAGAGAGTACAGACAGTTATAAGAAGAAATAATAGCTTTACAAAAAAAAGACTTTAAAGAGACAGTAAAAGTAATATAAAAGAGTACAGGTAGTCATAGATTAAAAGAGTAAAGAAAAACAAGGCATGTAAAGATGGAATATACACAGAGAGTCTAGATTATGCAAATTATTGTGTTTTCTTTGATTTTTTTTTTTTACTACAGAGAGATATTTGATTCTGGGGGCTGCCAAGCCAAACCAACATATATATCTTAAAGGTATTTTGACTTCAAAATTTGAGTCTAAGGATATGTTGCTTTGGAAAAGAGGTTCTGCTTTTGTTTCCACAGAGGATGAGAACCTGTGGATTCCTTCCAGACTAATGTGGTTTGATGGTCCAAGATTCCCCCCCCCCGAAGGGTCTCCATGAACCCCCAAAAATACTATGCCCAACAAAAAGCAGGAAGCAGTTTAGAGAGAACTACACTCAAATTCCCAAATATTGTTTATAAATGTTTGTTTTCATTTAAAAGGGAATATGACATGGAGATGAATATTTTGTATTGGTCTTGGTCTATTGATAAAAATTTTAGGTCAATTTTGTTATATTATTTGCTCTTGTTTAAGGTATTGTGTTTGTGCAGTTCATTTAAAAATGTAATGTATAGTTAAGAAATACAGATTAATAGATAGTAATTTATAATAGTCAAACTTGTAGTCATGTTAGTTAGGTTTTCTAGATGTAAAGAGATATATATATTTCAGCTGAATAAGTACCCTTCAAATCTTTCAAAGACATACAGAATATGGCATTTAAAATGTTTTAAGAACTTAAGACTTTTCTTGACAGTGAGACATGTCTGCTTCTGGCAGCACCAATTACTTCAGAGAGGTTGGTGGGCCTTGAAGAAACCCATTATGGAATTTGCCTTCAATGTGACAAGGCTAGCCATTTGGACAAGAAACTGCTCTTGCCTGGACTGCTTGATGGTATGCTGGACATGTAGGATCCATAGAAAAATAACTGCTAAAATTGTCTAAAGAAGGTGAGAACAGTCCTTCAGGGTTCCTGCTTCATGGAAGAGTCTGCCAGACGTTCTGCAGGACACAGAAGAAAGTCACAGATAAAATGCCAATATAGGCAGAACGACTTTGAAATTTCCTGCTTCATGAAAGAGTTTGCCAGATACTATGGGCCTGTGGGCTCAAGATGGATACTCCAGTATTACAGAAGAACTTTTGGTGACTGTCCAGACAGTGACACGTCTCTATAAATTCTAGAGTTTTGGAAGTTGCTTGTGATGCACCCCCTGTTTACTTAGGTAATAGTATAGTCTTTTGGAATCTTTGATAGAGTTGAAGAAAGATAGTTATAATTATAAAAGATAGATTAGAAATGAAACTTTAGACTCACGAAGATAGGATAGATGATAGAGCATTTTCCTTAATTTGCCAAATGTAAATGGACTAAAACTGTTTTGTTGTATGTAATCTTGATATATTAAAGTTAAAACTTTCCTTTTCAATTAAACAGAAAAGGGGAGGTGATGTGGGGTTCCCCTCTGTATGCTATGAATATGTTTTACTGCCATAAAGAAACCACTTTTGGCTAATGGCTTAACAGAGTAAAGCCAGGTGGAAAATCTGAACAGAGATGTAGAGAGAGAGAGAGAATAGGTAAAGTCATGTAGCTGCTGAAGGAGACTGATGCCCCAGAACCTTACTGGTAAACCACAAGCCTCACGGTAAAATACAAAATAATAGGAATGGGTTAATTTAAGATGTAAGAATTAGTTAATAAGAAGCCTGAGCTAATAGGTTAAGCAGTATTTCAATTAATATAGTTTCTTTGTGACTATTTCGGGTCTGGGAAGCTAGGAACAAATGAGTGGTTGTAGGCAGACTACAACCACTACCACTACCACCAACAATAATAAAACCCATCGAAGACTTGAGGCAGAAGGGATTGCAGTGAACACATTCCAAGTGATGGGGAATTGTCCTTACCCATTGAGATCTGAGGCAGAAGGAACTGCAGTGAACACATTCCAAGTGATGGGGAATTGTTCTTACCCATTGATAAGTTTCTCTGTGTAGGTTCCAGTTGCTTCCATTCTTTCTGAGTAAAAGCCATAAACACATCTATGAATGTTACTGATTTCTACTGTACTCCTATTCAGCCCATAATTTGTTAATTCTCCACGTTCAGGAGTGATCTGAACAACAGAATTTGGTTTTGCCTCAACTATCCACTATTGATCACTATGTACATTTAAAGATAATCCCTCACCCTCACAGACTAGCAATACTGATATGTCACTAATCTCGACCTCACAGGCTTCCTGTCTGCACTCTTAATAACCCCTGACACTAAGTGCCACTGCCCTCACAATCTCCTAACCACTTAATTAATTCTAGAATGACTGATGCCAACAACTCCATTACCAAACATCAGCAGATTCTCCCAGGCACTTGCTCAGTGGATTCCTCTATCATGGGGTTCCACAATATACACTGATCTCAATCTCCAATAAGTCCTGAAATGTCTACTCTGATTAATCTCCAATCACTAACACCAACAGAACTCTTTTACAGTGGCCATCGCTGAAACCCTGATCTTATCTCTCATTGACTGTCCACCCATCTCCCAAGGATCCTGATTCCTTACAGTGATAGCAAGAAGAGCCTACCTTTAATTTCTTATCCAGTTTCACTATCTCGAGTGTTTACAGAGTGTTTATGGCTCAGTGATTCAATAGGAAGATGACAAGATTCATCATGTAATTATAGTCACAGCCATGGTTGATTATAGCTAAAGGACACAAAGCAAATCATTAAGGGATGAATTCTGGATGAAAACACAGAATCCAAGAATCCAAGAGTCTTTTCCAAGTAGAGTCACAGAGAACACGCTTTTTTCCAGAAACGAGTTTTGGCAACACATATGAAATGTGTTATAAAGTCCCAAAGAGACTCAGTGCTTGAGGACTTTGAACACATATGAACACATATAAACACATATGAACACATGAACATTTGAACACATATGAACATTTGAATACATATGAAATATGTTGGAAAGTCCCAAAGAGACTCAGTGCTTGAGGACTTTGAACACATATGAACATATGAACATTTGAACACATATGAAATATGTTGGAAAGTCCCAAAGAGACTCAGTGCTTGAGGACTTTGAACACATATGAACACATATAAACACATATGAACATTTGAACACATATGAAACGTGTTGGAAAGTCCCAAAGAGACTCAGTGCTTGAGGACTTTGAACACATATGAACACATGAACATTTGAACACATATGAAACGTGTTGGAAAGTCCCAAAGAGACTCAGTGCTTGAGGACTTTGAACACATATGAACATATGAACAATTGAACACATATGAAATGTGTTAGAAAGTCCCAAAGAGACTCAGTGCTTGAGGACTTTGAACACATATGAACACATATGAACATTTGAACACATATGAAATATGTTGGAAAGTCCCAAAGAGACTCAGTGCTTGAGGACTTTGAACACATATGAACACATATAAACACATATGAACATTTGAACACATATGAAACGTGTTGGAAAGTCCCAAAGAGACTCGGTGCTTGAGGACTTTGAACACATGAACATATGAACATTTGAACACATATGAAATGTGTTAGAAAGTCCCAAAGAGACTCAGTGCTTGAGGACTTTGAACACATATGAACACATGAACATATGAACAATTGAACACATATGAAACGTGTTAGAAAGTCCCAAAGAGACTCAGTGCTTGAGGACTTTGAACACATATGAACACATATAAACACATATGAACATTTGAACACATATGAAACGTGTTGGAAAGTCCCAAAGAGACTCGGTGCTTGAGGACTTTGAACACATGAACATATGAACATTTGAACACATATGAAATGTGTTAGAAAGTCCCAAAGAGACTCAGTGCTTGAGGACTTTGAACACATATGAACACATGAACATATGAACAATTGAACACATATGAAACGTGTTAGAAAGTCCCAAAGAGACTCAGTGCTTGAGAACTTTGCTAGGGACTGGGTTATATTGGGACATCTGCTGACATATACAAAAATTCTACACACCAGTTCCTAGACCAAAAAATCTAGATCTCAATTCCATTGTCCATATTAATTCACCAATACATCCTATTGCCACACATCTAGATGTACTCTGAATGTTAATTCTTCCAGTGTAATTCCAAATTGTCACCATACTCTCTTGCCTTTGATTACTGCAATAAACTTCTGACCTTCTAACTATATAGCCTTGTAGTTTATCTTCCATAAAGCAGGCATGATGATCTTTTTGGTTCAAACCAAATCACTTTATGACTTAAATTCAGTGATTTCTCATTGAAATTAGAATAAAATCTAAATCCAACACTAGCCAATATGATCTTACATGATATAATACCTTCTAACACTGATTTCATGTTTTTCTACTTTTCTTGCATGTGTGTGTGCATGTGTGTGTTCCCACACATTAATGATCTTTCTTCTCCTTCTCTTTCTTCTTCTTCTACTACTACTACTTCCTTTTTCTTCTTCCTCCTCCTCCTTCGTATAACAAGAACCTAGTTTCTATCTTGAGGCCTGAGCAATTGGCATTCTTTCTTTTGAACATTCCTTGGATCCATGCATTAGCCACAACCTGTCATAATTTGTATTCAAATCAACTATTATTTCTTCTAAAGATTAACTTGCAAACATCACACTCCTCATCTACCATATTGTCCTCTCCTATTTTCTTCATCAAAGGCACTGTTGCCTGCTACTATTATATATAGTACCTATAAAAGACACTATTGCCTGGAAACTATCTTACATTCATATTTGCAATCTTGTGGTCTCTTTCCTGTTTCTAGAATTTCAGACATTAAAAGACAGGCTGGCTCTATGTGTTGCTACTTAAAACATTCTCTGGCTTAAAATAGGTGCACATCTTACAGTCTGTTCTACAGTTTTCCAATCATTGACACCCAAAGATTCCTCAGTCACTAACCTTCACATACATCCCCTCCATAGAGGTTCCCAACCGCCATTCTTCACAAAACAATAGATACCCTCCATTGAACTCCAGTCAGTGACCTCACAGAGCCTTGTCTTTAAGACCAGCAACCTCACAAGCTCTTGACCTCAGGATTCTAGTCATAAAATCATAAAGGACTTTTAATAATTATTAATAATTCCTACCAAGAACCCCGTCACTAACAATCTACCATCCCCATAACCACTTCAATATAAAACACCTCATATTACACCAACTCTCGTCCCATTAGCTTCCAGGATCCCACTACCCATCACGGCACACAGAACACCAACTCTGAAAGACACTGACTGCTGATCGGACTCCTGGAAATACCACCACCCCTGACCCCAAGGCCCCATCCTCTGGTGTTCACATATTCCGAAAAACCCAACACTGCCCCTCTGACAGTCCACAGCCTGTAATACCCAGCTGCTTATCACGACTGTTCCCATTCAGTCTAAATTCTAATCCTTATAGGAAGCCCTATAAGGGCGCATCTCAGGTACATCACAAAGCCCTCATTTCTGATCTTGCCAGCTTTCTAGACCCAGACTCAATCGCTGTCAGTGACAGTTACAGACGTTCCCTGCCCCCAAGCCTCACTGTCTAGGCGGATCCGTGAGAACGGTGATTCCTTAAAATTACAGCAGTCCTCGACTAAGGTCGCTAACACCACGGGTATCATAGCAGTATACCTTACACTCCATATGCCCATAATACCCTAATACGTAGATCTCTCAGAACACCGGCATTCCAAAAGACTATCTAATATCGACGTCACAAATCTCAAATCTTGTCTCCAGACTCCAGCCACCCTCCAATTACTGACCGCCAAACCGCCCCCAAATCCTACGGCCCTCACCGCATCGCTGTCCGCGGGCTCGGGGGCAGCCATCTCCCTCGGACGCCCGGCCTTGACGCGCTCCTCCGGCCCACCGCCCCAGGCTTTGTCAGGACCTGGTTGGAGTCAGAGGCCGACGTGGCGGCCACCCCGAGCGCCGCTTCAGAGGGTCCTGCAGCTTCGATGGCGGCGCCTTGCGGAGATGGTTTGTGGGCGCGGCCATCTTGGCATGGACTCTGCCGTACAGCGGAGGCTCAGGTGCCTCTGGGATTACTGTCCAGGCAGGCTGGCCTGCTGGGTCCCAGTGCGGAGGGAAGCTGCTGCGAGACGCGCGCCCCAGAATTGAAACCTCCGACGCGCAGGGAGGTTTCATGTCAGTTCTGTTACAGAACTTGGAATTGCTTTTCCAAAGGGTTTTCCAGTTGCTGTTGCCAGGGAAACAGGATGACGAATCCCGCAGAGAAACAAACAATAAAAGCTGGTCTAGACTAGTAACACTGATTTATCTCTGAGACATAGGATAAATTCTTTGGATTGCTGTAACAATGGAGAAAGAAAGAAGAAAAGGAGAAGCGTCAGTCAGTGAACACACCACTTCTGATTAGAGCCCAGCTTTAGTAGAGACATTTCACCAGAATCGCACGGCTGTTAAAATGACGTCTGAGTGCACTTAACATGTTCATTGCAGTCACTGAACAGTTTTTGTGGGGAATTTTCAATTTGTAAATATGTTCAAGCAAGGTCCTTAGCTCTGTTGGTACTGGGCAAAGAACTCTTACACTGCCTTTATTCCCCGGTTTAAATTTGTGGTGGGGCAGACGTGATGAGATTATTGCTCAACCATCTTTGTTTTTTGATTTGAAGGTGAAATGAGTGTGGTGACCCCGCCTGCAATCCCAGTACTTAGGAGGCAGAGGTACACAGTCTTTTCAAGACTAGCCGGGTCTGTAGCGTGAACTTGAAGTTAGCCTGGGCTACACTAAGCGCTTGTCTCTAAAGACCAAAATAGAGAGAATGAGCTGATATGTGGAGGCCAGACGATAATCTCTAGAGTCAAATTTCAGTGATATCCAGTGGTCTCACTTAGTTCTTCAAACCCACCCACCCTAGGCCTTGTTTACTAGGCCTATACTGCTCTATGCTGAGCTAAAATACAAAGCCTAAATTAAAATAAATAAATAAATCCATGATTTGCACCTTCACCTTAAAGGAGTAAAGGGATTGCCTGTCTGTCAACAGTAGTTTCATCTTCTTTTCTTGAGTCTCTTGGGTGGGGTGTTCACCAGAGAAGACTTCTTGGACATGAATTTAAGACACTAGAAAGTTCTACACCCCAGTATACTTCCTCTGCTCAGGTGCAGGCCAGACTGGGCAGAAAAACAGGCTAAGTGACCTGTAGGTGAACTTTCTCAATGGAACTGCCAGATCACAAAGCTTAGCTTATAGCTTAGGCTTGTCTTACCAGCTCTTATAATTTAAATTAATCCTTGTCTAATGAGCCTTTCTCTGTCCTGCCTGCCAGCATTCAAATAACCACATGGACACTTCTTAATAAAGTTCAGCCAATAGCTTAGGCTTAGTTTTAGCTCTTATAGATTAAATTAACCCATGTCTTTTAATTGATATTCTTTTATATGGCTCAGTTAACTTTACTTTGTAATGCCCATGCTGCTTGTCCTGCATCTGGCTGATGACTTCACCCTTCTTCCCAGCACTTTCTGTGCCTGGAAATCCTACCTAGCTATTGGGCATTCAGCTTTTTATTAAACCAATCAGAGTGACATTTTCACAGTGTACAAAAAGATTATTCCACATCACCCATAATTTTAATCTGTTTTTGTTTTGTTCTTATGTGGCTTGGTTACCTTTACTCAGCACTGCCCATCCTACTTCCTCTCCATCTAGCTGATGGTGCCACCATTCTTCTTCCCAGAGCTTCTCTGTCCAGAAGTCCCTGCTATTCCTCCTGCCCAGCTATTGACCATTTAGCTTTTTATTAAATCAATCACAGTGACACATCTTCACACAGTATAAAGGAATGGCCCCACTCCCTAAATTCCATTTCCCAAACCAATTCTAGAACTCAAGCCCTCCTACCTCATCACTCTCCCTGAGGTCAGCCCTTCCCACCAATGCCAGCAGACTTCTATGGCAGAATGCTTGTGCACAGCATGACTGGTTTAGTAAAGAGCTCACTAGTCAAGAACTAGGCAGTAGGGTTATGTGGGATTTTCCGGGAGAGACAGGAAGATGAAGAGGAATCTAAGCATGCGGATGGTGCCAACAGAATAAGAGAGCAGAACATGCAACACGGGGATGAGATAATGGGCCACACGGCAGAACACAGATTAAAAATATGGGTTAATTAAGTTATAAGAGCTAATTGGAAAAAATCCTAAGCTAAGGCCAAGCTTTCATAATTAGTAACAAGTCTCCAGATCATTATTTGTGGGCTGGCAGTCCCAATGAAAAGTACAACTACAAATGGCACCTAACATCTGACCATATACATCCACACAAAGCCTAAAGAAGCTTTCTGGTGACCACAGTCTGTTGGGTAGGCTCAGTAATAGTGGCACAAAGAGGTATAGCTCTTTTAAGGTACCCTGTCACCACGCACTTAAATGGTGTTTATGAGCAGCAAGTAGTGAGCTACTCAGTGATAGGAGACTAGGTAGAAATGCCTACCACAGTGTGGACCCCAAAACTTCCCACATCTTGAGAAGATAGACCAGCTCCAGGCTGGGCCTGCAGGCATGAGGTTAGGCTCTCATGGAGTGAAGGGGGTGAAGTTAGACACAGGAAAGCCCTGCTGGTTAGCAGTTTAAGGTTTGACTTACATGACTAGAGAATGCTGCAGATGAATGGAAAGTAAGCTCCAGACCAAGAAACCTCTGAACAGATATAGTATGCCTAAAAATGTGCTTACAAGGTGATGATAAAAAATAAGATTGGTATAGACAGTCATAGAAAATAAACAAATGTTTAAAAATAATAAAGCCCTCAAAGAGAGAGTAAAGTAATATAAAAGGAAAAAGCCACATAAAGATGGGAAATACACAGGGTGTCTGGATCCTTTGTTGACTTTGAAATTTTTAAATGCTAACTAACAATAGCTGCTGAGAGACATTTAGGTATGGAAGCTGCTAAATTAAACCAGCATGTATATTTTAAGATTGTCTTTACTTCAGAATGGAAGTTAAAAAAAATATGTTACATTGTGGGAGAGGCTATGTCTTTGTTTACTTTGGAAACGAAAAGCTATAGATTTCTTCAAAATTAATAGAGATCTGACCAGAGGTGACCTCCTGAAAATCTTGGCTACAGACATAAAAAGAGAAATCCAAGAAGACTACAGGACAGATGACAAATATGTTCCTCTACATGAGAAGAGCTCTGAGACATGATGGAACTTGTTGGTTACAGAGTCTCATGACTTATTATGGCATGGATAGAGATTTATATTACAGTTTGGTTATGCAGTCCAAACAGACTTATAAAGTTTACAGATGCCTTTTACCTGCTTAAACGTAGAAGAGAAAACTCATCTTTAGCTGACTTCTGCACAGCACACATTCCATACGTGTGGTAATGAAGATATATACGATACCTTTAAATGTCTGTGTGTTTTCAGAAAAGAGGACAAGACATCAATGAAAACAAGTAGCCCGGATGATCCAGCCTCTCAGGATGCCTCTGTTGCAGTTTCCTCAAAACTCACTTCAAAGCTGCTAGCTGAGATGGTCCAACCTCACAGACTATCCAGTCAAGACTTCAGATAAGATCTACACTTTCCCACCACACAAAAACTAAACAAAAAGACTAATACAACGAGCTCTCCCAGGGCTTGACCATTATTCCAATTTTCTCAGGGTCCCATAAAGATGCCATCTCCCCCCCACCCCCAGACAGGGAAAAAAAAGATGCCCACATTCCAAGAGTTGGAGTGGGGTGGGGTTTGGTCATTCCATGGATTATGGATGTTTATCATCTTTAGGGTGATCGATTGCAATTTGTTACTGGCCATGATAAAGGAGGAAACTAAGCAAATAAGATTAGATTTAGGAATCTTTTTCTGAAAAAAAGGAGGATATAGAAATGACAGGATTAAAGGATAAATTATTGAATCTGCTTTAAACTAAAAACCAACTATAACTATATATTTTAGATTAGTATGGACTTTAATATATTGATATGAATTTAAGTTTATTTTTTATTATTCTGTATATTTGTCTCTACTCTTGTTTAAGAAATTTTACCTATACAGCTCACTTGGCAATATAATGTAAATTTTTAGTCCTTGAAACTTATTATTACAAACTATTTAGGATAATTAAGAAATCCAGGTTAGTACTTAGTCATTTAACAATAAAATTTGTAGCATACCTTGTGAGGTATGTTTTCAAGGTCAAACAGAGATAAATTTTAGATAGACAGATGGTCTTTGAACACTTCAAAGATTTACAGAATATGATATTTAAGATGTTTTAATAACATAAGGATTTTCATGACAATGAGATACAACTTCTCCTGGCAGCACCAATTTACTTTAAAAAAAAAAGGATGATGGGCATCAGGAACCTCAATGTGGAGTTTTCTTTCTTTGTGGCAAAAGTTAGCCACATGGCAAGGAACTGTTCTTGTCTCAACTGCTGACAGTGTGCTGTACAAATTGCACAAGCAGGGCACAAAAGAAGGCAATTACAAAACTTTGCCAAGACAAGGTAGTACAGTTCTTCACAATTCCTATTTCACAGAAAAGTCAATAAGATATTCTTGGCCTGCAGGCCAAAGATGAATGCCCCAGCATTACAGAGGTACTTTGGCTGACTGTCCAGACAGTCAGCTATCTTTGTCATTTCTATAGTTTTGGAGATTGTTCACTCTGCACTTCCTATTTACTCAGGTAATATTTTAACCTTCTTGGATTTCTGGTGGGGTTAAAGAAATTAGTTATAGTCTTACTGTTTTCCTTGTTACTAAGTTCAGAAAAGAAACTTATAACAGAAATGTAAAATTTGTAAGGTTGAGAGATATAAGAGCTTAAGTTATTTATTTCAAAAATGTTTTAAGGTCTAAAAGATATTTTAGGTTGGTAATACAAGTTACAATAGAACGTAAATTAAACACAAAACTTTGTACTCACCAAGAGAGAATAAATAATAGAGTATTTTCTCTGAATTTGCCAAATATAATTGGATTCAACATTGTGAATGCAATTCTTTTCTGATAATTGTCCTTATTTTATATAATCTTACTGTAATAGAGATAAAACTTTTTCTTTTTATCTAAACAAAAAAGGAGAAATATTTTGGGGATATTTACACACAATGTGAAGATACAGTGTTGTGATTGGTGTAATAAAAGGCTGAAAGGCCAATAGCTAGGCAGGAGGTATAGGTGAGACTTTCAGACAGACAGAACTCTGGGAAGAAGAAAAGAGGAGTCCCAGTCAGACACAGAGAGGACACAGGAGGTGAAAGCTAGAAGAAAGCTAATGCCACATCACAGAATGGTAGATTGATATAAATGGGTGAGTTTAAGTTATAAGAGCTGGTTGAGACAAGTCCAAGCTAAAGGCAAAGCTTTCATAATTAATAATAAATTTCCATGTCATTCTTTGGGGATTGATGATCCAATGAGAAAGAACTGCTACAGACTTAGAACAAGTCAGTGACCTGGTTTTTTGTAAGCTGAACTGCCCCACTCCCTAGATTCTGTTCCCAAAGGCCTATCCCACTGCCTACCCATTCCACCTCATTGCTAGGCCCAGGCCAGGCTCTGTCCCAACTCCAGGGGACTCCCATTGCTCTGATACAAGCCACACCAGTCAGAAGAATTGTCCTGGCCAGCAGGACACGAATGGGGTGTCCCTGATAACCTGGAGAAAGGAATGAAGGGGACAAGAGACATAAGAAATGACAGCAAGTCTGGTTTTCTGATCAGGCTGCCAACTTTATTTTTTCTCAGGAGCTTTTTATAGCAAAGGGGCAGGAGGAGGGTAGGTAGGATGCTGGAATTCAGGTCTGGAAGCATCTCTGGCTGAGAGAAAGAGATAATAACTGACAAAGAAAATACTAATTGCTTCTAAAGCCTGGGACCTGCAGGTCTTGCAGGGAGATAAGACACTGGGTTAATTTCCTAGGTCCGGAACTAGTCCTGCAGAGGTGATAGAGGTGAATATTTTACTTAACTTATGAATTTAAGATGGCTATAACAAAATACAGGTCTCCAGCAAAGAACAGAAACACGGTGCTGCAGCCAAGGCTAAGATACCTCCACAGGCCAACTCCAAACTTGAATAGAGACTCCTCACCAGACCAGAGATAGTGCTGGCTGCCAATAATGCAGGCCACAAAGACTAGAAGACCAAAAAGGAAACAGAACCCATGGAATAAAACACCCATCGAACTTGGAAATCAGGACGTAGACCTAATCATCCCAAATCCCAATGCCTAAACACCAGTATAAGAATACAGTCAACAACAGCCAGGGCAACATGACACAACCACAGTCCAGTTATTCTGGTGTGGGAGGTCCTTCTGTCTTTGTGTTGCTTTCACTGGTTAATAAAGAAACTGCTTTGGGCCTGTTGATAGGGCAGAACTTAAGTAAGTGGGGAAAACTAAACAGAAGACTGGGAGAAAGAAGGGCAGAGTCAGAGAGACACCATGGATCCATGGGAGACAGACACTGGGAATTTTACTGGGTAAGTCACTTCCATCTGGTGATATATAGATATATATATATAGATATATAGAAATATATATATATAGAAATATATATAGAAATGTGTTAAATTAAAGTAAGAGTTAGGCAATAAGAAGCTAGAGCTAATGGGCCAAACAGTGTTTTAATTAATACAGTTTCTGTGTGGTTATTTCGGGGCTAAGTTAGCTGGGTGGTCGGGGTAAACAAGTGGGCTCCCTGCAACATTATTCTATAACAGCAATACCTGAATATTCCAATGCAGCATAAGCATTGGAAACCTTAAAGACAACATTATGAAGATGATAAAGATCTGAAAAAAGAGTTACTTTGATGGAGTAAATAATAGAGGCTTAATCCTCTTATTTCTAGAACAATAGGAATTGAAACTTATATCTGAGAATCCAAAATTCTCCATGCTACCCATAACACCCCATTCTACAAGTAAGGTCAGCTAATAAAGCTATCAGGCCCATACCTCGAAAATGTTGATTTAAATCCTTCCCGTACTAATTAACCAAATCACACTTCTAATTATTTACTTTACAATTCTAACAGGACCTATAGTCACTACACTCAGCTCCAACCTGTTCATTATATGAGTTGTCCTAGAAATAAACCTACTAGCCTTAATCCCCCTAATAGTTAATAAATCAAACCCCCACTCTACAGAGGCAGCAACAAAATATTTCCTTACTCAAGCAACCGCCTCAATAACCCTTTTACTTTCCATCATTATAAACTTCAAACAATTAGGATTATGAACATTTCAACCTGAAACTAACAACATTATCATAATAATAACCTTTATCTCTCTAGCAGTCAAACTAGGATTAGTCCCCTTCCACTCATGATTCCAGAAGCCACACTCAAAGTAGGCCTAATTCTTCTTACATGACAAAAAATTGTCCCATTATCAATCTTATTTCAATTCTATGAACTAATAGACTCTAAAATATTAATTTTATCAGCCATTATTTCAGTACTCATTGGAGCCTGAAATGGACTAAACCAAACACAAACATGAAAAGTCATAGCCTACTCATCTACTGCCCACATAGGTTGAATAATCTCCATTCTACCATATAACCCATCCCTCACAATCCTGAATCTCCTAATCTATATTCTCATAACAGTCCCCATGTTTATAATCTTTCACGCTCATTCATTTACATCCATCACCTCTGTATCACTTATGTGAAATAAAATACCAACAGCACTTCCTATAATTTCATTAATCCTATTATCAACAGGAGGACTTCCACCATTCAAAGGATTCCTGCCAAAATGAGCTATCATCACAGAACTATTAAAAAATAATAACCTAATTCTAGCCACATTAATAGCAATAACTGCCTTAATTAACCTATTCTTCTACACCCGACTCATCTACTCAACCTCACTCACCACATTCCCCACAAACAATAACTCCAAAATATATATTCATCAAAACTATACAAAAACCAACAGTATCCTATCACCATTAATAATCACAAGCACAATAATCCTCCCCTTATCCCCCCTGCTACTATAAGCAGAAGTTTAGGATACTCAGTCCAAGAGCCTTCAAAGCCCTAAGCAAACCCATAAAGTTTAACATCTGATAAGGACTGCAAGATTACATCTTACATCTAATGAGTGCAAATCAATTGCTTTAATTAAGCTAAATCCTCTACTAGATTGATAGGACTCAAACCTATAAACTTTTAGTTAACAGCTAAACACCCTAATATGGCTTCAATCTACTTCTCCCGCCTATCAGAAAGGGGGCGGGAGAAGCCTTAGTAGATTCAGTTCTCTACACCTTCGAATTTGCAATTCGATGTGATTATCACCTTAAGGCTTGGTAAAAAGAGGCTTTATCCTCTGTGCTTAGATTTATAGTCTAATTCTTTACTCAGCCATTTTACCTATGTTCATTAACCGCTGATTATTCTCTACCAATCATAAAGATATCGGGACCCTGTACCTACTATTTGGGGCCTGAGCAGGGATAGTAGGGACAGCCCTCAGTATCCTTATTCTAGCAGAACTTAGACAACCAGGTGCCCTATTAGGTGGCGACCAGATTTACAATGTAATTGTCACAACCCATGCATTTGTCATAGTTTCCTTCACGGTTATACCGATAATAATTGGTGGGTTTGGTAGCTGACTAGTTTCGCTTACAATCGGGGTCCCTGATATAGCATTCCCACTGATAAATAACATAAGCTTCTGACTTCAACCCCCATCATTCCTTCTCTTACTAGCATCATCAATAGTAGAAGCTGGAGCAGGGACCCATCCCCCATTAGCCAGTAATTTAGCACATGCACGTAACTATTTCTCCCTTCATTTAGCAGGTGTATCTTCAATTCTAGGGGCAATTAATTTTATTACAACAATTATTAATATAAAATCACCGGCCATAACACAATATCAAATCCCCCTGTTTGTCTGATCTGTCCTAATCACTGCTATCCTTCTCCTTCTCTCTCTCCCAGTGTTAGCTGCAGGTATTACAATGCTTTCTTTCAGACAGTAATCTAAGTACCACTTTCTTTCACCCAGCTAGAGGTGGTGACCCAATTCTTTACCAACACTTATTCTGATTCTTTGGCCACCCGGAAGTGTATATCCTTGTCCTCCCTGGTTTGGGCATTACCTCCCACATTGCCACTTACTATTCAGGTAAAAAAAAAAAAGCACCATTTGGTTATATAGGCATAGTATGAGCCATGATGTCAATTGGTTCCTTAGGATTTATTGTATGAACCCATCATATATTCACAGTAGACACACGAGCCTACTTTAAATCGGCCACAGTAATTATCGTAATTCCAAATGGAGTAAAAGTATTCAGCTGACTAGCAACTCTACATGGTGGTAATATTAAATGATCCCCTGCAATACTATGAGCCCTGGGATTCATCTTCCTGTTCACAATAGGAGGGCTCACAGGCATCGTACTCTCCAAATCTTCCTTAGATATTGCCATCCATGTTACATACTATGTAGTAGCCCACTTCCACTACGTCCTATCAATAGGCTCTCTCTTTGCCATTATAGCTGTATTTGTCCACTGATTCCCATTATTTACAGGCTACACACTAGATGATATGTGAGCTAAAACCTACTTCTCCATTCCATTTGTAGGGGTAAACATAACATTCTTCCCACAACACTTCCTAGGTCTATCCAGTATACCACGATGTTCTTTCGACCACCCAGATGCTTACACCACATGAAATACAGCGTCATTCTATAGGATCTTTTATTTCACTTACAGCAGTCCTAATTATAATTTTTATAATCTGAGAAGCCTTTGATTCCAAACAAGAAGTAATTCACATAGAACACTCACCTACAAATCTAGAGTAACTGCCCACCACCATATCACACATTTGAAGAACCCACTTTCATTCAAGTAAAATAACAGAGGAAGGACTCTAACCCCCTAAAACTGGATTCAAGTCAGCGCCATAACCTCTGTCTTTCTAAATGAGATATTAGTAAATAAATTACATAACTTTGTCAAAGTTAAATTATAGACTAACCTCTATATATCTTTTTTTCCTTTTTTTTATTGAGAAAAGGAGAAAAAAAACAAGTTTCCACCTCCTCCCAGCCTCCCATTTCCCTCCCCCTCCTCCCACCCTGCGCCCCCTCCTCCCACCCTTCTCCCCCTCCCCCCACTTCTTTCCCCCTCCCTCTCCAGTCCAAAGAGCAGTCAGGGTTTTCTGCCCTGTGGTAAGACCTAGGACCTCCCCCCTCCGTCCATATCTAGGAAGGTGAACATCCAAACTGGCTAGGCTCCCACAAAGCCATCACATTACGTAGGATCAAAACCCCGTGCCATTGTCCTTTGCGTCTCATCAGCCCTCATTGTTCGCCATGTTAAGAGAGTCCAGTTTTATCCCATGCTTTTTCAGTCACAGTCCAGCTGGCCTTGGTGAGCTCCCAATAGATCAGCTCCACTGTCTCAGTGGGTGGGTGCATCCCTCGTGGTCCCGACTTCTTTGCTCATGTTCTCCCTCCTTCTGCTCCTCATTGGAACCTTGGGAGCTCAGTCCAGTGCTCCAGTGTGGGTATCTGTCTCTATCTCCATCCATCACCAGATGAAGGTTCTATGATGATATGCAAGATATTCGTCAGTATTGCTCTAGGATAGGGTCATTTCAGGTTCCCTATCCTCAACTGCCCAAGGAACTAACTGGGGACCTTGGCTTGGGTACCAGGGAGCCACTCTAGGGTCAGGTCTCTTGCCAACCCTAAAGTGGCTCCCTTAACTAAGAATTGTGGTTCCGTGCTCCCCTGTCCAACCTTCCTTAGCAATCAGGGAAATGCAAATCAAAACAACTTTGAGATACGATCTTACACCTGTCAGAATGGCTAAAGTCAAAAACACCAACGATAACCTTTGCTGGAGAGGCTGTGGAGGAAGGGGTACCCTCATGCATTGCTGGTGGGAATGCAATCTTGTGCAACCACTATGGAAGTCAGTGTTTCGGTTTCTCAGGAAATTCGGGATCAACCTACCCCTGGACCCAGCAATACCACTCTTGGGAATATACCCAAGAGATGCCCTATCATATGACAAAAGCATTTGTTCAACTATGTTCATAGCAGTATTATTTGTAATAGCCAGAACCTGGAAACAACCTAGATGCCCTTCAATGGAAGAATGGATGAAGAAAGTGTGGAATATCTACACATTAGAGTACTACGCTGCAGTAAAAAACAATGACTTCTTGAATTTTGCATGCAAATGGATGGAAATAGAAAACACTATCCTGAGTGAGGTATCCCAAACCCAAAAAGATGAACATGGGTTGTACTCACTCATAATTGGTTTCTAGCCATAAATAAGGGTCACGGAGTCTACAATTGGTGAATCTAAAGAAGCTAAGTAAGAAGGTGAACCCAAGGAAAAACATATAGTTATCCTCTTGGCTAAGGGAAGTAGACAAAATTGCCAGGGAGAAAATTGGGATCTTGGGGGTGGGGTGGGAGGGGGTAAGGGAAGATGGGGAGAGAAAAGTTAGAAGGGAAGGAGGTCGGGCCTTGGGAAAACAGGAGGATTGGGATAACCTCTATATATCTTATATGGCTTATCCATTCCAACTAGGCTTACAAGGTGCTTCAACACCTATTATTGAAGAACTAATAAACTTCCATGACCACACACTCATAATTGTATTCCTAATTAGCTCTTTAGTACTTTATATCATCACACTTATACTAACAACCAAATTAACTCACACTAGTGTAGTAGGAGCTGCGGGGCTGCATTCTGCCACTCAGCTCCCGCCACCAGCTAGCTTTACCCGAAATAACAACACACAAATTGTATTCACTTAAACACTGCTTGGCCCATTATATCTAGCCTCTTCTCGGCTAACTCTCGCACCTGGACTAGCCCATTTCTAATAATGTGTGTAGCACCCCAAGGTGCGCTTACTGGGAAGATTCTAGCCTATGTCCATCCTGGGTCGGAGCTTCATTGATCGCATCTGCCCGGGAGAGGGGAGCATGGCCTCTGAGCTCAGTTCTTCTTCCTCCCAACATTCTGTTCTGTTTACTCTTCCCACTTATGTTTTAACCTATGAGGCCAAGCAGTTTCTTTATTACTTAACCAATGACCTTCCTCCATCATTTCCCCTTTTTCTGTTTAAACAAAAAGGAAAGGCTTTAACTTTAACATAGCAAAATACATATAACAAAACAGTTATCAAGTAAAAATTACAATATTTACATCTATTTTATCTTTATCATAACTAAGGAAAACTATAACTATAACTAACTATTCTTCAACTCCATCAAAGACTCCAGAAGGATACAATATTACCTAAGCAAATAAGAAATAAGCAACTTTCAAACTCTAGAAATGACAGAGACATCTCGCTGCCTTGACAGTCACCCAAAGTTCCTCTGTACCATTGGGGCATCCATCTTCAGCCTACAGGCCCATAGTATCCAGCAGACATTTCCATGAAGCGGGAAATTTCAAAAGCAGTCACTATCTGCCTGTCCTGAAGAATATCTTGCAGACTCTTTCATGAATCAGGAACCCTGAAAGATCATCTCACCTTTAGGCAAGTTCAGTAGTCCTCTCTCTGCGGGTTCTCTGTGTCCAGTTTATGCAATAGTCTAGGCAAGACCAAATGGCTATCAAACTCCATAAGGATCCTCTTCAATGCCCATCTTCTTCTTGAAGTAGATTGGTGCTTCCAGGAGCAGAGTGTCTCATTGTCATAAAAATCCCTAAGTTATTAAAACATTTAAAATGCCGTATTCTCTAGCCTTTGAAAGATATGAAGAATGCCTATCTGAAATATATCCATGCACATCTAGAAAATCTAACTAACATGACTACAAACTTGACTATTATAGATGATTATCTATTAACAACCTATATACATTACATTTTAAATGAACTACACAATCACAATACCTTAATCAAGATCAGAAACACATATACATATAACAAAATTGACCTTAAATTTAAATCACTAAAGCAAAATCCATATCAATGCAAATTATTCATATCTATATCATATCCCCCTTTAAATGTAAAAGAACATTTATAAACAATATTTGGGAATATGGGCGCAGTTATTTCTCTCCAAACTGCTTCCTGCTGTATAGGGGTGTTGTTGATTGGGTCTTTCATGGTATAACCTGTGTGCCAGGGTCATCTCAGGTAGCAATTGAGTGAAGTAATTTTTTGAAGGTGTTCACAGCAACCCTTCAGGAGGGCGTGGTCCATCATACCATATTGGGATAGAAGCAATCCACAGACTCTCACCCTCTGTGAAAACAAATTAAGAAACTCCTTTCCAAAGCATCATGTCCTTAGATCCAAATTTCAAAGTCAAGGCATTTTCAAAATATCTATGTTGGATTAGTTCAGCAGCATTTATAAACAAATATCTTTTAGCAGCTGTTGCTCCTTCCTCAGCATTCAAACAATTCAAAGAGAGCATAATCGCATACAGTATCAAGATTCTCTGTATATTTTCCATCTTTGTGCGCTTTGTTTTAACCTCTATTTTGTTTATTTTTACTTTTATTTTTTGCTTTTTGAGACAGGTTCTCTGTATCTTTGACCTGGAATAACTCTGTAGATCAGGCTGTCCTGAACTCTCAGAGATCTGCCTGTCTCTGCCTCCCAGGCATTGGGATTAAAGGCGTGTGCTACCACACCTAGAAGTCACAGAGGTCAATCTCCCTCTGCCTCCCAAGTGTTGGGATTAAAGGTGTGTACTACCACACCCAACAACTCTCTTCCTTTTTTTTGTTTTTTACTTTAAGAACTTCAACTTTTAGCCTGCACATATTTTAACACACTGTAAAGCATTTAAAAGTTTTCTTTTTTCTTTGAATCTTTCTTTTACTGTATATGTCTCTTTTTTGACCACATGAGTCTTTAATTTACCAAGCAATATCAAGAGGACTAAAGCCATGGCTTTGACAGCTGGATCCAGCCCATTCCTTAGCTTTCCAGCCTCATGGCTGAGGTACTGGATGTAGCCATGTTTACTGCCACAACTCTATGGCATTTCAAGGTCCCTGCCAGCAAGTAAGTTGCAGCATTATGTCCACAGACAACGTTCTCTGTAGTAGGCCCTCCTGCCTCAAACAGTCAGAGTTTGCCCTTGCAGGATGGCCCAGAAAGCCGGCATTTTAAAACAGCACAACTTTTTTCCTGCTATGGCTGAAAACAAACAAGCATTCAGTCGGCTTTTATCAACACCATTTAAGTGTTTCATGGCAGGACCTCTTAAGAGCTGCAGGGTTTTGCAGCTAAAGCTGAGTCAGGAAGCCTCTCTTAGATGAGAGCGCTTGCTTGCCTCTAGCAAGCAGAGTAGACCCGAGAAATTGTTGCTACCAAGAAAACATGTTTTACTCTTTCCCAAGATTTCTCAGGCTTTCAGTGGATTCAGTTGTCCACATGTCTGGGCACCATTCTGTAGTAGGAGCTGCGGGGCTGCATTCTGCCACCCAGCTCCTGCCACCAGCTAGCTTTACCCGAAATAACAACACACAAATTGTATTCACTTAAACACTGCTTGGCCCATTATATCTAGCCTCTTCTCGGCTAACTCTCGCACCTGGACTAGCCCATTTCTAATAATGTGTGTAGCACCCCAAGGTGCGCTTACTGGGAAGATTCTAGCCTATGTCCATCCTGGGTCGGAGCTTCATTGATCGCGTCTGCCCAGGAGAGGGGAGCATGGCCTCTGAGCTCACTTCCTCTTCCTCCCAGCATTCTGTTCTGTTTACTCCTCCCACCTATGTTTTAACCTATGAGGCCAAGCAGTTTCTTTATTACTTAACCAATGACCTTACTCCATCACACTAGTACTACAGATCCCCCAAAAGTAGAAACCATCTGAACCATTTTACCTGCCATTATCTTTATTTTAATTGCCCTCCCCTCCCTTCAAATTCTTTATAAAATAGACAAGATTAATAACCCAGCCATTACAGTAAAAACTATGGGTCATCAATGATATTGAAGCTATAAGTATACAGACTACAAAGACCTTTGCTTTGATTGATACATAGTCCCAACCGCAAACCAGGAGAATTACCACTGCTAGAAGTAGATAATCGAGTGGTCCTTCCCATAGAACTAAATGGAGAGAAACTCCCAGCTATACCACTGAAATCAGGAACAAGACCAGGTTGTCCACTGTCTCCATATCTATTCAATATAGTTTGAGGTCTTAGCTAGAGCAATAAGACACTAAAAGGGGATACAAGTTGGAAAAGAAGAAGTCAAAATCTCACCGTTTGCTGATATGATAGTTTACATAAGTGACCCCAAAAATTCTACTAAGGAACTTCTACAACTCATAAACACTTTCAGTATGTAGCAGGATACAAGATTAACAAAAAAAAAATCAGTAGCACTCCTGTACACAGATGATAAAAGGGCCAGAGAAGAAATCAAAGAATCAACACCCTTCACAATAGCCACAAATACCATAAAATATCTTGGAGTAACTCTACCCAAACAAGTGGATGACTTGTATGACACAAACTTTAAATCTTTGAAGAAAGAAACTGAAGAAGACAGCAGAAAGTGGAACAATATCCCATACTCTTGGGTCAGCAGAATTAACATAGTAAAAATGGCAATCTTTCAAAAAGCAATCTACAGATTCAACACAAGGGCCATTAAAATCCCAGCAAAATTCTCCACAAACCTTGAAAGAATGGTACTCAACTTTATATGGAAAAGCAAAAAACCCAGGATAGCCAAAAAAATCCTGTACAATAAAAGAACTTCTGGAGGCATCACAATCCCTGACTTCAAACTCTATCTACTACAGAGCTACAGTACTGAAAACAGCCTGGTATTGGCATAAGAACAGATAGGAGGACCAATGGAATTGAATAGAAGACCAGATATCAATCCATACATTTTCAAATACCTGATTTTTTACAAAGAATCAAAAAATATCAAATGGAAAAAAGAAAGCATATTTAACAAGTGGTGCTGGCATAGTTGGATATCAACATGTAGAAAAATAAAAATAGATCCATATCTATCACCATGCACAAAACTCAAGTCCAAATGGATCAAAGACCTCAACATAAAGCCAGCCACACTGAACCTAATGGAAGAAAAAGTGGGAAATACACTGAATGCACTGGAACAGGGAACTACTTCCTAAATATAACTCCAGAAGCACAGACACTGAAGAAACAATTAATAAATGGGACCTCCTAAAACTGAAAAGCTTCTGAAAAGCAAAGGACACTGTCAACAAGACAAAACAACAGCCTACACAATGGGAAAAGATCATCACTAACCCCACATCAGACAGAGGGCTGATCTCCAAAATATACAAAGAACTCAAGAAATTGGTCACCAAAAGAACACATAATCCAATTTTTAAAAATGGAGTACAGACCTAAACAGAGAACTCTCAACAGAGGAATCTAAAATGGCTGAAAGACACTTAAGGAAATGGTCAATATCCTTAATCATCAGAGAAATGCAAATCAAAACAACTCTGAGATTCCATCTTACACCTGTAAGAAGGGCCAAGATCAAAAACACTGATGACAACTTATGCTGGAGAGGTTGTGGGGAAAAGGGAACACTTTTTTATTGCTGGTGGGAATGCAAGCTGGTACAACCCCTTTGGATGTCATTGTGGCAATTTCTCAGAAAATTAGGAAACGACCTTCCTCAAGACCCAGCAATACCACTTTTGGGTTTATATCCAAAGGATGCTCAATTGTGCCACAAGGGCATGTGCCCAACTATGTTCATAGCAACATTGTTTGTCATAGCCAGAACCTGGAAACAACCTAAATGCCCCTTAACCAAAGAATGGATAAGGAAAATGTGGTACATTTATACAATGGATTACTACACAGCAGAAAAAATGACATCTGGAATTTTGCAGGAAAATGGATGGAGCTAGAAAACATTATTTTGAGTGAGGTAACCCAAATACAGAAAGACAATTACCACATGTACTCACTCATAAGTGGCTTTTAAACATAAAGCAAAGAAAACCAGCCTACAAACCACAATCCCAAATAACTTACACAACAACGAGGACACTAAGAGAGACATACATAGATTTAGTCTACATGGGAAGTAGAAAAAGACAAGATCTCCTGAGTAAATTGGGAGCATGGGAACTTTAGGGGAGGGCTGAAGGGAGGAGGGGAGAGGCCAGGAAGGGAGCAGAGAAAAATGTAGAGCTCAATAAAAATCAATAAGAAAATTTCCAGGAAGAAGATGGGGCCCCACAACAACAACCTGGTTCAAGCCATGATGTCATGATTTTGATTGCACTACTACAAGATCTGTTTTTGGGTACCAGCTGCTCAAGATGGTTCCAACTTGGTTAGCTGAAATGGTGCACTTTCTTACAATATTCTGGCCAGACCTCCAAATAGGAAGCTCAGAAAAACCATCCCAAATACTCAGAGACAATTTGCAGTTATACCAGACAGTAATCTTGGAAGTTAACCTTCATTTTACTTTCACAGGATCCCATAGAAAGAACATCTGCCCCCCCTCCCTTCCTTGACTGCTGGAAGTAATTCTGGATGACAACATCCCCTCTCCCAACAAAGTTTGTCCTCAGAGTTAGGGACATCATTTAGGGGTTGATTATAATTGGTATAGGGTTGGGGATTAGGGGTTGGGAGGAAATTTTGTAGGCTCAGGGATCTCTTTGGAGAAAAAGGGGGAAAATTGGGTGGGATAATAGATTAATGTGAGCTTACACTAATAATAATATTGAATAATAGAGTGAATACTTACAAGCTATTATTTATAGGCAATTACATTAGTATAGATTCTTGTATATTGATACAAAGTTAAATTACATTTAATATTATATGTATGCATACTTCTACCTCTGCTTAAAACATTTTTATATATTGATATATATTTATCGTATTGCAATGTACATTTCTACCTCTGATCAAGATACATTGTGTACATTTGAAGTCATTGTCCTTATTTGTTACACAACTGTTTATTGTATAAGATTCTAATATGAATTTTTAGTCTTTAAGTTATATAGGTATTAAGAATCATAGATCAGACTTCCTGGCCATCCTACAGGGGCTATACTGCCCAAACCGCCTCTCTCTTCCTATCCCATTCAGCTTACATCCAGATCCCCACACTCCCTGTCTCCCTCCCTCCCTCCCTCCTTTGGGGCATAGCGCCTCCCTGCCCAGCCTGCTAGGACGCTAGGACCAAATCCGAACCGGGAGGACAAAGGGGTGGCCGGTAGCTCCTTTGTTCCCATAGCCTGCCCGCAGCGAGCAGGGTGGGCCCTTTGTTCGCGAGCTAACCAAGCAGCACGGAGTTTCGATCTGGGCACCGAGTGAAACATCATTGTGGTGAGTGAGTGCTGCGGCAGCTGGGAACATACCTCAGCCCGCCCACACTTCCTGGCCATCCTACAGGGGCTATACTGCCCAAACCGCCTCTCTCTTCCTATCCCATTCAGCTTACATCCAGATCCCCACACCCCCTGTCTCCCTCCCTCCCTCCCTTCTTTGGGGCATAGCACCTCCCTGCTCAGCCTGCTAGGGTGCTGGGACCGAACCCGAACTGGGAGGACAAAGGGGTGGCCAGTAGCTCCTTTGTTCCCATAGCCTGCCGGCAGCGAGCAGGGTGGGCCCTTTGTTAGTGAGCTAACCAAGCAGCGCGGAGTTTCGATCGGGGCACCGAGTGAAACATCATTGTGGAGAAACATCTCTGGGGAGTGACATCACTGGGAAGGTACATCAGTGGGCAAGAAGACCTGATCCTGTAAAAGAAGATCCAAAGGGGAGTATTGGGAGGAAGAGATGGGCAGACGCCAATGCAGGAATTCTCCCAACAATCTGAAAAACAGCACGAAACCACCAGAAGCCAGTGACCCCACAACAGGAGGACATGAACACCTTAATCAAGAAGAAGTAGAAAAAACGGACTTCATGAAAGTGATTGACACCCTTAAACAGCATATAAAAAACGCCCTTATAGAAATGGATGAGAAGTATAATAGAAAGTTCGAGGAATTGAGTAAATCAGTGAATGATACCCTAGGAAACCAAGGAAAAACAATCAAGCAGATAAAGGAAACAGTTCATGACTTGAAAACTGAAATGGAGGCAAAGAAGAAAACACAAACAGAGGGCCGGCTGGACATGGAAAATCTAGGTAAATGAATAGAGACTACAGAATCAAGTATAACCAGCAGAATACAAGAGATAGATGAAAGAATCTCAGATTCTGAGGATAACATAGAGAAAATAAACACTCTGATCAAAGAAAACAGCAAGTCCAACAAACTCTCATCACAAAACATTCAGGAAATATGGGACACAATAAAAAGACCAAACCTAAGAATAATTGGAGTAGAAGAAGGAGAAGAAGTGCAGCTCAACGGTACAGAAAATATACTTAATAAAATTATAGAAGAAAACTTTCCCAACCTGAAGACAGATGTACCTATGAAGGTTCAAGAAGCATACAGAACACCAAATAGGCTGGATCAAAAGAAAACATCCCCTCGCCATATAATAATCAAAACACAAAATATACAGAATAAAGAAAGAATAATAAGAGCCGCAAAGGAAAAAGGCCAAGTTACTTATAAAGGTAAACCTATCAGACTTACACCTGACTTCTCTATGGAAACCATGAAAGCAAGAAGGCCCTGGATAGATGTTCTCCAAAAACTAAGAGACCACGGATGCAAGCCCAGACTACTATATCCAGCCAAACTTTCATTCACTATAAATGGAGAAAACAAAATTTTCCAGGATAAAAACAAATTTAAACAATACGTAGCCACAAATCCAGCCTTACAGAAAATAATAGAAGGAAAATCACTAACCAAGGACTCCAACAATGACCACAATAACTCAGACATCTAGAGACTCTTCACCAGCGCAAATCAAAGAAGTAAAACACACAAACCCTACTACTAAAAAAGTGACCGGAGTTAACAACCACTGGTCATTAATATCACTTAATATCAATGGGCTCAACTCACCTATAAAAAGGCACAGGCTAAGAGATTGGATACGAAAACACGATCCAACATTCTGCTGTCTACAAGAAACACACCTCAACTACAAAGACAGGCACCTACTCAGAGTAAAGGGCTGGGAAAAGGCTTATCAAGCAAATGGACCTAAGAAACAAGCAGGTGTGGCCATACTAATTTCTAACAAAGTTGACTTAAAACTTAAATCAATCAGAAGAGATGGAGAGGGACATTTTATACTCATAACAGGAACAATTCATCAGGATGAAGTCTCAATCCTGAATATCTATGCCCCTAATATAAAAGCACCCACGTACGTAAAAGAAACATTACTAAAACTCAAGGCTGCCATCAAACCGCACACACTAATAGTAGGAGACTTCAACACTCCTCTCTCACCAATGGACAGGTCAATCAGACAGAAACCTAACAGATATATAAGAGAATTAATGGAGGTAATGAAGCAAATGGACTTAACAGACATCTATAGATTATTCCACCCAAAGAGGAAAGAATATACCTTCTTCTCTGCAGCTCATGGAACCTTCTCGAAAATTGACCGCATACTTGGTAACAAAGCTAACTTACACAGTTACAAAAAAATATTAGTAACCACCTGTGTCTTATCAGATCACCATGGATTAAAGTTAGAATTCAACAACAATGCTAACCCCAGAAAGCCTACAAACTCATGGAAACTGAACAGTCAACTACTGAACCACACCTGGGTCAAGGAAGAAATAAAGAAAGAAATTAAAGTCTTCCTTGAATTCAATGAAAATAAAGAAACAACCTACTCAAACTTATGGGACACTATGAAAGCAGTGCTAAGAGGAGAGTTCATAGCACTAAGTGCCCACTTAAAGAAAACAGAGAAAACACACATTGGAGACTTAACAGCCCACCTGAAAGCTCTAGAAAAATAAGAAGCAGACTCACCTAGGAGGAGTAGAAGACTGGAAATAATCAAACTGAGGGCTGAAATCAACAAAATAGAAACACAGAAAACAATCCAAAGAATCAATGAAACAAAAAGCTGGTTCCTGGAGAAAATCAACAAGATTGATAAACCCCTATCCAAACTAATCAAACGACAGAGAGAGAACACGCAAATTAATAAGATCAGAAATGAAAAGGGGGACATAACCACAGACACAGAGGAAATTCAGAGAGTCATTAGATCTTACTACAAAAGCCTGTATGCCACAAAACTGGAAAATGTAAAAGAAATGGACGCTTTTTTAGATAAATACCATTTACCAAAACTAAACCAGGACCAGGTGAACAATCTAAACAGACCTGTAAGTCGCGAAGAATTAGAAGCTGTTATCAAAAACCTCCCTACCAAAAAAAGCCCAGGACCAGATGGTTTCAATGCAGAATTCTACCAGAACTTCCAAGAAGACCTAATACCTATACTCCTTAATGTATTCCACAATATAGAAACAGAAGGGTCATTACCAAATACCTTTTATGAAGCCACAATTACTCTGATACCAAAACCACTCAAAGACACAACCAGGAAAGAGAACTACAGGCCAATCTCACTCATGAATATCGGCGCAAAAATCCTCAACAAAATACTGGCAAATCGAATCCAAGAACACATCCGAAAAATTATCCATTATGATCAAGTAGGCTTCATTCCTGAGATGCAGGGCTGGTTCAACATACGAAAATCTATCAATGTAATCCAGCATATAAATAAACTGAAAGAAAAAAAACCATATGATCATTTCATTAGATGCTGAAAAAGCATTTGACAAAATTCAACATCCTTTTATGTTAAAAAGTCTTGGAGAGATTAGGGATACAAGGGTCATACCTAAATATAATAAAAGCTATATACAGCAAGCCGACAGCTAACATCAAATTAAACGGAGAGAAACTCAAAGCCATCCCACTCAACTCAGGAACACGGCAAGGCTGTCCACTCTTGCCATACCTCTTCAATATAGTGCTTGAAGTTCTAGCAATAGCAATAAGACAACATAATGGGATCAAGGGGATTCGAATTGGAAAGGAAGAAGTTAAACTTTCGTTACTTGCAGATGATATGATAGTGTACATAAGCGACCCCCAAAACTCCACCAAAGAACTTATACAGCTGATAAACAGCTTTAGTAATGTGGCAGGATACAAGATCAACTCCAAAAAATCAGTCGCCCTCTTATACACAAAGGATATGGAAGCAGAGAGGGAAATCAGAGAAGCTTCACCATTCACGATAGCCACAAACAGCATAAAATATCTTGGGGTAAATCTAACCAAGGAAGTGAAAGATCTATTTGACAAGAACTTTAAGGTATTGAAGAAAGAAATTGAAGAGGATACCAAAAAATGGATGGACCTCCCTTGCTCTTGGATTGGGAGGATCAACATAGTAAAAATGGCAATTCTACCAAAGGCAATTTATAGATTCAATGCAATCCCCATCAAGATCCCATCAAAATTCTTCACAGATCTGGAGAGGACAATAATTAACTTTATATGGAAAAACAAAAAACCCAGGATAGCCAAAACAATCCTATACAATAAAGGATCTTCTGGAGGCATTACCATCCCTGACTTCAAACTCTATTACAGAGCTACAGTAATGAAAACAGTGTGGTACTGGCATAAAAACAGAGAAGTCGACCAATGGAATCGTATAGAAGACCCGGATTTTATCCCACAAACCTATGAACACCTCATTTTCGATAAAGGAGCTAAAAGTATACAATGGAAGAAAGAAAGCATCTTCAACAAATGGTGCTGGCACAACTGGATGTCAACCTGTAGAAGAATGAAAATAGACCCATATCTCTCACCGTGCACAAAACTCAAGTCCAAATGGATTAAAGACCTCAATATCAGCCCGAACACACTGAACCTGATAGAAGAGAAAGTGGGAAATACCCTACAACAGAGGGGCACAGGAGATCGCTTCCTATGTATAACCCCAGAAGCACAGACATTAAGGGCAACATTGAATAAATGGGACCTACTTAAACTGAGAAGCTTCTGTAAAGCGAAGGACACTGTCACTAAGACACAAAGGCAACCTACTGACTGGGAGAAGATCTTCACCAACCCCGCAACAGACAAAGGTCTGATCTCCAAAATATATAGAGAACTCAAGAAACTAGACTTTAAAATGCTAATTAACCCAATTAAAAAATGGGGCACTGAACTGAACAGAGAATTCTCAACAGAAGAAGTTCAAATGGCCAAAAGACACTTAAGGTCATGCTCAACTTCCTTAGCAATCAGGGAAATGCAAATCAAAACAACTTTGAGATATCATCTTACACCTGTCAGAATGGCTAAAGTCAAAAACACCAAGGATAACCTTTGCTGGAGAGGCTGTGGAGGAACGGGTACCCTCATCCATTGCTGGTGGGAATGCAATCTTGTACAACCACTGTGGAAGTCAGTGTTTCGGTTTCTCAGGAAATTCGGGATCAACTTACCCCTGGACCCAGCAATACCACTCTTGGGAATATACCCAAGAGATGCTCTATCAAATGACAAAACATTTGTTCAACTATGTTCATAGAAGTATTATTTGTAATAGCCAGAACCTGGAAACAACCTAGATGCCCTTCAATGGAAGAATGGATGAAGAAAGTATGGAATATATACACGCTAGAGTACTACGCTGCAGTAAAAAACAATGACTTCTCGAATTTTGCATGCAAATGGATAGAAATAGAAAACACTATCCTGAGTGAGGTGTCCCAGACCCAAAAAGATGAATATGGGATGTACTCACTCATAATTGGTTTCTAGCCATAAATAAGGACCACGGAGTCTACAATAGCTGAACCTAAAGAAGCTAAGGAAGAAGGTGAACCCAAGGAAAAACATATAGTTATCCTCTTGGCTAAGGGAAGTAGACCAAATTTCCGGGGAGAAAATGGGATCTTGGGGGTGGGGTGGGATGGGGGTAAGGGGAGATAGGGAGAGAAAAGGTAGAAGGGAAGGAGAATTGGGATAAAGGAAAGGTGGATAGGGGAGCACGGAACCACAATTCTTAGTTAAGGGAGCCACTTTAGGGTGGGCAAGAGACTTGACCCTAGAGGGGCTCCCTAGTGCCCAAGATGAGGTTCCCAGTTAGTTCCTTGGGCAGCTGAGGATTGGGAACCTGAAATGACCCTATCCTAGAGCAATACTGACGAATATCTTGCATATCATCATAGAATCTTCATCTGGTGATAGATAGAGATAGAGACAGAGACCCACACAGGAGCACTGGACTGAGCTCCCAAGGTCCCAAGGAGGAGCAGAAGGAGGGAGAACATGAGCAAAGAATTCGGGACCACGAGGCGTGCATCCACCCACTGAGACAGTGGAGCTGATCTACGGGGAGCTCACCAAGGCCAGCTTGACTGTGACCGAAAAAGCATGGGATAAAACCGGACTCTCTGAACATGGCGAACAATGAGGGCTGATGAGACACCAAGGACAATGGCAGGGGGTTTTGATCCTACTTAATATGCTGGCTCTGTGGGAGCCTAGCCAGTTTGGATGTTCACCTTCCTAGATATGGACGGAGGGGGGAGGACCTAGGACTTAACACAGGGCAGGGAACCCGGACTGCTCTTTGGACTGGAGAGGGAGGGGGAGAGGAGTGGGGGGAGGGGGAGAAGGGTGGGAGGAGGGGGAGAAGGGTGGGAGGAGGGGGAGAAGGGTGGGAGGAGGGGAAGGGAAATGGGAGGCTGGGAGGAGGTGGAAACTTGTTTTTTATGTTTTTTTTTTCTTCTTTTTGCAATAAAAAAAAGAAAAAAAAGAATCATAGATCAATAGTCATCTATGTTTGTCATACTTATAGTTAGACTAATCAGGTTCTTTAGATACATAGAGATTATATTCTGCATATATGGATAATCTTCAACCACTTCAAAGAGCTATGGAATATGGCATTTAAATAACTTAGGATTCTATTGAAGTGAGACATGATTGCTCCTGGCAGCACCAATCTATTCCTGAGAGAATATTGAGCACTGAATACACTCCACTTAGAGCTTGTTTTCTTCTTGGCAAAACTGACCTTTGGGCAAAGAAATGCCTATGTCTCAACTACTGACAAGGTACATGGTATCTGGAAATGGATAAGCAGGACTGTCAAATCTTGCCAAGACAGGGTAAGACAGTTTTGAAAATTTTTCTCCCTCTGAAAAGGATATGTCAGTTATTCTTGGCCTTTGCCAAAGTTGGTTGCTTCAATGTTGCAAATGAGACTTTGGGTGATTGCCCAGGTAGCCAGTTGTTTCTGTCATTTGTTGCACATTTTGGAAGTTGCTTGATTGCACTTCCTGCTTTCTCAAACAATATTATTTCCCTTCTCGGATCTTCAGTGGGGTTGAAGACTAGATAGTTATAGCTATTTTTCTCTCATGACTTGGCCAAGTTATTTATTATACAAGACTTAAACTAGTTAGGATAGGATAATTATTGAATATATTTGCTCTTATTGTATATAATTTTGTATTAGGCTTAGAACTCTCTTATTGAAACAAAAGGGGGAGGTGCTGTAGGAAGTCTTACAGTGGTTACCAGCCCACTGAAGCATAGTCTCATACTATATATGCCGATTAGAGCTTGCATCCAATCTCTTTTCCAGCAGAGAATTCTGATTTGTGAGTCTACCCCTAAATAAATGTCTATTTTTCTCAGTTCTGAGCTAGTGTGAGATTTATTTTAAGCATGCTTCGTCTTGACCTATTATAGGTTCATAGGTGGGACGCTAAGGGGGAATCTGCCCCTATGTAGCAGGGGCAGGTCTCTGGGAATGAAATAACATGAAGGTGCTATTTGGGTCTTATGAAAGAAACTAGAGTGGGATATGGGAAAGACAGCTGGGTGGGCCAGTGGCCCAGTCTGGAGTTGTCAGGCGTCTCCTCAGTTCTACTCATGTTCTCCTGTGTAGCTTACAGGCAAAGGGAAGAGACCATCGAGGACCAGGAAGCAGAACTGTCTAGGTGCTCCTGGCCATAATGATCTCCAGAACTGCTCTGGAGTCCCTCCTCTGGCGGAGTACTTTCCCCTCGTTTCACCATCATCAGTAGAAAGTGTGTGACAGCAGGCACTGGGCTGAGAAGGTGGTGTACTCATGACTCTGGACTTCTCATACCCCTTTCACAAGAAGATCACCAGGAACTAGACTTGACTGATGCATTTCTTTTTTCTTTTTACATTTAAAGAACTTCTCATTTAGAAACTCGATCTCCAACCTCAGCATGTTTTAACGTACTTGGCCCATCCTCTATCTATTTCCTGTGTTTGACTCTCAGAAAGGCAGAGTTCTAGTGGCAGAAAGGTGCATACATTTGATAATCAAAACAAGCTGCAACTTGGGACATTCCAGCATTACAAGTGATGCTAATGACAGGTGCTTGCTTCCAGTGACCCTGCATTTCATGACATCCCCACTTCCTCCTAACTTCCTCCTACTCTTGACCTCTTCTTGGAGGCAGGCACTACAGCCAAGAACTAGCTAATTCCCAAGCAATAGTTCTCTACATTTTAACAATAGACTCAAAGGGTAAAATGTAGAGGGGAGAATCCCTTTTATAACAGTGACTGTAGACTTTTAAAAAGCTAAGGAATTGAAATAAAAGAAAATGAGCCTCTATGAAGAAAATTATAAAAACTATTAAAATTGAATACTTGACTTGATGATGAAGTAATAAAATACTACAAACAATATAAGTGAATTTTTATATGGGGTAGAGAGATGTTTTCATGCATGACAGAAAACAACTTGTTGTGGGAGGTCCTTCCGCTCCTCCAGCCTATAGCCGCTGAGATACCAGCCCATGGGGGCATGGTCTCTCTCCCTTTAAAAAAGCGGCCACTTCCCTCTCCTCTCTCTCTTCACTTCCTGCTCCACCGGCGACTAGACTCCCTTCCTGGTTGTGCAGAGGACTGTTGTCTAGGACGGTGATCTGTAAGTTTTTTCCCCTTTAAATAAATACCACCCTATTAATCATAATTCCAGACTGCTGTGGCATTGTTTGTGACTTACGTCTACACCTGGCGTCCAACGTCTGGTTTTAGGACCTCTCCTTTCCCTGCTCGGCTGCTGGCCGCCAGTTCGGCTTGGCGCAATCCCTCCCTTCCTCAGCCGCTGCCTGTGCCTTGTGGCGGCCTTGTGGCCTGTGTCTTGTGCATGGAACCAGCAGCTTAATAAAAATAACCACGCACTGGCTTTTCTTGCTGCAGTTCTTTATATTTTCTCTTTAGACACCTCAGATTGACTTCAAGTCCCCATGCACCCTATTGTCTGCCTCCCCACGTGGATTTAAACTCCACAGGCCTGCGTAGTCTCTGCCCACGTGGTTTGCTCTTTTCTGAGTCGTTTTTAAATCTCCCTTGCAAGCACAGCTCTTAAGTGGCGCGAACCAGAGCACGCTGTTGCCGAAAGCTGCAACCCCTCAGGGTGACTCTGTCACGTGGAGGCATAAGCGGCTTCCAGGTTGCTCTTCTCTACCCCTGGATTCTGGGTTTCTGGTTCCGTCTATGGAATTGATTTAATTACATTTACTTTGTTGAGAAACTCGCATTTTCCAGTTTTTAACATCTACTAAGGCAGCAGACACTGAAACAGGACCCCGTTTTCATTGCGACTCGGCAACAGCGCCACCTGCTGGATAACAGGTAGTATAGCAGTTTTCATTTCTAATGCAAATTTTACTGCTTTGTTTTCACTAATACAATGGATTAGTAAATTTATATTTACTAATACAATGGATTACATCATACAAGGTTTATATGATTATGGGGATACCTTAATTTGCTTGTTACTAGGTTTCAGTTTTCTTTTCCATATTCTATCATTAAGGAAGAATATGGCACTCCTAAGAACGATAGAATCTTTACGAACTAATAATGAACAACTAATTGACAGGACTAAAATTATTGAAAATCAGAGGTTATCTGAACAAGTGGATACTATGACAGACAAAATTGACTCCATATCCAAGGGTATTAGAAAGTTACCTGAAAGGGTTCAGGCTGTTGAATTTGACCTTCAGACTTTATCACAAAGTTTTGATAAGGTAACAGACAGAATGTACCTCCAAGATGGGAATCTACGTGATATACAAGAAAAGTTTAAGGAGGACATGTTATCTTTGAAGGAAAAAATTAAAGCTTTGGAATCACAGGTGCAGAATGGGGACCAAAAAAATTGATACATCAGTGAAATCACTGGAAACATATACAGGTCAGGAGATTCAGGATTTAAGAGAGACAATGATAAAAAGATTTGAAAAGATTGGAGAAATTATTAGAGCTGGTGAACAGAGTAAGGAGGCACAAGGACAGGATACAATGTCTCCACCAGCTATTAGAATTGACTTACCCAGGGTTCTAGCGACATACCCTATACTTAATTCTGACAAAGCATCAACTTCTAAAGGCTCAAAGGGAGTCAAAGAAGCTAGATAGACACCAATAGCAATGAATGATCTAAAAGAAATTAAGCAAGCTGTTGTTAATTTTGGCTTGTACTCTGCTTATGTAAAGGAAATGATAAGGACTTGGGCTTCTAATGCTAGAGTTACCCCCATGATTTCCATCAGTTAGTGTCTGCAGTTTTAGATAATGGACCTTCCTTGATGTTTGGAATTTATTTCAGAGAAGAATCCAAACATATGGAACAGCAAGGAAGAGCAAAAGGTGTTGAGGTTTCCCAAGATCAAATTCTTGGTGCAAGAGAATATGCTGATCCACAGGTCAAAGCTCTTTATGACGATGAAGTACTGTGTCTATGTCACCAAGCAGCTTTAAATGCTTGGAATAGGATACAAGATCCAGCAAAAAGGGTTGAATCATATACCAGAATTAGGCAGGGACAGAGAGAACCCTTTATTGACTTTTTGCAAAGATTAATTAAGGCTCTGGACATAGGGGTAACAGACCCAGAAGCTAGACTAATACTTCATGAATCTCTAGCTTTTGAGAATGCAAACATAGAATGCAAAAAGATAATTGGGCCTTTAAAGTCTAGATCAGCACCTATGGATGAATGGATTCAGCATGCGATGAATGTTGAGACATTTAGCTATAATGATGAATCTTGGGTAGGAGAAGCGATTTCCAAAGCATTGAGGAGACATCAAACTGCCAGGTGTTTTAATTGTGGTAAATTAGGACATCTGAAAAGGGATTGCAGGCAAAGAATTTCTAGGAATAATATCTCTTCTGGGAATGACAAAAATAGGAGACCTCGGCCTTCAGGTATATGTAGGAGATGCGGTAAAGGCCGGCATTGGTCCAACGAATGTAGGTCAACAACAGACAGATGGGGAAACCCAATATCATCGGGAAACTCCTTGGGGGGGGGCCTCTCGCAGGCCCCCAAGCCAACAGTGGCCCAGTCATTCCCAGTCACAGTGGAGAACGTGCCTCACCAAGAAAATTAAAAGCTCCAATTTCTGCTGTAAAAAGTAATACTGGTCTAAATGATGAATTACATGTGGAGGATGAGTCAAAAAACCCAATAGGACAGAGTAAACGTATATTTTGGCAGACTTCTATTAATGATCAAAGAACAAAGCTAAGAGTCTGTATAAATGGCACTTTTATTGAAGGCTTATTAGACACAGGTGCGGATGTAAGTATCATTACCCCAGAATCTTGGCATCCAAATTGGCCTCTTCAAGAGGTAGATGTTCAGTTCCTGGGAATTGGAACCCTATCTCGTGTAAAACAAAGCACAAGATGGGTTGAATGCATAGGGCCCGAAGGGCAAATAGGAAGACTAAGGCCATATATAGCCAATATTGCCATAAATTTATGGGGCTGTGACCTGCTACAGCAATGGAATACCCAGATTAACATTCCTGTATTTCCAGGAACTCATAATTCTGGGAAGGATATGATGAGGTATTATGGAAAAAGATCACCAGCCATTCAGGCTGTACAAGAACATACAGCGAATACCAAACCTTTAGAGGTACCAACAGCCCTACCTTAAAAATGGCTAACTGAGAAGCCAATATGGATCAAACAGTGGCCGATAGCTGAAGATAAACTACAGGCATTGGAACAGCTGGTGCAAGAGCAACTAGATGCTCACCACATTGAAGAATCAACCAGCCCTTGGAATTCTCCTGTGTTTGTTGTAAAAAAGAAATCTGGTAAATGGAGAATGGTGACAGATCTAAGAGCTGTCAACAAAGTAATTCAACCTATGGGCCCACTACAATCTAGAATTCCTTTGCCTTCTCTGTTACCAAAAGGATGGCCTCTTATAGTTATTGATTTGAAAGATTGTTTTTTCACTATACCGTTACAAGAAAAGGATAGAGAAAAATTTGCCTTCACAGTGCCTACTTATAATAATTCTCAGCCTAATAGGAGATATCAATGGACTGTCCTCCCACAGGTATGCTCAATAGTCCTACATTGTGCCCATATTTTGTAAGTAAGCCATTGGAAATAATTTATCATTACATGGATGACATCTTGTTATCTGATTCAAATAAAGATACTTTAGAAAGGATGTTTGAAGAAGTAAAGAAAGTCTTGCCTAGGTGGGGATTACAAATTGCCCCTGAAAAGATTCAAAGAGGAAATTCTATTAATTACCTAGGTTACAGAATAGAGTTAGAGAAAATTAAAACGCAAAAGGCACAAATTAGAGACCGGTTAAAGACTCTTAATGACTTCCAAAGATTGTTAGGAGACATTTCCAGTCTACGACCAGCTGTTGGGATAACACCTGATCTAATAGTTCATTTAAACAAAAACTTAGATGGTGATAAAGATTTGAATAGTCCAAGAAAACTGACAGCTGAAGCAGAAAAGGAACTGACAATGATTGAGGAAAAATTAAAGGGGCACATGTGGATAGGGTGAACCCAAATCTTAGCCACATCCTAGTCATATTGCCTTCCAGAATTTCTCCTATAGGGATTCTAATGCAGAGGGAAGATATTATTTTAGAGTGGATATTTATACCTAATAAACCAAGTAAAAAATTAAAAACTTATGTGGAAAAAGTCTCTGAATTAATTATTTAAGGTAAGCTGAGACTTCGTCAACTAGCAGGTATAGACCCGGCAGAAATTATAGTGCCTTTTACTACTGAAAAAATAAAAAAGTTATGGGAAGACAATGAACCGTGGCAAAGAGCTTGTGCTAATTTTTTGGAAGAAATTAATAGCAACTATCCCAAAAGTGGTAGACTTAACCTCATAAAAAGAATTTCTTTGATTCTTCCTAGAATTGTATGTGATGCTCCAATAACTGGAGGCCGTATGTTCTATACTGATGCAAATAAATCAGGGAAAGCAGGTTACAAGTCAGATGAATTGAGTAAGGTGGAACAAAGCCCTTATAATTCTGTCCAGAAGGCTGAATTATATGCCATTCTTATGGTGCTAAGGGATTTTAAAGAACCTCTTAATATAGTTACAGATTCACAATATGCAGAAAGAGTTATCTTGCATATTGAAACCGCTGAATTTATACCAGATGACACAGAGTTGACTTCATTGTTTATCCAGGTACAAGACATAATCAGGAACAGGCTTTGTCCGATGTACATAACACACATCCGGTCCCATACAGGTCTGCCTGGTCCTCTAGCCCAAGGCAATGCTGAGATTGATCAATTATTGATTGGAAGTGTGTTGCAGGCCTCAGAATTTCATAAGAAGCATCATGTCAATAGCAAAGGCCTAAAGAAAGAATTTTCCATTACTTAGCAACAAGCTAAGGACATTATAAAGAGATGTCCTACTTGTTCTTTCTATAATCAAACACCATTGCCTGCAGGGAGTAACCCAAAGGGTACTAAGAGAAATGAAATCTGGCAGATGGATGTGTTCCACTTTATGGAATTTGGTAAATTAAAATATGTACACCACACCATAGACACATATTCAGGTTTTCAATGGGCTATTGCCCTGAGCTCAGAAAAGGCTGATTCAGTAATCACACATTTATTGGAAGTTATGGCCATCATGGGTATACCTGCACAAATAAAGACAGATAATGGTCCAGCATATGTATCTAAGAAAATGAAACGCTTTTTTGATTATTATAATATAAAACACATTACAGGTATACCAAATAATCCTACAGGTCAGGCAGTTATAGAAAGATCAAATCGTACTATAAAGGATATGCTGAACAAACAGAAAGGGACCAAAAATACCCCCAGAAATAGATTACATAATGCTTTATTAACCTTGAATTTTCTTAACGCTAATGAGAAAGGAACGACAGCAGCAGAAAGACATTGGATAATGGAAAAGTCTGCGGAACTAAATCAACCGATTTATTTCAAAGATGTGCTGACCTCTCAATGGAAGCCAGAAGATGTGCTACGTTGGGGAAGGGGTTTTGCTCTTGTTTCCAGAGGAGAAGAAAAATTGTGGATACCATCAAAATTAATAAAGTTTCGATTTGAAGAGGAGAAACCTCTTGGAAAGGAGAAATGACAACTCATCCACAATGATGATATTCATACAGGTGGTAAGAAAGACATATAGATTGGGGGCAGGGTTCTGTTCTTATCTCCACAGGAAAACACTCATCTTTGAAAAATTCAAGGGACCCTGGATGTTTGGATACTGACAGATGGAAAAATACCTGCCCAAAAGGAAATATCAAGAAAACTGAATGGGTTGTGTAAGTAAAATATATTAAACCATATTTCTAAATTTATAAAGCTGGTTTTGAAGTTGGACTCTACCTCAGTCCCTCTCCAATTCCAAGCCTGTTAGTAAAAGAAAAACCCGGAGTTTCTGGAGTTTCTGTCTCATGTCAAGAGCCATGATATGGGACAGAAAGAAATATGAGTTTAGAAAACATCTTTGCTTTTCTTCATATTTATCATACTTTTCATTGAATATATCTATCATGCCTTTCATTGAATATATATATATATATATGTCTATATATGTTTATATAATTGATGTTTAAGTTTTTCACAATGAACAATAAGTCTTTCCTGAAGTGACATTTGAAGTTTCCAGGAAGAAGATGGGGCCCCATAACAACAACTCCACCTGGTTGATATGACATCATGATACTGATAGCGCTACTACAAGACCTGCTTTGGGTACCAGCTGCACAAGACAGTTCCAACTTGGTTAGCTGAAATGGTGCACATCTTATACAACATTTTGGCCAGACCTGCACAAAATACTCAGAGACTATTTGCAATTTTAAAAGACATTGATTTTGAAATTTAACCATCATTTTACTTTCACAGGATCCCCCAGAAAGAACGTCGCCCCCATGACAGCTGGAAGTAATTCTAGAGGACGACGTCCCCTCTCCCAGTAAAGTTTGCCCTTGGGTTTAGGGATATCATTTAGGGGTTGATTATAATTACTTTATGATTGAGGGTTGGGGGAGGAATTTTATAAGCTCAGGGATCATTTTGGAAGAAAAAAAAGAGGGATGATGGGATAATAGATTTATAATTGTGAGTTACTCTTTTTAGACAAATATATTGGTATTGATTCTTGTATATTGATACAAAGTTAAATTATATTGACTATTGTATGCATGCATGTTTCTAACTGTTTAAAATATTTTTTATCTATTGACAAATATTGTATTGATATATATATTGTATATATTTACCATATTGCAGTGTACATTTCTACCTCTGATTAAGATACTTATATATTGTTTGTGCATTGATATATATTTTACCATATTGCAATGTATATTTGTACAGTGTTTATATTTGGAGGTCATTATCCTCATTTGCTACACAGTTGTTTATTGTCTTAGTCTTTAAGTTAGATAGATATTGAGAATTATATAGATTAATAGTCATCTAAGTTTGTCATTTATAATTAGACTAATCAGGTTCTTTAGATATATAGAGATTATACTCAGTATAGATAGATAATCTTCAACCTCTTCAATGAGCTGTAGAAAATGGCCTTTAATCTAACTCAGAGTTTCGTGATAGTGAGACACAATTGCTCCTGGCAACACCACTCTATTCCCAAGAGAATGTTGAGCACCAAAGACACTCCACCTGGAGCCTTTCTTTTTGGCAGAACTGGCCTTGGGGCAAAGAAATGCCCATACCTCAACCACTGACAGAGATACAGAGCGTGCATCAATGGATAAAACAGGACTGTCATATCCTGCCAAGACAGGGTAAAATAGTTTTGAAAAGTTGCTTGCCTTTGAAAATGGTATGTCAGTTATGTTAGGCCTTAGCCAAAGTTGGTTGCTTCAACGCTGCAAACATGACTCCGGGTGATTGCCCAGGTAGCTAGTTGTCTCTGTGATTTGTTGCATGTTTTGGAAGTTGTTTTACTGAACTTCCTAATTACCCAGGTAATATTATTTCCCTTCTCAGATCTTCGATGGGGTTGAAGACTATATAAATGTAGTTACTTTTCTCTCATGACTTGGCCAAGTTATTTATTATACAAGACCTAAGCTAGTTAGAATTGGATATTTGTACTTATTGTATATAATTTCGTAGTAGGTTTAGAACTCTCTTACTTAAACAAAAGGGGGAGGTGTTGCGGGAGTTCCTTCCACTCCTCCAGCCTATAGCCACTGAGATACCAGCCCATTGGTGCGTGGTCTCGCTCCTTTTAAAAAAAAAAAAAAACGGCCACTTCCCTCTCCTCTCTCTTTACTTCCTGTTCCACTGGCGACTAGACTCCCTTCCTGGTTGTGCAGAGGGCTGTTGTCTGGGACCGTGATCTGTAAGTTTTTTCCCCTTTAAATAAATACCACCCTATTAATCATAATTCCAAACTGCTGTGGCATTGTTTGTGACTTACGTCTACAACAACTAATATAAATAGCACTTCCTGTGGATAATATATGTCAAAATTAAGTATAGGATGTCGAAAACAGTTTTAAAATGTTTTAAAATTTTAAAAGTTTTAAAATGTAAAAGACATCCAGAAATGGTGACATTTGTGTACCATCCCAGCACTTGGGCGGCAGAGGCAGTAGGATTGGCTGGAGTTCAAGGTTAGCCTGTTCTACACAGTGACTTCAAAGCTAGATAGGGCTGCAGAATGAGACCCTTTCAAGGGAAAAAAGAAGTGAAAATCAATATAACGATATTAGTTCAATTTTCATACCTGTGAAGAAATATCTGGAAAAGCAACTTAATGGGAAGAGAGATTTCTTTTGGTTCATGGTTTTAAGGTTTTGTTCCATGGCCCTTTGGCCCCATGTTCTAGGGCAGAATATTCCAGCAGCACATGTGTATGATGATAGAGTTCTTCAGCTCATGGCAGCTTGAAAGCAGCAGGAAACAGGAAAGGCTAGGTCAAGGAGATACCTTTAAGTATTACCCTAGAATTCCAGGGTTCTAACTCCTCCAAGTAGTCCCCACCTCCTAACGTTTCCACAACTTTCTAAACTAGCATTACAGGGCAGGAATCATGACATCAATAACTGAATCTTTGGGACATTTCACATCTAAGCCATAACAATAACTACTTATGATAAGCATAACAAGTTTTTTAAATAAATATGAAAACATTAACACTCTCATGAGATAAAACTGGAGTGGGTTCACAGTGTGTGCATTTTAAGAAGCATTTGTTCTGTGCAGTCCCACTCAAATGTTTGATATTTGTCTTAGTTAGGGTTTCTCTTGCCATGAAAAGACACCATGAGCATGGAAACTCTTATACAGGAAAACATTTAGTTGGGTGACTTACAAGTTTAATCCATTACCGTCATGTTGGACATGGGAGCATGCAGGCAGACATGGTGCTGGAGAGGGAGCTGACAGTTCTAAATGTTGCACAGGGAACAGAAAGAATTGCCTCGTTGGGTGTGGCTTGAGCATAAAAGACCTCAAAGTCTGCCTCCACAGTGACACATTTCCTCCAACAAGGCCACACCTGCTCCAACAAGGCCACACCTCCTAACAGTGCCACTCCCTTTGGAGGTCATTTTCTTTCAAACCACCACAATGTCCTTATGGTTTTAGGAAGTAGAGGTGATGACTTCTGATTATTGTGAATCTTAAATGTCCTCACAAAACAGGTCTAATCCTGCTCAGTTGTTTAATTGTTTTTTTTTTCTTTTCCTAATCTTCTGGACCTGGTTTTATTCTCCCAATCTGCAATGAGCATGTAACACTAAACCCAAATCCTTAAGACACAACTAACATTTCAAGGCATAAACTTCTCAGAAAAGGATTTCTGTAATCAGAGCTGGGATGATTTAAGTGAGAAATATCTAGGGTATTTGCGTGCTTAGTCCCTAACTCATGGGCCTGTTTGGGGATGTTATAGAATCTTTAGTAGGTGTGGCTTTGCTAGAGGAAACATGTCACTGGGAATGGGCTTTGAGAGTTTATAGTCTCACCCGACTCCCAGTTTGCTCTCTCTTATCACTTTTATGGCTGAAGATGTGATCTCTCAGTCTCCTCCTCTGGTTGCCTGTTATTATGCCTTCCCCACCATTTTAAACTCCCCCTTTGGAACTGCAAGTCAAAATAAATGCTTTCTTCCATAGATTTGTAATTGGTTGTGGTGTTTTATCCTATTAACAGAAAGTTACCTGATACAAATCCTGCTGGGGAATTAGGGTCAGTGACAAAGAGCATCTCAACCAGGCTACTAAATTACAGTTGGCTTTTAGATTGTCTTTTCTGGCTTAAATATTGGTGCTTTCAGGGGTAGAAAGATATATTAGCAGCTAAGAATATTTATTGTCCTTATAGAAGACAAGGTTCCATTTCCAACACCCACATGGTAGCTCACAGCCACCCATAACTCCAGTTTCAAAGAATATGACCCCTTCTTCTGATGTCCAGGGTACCAAGCACACATGCAGTGCACACACATACATTCAGGTAAAACACTCATACAAATAAAAATAAATAATAATTTCTAAAGAATTGCTGCTTCTTTGGGTTGGAGTTGATGTTGTGTTGATAGCATACCTAAACTCAGCTTTCTACGGGGATCTAGGGTTAATGTAAAAAAGGACTACTCACCTGTCAATCAAGAGACGGTTTCCTTCTAGTGCAAGGGTTTGACTTGCCTTCGAGAGCACTATGCAGCTTCCATAACTAGTCAGACTCTCCAGAGCAGCCTCACAAAGATGTTCAGAGTCTCATCTGCCCTTTATATTTTTTATTACTTATTTAGTTTTGTGTTTGTTTGGTTTTTGCTTTTGAGACAGGGCTCTTACTCCCTACTTTAGGATAGCCCAGCCCAGTCTGGCCTGGAACTCCTGTCTCCCAAGTGCTGGGATGATACACCTGAGACATCACACACAGCTCTAGACCCCTTGATTTATACCTGGAGGATTTCCATCTTTAGTCTTGGAAATACTGAACATTTGACAGCCCAGATTCACTACACTGTCCAGTGGCTTCCATGGTGCCATTTCAATGTCGTCCTAATAGCCAGTAAGCAACGTGGAAAAGATTGGCAGTCAGTAATCATTTCTCCTATTTGGTAAGTTATCACTTTCGCTATATTCTTCAAGAACAGAGAAAAGGAGCTTATAGTCAGGAATTATGGAGCATTTTTGCTGGTCTTCCTGTCCAGGGTTTGATCATGGAAGCTTGTCCCCAGAATCTATTCAACAGAATTTATCAAGTATCTAATGTGTCAGGTGATCCACTCTGAAGGAGGTCTACAGTACCACAGGAGAAGGTGTAAAGAACACACAGCAAGTTGTAGAAGCTGTGGTAAAGTATGTGTGAGGAGGGAGTGGGGGCAGAGGAGAGAGTGTCAATTCTAATGGAAACTGTTTCCAGAACTTCTTCCTAGAGGATGTAATGGTTTAAGTTTTGCCTGGAAGAAACTAATATCCTTGATCAACCCTTGACACCACAAAATCTTTTATTGTGTAACACCTAGCAATGGAACCTCTGATCAGCTACAATGTGATGTGTTAAGACCATATAGAAGAATAGTAAAGTTTACTTTGTGGACAAATTTACAGTGTTGTCATCACAAGGCACACACTTCCTGCCAGAGTAAGCAGTGGGTAGCATTCTTTTACCTACTACTGAAGAAAACATGTTTTTGTGAACTAGTCGTGACCCCACCCTGCCTGTTGACTAGAATGTTAGGTGTTTTCCAACAGCCTGCAGGTGCTTCCCTGTCCTTCGCCTGACCCAGCAACCGCCCATCCTGCCTTTGACATAACCAATCATAGTAAATGCCCTTAAAATGAACCAATCCCTGAGTTTGACAAACAACCCACTGTACCCCCTTCCTGAATATGTCTTTTTTTTTTTGCCTTTAAAAGTAGCCTGTAATAGCTAGTCAGGGCTTCTCTCCCTCACCTGGTTGAGGAGCCTGTTTGCACAAACGAGAATAAAATTTCTCTTGCTTTTGCATCAACTGGACCGGTGAGTGGTTCCAAGGGGTGACCCTCCTGAGGAGTTAGCATCCCAGAGTTGGGGTCTAACACTACCTGTGCTGAAAGCTTCCTTTGACCTGATCTAATTCTGACTAGCCAGGGTCTTGGGAACTGTCCACAGTGTTGATCTCATCAAGGCTTGAGCCTTTCTGCATCTGCCTGTGTCCTTCTGCTGTGGTGTGAACCTACTGCCCCTTTTAGTCTAACTCAACACATCTCCAATCCCTAGGGTGCTGAGTGCACCCTAGGGACTAACTTCTGTGGTATTACTAACATAAAACAGAAGGGAATAAAAAAGCATAGTGGAAGGAAAAGAATTAGGAAGAGGAAAAGTGAGAAGTTAAAAAAGTTGCTGCCTTTTATGGTCTCAATTTGGTGTCCCCTGCAGGTTCATATGTTTGAACATATGGTCCCCAGTCCAACATCAACCACCATGCCTTCCCCACCATGATGAGCCCCAAATTAGCCTCTCCAGCCTGAACATTGGCTTGATTCTTTCAGATTAGCCAAAGGAAATTAAAAAAAATAGGAAACGCTATTATGATGGAGGGAGTTGGTATGATTACACAAAGAATGGTTTAAAAATGGAACAATTAGGTGAGGGGATAATTAACCAAGACAGGATAATGTTGATTATAAACATTATTGGTTTGATCATTCTTGGTTTATCCCTAAAAAAAGTTGGCTGATATAAGTGCCAAGATTCAAGTCTTAGAAAAACTTAAAAAAAACAGATCATAGAGATATTCAGAACCATACAGAAGAATTTAAAGGAGAACCAATTTTAGCATTACATTATAAGGTTAGAGAGGAACAGCCCAAGGTTTTCAAACAACCAACCTTAATTTATTCAGTCACCTTATAGGATACCAAATGACAGGTATCCCCAAGGCTGTATAAGAGCTGACTATATTCCTATAGAAATACTAGATTTGAAGAGATTTAAGGAAGTGATAGTCTAATTCACCTTTTGTGAGACAGATGTTAAATCCATGGTCAACTAGCAACAGAATTATCCTACAAGACTAGAGAGACTTGACTACAGCAGTATTGGAGCCTGGTCCTCAAGTACAGTGGAAGACCTAGTAGAAAGATGAGGCTGGGACCATTGAAGAATGAAATAGGGCTAGAAATATTGAAATGTCCTAAGACCAACTTCTTGGAGAGAACAATTATGCTCATGTACAAAGACAGCCTGTATGTGATGACCACATCTTGGCTCTATGTCATGCAGCTGCTTTGAATGCTTGATACAGAATTAAAGAAGTCAGAAAGAGAACTAAGTCATTTACTAAAGCTATACAGGGCCCAAAAGAAACTTTCACTGATTTTTTTTTACAAAGATTGATTCTAGTTGTAAATAGAATGATACCAAATTCAGAAACCAGACAAATAATTATTGAATCTTTGGCTTTTGAATATGCTAATTCACAATGCAAATGGTAATTGGACTTTTAAAGAAAAGATCAGCACCCATAGAGGAATGGACCCAAGACACAGTCAATATTGAATCTCATAATCATGATGATGCTTAGATCAGAGAGGTGATTTCCAAAGGTTTGAAGAAAAATCAAAATGCCAGGTGTTTTAATTGCGGTAAACAAGTAAATCCCTTTAAAAGGATTGTAGGCAGGACGTTGCTAAAAACAATATTTTTTCTAAGAATAATCCGAATAATATCCCTCCCTTCTGGAGTATGCAAAAGGTATGGCAAAGGCTGCTATTGTCACTGATGGAGGAAGGTCATTGGTTAAATAAAAAGAAACTGCTTGGCTCTCATTGGTTAGAAGATAGGTGGGAGGAGTAAACAGAACAGAACGCTAGGAGGAAGAGGAAGTGAGCTCAGACTCCACAGCTCTCCTCTCAGGAGCAGACACCTCAGAAAGACACCATGCTCCTGGCTCCTGGGCAGACGCATGCGATGAAGCTCTGACCCAGGATGGACATAGGCTAGAATCTTCCCAGTAAGCGCACCTAGGGGCGCTACACAGATGATTAGAAATGGGCTAAATTAATATGTGAGAATTAGCCTAGAAGAGGCTAGATAGAAATGGGCCAAGCAGTGATTAAAAGAATACAGTGTCCGTGTAATTATTTCGGGGCGTAAGCTAGCTGAGCCAGGCGGCTGGGGTGTTGGGGACGAAGCCCCGCCGCTCCTATTACTATGGAAAAAACTTCTTTTTAGAGCAACTAAAGAATCTATTGTCTATTGTAAAAAAAAAAAACCCATACTGCTCTGCATGATAAAACAACTTTAGAAGAAAAAATTAAAATTTCAGAAAAAAACATAAAGCAAATATTATAAAGACTAGATTTGAACAAGAGAGATTTCTTAATTAGAAAAGGTGATAGTTCATCAAACAGCATGACCATTCAATCTAAACTAACTTACATGACTAACAAATGCTTCTCATTTGATCAGATATAACTTGCCAAAAGGAAACCTCTGCAAAGTTAGGGTTGGGGAAGGGTTTGTTGGTTTTTTTGTCTTTTTTTTTTTTTTTGCCTTTTCAAGAGAATGAAGGCATCCAACTGAACAAACAAAACTTTTGAAGAAAAAGGACAAATCATCCAGAAAAAAAATGTCCCAAGAAAAAGAATAAACTGGCCTATTGGTATATCACATCTCCAACAGGATAAAATTTTATAAATCTTCCCAAATGTTTGTTGCTGCTGTTCTCTATAGATACATAATGCAAATGGCCCAGACCAAAATTAAAAATCAAAGCTGGCTTTGGAGTTGAAGCATGGCTATCTCCTTCTCTAAACCAAGCAGGCTTGCTAAAAAGAAAATCAAAATCTCAGTCACACATCAGAAGGGCCAGCTGATGTTGAACAGAAGAAAATCAAAATTAAAGGACTATTCTATTATCACTATCTTATAATTCTTTGGTTTTATTTTGACTCTTTCAAACTTTTACATAAAGCATAAATATTATCTCAAAATTTATAAGACTAATACATATTAAAGTTTTTGTCATACTAATGGTAATACAGAATACTAACAAATTCTAGAAAAGGCATCATCTAGCTTCCTTACATGATTTCAGGTTTGGGTCTCTATCAAGTAACTAGGAATTAAGTACTTGTACTCTGGATTTACATAACAAATTATGGTCCTTTAACCTCTTCAAGATCTGCTGCATCTGGCATTTAAAATGTTTAAGTTTTCTGCAGTGAACCATGACCATGGCTAACAGAAACCTTAGAAGTCTCCAGAAGGAGAATGGGGCCCTACAATGATGATCCCACCTGGATTATGGTAACGCCACTAAAATGGCAAACACCACCCAAGGATTGGCTTTGAACTACACTCTGCTCAAGACAATTTCAAAGTGGCTAGCTGAGATGGCCCAACCTCACGGATTACTCTAGCCAGGACTTGAGATAAGCCCTGAATTTTCCCATTACACAGAGACTGGACAACAAATAATATAGCTAGCTCTCCTAGGACTTGATAATTAACCCAATTTTTCAGGGCCCCCTAAAGATGCCATCACCCCCAGACAGCAGAATGTAATCTTAAGAACATGACACCCCTCCTGCACTAAGGCTACCCACCCAGAGGGGTGAGTGTCTGCCTGCCCTTTTGTCTGCGGTGCCCTTGGGCTACCAGGCATCCCTGTTTCAGTGCTGAGGAGTTCCATCTGGACGGGTGAGTGTGTGCTATCCCTGGGCATCCTGTCACAGAAGGGAGCACAGCCCCCTACCCCAGCTCCTGCTGCAGGGGTGCTTTTGTTACACACAACCCAGACCACCCCCCCCAAGCCTGCCCTGTTGACTGCAAGGTCCTTGGCTCAGGAACAGTTTCCTACTCCTGCACTAAAGCTACCCACCCAGAGGGGTGAGTGCCTGCCTGCCAGGCAGGCCTGAAGGTCCCCGCAAGGAAGTGCCGGCACCTTCAGCTTGTGCTGCAGGGTCTCCTGTGCTCTAATTGACCCTGCCCTGCCCCCCACATTAGCCCTTTTGTCCGCAGTGTCCTTGGGCTCCCAGGCATCCCTGTTTCAGTGCTGAGGAGTTCATGCAGACAGGAACAGTTCCTGTTCCTACACTGAGGAGATCCGCCCAGAGAGTCAGTCACAGCAAAGACTAGACCAAGAAACCAGGCCTCTCCTGGCTCCATTTGAAGGAAGAGATGGGCAGGCGCCAATGCAAAAATTTCTCCAACAACCTGAAAGGCACATGACATCACCAGAATCGAGGGATCCCGAAACAAGAAGAATTGAACACCCTACTCCAGAAGAAATTGACTTTAAAAGAAACTATATGAAAATAATAGAGGACCTTAACAGGAGGTAAGAAACTGCCATAAAGAAATAGAGATGACAAACAAAAAGGTAGAGGAAATGAATAAATCTCTCAAAGATACCCAAGAAAAACAAGAGAAACAAGAAAAAGCAATCAAACAAGTAAGGGAATTGTTCAAGACTTGAAGAATGGAATGGAGGTAATGAAGAAAACACAAACCTAGGGAAGGCTATGAAAAATCTGGGTAAATGTACAGGAACTCCAGAGACAAGTATTACCAAAAGAATACAAGCAATAGAAGAAAGAATCACAGACACTGAAGAGAGAAAATAAACGCACTGATCAAAGAAAACAGCAAAACCAACAAATTCTCATCACAAAACATTCAGGAAATCTGGGACACAATAAAAAGACCAAACCTAAGAATAATTGGGATAGAAGAAGGGGAAGAAGTACAGCTCAAGGGTCCAGAAAATATATTTAATAAAATTATAGAAGAAAACTTTCCCAACCTAAAGAAAGATATTCGTTTGAAGGTTCAAGAAGCATACAGAACACCGAATAGACTGGACCAAAAAAAAAAAATCTCCTCGCCATATAATAATCAAAACACAAAACATACAGAATAAAGACAGAATATTAAGAGCTGCAAAGGAAAAAGGGCAAGTAACTTATAAAGGCAAACCTATCAGACTTACACCTGACTTCTCTGTGGAAAACATGAAAGCCAGAAGGTCCTGGATAGATGTACTTCAGAAACTAAGAGAACATGGATGCAAGCCCAGACTACTATATCCAGCCAAGCTTTCGTTCACTATAAATGGAGAAAACAAAATTTTCCAGGATAAAAACAAATTTAAACAATACGTAGCCACAAATCCAGCCTTACAGAAAGTAATAGAAGGAAAATCACAAACCAAGGAGTCCAACAATGACCACAATAACTCAAACATCTAGAGATCCTTCACCAGCACAACTCAAAGAAGGGAAACACACAAACTCTACTATTAAAAAAGTGACCGGAGTTAACAATCACTGGTCATTAATATCACTTAATGTCAATGGACTCAACTCACCTATAAAAAGGCACAGGCTAAGAGACTGGATACGAAAACACGATCCAACATTCTGCTGTTTACAAGAAACACACCTCAACCACAAAGACAGGCTCCTACTCAGAGTAAAGGGCTGGGAAAAGATTTATCAAGCAAATGGACCTAAGAAACAAGCAGGTGTGGCCATACTAATTTCTAACAAAGATGACTTAAAACTTAAATCAATCAGAAGAGATGGAGAGGGACATTTTATACTCATAACAGGAACAATTCATCAGGATGAAGTCTCAATCCTGAATATCTATGCCCCTAATATAAAAGCACCCACGTATGTAAAAGAAACATTACTAAAACTCAAGGCTGCCATCAAACCGCACACACTAATAGTAGGAGACTTAAACACTCCTCTCTCACCAATGGACAGGTCAATCAGACAGAAACCTAACAGATAAATAAGAGAATTAATGGAGGTAATGAATCAAATGGACTTAACAGACATCTATAGAACATTCCACCCAAATAGGAAAGAATATACCTTCTTCTCTGGAGCTCATGGAACCGTCTCGAAAATTGACCACATACTCGGTAACAAAGCAAACTTCCACAGTTACAAAAAAAATATTTGTAACCTCCTATGTCTTATCAGATCACCATGGATTAAAGTTAGAATTCAACAACAATGCTAACCCCAGAAAGCCTACAAACTCATGGAAACTGAACAGTCAACTACTGAACCACACCTGGGTCAAGGAAGAAATAAAGAAAGAAATTAAAGTCTTCCTTGAATTCAATGAAAATAAAGAAACAACCTACTCAAACTTATGGGACACTATGAAAGCAGTGCTAAGAGGAGAGTTCATAGCACTAAGTGCCCACTTAAAGAAAACAGAGAAAACACACATTGGAGACTTAACAGCCCACCTGAAAGCTCTAGAAAAATAAGAAGCAGACTCACCTAGGAGGAGTAGAAGACTGGAAACAATCAAACTGAGGGCTGAAATCAACCAAATAGAAACACAGAAAACAATCCAAAGAATCAATGAAAAAAAAAACTAGTTCATGGAGAAAATCAACAAGATTGATAAAACCCCATCCAAACTAATCAAACGGCAGAGAGAGAATGCACAAATTAATAATAATATCAGAAATGAAAAAGGGGGACATAAGCACAGATACAGAGGAAATTCAGAGAATCATTAGATCTTACTACAAAAGCCTGTATGCCACAAAATAGGAAAATGTAAAAGAAATGGACATTTTTTTAGATAAGTACCATATACCAAAATTAAACAAGGACCAGGTGAACAATCTAAATAGACCTGTTATTTGCGACAAATTAGAAGCTGTTATCAAAAACCTCCCTACCAAAAAATGCCCAGATTCAGATGGTTTCAATGCAGAATTCTACCAGAACTTCCAAGAAGACCTAATACCTATACTCCTTAATGCATTTCACAATATAGAAACAGAAGAGTCATTGCCAAATTCCTTTTGTGAAGCCACAGTTACCCTGATACCAAAACCACACAAAGACTCAATCAAGAAAGAGAATTACAGGCTAATCTCACTCATGAACATCGATGCAAAAATCCTCAATAAAATACTGGCAAACTGAATCCAAGAACACATTAGAAAACTTATCCATTATGATCAAGTGGGCTTCATCCCAGAGATGCTAGTTCAACATACGAAAATCTATCAATGTAATCCAGCATATAAATAAACTGAAAGAAAAAAACCATATGATCATTTCATTAGATGCTGAAAAAGCATTTGACAAAATTCAACATCCTTTTATGATAAAGGTCTTGGAGAGATTAGGGATACAAGGGTCATACCTAAATATAATAAAAACTATTTACAGCAAGCCAACAGCTAACATCAAATTAAATGGAGAGAAACTCAAAACCATCCAACTAAATTCAGGAAAACGACAAGGCTGTCCACTCTCTCCATAGCTCTTCAACATAAAGCTTGAAGTTCTAACAATAGCAATAAGACAACACAAGGGGATCAAGGGGATCAAATTAGAAAGGAAGAAGTTAAACTTTTGTTATCTGCAGATGATATGATAGTGTACATAAGTGACCCCAAAAACTCCACCAAAGAACTCCTGATAAACATCTTTAGTAACGTGGCAGGATACAAGATCAACTCCAAAAAATCAGTTGCCCTCCTATACACAAAGGATAAGGAAGCAGAGAAGGAAATCAGAGAAGCTTCACCTTTCACGATAGCCACAAATAGCATAAAATATCTTGGGGTAACCAAGGAAGTGAAAGATCTATTTGACAAGAACTTTAAGTCTTTGAAGAAAGAAATTTAAGAGGATACCAGAAAATGGAAGTATCTCCCTTGCTTTTGGATTGGGAGGATTAACATAGTAAAAATGGCAATTCTACCAAAGCAATTTATAGATTCAATGCAATCCCAATCAAGGTCCCATCAAAATTCTTCACAGATTTTGAGAGAAAAATAATCAACTTTATATGGAAAAACAAAAAACCCAGGATAGCCAAAACAATCTTATACAATAAAGGAACTTCTGGAGGCATTACCATCCCTGACTTCAAACTCTATTACAGAGCTACAGTATTAAAAACAGCTTTGTATTGGCATAAAAACAGAGAAGTCGACCAATGGAATCGAATAGAAGACCCGGATTTTAACCCCCAATCATATGAACACCTGATATTCGATAAAGGAGCTAAAAGTATACAATGGAAGAAAGAAAGATCTTCAACAAATGGTGCTGGCATAACTGGATGTCAACCTGTAGAAGAATGAAATTAGATCCATATCTATCACAATGCACAAAACTCACGTCCAAATGGATCAAAGACCTCAATATCAATCTGAACACAATGAACCTGATAGAAGAGAAAGTGGGAAGTACTCTACAGCGTATGTGTTGAAGGAGCTGCGGGCTGCGTTCCTGCCACCCAGCTCCCAGCCACCGGCTAGCTTTACCCGAAATAATAACACTCAAGTTGTATTCATTTAAACACTGCCTGATCCATTTCTATTAATGTGTGTAGCACCAAGGTGCGCTTACTGGGAAGATTCTAGCATATGTCCATCCTGGGTCGGAGCTTCATCGCGTCTGCCCAGGAGAGGGGAGCATGGCGTCTGAGCTCACTTCCTCTTCCTCCCAGCATTCTATTCTGTCTACTCCACCCACCTAAAGGCTGGCCTATCAAATGGGCCATGGCAGTTTCTTTATTAGCCAATGACCTTTCTCCATCACATATTGGCACAGGAGATCGCTTCCTACGTATAACCCCAGCAGCACAGACATTAAGGGCAACATTGAATAAATGGGACCTCCTGAAACTGAGAAGCTTCTGTAAAGCAAAGTACACTGTCACTAAGACAAAAAGGCAATCCACTGACTGGGAGAAGATCTTCACCAACCTCGCAACAGACCTTTGTCTGATCTCCAAAAACTCAAGAACTAAAGAACTCAAGAAACTAGATTTAAAATGCTAATTAACCCAATTAAAAAATGGGGCACTGAACTGAACAGAGAATTCTCAACAGAAGTTCAAATGGCCAAAAGACAATTAAGGTCATGCTCAGCCTCCTTAACGATCAGGGAAATGCAAATCAAAACAACTTTGAGATACCATCTTACACCTGTCAGAATGGCTAAAATCAAAAACACCAATGATAGCCTTTGCTGGAGAGGTTGTAGAGTAAGAGGTACACTCATCCATTGCTGGTGGGAATACAAACTTGTGCAACCACTTTGTAAATCAGTGTGGCGATTTCTCAGGAAATTCAGAATCAACCTACCCCAGGACCCAGCAATACCACTCTTTGGAATATACCCCAAGAGATGCCCTATCATATGACAAAAGCATTTGTTCAACTATGTTTATAGCAGCATTATTTGAAATAGCCAGAACCTGGAAACAACCTAGATGCCCTTCAATAGAAGAATGGATGAAGAAAGTGTAGAATATATACATATTAGAGTACTACTCAGCGGTAGAAAACAATAACTTCTTGAATTTTTTTATTAAAATTGTTTTTAAAAAAAATTCTGCCTCCTCCCTGCCTCCCTTTTCCCTCCCCCTCTCCCCACTCCCCACGCCCCACTCCCCTCCCTTTCCCTCTCCAGTCCAAAGAGCAATCAGAGTTCCCTGCCCTGTGGGAAGTCCAAGGTCCTCCCCCCTCCATCCAGGTCTAGGAACGTGAGCATCCAAACAGGCTAGGCTCCCACAAAGCCAGTACATGCAGTAGGGCCAAAACTCAGTGCCATTGTCCTTGGCTTCTCAGCAGCCCTCATTGTCCACCATGTTAAGAGAGTCTGGTTTTATCCCATGCTTATTCAGTCCCAGTCCAGCTGGCCTTGGTGAGCTCCCAATAGATCAGCCCCACTGTCTCAGTGGGTGGGTGCCCCCCTCATGGTCTTGACTTTCCTGCTCATGTTCTCCCTCCTTCTGTTCCTCATTTGGACCTTGGGAGCTCAATCCATTGCTCCAATGTGTGTCTCTGTCTCTATCTCCATCCATCGCCAGATGAAGGTTCTATGGTGATATGCAAGATATTCATCAGTATGGTTATAGGATCAGGCTATTTTAGGCTCTCTCTCCTCAGCTGCCCAAGGACCTAGTTCAGTACATCTCTGTGGACCCCTGGGAACCCCTCTAGAGTCAAGGCTCTTGTCAACCCTAAAATGGCTCCCTTAATTAAGAAATATACTTCCTTGCTCCCATATCCACCCTTCCTTTATCCCAACCATTCCATTCCCCCAAGCTCTCCCCATCCTCCCCTTCTCACTTTTCTCTCCCCATCTCCCCTTACCCCCATCCCACCCCAACCCCCAGTTCCCAATTTTTGCCCTGAAATCTTGTCTACTTCCAATAACCAGAAGGATAACTGTATGTTTTTCTTTGGGTTCACCTTCTTATTTAGCTTCTCCAGGATTGCGAATTATAGGCTCAATGTCCTAAAATTATGGCTAAAAACCAATTATGAGTGAGTACATCCCATGTTCATCTTTTTGGGTCTGGGTTACCTCACTCAGGATAGTGTTTTCTATTTCCATCCATTTTCATGCAAAATTCAAGAAGTCATTGTTTTTTACTGCTGAGTAGTACTCTAATATGTATATATTCCACACTTTCTTCATCCATTCTTCCGTGGAAGGACATCTAGATTGTTTCCAGGTTCTGGCTATTACAAATAATGCTGCTATGAACATAGTTGAACAAATACTTTTGTAGTACGATAGAGTATCTCTTGGGTATATTCCCAAGAGTGGTATTGCTGTGTCCTGGTGTAGGTTGATCCCAAATTTCCTGAGAAACCACCACACTGCTTTCCATAGTGGTTGCACAAGTTTGCATTCCCACCAGCAATGGAGGAGTGTACCCCTTACTCCACATCCTCTCCAGCAAAGGCTATCGTTGGTGTTTTTGATTGACTTCTTGAATTTTGCATGCAAATGGGGAGAGAAAAGTGAGAAGGGGAGGATGGGGGGAGCTTGGGGGAATGGGATGGTTGGGATAAAGGAAGGGTGGATATGGGAGCAGGGAAGTATATATCCTAATTAAGGGAGCCATTTTAGGGTTGGCAAGAGACTTGACTCTAGAGGGGCTCCCAGGTGTCCAGGGAGATGTCCCCAGTTAGTTCCTTGGGCAGCTGAGGAGAAGGAACCTGAAATGGCCCTATCCTATAGCCATACTGATGAATATCTTGCATATCACCATAGAACCTTCATCTGGCGATGGATGGAGATAGAGACAGAGACACACATTGGAGCAATGGATTGAGCTCCCAAGGTCCAAATGAGGAACAGAAGGAGGAAGAACATGAGCAGGAAAGTCAAGACTGCGAGGGGGGCACCCACCCACTGAGACAGTGGGGCTGATCTATTGGGAGCTCACCAAGGCCAGCTGGACTGGGACTGAATAAGCATGGGATAAAACCAGACTCTCTTAACATGGTGGACAATGAGGGCTGCTGAGAAGCCAAGGACATTGGTACTGAGTTTTGGCCCTACTGCATGTACTGGCTTTGTGGGAGCCTAGCCTGTTTGGATGCTCACATTCCTAGACCTGGATGGAGCAGGGAGGACCTTGGACTTCCCACAGGGCAGGGAACCCTGACTGCTCTTCAGACTGGAGAGGGAGGGGAAGGGGAGTGGGGGAGGGGGAGAAAAGTGGGGGAGGGGAGAGGAGGTAGACATTTTTTCAATAATAATAATAATAATAATAATAATAATAATAAGAAGAAGAAGAAGAAGAAGAAGAAGAAGAACATGACACCCATATCTCCAAGAAGTGGGGCAGGCAGTTTTTGGTCATTCAATGGGTTATGGATATTTTCCATCATTTAAGGGGGTTGACTACAAGTTGTTATTAGTAATTGTCCAGAAAAAAAGCTGAAAAAAAGAGATTAGATTTAGGATTCTTGTTTTGAAAAGAAAAAGGTGGATATAGAAATCAAAGGATAAAAGGTTAGATAATTGAATCTACTTTTAAACCAACAAAGCAACTACTAGTTTTAAATATTTTATATTGGCTTGAAATTTTATATAATGATACAAAATTGAAGCTATTTTGTTATACTGTATATACGTTATAGAAGTGATAGAATAAAAAGGTATATTATTGAATCCACTTTTAAACCAAAAGGCAACTGCTAGTTTTAAATATTTTAACTGATATGGATTTTTGTATATTGATACAAACTCAAGGTTATTTTTATTGGAACATACTATACATACATTTCTAATCTTGTTCAAGGTATTGTATCTATTCAGCTCATTTAGCAATTTCTTGAAAGTTACTATTACAAACTATTTAGGATAATAAATAAATGCAGGTTAGTAGTTAGTCACCTATTACAATCAAACTTCTCGTCGTAATAAATATCTTTTAAAGGTCAAACAGATGTATTTTACATAGGTGGTCTTCAAACACTTCAGAGATCTACAGAATATGGCATTTAAGATGTTTTAGTAACATAGGTTCACTTTATTATAGCAATAAGACATGTCTACTCCTGGTAACATCAATCTACTTCAGAGAAAATGAAGGGCATCAAAGAAACTCCATGCAGAGTTTAATTTCTTTGTGAAAAATGTGGGCACTAGGCAAGAAAATGCTCCTACCTCAACCGCTGACAGTGTGCTGACCTAATGGGACAAGCAGGACACAAAACACAATAACTGCTGAACTTTGCCAAGGGTAGGACAGCCCTTCAGAATTTCTTGTTTCACAGAAAAGTCTACCGGATATTCTAGAACTGCAGGCTGAAGATGGATGCCCCAGTGTTACAGAGGAACCTTGGGTAACTGTCTAGAGAGACAAATGTCTCTGTCATTTCTTGATTTCTGGAAACTGTTGGCTCTGTACGCACTAATACGCAGGTAATATTTCTTTCTCGGGTCTCTGATGGAGGTGAATTAGATTGTTATAGTTTTCCTTGTTAGGAAATTCAGAAAAGAAACTCACAAAAGAAATGAAAACTGTATGAGTCTGATAGATATAAAAAGGTAGCTTTGGGCTGGTAATAAAAGTTAGAATAGAAAGTGAATTAGATACAACACTGTGGACTATGTGATAGAGTAGATAATGAGAGATACAACACTGTGAACCACTGAGATAGAGTAGATAATGAAGTATTTTCTCTGAATTTGTCAAATGCAAATGGACTAGACATTATTAATTTAATTATTGCCTATATACTGTACAAATTATTGTACTTATTGTATATAGTGTTTTCAATTATAACCTTTACTTTTTATTTGGAAAGGTGTATGGTGTAATATTTTGTTTATATCCTGACAAATAAAGTTACCTGGAGAAGAAAGGGCAGAACTACCTACTAGTTATCCATAGAGGTCTGGAGGTCTGTACAAACAGGAGACAGGAAGTGATAAGGTGGGCTATAGACAGTCTGAGGATTTGGAGAGGGAAGAGGTGACTGTGGCTGTTCCTTTGTTTCTCTGATCTTTCATCATTTTACCCAGATATCTGACTCTGAGCTTTTATTTTAAGACAATTAGGATCACGCTTCAGTCATACCCATTCCAACAAAGCCACACTTGGTAATGCTGTCTCCCCATGTGGGATTAATGGAGTTAATTACATTCAAACTACCACAGTCAGTAAGTGTTGCATACACCTACTGTCAGTAAGAAGAGTGTTTCCTTATTAAATAATTGTTTTTGTGGCATACACCCAAAGAGAAGTTCAGCAGTTAGGAGTGGTCATTGTTTATATACAGACTCCAGATGTACTTCCTAGCACTCACATGACTGTGACTTCAGTTCCAGGGGTTCCAGCACACTCTTCTGGCTTTCATGGGCACCAGGAACACATATAGTATACATATATACATACAAGCAAAACACTCATACACATAAAAATAAGTAATTTTTTTTTAAAAAAACATACTGTCAGGACCAGGTTTGGTGCTTATGCATTTAATTCCAGTACTTGGGGGACAGAGGCAGGGGATCTCTGTGAGTTTGAAGCCAGCCTGGTCTAGAGAGTGAGTTTCAGGAAGGTTTCTAAATACAGACAAATCCTGTCTTGTAAAATCAAACAATAAATAAATAAATAAATATAAAGTAGATCCTAAATATTTCCTTCCCACCTTGTAAAGCTCATTTTTCCAAAAGAAACTGGTGGGATGTCACTCTTCTATGTAGATGTGTATTCAAGCAGTTTATCTAAAACACCAAGATTATTTGTCCCCTTTTCACAAAGACTTTGGATGCAGAGATCTTTATTATTTTTGTCCATCAATTTACTGAAACTATAGGTCTCTTCTCTAGAAAAAAAATGTCCCTGTGCACATGTCTATAACAGTTCCATTCTAATATGTATGGTCATTTAGTGTTCAGAAATCCAGGGACGGTGGTTTTAAACATCTCGAGGAGCAGTGTTTGAACTCCCAGGTATCTCAGATGCCAGCTGATGCTTCCCCCCTCAGCAGGGATGTTCAGTTAAGCCCTGTCAGAGCTAACTGTCCCAGCAGAAATGATACCTCTCACTGCGCCCCCTTTATACCTCAGTGGTCACAGCTTCTGTTGAGCCTGGGTAAATGACAATCTGTGTGGTAATAAATGTAACCCTATCTGGGGACAGCTAGCCTCTGTCAACAGGTGCTGCTGGATTCTTGACAAGCCTGGCTCCCAGATTGCAGAACAATGCTCCTCCCGGAGGGACGGCTGTGACATAGCACTGGGGCCACTTCTGGGGGGTGACACTTGAGGAGACTGGTTGCCTTCTGGGAGGGAAAGCAGGCTGATAGGAGGCCACCAGCCACTTCAAAGTATCAGAGAAGGCAAGTTGCAGGGACTCCCCTGGTGACTTTCTTCACATATGGCAGCAGGTGTTCTCTTCAGTCCCCATATTGAAAGTCAGCTTCTATATTTTGGGACCCAGGGTACCCGCCCGTAATATGCTGGTGTCTGGGTAAAGATACAGATTACACACTGGGTCAGAGCCCAGAGAGTAAGACGCCTTGAGGAAGTATTCTCAACCTGTGGGACGAGGCCCCTAAGCGTCGAATGGCCGTTTCACAGGGGCCACCACCTATCAGATATCTTGAATATCAAATGTTTATAGTACAATTCATAATACTAGCGAAATTATAGTTATGAAGTAACAATGAAAATAATTCTATGCTTGAGGTCACCACAACATGAGGAACTGCAGAAAGGAGTTGCAGCATTAAGGTTGAGAACCTCTGCTTTAAGGGGAACATTCTCAACAGATCAAAATGTAAGTACAGTGTCTGGTCTGTCTTCTAACTATTCCATTCAATTCACTTTTTGTGCTGCCTATGGACTAGATATGAATAGTCAGAATCGTGATCCATTTTACACTATGTAAAAACAGTGTAAAGACAGTGGACTCTCCGTTGACCGCTCTGTCGAGGGGAAAACTGAGCGTGCCACATTTGGGGATCAAGGATTCTTGAGTTTCATTACCTCTCCATAAGAAAGCAGTGAAATGAATTCTATCTAGCTTGCAAGGTTTGGTTGGGCAAGAAAGACAGCTAAAATGCAGTCTTTCACAAGTTTCTTACAAGGAAACATGAGTAGACTTCATGTTTCCTTTCAAACTCCCCTCCTAAGAAGTCGGTCACAGGTGCGCATGCTGTGCTCTAAGAAACACGGCGTTATCTACTAGGCTAGCTAAAGTCCCAAGGACAGCTTTGCACAACAGTTTCCCTCCTGGGAAAGCACTTCTCTGGTTCCCCGGAAGCGGGACAGTTCAAAGGCAGCCCGTTCCAGCAGGCATCACATCGTTTCCTGGGTCACTGCCCTATTGCACCAGCCACCCATTTGGTTCCGAGGGACCACAATTCCAGGAAGTTTGTGAAGGACCACACTGCAGTTCTTTGCAACGAGTCTTCTCCTAACAGTGGGGTGAGGCAAGGACAACCTAATAAATTGTCTCGCTTTTGGCCTTCCAGTCCCACCTGGGATTTTTCTCAAGTGCTGCACAGAAGGAGCAACGGTTCCACCTAGTGGCTATTTCTCAAAAAAAAAAATGCCGCGGTATTTTTGATAACAGCAGGCCATTTGACAACCTAGTAAGATAGTCATTAGCTGTGTGACTCTCAGTTACCGTAACGGTAGCTAGCCCAAATTGAGCTATGCCATAAAGGCAAAATGTGTTGTATTTTAAAAGTCTATTATTAAAAATAACTATGACTGCTCAAATTTTATATCAATTGCATGACTAATGAATGGTAGTTTGGCTACATTTGAGTGTGTGCGTGCGTGAGTGCACGTGTGTGTGATATGCATGCTGCTGTTCTCACCCTCGTGGGCATACTCGGAGGCCAGAGGCTGGCATGAGGATGTTCCCCTCAATCATTTCTCCATCTTATTTTTTGAGATGGAGTTTTTCATGAAAACTGGAAGCTCCTGCCTGGCTGCTGAGCCCCCAGGATCCACCTGTCTCTGACCCCAGCACTGAGATCATAGGCACATGATGACATAAGCCACTTTTTTGTGTTCTACATGGGTGTTGGAAAGCTGAACTAAGGTCACCATGTTTGCATTCTAACCACTGATCCATCTCCCCAGCCTTTCTCTTCTTACTTTTTAAATGTGACCCCTAGAGAACTTAAAATATGTGTGACTCAAATGTGTGGTTCATGCAATTATTTCTATTGAACATTTATTCATGGAATAAATGTGACTTCATATATTTCTGAATATACATATTTGGAATCCTCGCCACATCAGGATTAATGTGAAGAGATCCAGATTTTGCTTATGTTAGTTCCTCAGGGCCTGAGGAATTCCCAGCAAGCCCCACTGCAGTCTTAAGCCCCACAGCCTTACACCCTCCCTACACGTAGTTCCTCAAAGTCCCACCCCTGCCGCACACCGTGAATTCCTAGGCTTCACTATATACTTTTATCCCAGGGAGCTTTGACAGAAATGCAGAAAGATGCCAGTGTTTAAACCTCTACTTTTCTGCATTTGACACACACACATTTCTGTGATTATAGTTGCTATAACCAAGACACTTGCACCAAAACAGCCTATTTTACGAGTCTAGGACTTTTAGAAAGCAATGGAGACTGGCTCAGAGGGCTTGTTTTTATGTCCACCACTGGTCTACGTGCTTCTTTATGTCAAACCCTACAAGTCCCTGAGAATGTGTGTTCTGTAATCAAACCCATTTGATAAACAAGAAAAGAGTTTCAGTGGCTCGCCACAGCTCACTTCAAACCCCAGCAAGGGAGCAGTGCCCGGGAATGATATGGTATTCTCCTCGACACACAGAACCCCTTTCTGTCTAAAGAAGAGCTAACCTGGCAGAAGTGAGCCAGCTAGCAGTGTAGCAGGACCCCAGACCTTAGCACAACTGACTCCATGATGGAAGTACCATTCAGGCTGTAACACTCAACACATAGACAGCAGCCCAGCCAAGATGAGAACAAAGACCTAATCCATTGAAGCCCACAGTTATGAGGGAGTCCCTAAATGTACTAATCTTGCTTTTTGACTTCTGTAGTTCCTCTTCTGGCTGACTATTCTTGTTAACTAAAGTGTGTCAACCCAGAATATGGCTTTTGTGATTAAAAGCTCACATCGCCACAGACTTGACTGCATCAGGGCCAGGAGCAGCCCAGGCCCAGGCATCACTGTGCCGCTGAGAGGCCAAAGCCCCCACTTCACCCTGCTCACTGCTTTCACTTCTTCAGCTGTGCCCCGTGCACAGGACTTGTCCCATCCTGTCTCTCTCTCCTAGAACACACCGTACATTGACTTACCATACAGTGCCCCATCTGTTCTGCGTCTTCCAGGTGGGCCCATGTTTTCTCCTCGAAGCCTGGTGTGGTCCTGCATGTAGCTCTCTTTGCCCTGCTCAGCGCATGCACTCTGTTTAGAACAAATGACTTTAGGTGAACTTACTATTTTTTTGTTTTTTAAATATAAATATTCTCTAAATAACACTTTTGTAAATAATTTTATAGTTCCTAACTGCTTTAAACAGTATACTAATATGTGTAGCATGTGCCTATCATTCCAACACTCAGGAGATGAAGGCAGGAAAATCAAAAGTTCAAGGATATCCTTGGCTACTTGGCAATTTCAAGACTAGCCTGGGCTACACAAGCCACTCCCTGTTTCTACACACCCCTTTTCATATACTAAGAACATGTATGAAAAATAACCATAAATTGAATCAGCTTTAAAAAACAATAATGTTCAACTCATAGTTTTGTGCAGCTAGCATTTAAAGATAAACTCTTGGTTGGTCTGGAGACAGCTCCGTGTAGAGCATGTACTGTTCTTCCAGGGGATCCAAGTTTGCTTGCCATCACCAACATTGGACTGCTCACATCTGCCCATGATTCCAGCTCCAGGGGAATCCAATGCTGCTCCGGTCTTCTGAGTACTTGTGTTCATATGCACACAAACACACAATTAAAAATAGGAAGGATAAATCTAAAAAATAAAGCAAAGCTCTCAGTAAAGATCAGCTGTCACTGGGTGCTATCTGTGCCCTCCTTTCCTGCCTGCTTCAGGTGTGGTCCCAACAGTGTTTGAGACAACTGTCCTGTCCCAGATACCTTCTTCACAAAATATTTAACTGCAGGTATTGGTCAAGAATGAGTTGTTTCCAGAGCATGGTGATACATGTCTTTAATCCCAGAACTTGAGAGGCAGAGGCAGGTGGCTTTCTGAGTTCAAGGCCACATTGCAGAGCTAGTTCCAGGACAGCCAGGGCTACACACACACACACACACACACACACACACACACACACACACACCTGTCTTGGAAACAAAACAACAATAACACAAAGAGAGCAGAATGGGTTGGCTGATGGTTTGAGAAGCAGGTGTGGTGCCGTCTGCAAACCTAGCACTTGGCAAATAGAGGTAAAAGGATCAGGATTGAAGGCTAGCAACTACGAATTAATTCTGAGGCCAGCCTGGGCTACTTGAAACTTGCTCCCAAAACAAGGACAAGAGCAACAAAATAATAATAAAGATGATGACTAGTGAAAGCGGAAAGGCTTTGGAAGGTTGAAGGTCATTGTTGCCCTGAGAATAATTCTTTTAGATGCTGAACCGGTGGAAAAGGACATTGAGACCCTGCAGGCAGTTCACAGAGAACCGTCTGTAACTCCTATTCCAAAGCATCCAATGCTCTTTTCTGGTCCCACAGGCATTTGTACGAAAGCGGTGAAAGACATGCATGCAAGCAAAACACCCATACACACAAAATTGAAATAAATCTTTTATTTTAAAATCTTAATAAACTTCAACTCTGCTTCACAAAGGCTCATGCTGAAATGCTTTTCTGTACTAAGGTCAAGAAACCTGGCTTTATCTGAGCAGAGGTCTTAGAAAAGAACCCTCTGCCGCTGCCACTGACATGGGGACTTGTCTTTCTGAGAAAGATGTTAAAAGATTTCTGAAATAGAAAAAAATAAGCTTTTTTTTTTCTGTTCAGTAACCTGGTGCTGACTGACCACCTGGTAATGCCAAGAGACAGTATATCTAGGACACGTAAACAAATACCACAAAGAACTCAGGAATTGATGGTCAGCAGTGGCACACGCCTTTAATCCCGGCACTCTGGAGGCAGAGTTCAAGGCCTGGTCTACAGAGTGAGTTCCAGGACAGTCAGAGTTAGATAGAGAAACCTTGTCTCAAAACAACAACAACAACAAAGGAACCCATGAGTCCAGAATCACTAAGATAAGAAAGACAAAGAAGCATCATTCACAACAGAATGTTGTTGGGCACGGCAGTGTCCTCCCGGAGAGTGTTGTTGGGCACTGCAATGTCCTCCTGGAGGAGAATGTTGTTGGGCACTGCAGTGTCCTTCCGGAGAGTGTTGTTGGGCACTGCAATGTCCTCCTGGAGAGTGTTGTTGGGCACTGCAATGTCCTCCTGAAGAGTGAGGAAAAGCACACATTGAGATGGGGTTCACAGACACAGATGCGGGCAGCATCTGAATGCAGGGAATGGCACCTTCCACTGAACTGAGGTGTAGCCCTTGCTTCTTGAGCACCTGAGCATGCCTCCAAAGGAAGAGTGGGCCAGTCCTAAGTCTTGGGGGTCTACTTCCTATCAGTGTATGCACCCCACAGTAAGCTTCTTGTCCAAATAAATAAATAAAAGATGGAAGTCGGGTCTAGAGAGATCCAACAGGAAAACTTACTTAGCAATCATGAGAACTGGAATTGAGATCTCAAGAGCCATATAAGAAGCTGGGCTTCCCACACACCTGTAACACCTGTAACCCAAGTTCAGGGGCAGTGGAGACAAGAGGTCTCTGGAACTTGTCGGCTTCCAGCTTGACTCAGATAACATGAGCCCTATGTTCAGGGAGGATCCCTGCCTCAAAAATATAGGTGGACACTGATAGGTGAAGACACCTGGCCTCTGCTACAGGCAGGCATGCACACACACACACACACACACACACACACACACACAATCTTTTTCTTAAAGGGGGTGGGGCCTGGAGAGATGGATCTGCTGTTAAGAGACTGCTCTTCCAGAGGACTGGAGTCTGTTTCCCAGCACCCATACCAGGTGGCTCATAACCCTCTTCTGCAGAGTGGGTCTGGCAGCCCTCTTTCAACCTCTGAAGGCCCTGTATTCAAAACCACCACATACACACATACAAGCAATTAAAAATAAAACATAAAAGGAATATGAAAGTCATCATTGCACCAACAGGAAAAAATAATTCACATGAAGTGGCTAACACAGAACTAGGTAAAATTTTAGTAAAGATTCAATACTGTTAGTCACCATCAGTGTGACCCTATACATGTCAAAGACTATGGCAGGCCCTGGTCATTCAAAAATAAACTCCATGTTCTGGTAGCAGAGAGAGACAAGCTGACAGGGCATGGTCGTAGGCTGAGAATATGGACGTAGAAATACATTTAGAGATTCTGAATCTTTATTCTTCATTTCAGTCATTTGTTCCTACAGAAGCCAGAGCTGAAAAAGTGTCTTCCTGCGGCCTCAGGACAATAAACAGCCCAGTTTGAAGTAAGGCCTCCTGAGTCCCATTCAGGTAAGATGTTCCCAATATTAACCTCTCTGAAGGAAATGTCCTGTCTTCTTGCTCCTTCACGCTCTTTGTCTCTGATTCTCGCTTTCTAGAAACTGTTCTCTATGTCAGTAAGCAGAGAGACTGTGTAACTGACCTCCTTGTCTGGTTCATGGGCTCAACTCATTTCTATGGAAGCAACTCCAGGACATGTCCTGGAAGCTGTGAAGCCTACCTTCCTCTCTGGAAAGCAGCAGGGTCTGCGGATGGAGATGGCTGTAGAGGAGGGTGTCTCACGGCATCCAGAAATGGGAAGAGACTCTTCGAGAGGTGACTTGAGAGGAGAAACCCTGACAGAACAGGCTAGAGAGATTCAGTGTTATCAGTACTACCTCTGACAGGAATCAGTACCAGCCCTGAGCTCTGCCAAGTCAGGACTATGGGTGTGGGCTCCCCATTAACCCTGAAGCAGTCATGCCCTAGATCTGCCACCAGGGCTCTCCCATGGCCAGCAGAGAGTGCCCACTCACTTCTCCTCCACTTTTCCTCTCCGCCCTCATTTGACCCAAGTGTTTAGCGATACCCACACCTACATTCTGTGCTCACACCAGTGCACACAAACGCACATGTTCCACCTACTTTGATTCACAAGTGCCGAATCGTGAATCCAGCAAACAAGCACACACACGCACACACACTTACACCTGCTCACGCCTGCCTCACATACGCACACTCACTCACAATCTCACTCACCCACAGCACCTTGCTGATCTCTCTCTGCCAATCTCCAAAAGGAAGATCTGGGCATGATTAGAAAGAATGTCTGTACAATTGGGTATCAGGTTAAAAGTTTGTTTACTCTGTCCTGACGGTGGTGGCGCACGCCTTTAACCCCGGAGGCAGAGGTAGGTGGATCTCTGTGAGGACAGCCTGGTCTAAAAAAGTTTGTTCTACTCTACTCAATTACCAACTTCCAGGAGGTTTTGTAATCCCTCAGACCCAATGACAGGAAGGTGTCTGCTGGGTGAATAGTTTCAGCGGTTTATCAGTGGGTTTTCTCATGTGTCCCTCTGAAATGCCACTGGGTGTCAATTTCCGTTTGCACGCATCCTTTATCAAGTTGAATAAAGTATTCCTTAGTATGAATTCCTTTTTAAAATACTTACCTAGGGACTGGAGGGATGGGCTCAGAGGTTAAGAGCACTGGCTTGCTTTTCCAGAGGACCCGAGTTTGATTTCCAGCACCCACATAATGGCTCAGAACTGTCCGTAACCCCAGTTCCAGGGGATTCAATAACCTCTTCTGGCTTCTGTGGGCAAAAGGCACACAAGTGGTTCACAGACATAGATGTAGGTAAAACACCCATAACACAAAATAAATTAAATTTTAATTTTTAAAATGAGAAGAGGGAGGAGGATTAGAAAATAAAGAGAGGTGTGTCTATCCAGGTGGGACAGGCCTGCAGTTTCAGCTGTGCTGGAGCCCAAGGCGGAAAACCAGCAAGCACAGCCCAGTCTGGGCTACAGAGTGAATTCAGTGTCAGCCTGTATAACCTAATGAGACCTTGTCTCAAATAAAAACTAACAGTGCATAGGGACGTAGCTCGGTGGTTGGGTGCTTATCTAGCTTGTAAGAGGGCCTAGCTTCATCTTCTAGAACTGAAGGAGAAAAGGAAGAACTGTGGGGATTCCCAAGAACAAAAGGCACAGGTTTACAACGCTTACCTCTCATGCTGCAGGGCCTAGAGTTAAACCCCCTGTGCCAAGGGAGGGAGGGAGGGAGGGAGGAAGGGAGGGAGGGAAAGCGAAAAGGCACACATGGCACTTGCCTACCCTGTGCCCCAGGTCCTGGGCAGTTTCTGCAGTCAGTGAGTAAGCTGCCATTTGGGATAGAGGCTGCTCAAAGTAGTAATTATGTGTGAATTCCTATTGGGCCAGCACTTAGCAACGGCAGTCCATCTTCATAGCCTGTAAGAGAACTGTGGACTGGGACTGGGATCATGCTAACCACGGCAGCCTTGGACTGGGGCTCGCTCATTCGAGGGCCCACCTGGTGACCCTCGGGAGAACAGCTCTTGCAGTCAGAATTGGGGCAGTGCCCCACCCCGCCCCCACCTGCCTCATTTCTCAAGTCTTCCTTCTTCTCAGACAGCAGAAAGAAGGTCTGTTTCCAACACAGGAGAGGGACGGTCCCCTTACAGATACCTCAACTAGTGCTTGAACTAATGAAACTGCCATCTCTGAAGGTTAAAAGAACACCCAACTGTCGGCCATATTATCTGGTTCAGACGGATACTCCCCACACCACCAGAGAACAGGTTTTCCCAGTTGCCTTTGTCCTCCAGCATCAAGCAATCACTGGGTCCATGATACACTAGGAGCCCAACAGACCAGCAGATCAACCAAAGGGTGCTAACGAAACATTCCTATTTGGATCTTTTCAGGGTTTCTAGGAACCAAGCAGAGAAAACCTGCCATGGAGCACAATTTCCACCCTCCATGTGAAACCTGCCTTGACCACCTTTCCCTGGGGCTGAGAAAGAAAGATCAGCGGGACTCGGGTAGTGATGTTCAGGGACATATTCTGAAGGATGTATGTCTCAGGACAGAGTGCAGCTGGCAGTTGCAGAAAAAAATCAGAGTAACTTTCCATAAGAAGTGGCAGTGAAGAGTATATGCTTGAGAAACATCTGCCTTTGGAAAACTAGTTTTTTCACCTCCACACATAGCAACATCATTCATATTAGCCAGAAGGTGGGGACAACCCGACCGTGGTGCATACGGGGGAGCGTTATTCAGCCTTAAAGGGCAAAGAAACTCAGACACCTACTCCCACATGGAAGAAGCCTGAAGACGTTACACTAAGTGAAGAGCCAGTCACAAAAGGGCAAAGGCTGTGTGGTTCCCTTTATTTGAGTTATAAAAGCTGTGAGGTCACAAAGATATAAGAGAAGGTACAGCAGTAGTTGTCAGGGACTGTAGAAAGGAAGGAATTATGAGTATAGAGTTTCACTTTCACAAGATAAAGAGTTCTGGACATTGGCTGCACAGCCCTATGACTGTATTTAACACTGCTGAATTCCATACTCTGAAATGGTTGACACGATCAACTTTATGATATGTGGTATACATGTGTGTCATGAATGCATATCTGTGCATACATTTGGAGACCACAGGAAGACATCGAATGCCCTGCTCTATGGTTCACCACCTTATTCCCTTGAGACAGGGTCTCTCACTGAATCTTCAGCTAGCCTGATAGCCAGGGAGTCCTAGTGATCCTCCTGTTTCTGCTACTCATCACCCAGTGCTTGGTTACAGGCATGGATGACTATGCCCAGTTTTTTACATGGTTTCCAGGGTTCTAGCAGTTTGAACTCGCGTCCTCAGGCTGGCATAACAAGCATTATTTACCACTAAGTTATGTCCTCCAGCCCCAACTACATGTATTTCGCTATAATTTAATAGTTACTTTATTTTATTTTAAATTATGCGAGAATGTGTGTGGTGGTATGTGGTGGTGTGTGGGGGTGTCTGGAAACTATGAGAGGGTATTGGTTTGCCTGGAGTTGGAGTTACAAGCTGCCTGACATAGGTCTTGGGAACCAAACCTGGGTCCTCTGAAAGCCAGCAGGCACTCTTAACCGTCAAGTCATCTCTCCAGCCCCACACAGTTCTGTTTTTCTCAACATTTTCTTTGAGACTGTGTCTTATGTAGCCAAGAATGACCTTGAATCTCCTGCCTCTACTCACCCCCCACCCCCATTAGCTGGGATTAGAGGAATTTCATCATACCCTGTTTATGTGTTACTGGGGATTGATACCTAGGGCCTCATGCTTGCTAAGCAAGCACTCGGACAACTGAGTTATATCCCCTCCTTTCCATGACTTTAACTGTAATCTGTTCCATTTGCTGACTGGGTTGTGGATTTCCCTGTTTCTCAGGCCAGTCCGTCCTATGGGTCAGTTTGAACATCTGGTCTCCGAGCAGCTTTGATAGGAACAGATAGAGGCTCCTACAGGATGTAGATGTGTGAGCCCTTGGTAGCGGCAGTGGACAGCCTCAGGATGGCTGAGAACGGTTGAGTGCTGCTCTTCTTAACCCTGGCCCCAGCGATGAATGGATCCACAGAGAACTTACTTTTCCTGCCCACACAAAAGCAAAAACATTCTCTCTCGGCTGTCTGTAGGCATGATGTTTGCTCTGGCTGAGCTGCAGGACTGTCCAGGTAGGAAATAAGGTATAGGCTCTGATGTCCTCTACGGCAGGCTAAACAACAGCCCTACGGAAACACCCGCATCCTACTTTAGGGACCGTGAGTGGCTTACAGGTGATGTGCTCCAGTGAAGGATCCTGCCGTGGGAGACGATCTTAGGTTGTCTGGATAGGCCTAGAATGTCCACAAGGATCAGAAAGAAGAAGGCTGAAGAGAGGTGTTGCGGATTGCTGCCATCCAAGTGTAACCGTCTGACTTCAAAGAGAGCTGAGACCACTTTCAAGAGACTTCAGAACTGGGCCTGTTGAATGCTGATGCTCCCTCAAAAAAGAGGGGTAAAGAGGATCACTGGACCTTCATCTGAGATTCTGACCACACTCCCTCCTAGACCTTCCGGCCTGCTGTATATTATTCTGCCCTGATTGCATGTGACTTCATGGCCCTGGGAAGTGCTACAGTCTATAGGCCATGGAAGGTTAACTGAAGGGGTGATTACATCAAGCTGGAAGGAGACTTCACAGTGATGTAGTTGCTTTGGGGTCCCCACGCTCCTGTAAGCAACTCCTCACCCATGCACTGAAAGAAAGCCCAGTAAGATCATTGGCTTCCCAAGTTGGTAGACTTTTAACTGGGGTTTCCCTCCTGTCCACCGGTTCCCAAATAACCACTCTGAGGCTTAATTTTCATTACAAACTATTTGGGCTATTAGCTCATTCTTATTATTAGCTAGCTCTTACAACTTAAATTAACCCATTTCTATCCTATATTTTACCATGAGACTTGTAGCTTGTTACCTCACATCTTGCTTCCCTAGTGGCTGCTGGTATCTCCCTGTTCTGCCTTCTTTCTCTCTGTATCTCTGTTTAGATTTCCTGCCTGGCTATATTCTGCTTGGCTATTGGCCAAATCAGCTTCTTTATGAACCAATAATAACAAAATATATTCACAGCATACAGAGGGAGATCCCACATCATCTCCCCTTTTCTGTCTATTTAAAAAGAAGGGTTTTAACTTTAACATATTAAAATTTCATATAACTAAACAGGTATCAAGCAAGAATTACAGTTATAATATTTAGTCTATTTGTATTTGTCAAAATTAAAGAAAACATGCTATAATCTATTCTATATTTTAGATTCATTCATTTTGAGGAGACAGGGGAGAGGGGGCTTGTCAGATCCAGGGGCCCAAAACAAGCAGCCACAGACTTTGAGACAGACTGTTATTGGTGCCCTGAAGCAAGGGGGTAGATGTTTGTTCTAGGTCTCTGGGGAAAAGAGTTCCTGAAACACAACGTTGTGGTAAAGGTAAAGGTGCCGCATCGCCGCTGACACTGAAGACAAAGGAAAGCTGTTGGTCCCCAAGTGAAGCTGGGAAGGGCGGGACAAGGAACCAGACTCTCCCTAGAGAACCTGCTTCCAATCTTCAAATCAACAGGACCCTAAGAGAATAAACACTTTAAGTTGTCAGGAAATGTGTTATAGCAGCCAGAGGAAACTAATACACTCCAGAAGAGAAGCTGGCTGGTCCCTGACCTCTCTCATTCCAGCATACTTCAGAAACTCCAGAAGAAGAAGGTGGACAGTCTAGATTCACAGGAATACAGGCACTTAGGTGCATCCCAAAGAATTTGGGATGCTCTTGAAGCTAGGAGAACAGAGGCCTAGAAGAAGAGCATGGGAAAGGAACATCCTTGTGAACTGGAACATATGCAATATGAACTCTGAGAAGCTGCCCTTGGGATGCAGTCATCCAGATGAGCAAGAAAAGACATCAGGGTGCTGATGGTGGTGAAGCCCACACAGAGCTTAGGAATAGAATCAACATCCCAAACTTCTAGAAAAATGCAAAGGCTCTAGTTGATTGAATCCTTGATGCTGCTGAGAGTCCTCACTGTGACAGTCCTCCGTCCCTGTCTGGTCCCCAGCTTAGCCTTGTCTCCACCCAGCCCCATCAAAACTGCCAACTCCTGAGCATCCACCATGTGCAGCAGGTCCCATGGGCTCTTCTAAAGAACTCCATTCCTTTCCTTTGATCATGCAGACTCGTGGTCTCACACATTTCATTCTTGTCTCCTTCCTTGACCATCTCTCTGGACTGCCTGAAGGCATTGTGTGAAGTATGATACATAAATAAACAAGCCCCGACAGTGTGGCAAATGCTTGTGACCTCAGCTTTCAGGAAGGTGGGCAGTTGTTGTAAATTCAAGGCCAGCTGGGCTACACAGGAAAGCCTATCAATAAAAAGAAGGGTCCTGGGGAGATTTGCCCAGTGAGTAACATGTTTAGTGCTTCACTGCAATCCCAGTGCTCACACAAGGAGATGGGAGGCAAAGTTCAAAGGTCATTTAGCCTTCAGTGTGAGACAGTGAATGACAGAGACCCTACCTCAAACAAAATGGTAACCAATCAGTTGTGCTTTGACCTCCACGTGAACACTGTGACATATCTCTCATCTTCCACACACACAGTTACCAAAATGGACAAAAACTTCTGCAGCTGGGTGTTGATGGTACATAACTCTAATCCTAGCACAAGTCCATGTGTGCATGCACTGAGCTGCATGCCATTGTGGACTGCTGTGCTCTGGGCATGTCATGGTCACAACTATCCTGAATTCAGAGAAGCAGTGATAAGTCACAAGAGACCTTCACTGTATTAGAACCTCCTGAGAAGTCAGTTCCCTCCTGAGAGGAAGGGAGGGTCCACTCCCTCTTGGGGAGTGGGTCATAAGATGGCATATGGAATTCCACCCCTCACTAAGGATATATAAGTGTCTAACTATTGAGGGGGAGCAGAGACTGTTCTTCAGTGATGTAACTGCCCCTAAGTTGCTCGTGCTCTTGTATTTAACCCCTCAGCCATGCTTCTCGAAGTAAGCCCAGTTAAACTCACTGGTTCATCAAGTTGGACTTGTTTGGGTCATGTTTCTGACCTGTTGTTGGGGCTATATCAGGGAAATAAACATCAGTTCATGGCTCCCCAGGAAGATCAGATGGCTCGCTGCAGTAGCGTTGTGTATGTGTGGCCTTTCTGTGAGGAATGGCTAGTCAGACTTTCCCACTGCTGGCTGACTCTGGACAAGCTCGGTGCCCAATTAAAGGGCCTGTTGCCTCTCTTTGGGTGCTGTCGTTTTTCCTACCTAGGGTTTTGTCTCGGGTTCCAGGTGTGTGGCTTGGAGATAGGGAGAAGTGAGTCCACAGGCTGTCCAAAAAGAACCTGGAGAGAATCCTGACGTAGACCAAGGTGTGGGTAGCTCTGGTGTAGCCTTAAGGTCTAGGACTCTGAATCTGAGTCCAGTTCCTTACCTGGGAGCCAGAGAAGGGGCAGCCTCTGCTGGCTCCACGGGGAAGCTAAGCATGAAAGTCACCAGATTTAGACAAAGTCAATGAAAACTTGCAAATGAATGAAGCTACATCACTAATTTTTCTGTGACTTCTGAAAGGGAAGGGGCAGGTAGTGACACAAGAGCCTGCTTTGCCTGCTTCTGTGGGGAGGTACAGAAGGGTTAAAAAAACAACAACCTAAATCCCTGCTCAGATATGCCTGTGTGTCCTGTTTTCCCTTAGGCTGCACAACCTCCTTAGCTTTGGCCAGAAGCTGTGTGACCCTGAGCAATGGCTTAACCTTCTGCAGGTGGCTATCTCTCAGAGGGAGGGAATATTTGCTGTCGATGATGACAATGGCTCCCATTTATCAAGCGAGGTTCCACTGCCAGGTTTATTTTTTTTTTTATTTATTTATTTATTTATTTATTTTGGTTTTTTCGAGACAAGGTTTCTCTGTGGTTTTGGAGCCTGTCCTGGAACTAGCTCTTGTAGACCAGGCTGGTCTCGAACTCACAGAGATCCGCCTGCCTCTGCCTCCCGAGTGCTGGGATTACAGGCGTGCGCCACCACCGCCCGGCTTCACTGCCAGGTTTAATGCTGAGAACTCAACACATGTTTTTATTTAAGCCTTTCAACACCTCTATGACATAGACTTTATTATACTTTTTAAAATCTTATCAGAAAGCTGAACCTCAGATATGTAAAACTGTTTGTCTGAGACCTCCAGAACTCAGGATTTGAGTTGAGAGAGCAGACTCCAGTCTCAAGGTCTCAGCTAACCCTGGATCAGAATTCTTGGAAGAGAATGTATGGGCAGATTGGTTGGCAAAGGATTACCAAGTGTATTTAATAGCTTATATAAAAGATTGTTGATTTTTAGAAAAGAAAGTTTTAAATAGTGTTTAAAGTTTAATATACATCCCTGATAAAACTAGGTCAATGAAACAAAAAGCAGTATACAAAAATGGAAATACTACTAAGAGAAAAAGTTTATTAACCTAGTAATAAATACAAATTAGCATGTGTGAGGGGAGAATGGGAAGAGAGTGGTCTGCAAGCCGAAAGCAGCCCTGGGGAGACTGGGAACTGTGAGAAATAAATGTCCATGATTTATAAACCCTCAGTCTGGGACAATCTGTTAATGTAGCCAAGAGAACTAAGATTTCGTATTACCTACAAGGAAGAAAAATTGTGCAATATAGAAAGAAACATAATCATAGTTCAATGCACAAAACAAAAAAATTCCAACTGTGCACTGCTGTTAGCTTATCAAACTGGAGAGGATAAAGTGGCAACTGGAGCGTAATTGATTTAATGTACTCCTAATGTGTTGCTATTGTGTTCTTGGGATATTTATGTGTCTGATCAAAAAAAAAGCAATAAACATTTTTATGATAATTGCCAAGGCAAAGTCAATTGCAAGCGGCCAGGCTTGTTGGGGATTGAGAAAATCCGGCGTCAGAGAAACCAGGACTGGGGGGGGGGGGGGGGGGATGGGAGCGTGGGTCCCCCGCGGGGGAGGCGGCGTGGCCTGGGTCGTGAGGTGGGGCGAGTGAGGACCACAACTCCCAGGCTCCCGCGCGCCGCCACGCCCTAGCCACGTGAGCCGCGCGGCGGGGGTGCGGTAGCAGCAGCAGCCTTACCTAGCCAAGTCCGGAGCCGCGAGCGGACTGACGCGACCCGGGCGGCCGCCCAGTGCGCGCACCGTGGCGGTGAGTTCTGTGTTGCGCAGCGGAGGGGACGGCGATGGGCGGCTGTGCGGCCCTCCGGGAGATCTTCGCAGTCCCTGGCCCCGGGCTAGAGAGGAGGTTGTGTCAGAGACGCTGTCACAGCTGGTGTAGGGCTGGGGGCGCTGCAGGTGAAGCTGGCTGTTGCTCTGGAGTTTGTTTGTCCCCTCCTGCAGGGTGTCAGTCACTACAACCAGGCCAGCCCCAAGTGGGACAGGTGGGTGGGGAGAGTGAGGACAGCTGTCCGCGGTCTCTTCCCGGGATCTAGCCAGATTCGAGGCTTTGCGGAAAGGTTTCCTCCAAAGGGAGGCCCGGCGGGGTTCAGCGCAGCCCACGCGCGTGCACTGAGCACACACCCCCAGATCGGCCTGACCTGGGCACGTTCTTGGGTCTGTTTCTTTAAAACTAGCGACTTCCCCATCCTTCTTGCCCCCGGAATGTGAAAGTAGCGTTTTTAACAGACGTCTTTTCCTGGTGAAGTTCTGCCTTAGAGAGAATGACGCTTGCTTCCTCTTTGAGGAAATCCTATCAGGTTCTTCATCTCACAAAGAATGTCTCGGAATCTAAGACGGGAAGCCCACCCAGGCTGTTTGGTAGAGAGACACTCCACCTTCTGCTGATCCTCTTACACGGAAAATAGATGGGAACCCCTTGATAAAGGTGCCCAGGCAGTCAACGGCAGCACACGGGCTTTCGTCCCTTTCTGAAGTGTCTGGTTAAAAAACGAAGGCACCGTTCTTCAAGTTTAACCCCAAATGAGAAAAAAGAAAAGAAGCCTTTGTGAATGACTCTGGTTTTGGGCACGGTCCCTCCTCTGTGAGGTGCCGCCCTTCATAAAGCACAGATAAACTGCCGGAGACACAGATTTATTATCCCCAGTGGGAACACAGCTGGCGCCCTGTGCTTACGTATCTCAACACAAGACCTGCCAACCAAAAGCTACGGTCCCTTCCTGTAAGTCTGGCTGTGCTGATTCTAGCTCTTTCTCTCTCTCTCTCTCTCTCTCTCTCTCTCTCTCTCTCTTTCATAGTTCAAAATACAGAAGGAGTGAGGAAGGCAGGGGCATCGGAGGTTCTGAACTTTGTAGGGAAGTGGAATCATTCCATATGGTGGGCAAGTTGAGGACACCCTGCCTTCTGGCTTCCCAGCTGCCTCCTGCTTCCCAACTGTCCCAGACACTTGCCTCCCCTCCCACAGGTGGCTTTGTTCCCTCCCCAGGTCACCCTGCCTCTCTGCTTCTGCCTTAAATCATTCCCCTGCTAAGCAATTCGAATGCCACCAGCCTTCTCTCAGTGATTTGCATCCTCAGGGTCTACACATTCCTAGCACAAGGAAAGGAGAAACTGTTGGGAGAAGTTTGCTGTCTGTCGGTCTTTCCGTGGGCAGCAAAAGGTGTTGACTGCTTTTTTGCTCCTGAGGTAGTTGGCCTGGACCCAAGGATGACAGAATAAAATGAGTTGTGGAAACTTCCAGAGTGAGTAAATTAGCTACTGGACACATGCCATCCATGCCTACTGCTTTACCAGCCAGACCTGGCAGGGTGGGGCCAGAGGCCTCCGCAGCTGCATCCTCGGGATACATGGAGTTCCCCTGTTGTTCCCATCATCATATTATTCTTGTGTGAACATTTTTTCAGGTCATCAACTGTTCATTTTGAAATTCTAACAAGGTGTCTCAGGATGGTGGAACTCAAAATGATTTTCCTATTTGGTACTGTTGTAACTTTCTATGTTTGCCAACTACTACTTCCATATTAGGGAGATAAACTGCTTATCGTTCAACATGATTTTAAAGTTGTTACATAATTTACCTGGCCAACTCCAACTAAGTAGGCTGGGGACATGGTGGTTTCGACTATTTCTCCAACATACCGCTGCAGATTCTTGCTCCAGAAATACCCAGAGTGCTTATGAAACATGCTGCAGTTTGAAGAGTGACTCATGCTTTCTAGAAAGTCCCGTGACTGAATACATGGACCTTTACACGAGGGCCTGCTAACAGTTGCTGGCAATAGCAGAGATGTTGGGCTGTGGGAGGTCCTGGCAGGAGCTGAGGGCAGCGCAAGCCTGTGCAGCCCTCGAAGGTATGTGTTCAAACTATACCATGCCCAGTGCTCATCCGAACCTCTTCCCCTGGGTTCTGATTGACAGGTCTAAGGAGCCCAGGCACTGCATTTTCAGTAAAGCTCTGAGGTCCTAAGGGAACATGACATCCTTCACTAAGATACCTGGGCAGCATGGGACTTGTTGACAGTCTCTGCCCTCGGTGGTTCACCTGTAATTCCCTGTGTGTGTGGAACCAGGATTTCGCACATCTGTGGTCTGCCCAGGCGTCTTTCCTCCTCACCTCTACCCTCTTGCTTTGCATCCTGTTTACCAGCTGTAGTGCCTTAAGCACTGGCTTTTCTTCCCTGTCCTCACATACCATGGTCTTGTTGGCTTCGTTTCTTTATCCTTAAAGGCCTAAGCACCACCATTGTGATTGCATGGATGTCTTTTCTCCTATATTTTTCTCCTTTCCTAGCTTCTTCCCTTTTTTTTTTTTCCCAGTGTGACTTGTCTCTGCCATTTTCACATCTTTTTTGGAAATGTTAAAACTAACAATCAAAGACTCAGTTGATTGAGTGCTTGTTTAACACACACGGGGTCATAATTGAATCCCCAGTGCCACAGAAACCTAGTGTGGTGGTTCATTCTTGTTATCCCAGCACTCAGAGGCTGGAATTAGGAGGATCACAAGTTCAGAATCATTCTCAAATTCAAGGCCAGCCGGGACTATGCAAGACCCTGAACAAAACAAAAATGTAATGGTTCTGCAGTTAAGATTGTGTTCTGCTTTTGCAGAGAACCTAGTTGGGGTCCCAGAACACATGGCATCTGTGGGTAGCCACAACTACCTGCAACTGTAGCTCCAGGAGGAGTCTGGGACCCTCTTCTGTGGGCACATTCAAAAGCTCGCACACAGGTTCACACTTATACACATAATTAAAAATAAAAGTATTTTTTGCCAGATAAAGCGTTGCATGCCTTAACCGAAACTTGGGAGGCAGAGGCAGATAGATCTGGTATACGCAGCAAGTTCCAATACATGGTGAGGCTCTCTCTCTCTCTCCATATGTATGTATGTATGTATGTATGTATAAAACAAAAAGAAAAAAATTTTCCACAAATTAGTATTGTTTACTTATGTCGAATGAGGGTCAGGCTTGAAGACATGAGTTCTATTCCTGCTGCCACCACCTCACAGTATAACCCTGGGCAAGCCATAACTTCATCGTGGGCTTCCTTAAAGGTTGTGTTGAGAGCACAGACTCTGAAACCAGTCTGTCTGGGCAAAATCCTGCTGGCCAAGATGCCAACAGATATGAGAAAAGATCAGCACTCTCCCAGGTTAGAGTCTATCCAACAAGAAAAGGAATGGGCAGGAGACAGGGCTCTAGGTTCTGCCTTCTGGCAGGAAAGAGAACTGTTGAGCTATTCCAGCTTCCCCCAGACTTGATTACAGAGTCATCTCTTAGACTGTCTTAACAGCCTGTGGTTCTCATAGAATCCTTTAGGTTTTGGGGAGAGGGAGCGGTTTTTGTTTTGTTTTGTTTTTTTAGAGGCGAGGTTAAAACTCTTTTTTTTAAATTGATTTTTATTGAGCTCTACATTTTTCTCTGTTTCCCTCCCTGCCTCTCCCCTACCCTTCAACCTTCTCTCAAGGTCCCCATGGTCCCAATTTACTCAGGAGATCTTGTCTTTTTCTACTTCCCATGTAGATTAGATCTATGTGTGTCTCTCTTAGGATTGTGATTTGTAGTCTGGTTTTCTTTGTTTTATGTTTAAAAAACATTTATGAGTGAGTACATGTGATAATTGTCTTTCTGGGTCTGGGTTTGCCTGCAAAATTCAAGATGTCATTTTTTTTCTGCTGTGTAAATGTACCACATTTTCCTTATCCATTCTTCAGTCTAGGGGCATTTAGGTTGTTTCCAGGTTCTGGCTATGACAAACAATGCTGCTATGAACATAGTTGAGCACATGTCCTTGTGGCATGATTTATCATCCTTTGGATATATACCCAAAAGTGGTATTACTGGATCATGAGGAAAGTTGTTTCCTAATTTTCTAAGAAATCACCACACGGACATCCAAAGGGGCTGTCCAGCTTGCATTCCTACCTGCAATGCAGAAGTGTTCCCTTTTCCCCACAACCTCTCCAGCATAAGTTATTATCAGTGTTTTTGATCTTGATCTTGGCCATTCTTACAGTTGTAAGATGGAATTTCAGAGTTGTTTTGATTTGCATTTCTCTGATGACTAAGGATGTTGAGCATTTCCTTAAGTATCTTTCAGCCATTTTAGATTGCTCTGTTGAGAGTTCCATTTTTTTTATTGGATTGTTTTCTTGATGACCAATTTCTTGAGTTCTTTGTATATTTTGGAGATCAGATCTCTGTCTGATGTGGGGTTAGTGAAGATCTTATTCTGTAGGCTGTCGTTTTGTCTTGTTGACTGTGTCCTTTGCTTTACAGAAGCTTTTCAGTTTCAGGAAGTCCTATTTATTAATTGTTTCTCTCAGTGTCTATGCTACTGGGGTTATATTTAGGAAGTGGTCTCCTGTGCCAATGCGTTCAACTGTATTTCCCACTTTCTCTTCTATGAGGTTCAGTGTGGCTGGCTTTATGTTGAGGTCTTTGATCCATTTGGACTTGAGTTTTGTGCATGGTGATAGATATGGGTCGATTTTCATTCTTCTACATGTTGATATCCAGTTATGCCAGCAGCACTTGTTAAATATGCTTTCTTTTTTCCATTTGATATTTTTTGCTTCTTTGTCAAAAATCAGGTGTTCAAAGGTGTGTGGATTAATATTCGGGTCTTCCATTCGGTTCCATTGGTTGTCCTGTCTGTTCTTATGCCAAAACCAGGCTGTTTTCAGTAGTGTGGCTCTGTAAGTAGAGTTTGAAGTCAGGGACTGTGATTCCTTCAGAAGTTCTTTTATTGTACAGAATTGTTTTGGCTATCCTGGGTTTTTTGCTTTTCCATATGAAGTTGAGTACTGTTCTTTCAAGGTCTGTGAAGAATTTTGCTGGGATTTTGATGAGCGTTTCATTGAATCTGTAGATTGCTCTTGGTAAGATTGCCTTTTATTATGTTAGTTTTACCTACTCAATAGCATGGGAGATCTTTTCATTTTCTGGTGTCTTCTTCAATTTCTTTCTTCAAAGATTTAAAGTTCTTGTCATACAGGTCTTCCACTTGGTTGGTTAGAGGTACTCTGAGATATTTTATGCTATTTGTGGCTATTGTGAAGGGTGATGTTTCTCTGATTTCTTTCTCAGCCCATTTATTATCTGTCTATAGGAGGGCTACTGATTTTTTCAAGTTAATCTTGTATCCTGCTACATTGCTGAAGGTGTTTATGAGTTGTGGAAGTTCCTTGGTAGAATTTTGGGGGTCACTTATGTTAACTATCATTTCATCAGCAAACAAAGTTTGACTTCTTCTTTTCCTATTTGTATCCCCTTGATCTCCTTTTGCTGTCTTATTGCTCTAGTTAGAACATCAAGTACTATATTGACTAGATATGGAGAGATTGTCTTGTTCCTGACTTCAGTTGGATCATTTTGAGGTCCTCTCCATTTAGTTTGATCTTGGCTGTTGGCTTTCCATATATTGCCTTTATTATGTTTAGGTATGTCCCTTGTATCCCTGCTCTCTCCAGGACCTTTATTATATAGGGATGTTGTATTTTGTTGAAGGCTTTTTTAGAATCTGATGAGATGATCATGTGGTTCATTTGTTTTATTTCTTTTCAGTTTGTTTATATGAGTGGATTACATTGACAGATTTTCGTATGTTGAACCATCCCTGCATCTCTGGGATGAAGCCAACTTGATCATGGATGATTTTTCTGGTGTATTCTTGGATTCGGTTTGCCAGTATTATATTATTTTTACATCAGTGTTCATGAGTGAGATTGATTTGAAATTCTCTTTGTTAGTAATGGCTTTGTGTGGTTTGGGTATCAGAGTAATTGTAGCCTTATAAAAAGAATTTAACAATGTCCCTTCTATTTCTATTGTGTGGAACAATTTGAGGAGTATTGGTATTAGTTCTTCTTTGAAAATCTTGTAGAATTCTGTGCTAAAACCATCTTGCCCTGGGCTTTTTTGTTGTTGTTGAATGACTTTTGATTACTGTTTCTATTTTTTCAGCAGTTATAGATCTATTTAATTTGCTTATCTGGTCTTGATTTAATTTTGGTAAGTGATATTTATCCAGAAAGTTGTCCATTTCCTTTAAGTTTTCCAATTTTGTGGAGTACAGGTTTTCTAAATATGACCTGATGATTCTCTGTATTTCTTCCATACCTGTTGTTGTGTCCCCCTTTTTCATTTCTGATTTTGTTAATTTGGATATTCGCTCTCTGCCTTTTGGTTAGTTTGGATAAAGGTTTGTCCATTTTGTTGATTTTCTCAAAGAACCAACTCTTTGTCTCATTGATTCTTTGTATTGTTTTCTCTGTTTCTATTTTGTTGACTTCAGCTCTCAGTTTGATTATTTCCTGCCATCTAGTTCTCTTGGATGAGTTTGCTTCTTTTTGTTCTTGAGTTTTCAGGTTTTCTCTTAACTCACTAATGTGGGATTTTTCCAAGTTCTTTATGTAGGCACTAACTTTCTTCTTAACACAGCTTTCATTGTGTCCCTTAAATTTGGGTAGTTTGTGTGACCATTTTCCTTGATTTTTAGGAAGTCTTTAATTTCTTTGTTTATTTCTTCCTTGACCCATTGATGATTCATGTGAGCATTGTTTAATTTCCATGTGCTTGTGGTCTTTCTGGAATTAGTTTTAAGCCATCGTGATCTGATAAGATACATGGGGTTATTCCAATTATTTTGTATCTGTTGAGGTTTGCTTTGTTCCCTAGTATGTGGCCAATTTTTGAGAAGGTTCCATGAGGTGCTGAGAAGGTATATTCTTTTATGTTTGATGAACTGTTCTATAGATGTCTGTTAAGTGCATTTGAGTCATAACATCTGTTAGTTCTCTTATTTCTCTGTTCATTTTTTGTCTGATTGACCTGTCCAGTGGTGAGATGAGAGTGTTGAAGTCTCCCACTATTAGTGTGGGGGTTTAATGTGTGATTTAAGCTTTAGAAGTGTTTCTTTTACATATGAAGGTGCCCTTGTATTTGGGGCATAGACGTTCAGTATTCAGATTTCTTCTTGATGGATTTTTCCTGTGACAAATATGAAATGTCCTTATTTGTCTTTTTTGATTGATTTTAGTTTGAAGTCTGTTTTGTTAGACATTAGGATAGCTACACGTGCTTGTTTCTTAGGTCCATTTGATTGGAAAATTTTTCCCAACCCTTTACTCTGAGGCGATGTTTGTCTTTAAGGTTGAATTGTGTTTCTTGTATACTGAAGGATTGATTCTATTTTCATATCCAATCTGTTAGCCTGTGTCCTTTATAGGTGAGTTGAGTTCATTTATATTAAAGAATATTAATGGCCAATGAGTGCTTGATGGAGGAAGGTCATTGGCTAATAAAGGAACTGCCTTGGCCCATTTTATTGGTTAGAAGATAGGTGGAGTAAACAGAACAGGATACTGGGAGGAAGAGGAAGTGAGCTCAGAGTCTCGACACAGCTCTCCTCTCGGGAGTAGACGCCTGAGAGAGACGCCATGCTCCGCTCCCGGGATGAAGCTCCGACCCAGGATGGACATAGGCTAGAATCTTCCTGGTGAGCACACCTTGGGGTGCTACACACAGATGATTAGAAATGGGCTAAATTAATATGTGAGAATTAGCCTAGAAGAGAATGGGCCAAGCAGTGTTTAAAAGAATACAGTGTCCGTGTAATTATTTCGGGGCATAAGCTAGCCGAGCAGGCAGCTGGGGTGCTGGGGACGCAGCGCCGCCGCCCTTTATTACTACAGATGGCGCCCACGTGGACAACTGCTTCCACATAAAGCCTGAGACAGCTTGGGAAGTAATTCTAGAACAAAATGAAAGCATTGTGCCTGGTTTCTTGGTAGCAGCAATTTCTCGGTTCTACTCTGCTTGCTAGAGGCAAGCAAGCGCCTCATCTAAGAGAGGCTTCCTGACTCAGCTTTAGCTGCAAAGCCTGCAGCTCATTAAGAGGTCCTGCCACGAAACACTTAAACGGTGTTGACGAAAAGCTGAACGCATGCTTTTCGGTTTTCAGCCGTAGCAGGAAAAAAGCTGCGCCGTTTAAAAATGCCGGCTTTCTGGGCCATCCTGCCAGGGCAAACTCTGACTGTTTGAGGCAGGAGGGCCGGCTACCGAGAGAGAGGACTTGAGTGTTGTCTGTTGTAGCTCACTTGCTGGCAGGGACCTTGAAATGCCATACAGTTGTTGCAGTAAACATAGCTACAGCCTGTATATCCGCCATGAAGCTGGAAAGCTAAGGAATGGACTGGATCTAGCTGGCAAAGCCACGCCTTTAATCCTACTGATATTGCTTGGTAAATTAAAGACTCATGTGGTCAGAAAAAGAGAGAGATATACAGTAAAGAGAGATTCAAAGACAGAGAAAATTTCTAAATGGTTTAAAGTGGGTTAAAAATATATGCAGACTAAAAGTTGAAGTTCTTAAAGTAAAAAACAAAAAAAGGAAGAGAGTTGTTGTGTGTGGTAGCACACGCCTTTAATCCCAGTACCTAGAAAGCAGAGGCAAACAGATCTCTGTGAGTTCAAGGTGTAGTAGCTTACACCTTTAATCCCAATGCCTGGGAGGCAGAGACAGGTGGATCTCTGAGAGTTCAAAGACAGCCTGGTCTACAGAGTTACTTCAGGTCAAAGATACTGAGAACCTGTCTCAAAAAGCAAAGAGCTAAAAGTAAAAATAAACAAAATAGAGGTTAAAACAAAGCTGCACAAAGATGGAAACTACACAGAGAATTTTGATACTGTATGCTATTATGCTCTCTTTGAATTATTTGAATGCTGAGGAAGGAGCAACAGCTGCTAAAAGATATTTATTTATAAATGCTGCTGAACTAATCCAACATAGATATTTTGAATTTGGATCTAAGGATATGATACTTTGGAAAGGAGTTTCTTATTTTGTTTTCACAGAGGATGAGACGCTGTTCATTTCTTATATTCCGATTTGGTATGATGGACCACGCCCTCCTGAAGGGTTGTTGTGAACATCTTCAGAAAATTGCTTCGCTCAACTGCCAACTGAGATGAAACTAGCACACAGGTTATGCCATGAAAGACCTAATTAATGATGCCCCCATTCAGCAGGAAGCAGTTTGGAGAGAAAAAACTGCGCCCATGTTCCCAAATATGGTTTATAAACGTTCTTTTACATTTAAAGGGGGATACGATATAGGTATGAATAATTTGCATTAGTATAGATTTTGCTTTATTGATAGAGATTTAAGGCCAATTTTGTTATATATATAAGTGTTTCTGATTTTGATTAAGGTATTGTGATTGTGTAGTTCATTTAAATATGTACTGTATAATTAAGAAATATAGGTTGTTAATGGAGAATCATCGATAATAGTAAAGCTTGTAGTCATATTAATTAGATTTTCTAGATATATAGAGATATATTTTAGATAGACATTCTTCATGTCTTCCAAAGATTACAGAATAGGACATTTAATGTTTTAATAACTGAGGACTTTTCATGACAATGAGACACTCTGCTCCTGGCAGCACCAATGTACTTCAAGAGAAAGATGGGCATCGAAGAGGCACCTTATGGAGTTTGATAGCCATTTGGGCAAGAAACTGCTCTTGCCTGGACTATTGCATAAACTGGACACAGAGAACCCGCAGAGAGAGGACTACTGAACTTGCCTAAGGTGAGATGATCTTTCGGGGTTCCTGATTCATGAAAGAGTCTGCGAGACATTCTGCAGGACACAACAGATAGTGACTGAACTGACTTTGAATTTTCCTGCTTGATGGAAATGTCTGCTGGATAGCATGGGCCTGAAGGCTGCAGATGGATGCCCCAACGGTACAGAGGAACTTTGGGTGACTGTCCAGGCAGCGAGATGTCTCTGTCATTTCTAGCGTTTTAAAAGTTGCTTTTTTCTTGTTTGCTTGGGTCATATTGTATCTTTCTGGAGTCTTTGATGGAGTTAAGAATAGTTAGTTATAGTTATAGTTTTCCTTAGTTATGATAAAGATTATTGTAACTTTTACTTGATAACTGTTTTGTTATATGTAATTTTGCTATGTTAAAGTTAAAGCCTTTTTTTTTTTGTTTAAACCGAAAAAGGGGAAATGATGGAGGAAGGTCATTGGCTAATAAAGGAACTGCCTTGGCCCATTTTATTGGTTAGAAGATAGGTGGAGTAAACAGAACAGGATACTGGGAGGAAGAGGAAGTGAGCTCAGAGTCTCGACACAGCTCTCCTCTCGGGAGTAGACGCCTGAGAGAGACGCCATGCTCCGCTCCCGGGATGAAGCTCCGACCCAGGATGGACATAGGCTAGAATCTTCCTGGTAAGCGCACCTTGGGGTGCTACACACAGATGATTAGAAATGGGCTAAATTAATATGTGAGAATTAGCCTAGAAGAGAATGGGCCAAGCAGTGTTTAAAAGAATACAGTGTCCGTGTAATTATTTCGGGGCATAAGCTAGCTGAGCAGGCAGCCGGGGTGCTGGGGACACAGCGCCGCCGCCCTTTATTACTACAAGTGCTAGTTCCTGTTATTTTTTATTGTTGGTGATATTATTGTGTGTTTTTTTTTCATTCTTTGGGATTTGCTGCTATGAGATCATCTATTTTCTGTGGTTTTGTGGATGTAGCTAACTTCCTTGGGTTGGAGTTTTCCTTGTAGTACTTTGTGTAGGGCTGGGTTTGTGGCTAGATATCGGTTAAATCTGGTTCTGTCATGGAATATCTTGTTTTGTCCGTCTATGGTAATTGAAAGTTTTGCTGGGTATAGTAGTCTGTGGTCTCTTAATGTCTGCAAAACGCTTGACCACAACCTTCTGGCTTTCATTGTCTCCAATGAGAAGTCAGGTGTAATTCTGATAGGTCCACCTTTATGTGTTACTTAGCCTTTTCCCTTTGCAGATCTTAATATTCTTTCTTTATTCTGTATGTTTAGTGTTTTGATTATTATGTGGCAAGGGGACTTTTTTTCTCTCAACCCAGTCTATTTGGTGTTCTATAAGCTTCTTGTATCTTCATAAGCATATCTTCCTTTAGGTTGGGAAAGTTTTCTTCTATGATTTTGTTAAATATATTTTCTGTGCTTTTTAGGTGGACTTATCCTTTTATCCCTGTTATTCTTAAGCTTGGTCTTTTCATGGTGTCCTATATTTCCTGGATATATTTCTGTGTTAAGCTTTTGTTAGATTTAATGTTTTCTTTGACTCTATTTTTCCTCTATTGTATCTTTAGCACTTGAGATTCTTTCTTCTATCTCTTGTATTCTGCTGTTTATGCTTGCACTTGTGATTCCTGAGCATTTTATCATATTTTGTTTTTCCAGAATTTCCTTGGTTTGTGTTTGCTTTATTGTCTCTATTTCTGTTTTCAAGTCTTGAATCGTTCATCTGTTTGATTGCTTTTTCATGGTTTTCTTTAAGTAATTTGTTGATTTCTTCCAATTTTTTGTCTTTTTCTCCAATTTTTTGAGGGCATTTTTCATTTCCTCAAACATTCTCCTAAAGTTATATATTAGGTCATTTTCTTCTGCTTCATCTTTATTTGGGTGTTTAAGTCTTGCTGTTGTAGGGCCACCTGTTTTTGTTGGTGTCATGTTGCTCTTCAATGGTGTTGAGTGTGTTCTTACCTTGTCTACCCATCTTCTCCTCTGATTGGTGTAGTTGGGGCTGTGTCTCCGGTGATAAATCTTCCAGGTGCCAGTGGATCCAAGGCTAGATAGTTGCTCCTCCTGGTGCTGTCAGGGTCACAGTTCCAGTCACCCCAGAGGTCATGCGGTGTTCCAGGAAGTTGCTCAGCACTTGGGGAATTGTTCTGCAATCCTGGAGGTTGTTCAGGCCTGTTCCTATGGAGCTTGCTTGTTTGGGGCTGCTCCTGCTGAGGTTACTGCCTTGGGCCTGCTCCAGCAGAGGTCGCTGGCTGGCTCAGGCCTGCTCCAGAGGAGGTCGCTGGCTCGGGCCTGCTCCAGCAGAGGTTTTTTTCACAGCCTACTGTTCTTTATTATATCTTTTGATGATCAACTTTGAGAAGTTGGAAGAAGAAAAAGGTAGATGCATATAATCTGTGACTTGGGGCTGTTACCTACCAACAAGTTAGTGGTTCTGGTGTTCCCAGTGGCCAGAGAATGCCCAATGGCACAGCTTCCAGACAAAGAGACAGCTAGCCTCGTTTTCCTGTCCCTCTACCTGCACTGAAGCCTGTCTCAGTCCAAACTCGGACAGCCTTTCTGAGAACCCACACTCTCTCCCGGAATGCTCATCAAGAGCTACCAGGCTTCTCACAAAGCGCACCCAGGGAAAATCCAGTTTCCTTTTCGGGGCTCCTCTTTCCCATTTGCAGTTGAGATGGAGTTAAAGGGGAGGAAGTTGGACTGAATCAATGTGTTCCTTTTTTGTGTTTTTAATGGTCCTAGGGGTTGAAACAAGGGCCTCACATATTGGAGGCAAGTTCTCCACCTTCCTCATCTCAGTGCTGGCTACAGACTGGGGTCAGCAAAGAGACTCATGAAGGAGTGGGTGTGTGTGGTGTACAGATGGGAGACATCTGTCCTTAGCCTTGCTTGACAAAAACTGTCACATCTGTCCAGGTTCACTGGGACAGAGAGGACGTGCTGCTGGCTCTGGGGAATGTGTTCCAGAACTAAGCAAAAGGCTGTGCCAGTACATAAGGCTTGGCATAGGGCTTCCTATTGCGTTTGGAGGGGACATCTCCATGTTGTTGGCCTTGTGAGGGTAGGCACTCCCCATCTTCACTTCCACACGGAGCAGGGCTCAGTTATAGGTGCTATTGACCCACTTGGGCAAGCCCCTCCTCTTCCATGTGGCTTCTGGTGGACCTTCCAGAATGTAAATCCTATAGCCCCAGGTTTCCCAAGGCAACTGCTGGAGAACATTAGGAAGCAGGACCTGTGTCCAAGCTTCCTGTGATGCCGACCCTCATCTCTTTCAGATGCATTTCATCTTCTCAGATGAGGCTGTGCTTCTGTTTGATTTCTGGAGAGTCCACAGTCCTACAGGTAAGAATCGGGAAAGTCAGTGCCAGGCAGCAGAAAACCTGGATTCTCTTTATTTTCTGTGAGCAGTGAAGGCACATAGAGCTAGAACTGTGCATTTATTATTCTAAGGCAGGCTAGGAATAATTCAGATGCCTGCTGTGGCAGTTATGCCCTTCCCTACAATGGATGGCCATTGTCCAGCTACAGACTAAGCTGTGAAATAGAAGAGCACTTTGTTAGTATCTCACCAAGATTCTGTGGGTTGACTATGCTAACTGAGCAGTCTGCACTCAGGGCCTCTCATTCAGTGGAGGGAGCCAGACAGTGGCTGGATACAGTCTTTTGAGGTGCGTTTAGAGTCTTGTCCTGGTTGTGAGCTGCAGCCTCAGCTGGGCTTCATCTGAGCCCCACAGTGGCTCCTCCTATAGTGTGGGCTTCCTCATGGCAGAGTGGCTAGGTTTTAAGAGCAGCTATCCTAAAAAGAACATGGGTGAAATACATGATTTAAAAACCTACCCTAGGGGCTAGGGAAGGCTCAGTTGGTAAAGTGCTTGCTGAGAGAGCATCAAGACCTTAATTTGGTTCCTAGCACCCATGTAAAAGACAGGCATGGCAGCATCCACCTGAAATCCTTGCCCTGAAGAGTAGAGACAGGAGGATTCCTGGGACTTGCTAGCCAGGCAGCCTATCTTTAGTTTCAGCAAGAGATGCAGTCTAAAAAAAATAGAGAGCACTGATGCCTAATGTTGACCCCTGATTTCTACACACATGTGCATGCATACACATGAATATGCACACATATACACATTTACATACAAAAATAAAACCTACACTTGGAAGTTACATAGCATTATCTTCACCTATTGACTGATCCTTTGACCCTTCGGGCTAAAAGGGAGGGAACATGGATCCCATCTCATGTTGGAAGGAGGGCGCGAGTAGGATATATGGGAGTGAACATCTTTGAAACTTACACTCTATCATAGATACTATAGAATAACCTGGAAAAAATAAGGCAGATGTATATGAACAGAAGGGAGTCCATGTCCTGTGGGAGTTGGATAATGAAGCTGGATGCAAGTGAGTAAAATCAAGGCTATGACCCAACAAGTGCCATCAACCATTTGCTGAAGCAACTCTCAGAACTCAGGGAAATGCTTTACATAGGCATAAATAAGCCACTAGCCAGTGGTGATCAACTCAGCCTGCAGCCCACCTGTTCCCCAGAATCTAGGAGTAAGGCTGAGTGTTCCAATCTTCTTATGGAATACTGGTTCCCCTCTATCCTGAGGTACTGAGCTACTTAGGGCTTCAGCCACAAGTTGTTGGCACATATAAGCTCCCACTAGCAAGTGTTTATTGAATACAGGGTATCTTTGTAAACTCAGTGCACCTACCTCCGCTTCCTCAGTGCTGAGGTCACAGGTATGCACTGCCACTCCTAGTTCCAAATCTATTGTTATGCCATAAAGCCTCATAAAATACTTTGGATGGACCATCTTGTGTTGTAAAACACAGGTAGCATCAGAGTTCATTTTACCTAGAGGCACAAATAAATACTTACTATTCTCTAACTTGTTGGATTTTTCTCTTTAATGTAATACGTGGAATACTAATAGACAATATTTAGGAAAATTGGGCAAAGAGGAAAATAAACACCCACTGTGTTCTAACATGTTGCTCTCCTGCCACACCCTCTCCCTGGTATACCTGAATGTGAAAAGAGTATGCCTCTAGGTGTACACCCCTCCATTTGCAAGAAATCTTTATAGAGATGTGTGCACAATGTGGGGGAGCTATTTGGATGGTGCTGTGTAGCTTCTTCACCCTCAACCCCTGGCTCTGCCAGAATGAGAACCACATTTCAGCATGTCAGAACTACTAAGAAATGTCTAGAGAAGCAAAGGGATGATGAAGGTCTGAGCTTAATGAAGGTGAGGAGGAAGAGACCAGTGGCTGGAGTGGAGAGGGGGCTGTCCTGACTCCCGGGACAGCCCCCTGGGGAGTGTCTTGGGGAGAAGCAGTGCTTTTCAGCGAGCTCTACAACTTGGCTTGCTTGTTCTGGGGCACTGGGGATCAAACCTTGAGCCTCACTTGTGCTAGGCAAGCATTGTGTCTCTGGGCCTTTTTACTTTTTGAGATGTAACCTCACTAAATTGTTTAGGTTAGCTTGGAGTCCACTCTAGCCCAGGCCAGCAGGAAACCGTGATCTCTCAGCCATCAGAGTACCTGCAATTACATACAATACAACCTGTGTCCAACATCCATGTTGCTTCTTTATTTATATGCATGTACACTTATGTGGAAGTGGATGTGCATCTGTATGTGTGTCCATGTGCATGTCAGAGGACAGCATCCTCGTTTTTAAGACAGGGTTTTTAACTGACTTGGAACCTGCCTAGTAAGCTAGGCTGGACTGGCCAGCAAGCCCAGGTATCTGGCTGTGTTTGCTTCCCCAGTGCTGGGAGTACAGCAGAGATGACTGCTGCTGCTGCCCCCACCACTTCCTACTTCCTCCTCTCCTCCTCCTCCTCCTCCTCCTCCTCCTCCTCCTCCTCCTCCTCCTCACAAATCTACCTCTGCTTTTTAATGCATGCCACCACACCTGACCCACTTACTTATCTTTAATTGTCAAAAACTGTCCATCTTTTGTAATCTAATATGAAAACAGTTCAAGGTCATCTAACCCATCAACACATCTCCTTTGGCATGAGACATTCAATCTCAATTGTAGGGTAAGAATTTTAAAACAGGAAGCATAATGTAGAAACATTATGGTGTCTTGTGTAACGGAGAGTGAAAAGAGTAAGAGGTAGGGTTAATCTAAATACTAGGATATTGCATGGAAGGCAGAATATTTGAGTAGTAACTATGATTCGAGAGAAAATTGGTCATGGGTCAGTTGTTCTGGGAAGCTTCACTCAGGGGAGAGATGAGAATTCAGTGCCCAGGTGCAGAGACTGTAAGATCATTCTTACATCATCCATCCTCTTTTTAGTTAGAAGGTTTTTCAAATGAGATTCCTGATTTGAACACAAAATCAGATGAATCTTGTTTTGTGCATAATGCTACTTTGCCAGAAACCTATTTTCAACTTGTAGATGCTAGCATATCATTAATAAACCAAGGCTGCATCTCCAGAATTTTACTGCTCCCCTCTGCTCTTCTTGGCAGTGTTATGTGAGCTATGTGAAAATCAGCAAAGAAATCCTTACTGTTATGTTTTTCTACCTGCTGTGGGAAGAATTGGCACCTAAGGCTGTGTCTGCATTACTTATACCTCTTTGATAGATTAAATCTTTACTGTACCAGTGAGCTTTTAAAGACATGTCTATAAACGTTTAAAGATTACACAGGTGTTCACCCTGACTGCAAACAAAGACTCCTATTTGTGGTTGAAAAACTAAAATTAAATATATAGCAGTGTCCTGCAAAACCATGGACTCTGCTCTAAACAGAACCTTGACTGGACATGCCCTACCGATTTGTTACTCTTTACACATTTTTGGAGTTCAACAAATAACGAATCAGTAGAGACATTTCCCTGATCCTGTACTTCTAAAATTAATCTCTCTTACGGTGCCTTTTCATAAAGGAACTATTGTGTTCGTAGTCTAACAATGTGGCAATATCCTAAAGGACGTTCATTGTGAAAGGCCCCTATGCTCACAGACATTCTTAAAGCTATTTTCTTATCTTCTCTGCACTGTTACTAGCACTGTAGTGGTATTTTAATATGTTACCAAAAGATGAGATTTTTATTTTTGGAAAGTATTGTTCAGAAAACCCCTGAGGACTTTGGTAATAACTGGAATATCTGATTCTAGTCTCTAAAACTCAAGATTTAAAGTTTCTTTTTAATAAGTGTTAATTCTTTATGAATTTTTACTTATAATCACCTTCTATTTGGAGAACATTAATATAATACATCTTTAGCTTTCAGGTTGCCACATTGTTGCCTGCCATTTATTTATTCTGCATAATAGAGATTGTGAGATAAATTACTGAAATATTTCACAAAGAAACAGTAAAATCTTGATAATTATGGAGTATGAGCATTGTAATAATTTTCTGCAGTATGATAAAAGAATTCTATTTTTAGGTATCAGAAAAACAAAAACAAACTGTCCCTCTTATGTGGCTTTGAGATGTTTCAGTACATGCATAGGTTAAGTAGCATCCGAATCAGGGCCAGCCCACCTGTCTTTAAATTTCTATGATGAAAACATGTAAAACCCTCCCCTAGCTTTTTTGAGACGTGATACACTATCATTATCTGCAATTGCCATGCAGGACATGGCACACCCAAACCTATTTTCACCTTTGCCTCTTCGCAGGCATGGCCCTCTCAGTGCTGGTTGTCTTGCTCCTGGCTGTACTGTATGAAGGCACCAAGGTTGCCAAAGCCAAGTTGCTCCACAAGACTCTGGAGAACCTGCCTAATACGACTAGCCAGCAGCTCATCCTGGAATCAGACCAGGACTCTACAGGCTCCAGATCAACTCCAGCCGATGACCACCGCCTCAGGTACAAACCACGAGTAGAAGGATGGCAGGAGAAGTCACTATCGCCCAGACAGGCGGCTGGGCCAGAGAACCTTAGCCCCACACATAGAAAGATAATTTGGGCCCCAGGGAGTTTTAGTAAGATGAATCAAAGCCTGGGTCTGTGGTATCTGGGCCAAAGCGACCTATCAAACAGCCTCTTGGGTGGATCCCAAGGATTTCTCAGGGGTCTGCAGGGAACTTTAAACCTATGCTGCAGGCCTGTCACCAGGCTCCCAAACTCAAGAGAACTGCCATCAGCCTAGTGTCCCACTTTTTCCATGCTGCAGGCCCCACCTGCATTTCCTGCGACCTCACCTATGCTTAACGAGCCTGCCTGTTACATCAGCAGCCACTTTACTGGGTGTCTACACCCTCATAACCATCCAGTGTTTCACTGATAGGAAAACCAGTACTCAAAAGGTTCAGAGATTTAATAGGCACCCAAGTCCCTGTTCTTTTCACGGCTCCTCCACCTCCCACATTCAATTCAAGGGAGAGACTGGCTTCCCAATGATTGCTTCTTATTTCTTGTCAGACAAAATTGACTACATAAACTATAATGGTTTCTCCATTTGCCTAGGACGGCAGGAAGCTCAGAGCTAAATGTGGTGGGGATGTCTTTGGAGAGAAATCTCCGCTAGGTAAAATATGTTGTGCTGGGGCTCCGGAGCTTTCTGTCCCCAACAAAACACATCTGCTCATCACTGTGTAACTAACTTGTTTCTCTTTTATGCCTAGGTGGTTTTTGTGTTACTTTGGCCAGTCCCTAGTCCATGTCATTCAGGTGGTCCTTGGCTACTTTGTGATGCTGGCTATAATGTCCTACAACACCTGGATTTTCCTCGGTGCGATCGTGGGCTTGGGTGTGGGCTATTACCTAGCCTACCCACTTCTCAGCATGACTTAGTGGGCCAGTAGGTGCTGAGTGCTGGAGAGAGCTGGGGCCCGCGCTCCAGGCACTGTACTTCCAGCTGCTGTTTCTTATGATGGCCATTGCTCACCTCTTTCCCAGTTCCTGGCAGCATTGAGCTGAAGCCAGCAAATGGTCCATGGAGCTTAGAGGCCATTGGATCTACCTCCCCTCCCAACCTGGACTACAAAGGGCCCAGGCCTCCTATGGTGCCTTAAGCAAGTGGCTGTGACCAAAGGGAACATGGAGAGACTGGAACCTGGAGGCAGAGTAGCCAGGCTGTGATCATAGATCTCAGACTGCAAATTAAAATTTTCCAGAGAGCTTCAGTGAGGAAGGCCATGGAACCTGGATACCCTCTTCTGCTTTGTGCCTTAATGCCGGGGCATCTCCAGTCTTGGGGGATGGACCATGCCAGCACCTTCTCACCTTTTTGCCTTGGAACACATAAAGACTGCCATTGACAAAACAAGTTTTCGCTTTGAACTCCTGATTGGCAATTTTGCACATCCATACAAAACAAAGTTCCTAATGAACTCACTGTGTTCATGATGACAGCAGTGCCTGCAGCAGGCCAGTCTTGTGACCAGGGCCTTCCCCAGTCCTCTTGTCTGCATCATAGAGAACAGCATTTCCTAACAGAGCGGCTGCCTCTTACTTCTTACTTGCTGCTGACGCCTAATGACTTGGTAGGGAGCCATGAGTCAGTCACTGCAGTACTGATTCGGCAGGGGTGTGTGGGGGAGGGGTGCTGACAGGTGCAATAAGCAGTCAAACCAAAGCCAGGTCATGTTAAGAGTTAAGTGAACTCCAGGTATTTGAGCCGTTTCACTTTACAGAAAAAAGTTAAGAGACAGGAATGGGGATACATACCTGTAATCCCCAGGAGGCTGAGCCTGGAGATCATGGGCTTGAGGGCGGCCTAGTCTACATAGAGGTCCAGGCTAGCCTGGGATGCATGGTGAAACATACACACATACACACATGGCAGTCATTGCTTCATCTATAGTGTCTATATTCAAGTACCTTACTGACTCAATGAAAAGATGGTTTTAAGCTTTGGGAATTATAAACAAATACACTTTAATAAATTTCTATTTTGAACAGTCTGTGGTTGTTGGTCTGTTTCTCTCTTTCCCAACAGTACACAGCTCTTACATGTTAGCACTGCAGGAGCTAGGGGAGACCAAGGACTAAGACTACATGTAGTAAAGACAGCTCTGTGGGCAGAGAAACTACATCTGCAAATATACCTGTTGGCAGACAGCCAGAGTATCAACTTGGTCATGTTAGGTTCATGTAACAAGTACCTGCTTGTACTGAGGAGGCACCTTGTTTGTTCCTGGCTGTTCAACTCCAAAATAACCACACAAACTGTATTAATTAAATCACTGCTTGGCCCATTAGTTCTAGCTTCTTATTGGCTAGCTCTTACATCTTAATTTAACCCATTTCTATTAATCTGTGTATCGCCACATAGCTGTGGCTTAACAGTAAGGTTCTGTCTAGGGTCTCTCTCTGGCAGGGCAACATGGCTTCTCCTGACTCTGCCTTCTTTCTCCCAGCATTCAGTTTAGTTTTCCCCACCTACCTCTATTCTGCCTTGCACAGACTCAAGACAGTTTCTTTATTAACCAATGGTATTCACAGCATACAAAGGGGAATCCCACATCACCTGCTCTAAGAAGAGTAACTGTCACATAGACTATAAACACCTGTGATGGCATGACAGCACCTTCCCTTCCTGGGGGGAAGAAGTAACACCCGTGGCCATCTTGTCATTTGCAATAAGAAGCAAGAGTCACAGGAAGTATAGCATGGGGCACCTGTGGGATTGCTTGTTGTGGTCCCTCTGTCCACTGACAGCCTGTGGAGCTGCTCCTCTCAGCAGAGTTGGGACAGCCTATGCTAAGGCTCTCAGTTTCAGCGCCCAGGGCACTGCCAGGATAGACTCTCTTACGAGTGACTAGCAGGATCCTCTTTTATTACAGTCATGATATTTGAGATTTTGTGGGGTCTTTATAAAATTTTTTGCTTATGGTCGATAAAGTGAATATATGGTTAGACTTTGGTAAAGTGTGTCCTCATTTTAGTATTCTTCAGAGCCAACTCACAAAAAGTATTTTCCCTACTTAATTTTCTTAAAAAAACCAAACAAGTACCTATATAAGTCCTGACTAAGTGCCTGAGAGTTCCAGCCCTTTGTGCAGTTAACTCATTCAGTCCTCACCACCACACAGGAACTACCTGCCTACATCTCAGAGAGAAGGAAGCTGAAGTGTGAGACAGTCACCTGTCAGATCAGCTCAGATGAGGGGCACAGGTCACACAGCACCTGTGGAGACTGAAGATGCTAAGTCTGTGTTCTTTGTTTCCACAGTGGCTGGAAATTCAGATTTGGACGAAGCCGGGAGCCTGAACTTTTCTTTAGTGCTATCAAATCAAGGGCTTGCGCATGCGAGGCAAGTACTCTACCACTGAGATACACTGCCCTGGAAGCTGCATCCTAGCAAGCAGCATGAGCTCCTTTCCTCTAGCCAAGGACAGGCAGGATGGTGGGCAAGAGCCCAGCTTTTGACCAGCTGGGCAGGACCAGAATTCTTGTACTGCTCGCTATGTGGAACTGTGGACAGCTTACTCTAAGCCTGGGGATAACAGGACCAGGGCTCAGCAGTTAGCAGCACTTAACTGCTCTTGTAGAGGACCTGGGTTTGGTTCTCAGCTCTCATAAGTAGCTCGTGTAATCCTGGGGATTACAGGTCTGTGTCCCCATTCCTGTTTCTTAACTTCTTTCTATAAAGTGAAAAGACTCAGATACCTGGAGTTCACGTGACTCTTAACATGACCTGGCTTTTGTCTGAGTGCTTACTGCACCTCAGTCAGCACCCCTCCCCCACCACATCCCTGCTGAATCAGTACTTCTGAATCAGACTGTCTGGAATGCCCAGTGCCAGAGGCTCTGCTGCTTTCTTCTGCCTCTGCATCCACATGGTACACAGACACACATGCAGGCCAAACACCCATACACATCAAATAATGAATCTTTTTTAAAATGGGGATAACCATGTCTTCTTCAATGACTGGCACTGTACAGACTGTCTCATTGCTACGAGCCACTGCAGAAGACACTGTTATCCATACTTTACAGGGAAAACTGAGGCTTAGAGCTTGAAGTAACTTGTTTAAATAACTGTTTAATACAGTCTTTCTTGAGGTTTCCTAGGCCAAAATCTGGGAGTCAAGCACAAAACCTGCAAAATGCAATAAAATTCAGGATACAATCTTAAAAACATTTAAAATCATGGAACATTTTTTTTTTCTTAAATTTTGGAGATTGGCTGCATGGCCTTTAGAAGATTCTAGAATAGTAAAAGGCTACATGTATTTTCTCACTGCTCCTCTTTGCAGTAGTGTTGGCCCCTGGGGTTCACAGAACCCCTCAGGTATCGTAAACAGTGGGTATTACAGACCCCTGCTTCTCTTCCCTGAATGGCTTCTTAGCCTGCTGTAGAGCCCACAGATATCAGCATAGGGTGGATAAAGTCCTCATACAGCTACAATGCCCTCAGCCTTCTGCAGCTGTTGTGAGCTGGAACTGCAAGGTCAGTGCCAACAGAAATATGTCACAGTGTTTTTATGCACATTAACTCACCAAGTTACAACTCCCATCCTTAGGATCCCAAGAAAGAGCATGATAGCCCTAGAAACCAAACTCAGTTTCTCCTAAAGGGTCCAGGCCAAGTTTTATTGTAGGCATTTATTTTAATCTTGTTAATTCCAAATACTTATTGACCTCTAAGATTTAAGGCAGAGATAGAAGATACATGTCCCAGAGCCACAGGCCAGGCCAGCATGATCTCTCAATTCTCCGAGGAGACCCCTCCCCAGACTACACGGCCTGTTGCTGCAGCTCTGGTGAGCCCTGGGAGAGCAGGAGGGTCATGGGTCAACTTGAGAATGAATGGCTGCAGGTGACCCTCCTAGCCCTTCCTCCACGGTAGAGACACTCACTGACGGCTCGTACACCACCAGTTCTGCAGACAGGCTCATGGTCCTCTTCACCAGGTCAGGCAGGGGCTCAGATGACAGCTAACCCAACGTCTGAACCACTGTCCTCAGAATGTCTACCAGGACCTCACCCTGAAGCTTGCCTCGATCTGAGGCCAGCTGTGCAAAATCATGCTTTGGAAAGGGCTGGGAGAGAAACCTGCATGCCTGTTTCCTAGGTCTTCACCCCAGCCAGTCATCGTCATCATCATCATCTCCAAAAAGGGGTGTTGGGGGCGGGCGCCCCTTCATGCTCTGACAAAACAGGAAAGAGAGGTCAGTTCTCATATATCCCTGCCCAGGTGGCTTCCTGCCTATGAGCGGAAGTGGTCCAATGGCTGTCCTGCCTCTGGCTGGAAAGGAGATGAACTAGAAGGACAGGCTTGGTGGCTAAAGAACTGATCCAGACAAAGCTGGGACAAGCAGGCATTGAGGGAAGCCATCTTTTGACAGAGACAAAGACCAACTTTGCTTGGCTGATTTTGTAATTTATTTGTGAAATATGTATTGATTGGGCAGATATGCCAACTTACAAGTTTTGTTTGGAAAAAGAAGGTTCATTAAGGAGCAATGGGGAAAGAGAAAGAAACAGAAGCAAAGCAGCCTGGGAGAATTGACAGAAGATGACAGAAGTTCAGAGAAGTACAATCACATTAAAAAACCAGCTGTGGCCTGAGGTGGCCAAAGATGTGAATGTAGAGGCATGTCTAAGAGAAAAAGAAAGGCCACAAAGGCAGAGCCATGCTCTCTTTAAAGGGGCTAAAGGGTTCTAGGACCCTCTAAGAGTCCCAACCAAAGGATACTGTGTTACAGGTTCAAGTCCTCGGCTTGGTACTGTTGGAAGTGGTGGAAAGCTTTTGCGATGGGCCCAGTAAGAGGACTCAGGTGATTATAGGCTGCCCTCAAAGGGACAGTGGAATCCAGACCCCCCTTCATCACTCTTTCACTTCCTGACCACTGAGAGAATGCTTTTTCTCTACACAAGTCTAATAGCAGTGGAGTGAACCCACTGTGGACTAAAACCTCTGAAACTTTGAACCAAAATATACAGTCTCTTTGAACACTTCTGGTGTCAATAACAATGCTGACTAACACCAGCAGCCGAGTGGGAGGTTCTCTTCCTCTTTCCATGATGGAAGCTCTGGCCTGTCATCTGCTTTGGTAGGGAAAAGGACTGGAAGCTACAGACATGCAGAACATAGAACTATAGACGTATTAGGAGAAGGTTAAATGAGAATGTGGAGTATTTTTCTGAATACCCAAGAAACAGATGATTAGCTTGATGGAACTGGCAGTAATACCATCAATATACTGCTCGCCATTTGGGATACTCATCTTTATTTTCTATGCAGAATCTGTAGTTAGTATTCTCAAATGCAAAGTGAATTCTCAGGAAGGTATGCTAATGGGGTAAGATGACGCCTTCTCTGCAAGCAAGAGGAAGGGCTCTGGTTCATCTGAGTTAGGTTCCAGATGTCATTGCCTTCAGGCAAAAAGCAAAACCCACTCCAGATGGATGGTATAGAAGGACAATAGGCTTTGCCCATGTTCAACCTCATAGTTCTTTCCTGGATCTAATGCTCCTGTCTCCTCCACACACTTTGTAACAGTGAAATTCCCACTCGTCCAGTATCAGATGGACAAGCCTGGGCTCCAATCCTGGCTCTCTCGACAACTTCCTTTGTGGTCCCTGACTCTCCTGCTTCCTAACTTGAAGCAACACTGTCAACACTGAATCCATCTGCTGCTCAGGTGTTAAGATAACAAAACAGGCAGCAGACTGGAAGTGGGCCAGGTGAACAGTTCTTAGAAACAAGTGGCCCAAGAGAAGCCTGGGCTCAGTCCTGTCTACCATTAACCTCCTGCAAATGATTTTCTAACCTGTTTCTTTTTCTACGGAGGAGGAGAGCCAACAAGTTGGATTCAGAATCCTTCCCACCTTCCCTTACTACAAACAGGACTGATTCCCCAGGGGACAGAGATCATGATACCCTTTTAGGATTACAGTGGCAGCTTAAAGAAATGCCCACTCTGGACCCCCAAGCTCACTCCTACAGGGTCCTGTACACATAGTCCAGGAAGTAGGCCACCAACAGACTCCTTTTCTCTTCTCTGAGACTGCAGGGAAGAGCCCCCAGGTGGTGGTATGAGGACTCAGCAGAGTCTGAGATTTCCTTACCACCTCGTCTTCATCCTCTTCCTCAGTCTGGACTTTGGGCCTTGGAACTTTCAGAGTTGCCCCTTTAAACAGTTCATCCTCTTCATCCCCAGAGAGACTAAAGAAGAATCAAGCCACAGATACTTGCTGTTTCTGCCAGGGTCACAGTGCCCACCAGCTATGAAAGTTATGGATCCTGAATTGAGACCCACATACCCAATTCAAATATCTCTTCCCACACCGGGCATACATCCCTCCAGAGACCACACCCTGTATAATCCCCTTCACAGTCCTACACTGCATTAGCCCCTCTACAGTCTACAGCCAGCTGTAGCATACAGTGTCCCCTCTGTATGCTATGACTATGTTCTGTTATCATTGGTTAATAAAGAAGCTGCTTTAGCCTATGGCAGGGCAGAATATAGGTAGATGGGAAAACTAAACTGACTGCAGGGAGAAAGAAGGCAGAGTCAGGGAGACACCATGGGGCTGCTGAAGGAGAAAGACACCAGAACCTTGCTGGTAAACCACAGCCTCATGGTGATACACAGATGAATAGAACTGGGTTAATTTAAGATGTAAGAGCTAGCTAGAAATATGCCTGAGCCATCGGCCAAAGAATGTTGTAATTAATATAGTTTTAATGTGATTATTGACGTCTGAGAGGCCAGGAAATGGAAAAGCAGTCTTTGATTATTGCCAGCACAATTGTTAAAGCTAATAAATCACATTCCACTACTCTTCTGCTTAAATCCTTTGACTGGCTTCATATTATATTTGCATAAAATAATCATGTATCTTGGCCCTTTATTTTCCAACTTCAACTTTACCCTACTGGTCCCCTATGGTGTGTCCATCCCTCCAGAGCACCTTTGTGTGCTCCTCTCTCTGCAATGTCTTCCTGCTGTCAGGTTGGATGACTCAGTACTCCTTGGATCACAGTTAAGCTCCTCGGACCCATAAACCTTACACCTGCCCTGCCTGCTACACTACCATGGTGCCTGCCACAGAACCCTGTATGTAGAGTTGTTGATAACCTCCACAGACAGCTCGTGCCTGCTCAGAGTACACACCTGCAGTGCTGGGGGTCCTCCTGGTTTTGACTGAGGGATGCTCTTGAAGCTGCAGAAGCAAGCTCTTTATCCAGCAATGCCTCAGGGGGACCAGAGCTACTGACATCCTCAACTTCTTTGTGCTCAGGAAGCTGAGGTTCTCCTCCTGGGTTTTCAGGGTCTAAGGCTGGTAGCTCCCTCTTCTCAGGGTCTAGAGTCAGTGGGCCATCTGGGGCTACTTCCCCAACATGTTTTCCTCCCAATTTGTTGTTGGACTGCACTGCTCTCTGGTCATCAGCAAGTAGTTCTTCACACTCAGAGTCCATAGTTATAGGTCCTGGAGGTTTAGGTGGGATTGAAGTTGGGGGGCCCAGGACTCTGGGCCATGAGATGCCAGCTGGCTCAGATGGGAGGGAACTGTCTTTCGTTTCTGAGGGTATCTCTCCTTCTGAAGAGTCCTCTTTCCTTGTCTGTGTACCATTCTGTGGCATGGGGAGGGCCTGTGGAGGCAGTGGGGTGGTCTCCCCTACTACTACTTGTTCTGATAGCACCTTGGGAGCCTCCTTCATCTCCCCACTCAGGGGTGCTGGCGACAGCCCGGCAGAACCTGGCTGCTCCAGGGAAGACCTCAACGGCTTCTCTTCTGCACTGTCACTGCTGCGCTCTCCTTGCTCCTCCTCCTGCTGGTCCAACAGCTGCAGAGTCACCACCTGTTCAGAAGCCAAGGAGGAGGTGAGCACTGAAAGGGCAGTGAGCACTAATAGGTCCTATCCACCTAATTCAAATGTCAGAACAGACTGCCACGTCCATCCAGGCGTATGTCATTTCAGGGATGCCCATCACTGAGTATGAGTGCTTAGACGGTAATTTAATAAAATGCCCATTCCAATGAGCCAACTGACTGTACCTTAATTGTATGCATGATGGTCCTAAGGATGGTTCTGCCATCATAAGAGTCCTCCAGCTCAAACTCTCCCCTCAGTGACTGGAACACCTGGTTCATGATCTTCTTGACCTATGCCAAGATCAAAAAGACATGCTACCAAAATCAAGACATTAAGTGATACATTAAAATTACAGAGTTGGAACTCTACAGAGGGACACAGGTGGTCACAAATGTCTGGTGACACTAAGAGCTGCCACCGTGGAGAGAACAGTTCTAAAGATCATTTGCTCATATCATGTAACGCCCACTGTGAGGACCACAGCCAGCTGTGTGGCCTTGACCCCAGGGACAGCACCACGTCCAGCTCTTCCCTATGATGGAGGGTACTTTCCATCTGTCAAAGTTGCAGAGGAATAAAGTCTCTTTGGGTTTGCTAGCAGAGTGGTAGATTCTACAGAGTTAGTGTTTACATCAGACAAGTGATGTTTCAATAACGTCGGGAAAAAGTCAGCATCACATATGGGCCCTATTTTCTGAATACTTGGTAAGCACATTCACTGCCTTGATATGACAGGTTTTGCTGCTTCTTTGAATGTCAGCTCACCTTCTCTGAGGGGTCAGTAGCAGCTCTGACCATAGGTGCCTGAGACGTATTCTTCTTCAGTTGCTCCTTCTCTGCAGTGAAGGCTGCAACCTGTGCCTGGAGAGCTGAGCACTGCAAAATGAACAGACCAGCTGTGGCCTTGGGAACCTGGATGAAGCATTCTGGGAACAAGTCCTGACTTCAGCTAGGTCTACTGGGCCCAGCCTTGGTCCTCACCCCAGACCAGCTGATGCAGGTCCCTCTACTTCGTCAACAACTCACAGCTTCCTTCCCATCAAGGATACTTGACTTGTTCCCAATGAGGGGAAGAATATAATGAAAACAAGGGGATATGAATAAGAGTAGCCACATAGATACAAATACTCAGCAACCTATTCACCTCCAAGACTGCCTCCAAAGCCTCTGAGTCAAAAGGTTTTAACTGCATAATGCAAGGAATTGCCCTTCGGACAAGGGACTTTCATAACACGTCCCTAAGTCACTTTCCAACTCTCTTTTTCACATATAAGCATACCACCATATCCCACACTCCACCCTTACCACAGTTACCACTTCATCTAGGCCTCCCCAGACCACTTATCTCAGTTTCTTTCCTGTGGTTATCTGATTCTTCTTTGCCTGCCCTTTCTCTAACACAGCTACTGGAGCCAAACTAATGCTCAGTAAGTATCTGCTTAATAAATGAAGGGTGGAATAATGGGGACCACGTCCTGGAACACTGGCTGTTTGTCTTTTCCAGGTCCCTGACCTGCTACCCTATGTAAGCATGCAAGCGATAACTAACTGCAACTTACACAAGCCTGGCTGTGTTTTCTGGCTGCTAATACAGCCTGGTGGCCTGGTGTGAGCCGACCCAGGGAAAGAACTACCTCATCTTGAAGGTGGGACAGCTTCTGCTGGTGGGCATCCCTCTGTGCGCAAACCTCCTGGTACTGCTGCAGATGCTCATCCTTTGCAGAGGCCAAGAGATGCTCACACTTTGCTTCCCACTGGCTCTGCAGCTCAGCTTGTGTGAGAGACAGCTGCCAAGAGAAACAGTAGCCATGTGTAGGGGGGCAGATGTTGGGCATGGAGTCCACATTACAAAAAAAAAAAAAAAAAACAAAAAAAAACAAAAAAAAAACCCTAATTCTGCATAGAATTTAAAGACCCTAGTCCATGCAGGCAGGAAACAACTGTTGAAAAGATCTTAATTACTTTGAAAGTATCCTCTTATTCCTTCTTGCTCTATGAGTGGTGTATGACATATGTGTATGTATGTGCACGCTCATGTCCACAGACACTAGAGGAGGACACCAGGCTCTACCCCCCCTCTGTGTATTCCCTTGAGACGGGGTCCTCCTGTCTCCACAGACACTAGAGGAGGACACCAGGCTCTACCTCCTCTGTGTATTCCCTTGAGACGGGGTCCTCCTGTCCCCACTCTGCATCGCAGTGTACCCAACTATTTACTTGGGTACGGGAGATTCAAACTCAGGTTCTCATGCTTGCATGGTGTCAAGTCCAAAGCAGCCCCCCAAATGGCAGTGCTGGTGTTAAAGTCCTAAACAGGGCTCTGGTTGGGTAAACAGAAACTCCCTTTAGGCTTTCTTTTTAGGGTTTACTGTTTACTAGGAACCTCCCTTAATCCACCACCAAAAGAAGGCTACCCCAAAGGTCATCTAGTCCCCATCAATCCAAAGAGTCTGTATAAGCTCAAAGACCCCCACCCTGCTCAATGTCATATAAAATTTGTTTGCTTTTCCACCATTTTGCTTCTCCCCTCTCCACCTCCCAGAGATGGCCTTGGGGATTTGAGCCATGGAGTGGTGCAGTTCAGTAGCTTCAGGAGACCCTCAGGTGGGCACAGCCTGCACTCCTGCTCTCCTGCTGCCCCATCACCCCAGTCCAAAGCAAGTACAACACGAGGGGAGAGGGGAGAGGGGAGAGGGGAGAGGGGAGAGGGGAGGGGGGAGAGGGGAGGGCTGGCACCGGTTGTCAGGCTTTCCAGTAGCCTCCCAGGTGTGGATAAACTGTAAGAAACATCTTCCTAGGGGAAAGTAGAAACTCCATACTCTCTCGTGTCCTTCACAGCTTCCTTGTATTTCCAAGTGCCCATTACCTGCTCTGCAGCTGCTTGGTCTGTGGACACTCGAGACTTCTTCAAGAGCTGCCGAAGTCTGTCCAGTTCCTCCTGGTGTGACTTGCGAATCTCGTCCATCTCCTCCTCTGCCTGGCAGCGCTCTTGAGCTGATTTCTTTTTCCTCTCTGAGAGGCTCTGAGGGACAAAAGAACCATCCTCAACACCTAGCTTAACAGTGTGGACAGGGTGGTGGTCAGTGACCTCAGTTGGTCATTTCTAGGAATGGTTTTATTGTGGGATATTTGTACAGTGTACTGCTGTGATTGGTATAATAAAAAGATGATGACCAAAAACTAGGCAGGAGTATATGTGAGACTTCCCAGCAGAGAGAACTCTAGGAAGAAGAAAGGTAAGGCCGCCAGTCAGACGCAGAAGAAATGGGATGGCCACTACAGAGATGAGGTAATGAGCCTCATGGAAGAATGTAGATTAAAGTTTAAGTTGTAAGAACTAGTTAGGAACAAGCCTACGCTAAGGCTGGCCTTCTGTAATTAATAAGAAGTCTTGGTTTCATTATTTGCAGGCTGGCGGTCCTGATGAGAAAGTACAAATGGTACCCAACATGGGGCAAGTAAATCCACATATGGCCTGAAAAAGCTGAAGGGAAAAAAAAGTTCCAAGTAGGCTCAGTGCTTGCGGTATACAGAGGCCTTGCTGTGCAGCTGAGCACTTGAATGGTTGACACTGGGTACAAATGCCTGGTGTAGGTAGATGCTGGGGCAGGTAAATGTGGCTCTGGGCTGGTACCCACAAACTCGAGGCTAGGCTCTCTCAGAACCAAGGGAGGTGGAGCCAGCCACCATCTCCACTCTGCAGCAGTTGCCTAGCAGTTTAAGGTTTGGCTCACATGGTCAGAGATGCGGCAAATGCACACAAAGTCAGGTCCACACACACAAGCCTCTAAAAAGGTACAGTAGGCCTATACTGAAGACAAAGAAGAAAATGGGTAGAGATAGTCATAGAAAAAAATTTAAAAATAAGTCTTTAAAGAAAGAGTAAATTATTATAAAAAAATAAGCCACAAAAGGATGAAAAATATAACATAGCGAATTTGGACCTTATATGGTGTTTTATTAATTTTAAATTTTTGAGTGCTAATGAAAAGAGAACAATATCTGCTAGGAGACATTGGACTATGGAAGGGACTGTTGAATTAAAACAGCCTATATGTTTTATGGATATCTTAGTTTCAAAATGGAAGTTGGGAAATGTGTTGCACTTGGGGGAAGAGCTTATGCTTTTGTTTCCAAAGGAAAAGCTATGGATTCCGTCCAAATTAACAAAAATCAGATTTGGTGGGGGAAACCTCCTGAAAATATTGACTACAGACATGAAGAAAATACCTATGAAAAATTACAAGGCAAATGATGTATATGCTGATCGGTCTATATGGAAACAACTCTCTGACTGGACGAGACCGGATAAACCTTGCTGGCTACAGAGGCTCAAGACTTATGAAATGCCATCCTTTCATGTGACTTAAAAGCTTGTTAAACAGTCCAAACAGAATTATATAGTTAACAGATACCTTTTACCTCCTCAAACATAGAACAAAAAACATATTTACTGACTTGTATACACTGCACATTCCATACTTGTGTTAATGTAGATATGTTATTTTTGAAAGTTTGTGTGTTTTTAGAAAAAAAGGACCAAAAACCAATAAAGACAAATAGCCCAGGTGATCCATTCTCTCAGTTTCCCTCAAAATGCTGCATCTAGAACAATTTCAAAGTTGCTAGTTGAGATGGTCCAGTCTCATGCACTGGCCACTTGGCTCCAAGAGAAACTTGGCTGTTGGAACTTACCTTTTCCAGGGACTCCTTCTCAGCTCGGAGGTCAGTCAATTCTTCCTCCAGGGATGTCACCTTGAGCTCCAGCTGTCTCCGGCTCTGCTTCTCACTTTTGAATTTGGACTGTGTTTGCTCAGAGGCTTCTCGGAGCTCTAGGACAGAGAACAAGGAGACATGGCTGTAGAACTAGAGATACAAGGGCCGTGGTGTCCCAGAAGCTCTTTGGAAGTTGCCTGCTCTAGTCTCAATCCTACCATACAAGTCTGCCTGACCTGCAGTAAGGATTAAACAAGCCCTACACTGACTCTGCTATCAACCTATGTTTACCCTGAAAAGGACAACTTCTGTATGTATACACCTCCTTGCACACACGCACAGTGTTAGAGAATGTTCTCACTTATATAGTTCCATATGGAGTGTCTTTCTTGAGTAGAGCTCAGGGCCCTTCTCACTGCCTGGAGAAGACTATCAACTTTCTTGGTAACTAAGACATTTGACTGAGAATTTGCTTTCAAAATATCCCTTATCAAATAAGGTTGGGGGTTGGAGTTATCTTTTAACTTAGCATATTAAAACTTGTTTGAAAACTGGCTCTTGAAGTAACTGTCAAAAAGAACTGTCAGAGGAAAACACAAAAGCCCAAGTGAGACAGCTGCACAACATTCACATCAGAAATTGTCCAGTATGTTTGTTTGGGGGCCAACTACCGCCCTGTAAGAGAAAGGATGCATCTTCAAGGAATCGCTTCGCAATGCTGTCAGTAATTCCAAGCTTTCTCTTAGACAGGGAGCTGTGCCTCCATCCACTCGACTGCTGCTGCCTCTATCCCTGCCCACTGGTCCCAGCTGCCTTTCCACACAGGTTTCTCTATGCTGACATTCACAAGCTTCTAGCTAACCAGCATGCCTTACTTGTGTCAAGCACTAAAGTAATCCTCATATGGAAGAAAAGATTTTACAAAGAATAAATCACTATCCTTGCCCTCCAGGAACTTGTATTCTAGAGGGAAGAGGAGACTTATAAATGATGTTTATGGAAGGCTATTTTAATGGTCAGAATAATGCACTCTTAAGAGATAAAGGGCTTTAAACAAGAGATCAAATGGTCTAAAAAAGCTGTGCAAGAGGCAGACTTTAGAAGTGGACTGGGGCACTGCTGATGGTGAGCACACCAAGTGCCGGCTGCACCAATCCAAACACAGCTGTTCTAAGAGGAGCGTGATGAGAGGTGAAACACTGGGATAGAGCAGGAAATGAGCAGAGGACAGTGGCCAGGAGTCCAAGCTGGAGCACTGGAAACCACAGTGGGAGGAGCTGCTTCTTTTTAGAGATCTACCATGGTAGTAGGTAACAAAGACCTGAAGCAACATTTCCCAACAGAAACAGTGTGACTTGTCAACTACAGCTGAACTGCATGTCTTCCTGTTCTCTGTGTAAAACTATTAGCAGTTTTTCTACCAGTCCCTCAAGACTGTCGTGCTGAAGGAATTGACAGGAAGGGAGACACTGAACTCCTTGAGTTTAAATGGCAGTCCTGCCAGACATTCTCCTCTGAGAACTTACCTGAGAGGTCGGCCTGGAGCCTGGTGACCTGGCCCCTGAGAAGATCTGTCTTTCTCAAGTTCTCTGTCAGCTGCACCTGCAGCTCTGTCTCCTTCTTCTGGTGAGCGGTCACTTTCAGCTGCAGGTGAGAGACCTGTGCAGTGGCTGCTGCTAACTCCTCTGTCACCCTGACCTGAACAGCGACAAGAGTGACATCACCTTCGACATAGGCATTCCAAGTACTGATTCAACCTCCTGGGACTCTAAGCTGATGGACGGTATTGGTAGACAGGAAGGGAGAAAAGGTCACCTTCCCTGCACGGGGCTAAAACCAAGCCTTGAAAATGTCCACTGTTGAGGTAGAGAGCTGCAGAAAGAAGGAAGCACTGACAGGAAAAGCAGGACTCCGATATGAGAGGACACTGCTGGAGATGTGCCCCTGAGCAAGTCCTGGCCACCTCCTGGGCCCTGACTTGTTCTTTTAAAAATAAGTCCATTGTGCTCAATCCCCCAGCAGCTCTTCCACTTTGAGTAATCACTTCATAACAGCAGATTCTTATGTACCCATTCCGTTACAGAGAAGAAGTTTCACTTACCGAATATTCATTGCACACTTAACCATACTTTTTCTGAGAAGTGCTTGGAGACAGAAATCTGCCTCCTGAAGGAACTGCTGGTTTCCCTTTACAAGAGATCACAGGGAGACTGCTAAATAGATGGAGGCTGGTGTACACCTTAAATCCCGGCACTCAGCGGCAGGTGCATCTCTGTGAGTTCAAGGTTAGCCTGGTCTACATATCTAGCTTCAGACCAGCCAGTACTACATAGTGACTCCGTGTCTCAAATAGCAACTTTAAAAAAAGTAGCTCATCCAGGGACAGCGGCACACACCTGTAATTCCAACACCTGGAAAGCTGAGCAGGAGGCTAAGAGTCTGCAGCAGCTATGTATGCAAAACGCTGTGTGAGTAAACCCGGGCTACATAGCGAGAACTTACATGAACCGTAGGGCCATATTATACAGGCCCATGTTTTTACACTGTATGGTGGCCAGACTTTTAGGCCACAGTCTGCACCTGCCACACAGAAGGTGGTCACCTAGCCTTTCCAGACAATCTGACGCCATCCTAAACAAAGGGTCAGGATATGCTAATGTCGCTCTGCCCCTTCTTTGTAATTTTGGGAGGTCGCCTGGGAAGGTGTTAATTCAGACTACATGACAGCAGGAAGATAGATAGGAAGATGTGACAAAATGGGCATAGAAAGGTGTGGACATGACCACAGTCATTCTCCTGGCTACCTAGGAAGCAGAATGCTAATGAATTTCCCCCTCAGTTTACGTTTTGGTGTAAAAGCTGTTTGGAGAATAAACGGGGGGGGGGGTGAATTTTCAGGATGTGAACTTGGGATTTCACGAGGGATCCCTGAAGATTCCCTCCCGATAAAGCCATGTGAGTTGTGTCTTTATTCCCACGCCTCCCCTCTGGTCCGAGAAATAATTTATGGTCCGGGCTGGCCCCAGACCCCAACAGTGAACAAAGAATAAGAAAAAAACAACTACCAAGGGACAGTTAAAACTTAAAATGTCTCACTGAAATAATGGGGATCAGTGGAATCCATGGGCAGGTTCCCTGGAGCAAATCTCGACTCCAGAGGGCACTGGGCAGGCTGCATTAGTCTATCACCACAGGACACCAATGGACTAGCAAGCTAAGGAAGGGTTTGACAAACTACAACTGATTCATGGGACAAGTAGAACCACTGCTTGTTTTGCGGAATAAAGTTTCATTAGAATATACTTGTGAGTACATGCACATACAACAGTGACATTGGACATGAAAGTCACATGTTGAACCTAAGTAAAAGCAAAAGTATCCAGATGTCACATCCAGAGACTCGACAAAGAAATGACTTTTATACCTGGGTAGGTACTGAAATAGAGAAGAGCTTTGGAAAAGTTTTATCTTGGTTACATATATTAAATTAGAAACCCAGAGGAGATTAATTCTGATCAAGTTTCCCAAGCAATCTGAAGTAGTTAAGCCACTGTTTGGGCATCACTGGTCTACAGAATAAGTTATAGTCATTATTTACGCCTGAATAGTAAAAATGAGGGTAAACAGTAGATTTGGATGCCCCAGTAGGCCTTGGGTCAGAGAGATAAAGAAAAAGGAGAGGGAAAGTAAAATCAGAGAAAGGAGACATAGTAAGGCACATTTTGTGGAGAACAGTGAAGTTCCAGGCTGCTGCTCTTGACCAGGTCATTGATAGACAGCCACAACAGACAAGGAACGACACAGTGTTGGAATAGGACAGGACTGTGCAGGGTAAGGCACAGCTCATTGGTGGCTAAAGGCTATCTTAGTTACTGTTCTACTGCTAAGATACTATGACCAAAGCAACTTAGAGAAAAAAGCATTTAATTGAGGGATTGCTTATAGTTTAGACTGTTGATCTATGATCATGGTGGTAGGGAACATGAAAGCAGGCACCGTACTGGAGCAGTGGCTCAGAGCTCACATCTGATGCACAGAGAGCAAGACTAGGCCTGCTGTGGGCTTCAAGCCTACCCCCAGTCACACAACTCCAACAAGGTCACACCCCAGCCCTTCCTAAACAGTCCACCAACTGGGAAACAAACATTCAAATATATGACTCTATAGGGGCCCTTCAAACCACCACACTGGCCAAAAACATTACTTCCTGGATAGTACAGCTAAGCAAACACAAAAGTTAGCTGGAAACATATATAAGGAACCTTATCATCAGAGTACAAGAAGTCAAGTAAAAATTACAAGTGATAAAATTCACGTTGTTCAATTTTGTATGTTTCCAAGGAAAAGTCTATTATAAAGTATGAACTGCTTAGAATTTCATGAAAAAAAATCACAAGATAAAGAACAAAGATTTCCCAGCTAAAGAGCGATGACCCAATAAGAAGGAATCTGGTCTGGATGGCGTCCACTAGGTAAAGGAAAACTAGGCTCCAGAACTAGGTACCCCAACCAGATTCACTAGCTCTTTCTCACTTCTACTCAGAGCAGATCAAAATTCCTACATCTGAAGGACTTAAGTAACAGAATTCATGCCTCCTCCCTCTTTCCTTATTCTATTTACTTATCTATTCATTCATTCATTCATTCATTCATTTGCTGTGGCAGGGTCTCATGTAGCTCCAACTTTGGCTTCAAACTTTCTGCTTAGCAGAGAACGACCTTGAACTCCTGATTGCTGTGTAGACCAAGCTGGCCTCAAATTCACAGTGGTTTAAGTTTGTCCCCACCTCCCAATTAATAGGATTGGAATTTTATTCTTTATGGCAAGGTCTCACTATGTAGCCTAGGCTGGCCTGGTACTTGTTATGCACCTCAGGGTGGACTTGCACTTACAGTAATCCTTTTGTCATGGGATTCCACACATAGACCACCTGTCTGGCTCCAAAGTAGCACTTTAAAATGATTTTGTCAGACTCAAATGAATAATCAACTAAATACAGATAAAAGATCAAATTATACATTCCTAAATTCCACTAAGAACAACATATAAATTTATTACATGACATAGTAGAACTTTTCTTTTGATTCTATCAGAAGAATAAATTTAGCTTCTTATGAACTATAATTTTCTCACCACTATCAAAGTATAATGTCAAACAAACAAGTGACTGAATTTTTTTTTCTTTCTTTTTTGAGAGAGGATCTCACTATGTAGCTCAGGTTGACAATGAACTGCAGATTCTCTTGCCTTTGCCTATCAGAAGTTGGGATTACAGGCATAAATCACCCCTAGTTCAATCATTGGTTTTGAGTCAACTTACTGCAGAACATTTAGTAAGACATATCTAGAGGTGATTAATACATAAAAATCTGTTGGAGGATTTCTAGATCTCTCTCAAAGATGGCAAATATCCAGAATAGAAACTTGGAAGTTCATATATAGGACTATTCTTCAGCTCAACATATCCTGACCTGAGCCTTCCTCTGCCCAACTATTTTACCTTCTCTTGTTCGGCATGCAATACTCTTGCCTGTGTGTTTTCTGTGGCTGTTTGAAGTGAGTTGCTCCTCTTCTCCAGCATCAGGTTACTCTGTTCAACATACCTGAGACAGAAATAAAGATGAAGAAAATATTTACTAAGCACCGAATGTTTGAAAGGCACAAGTGAATCTATTCGGTTCTCACAATATGTTCTACACCTTCATCAGAAACAATCTGAAGGAAGTCAGAGAGCTGGCTCATAAGTTAGGAGTTGATGTGGAATGTCCTGCATATGTGTTGCTTTTATTAGCTAATGAATAAAGTTGTTTCAGCTAATGAAGTAGCAGAATAAAGCCAGGTAGGAAATCCAAGCAGAGATACAGAAAAAAGAAGATAAAGTCAGGTCAGATGCTAGCCAGACACTGAAAAAACAAGGCATGCAGAAAATGAAGTAATGCCACAGTCACGTGGCAATACATAGACTAATAGAAATGGGTTAATTTAAGATGTAAGAGCTAGCTAGAAATATGCCTGAGCCATTGGCCAAGTCTGGGTGACCAGGAAATGAAAGCAGAGTCTCTGTTTACAAGGATCCTTTGGTGTTCTTGCAGAGGTTCTGGGTTCAGTTCCCAGCACCCACATGGTGGCTCACAACCATCTGTAACTCTAGTTCCAAGGGATCCAACTCTATCTTCTCTCTCAGGGCATTCCAAATAAACAATGCACAGATATGCAAGCACTGCACACACACACACACACACACACGATGAACAGATATGCAAGCACTATACACACATGCACAATGAACAGATATGCAAGCACTACACACACAACACACACACACACAATGAACAGATATGCAAGCACTATACACACACACACACACGATGAACAGATATGCAAGCACTATACACACTCACACACACGATGAACAGATATGCAAGCACTATACACACACACACAATGAACAAATATGCAAGCACTATACACACACACACACGATGAACAGATATGCAAGCACTGCACACACACACACACACACACACACTGAACAGATATGCAAGCACTGCACATACACACACACAATGAACAGATATGCAAGCACTGCACACACACACACGATGAACAGATATGCAAGCACTATACACACACACACACACAATGAACAGATATGCAAGCACTATACACACACACACACACAATGAACAGATATGCAAGCACTATACACACACAAACACACACGATGAACAGATATGCAAGCACTATACACACACACACACAATGAACAGATATGCAAGCACTGCACACACACACACAATGAACAGATATGCAAGCACTGCACATACACACACACAATGAACAGATATGCAAGCACTGCAAACACACACACACACACGATGAACAGATATGCAAGCACTACACACACACACACGATGAACAGATATGCAAGCACTGCACACACACACACACACAATGCACAGACATGCAAGCACTGCACACACACACACAAAATGAACAGATATGCAAGCACTGCACATACACACACAATGAACAGATATGCAAGCACTGCACACACACACACACGATGAACAGATATGCAAGCACTACACACACACACACACACACGATGAACAGATATGCAAGCACTATACACACACACACACCCAATGAACAGATATGCAAGCACTACACACACACACACACACACACACACAATGAACAGATATGCAAGCACTGCACACACACACGATGAACAGATATGCAAGCACTGCACACACACACACACGATGAACAGATATGCAAGCACTATACACACATGCACGATGAACAGACATGCAAGCACTACACACACAACACACACACACACGATGAACAGATATGCAAGCACTGCACACACATGCACGATGAACAGATATGCAAGCACTACACACACAACACACACACACACGATGAACAGATATGCAAGCACTATACACACACACACAATGAACAGACATGCAAGTACTGCACACACATGCACGATGAACAGATATGCAAGCACTATACACACATGCACACACACAATGAACAGACATGCAAGCACTGCACAATCATGCACGATGAACAGATATGCAAGCACTACACACACACACACACACACACACACACACGATGAACAGATATGCAAGCACTGCCCACACATGCACGATGAACAGATATGCAAGCACTACACACACAACACACACGATGAACAGATATGCAAGCAAAACATCCATATGTATATTTTTTTAATCTTTTAAAAAACTAATCTGAAAGCAGTTTGCTTTTCTGAGACCTGCAGGAATTAACCAAGGAAGTGGCAACCTGGGCCACAGATGAACATTCTGCATGATGAAGGAAGACAGTCACAGGGTGTGTACTAATGGGAGATGCGGAGGAAAGGAAAGGGAAGAGAATATTGATTGTAAGCCTTCTTCCAAGCCTGCTGTGTAAGAGACAAAAAACACTAGATAAAAAATTCAGGGAATAAATGAGTTTTTCAAGTGGAATGATGCATTGAGACTAGTTTTGTTTACCTTTTCCCCTCACAGAGCTGAGAAGGATTCACTAAAAACAGAGAGGTTGTGCTTTATGAAATCAGTGAGGCTCTGGTTGATAAAATAGACCAAACAGAAGAGAAGAGTGGACATGCTTTTCTAGGTAACACCATTTTCAGAAATGAGGAAGCTAGGCTTGCAGACATAAACAAAATACCCAAAGCCACACAATAAATGAAGGGTGGAGCTGAGGGCCAAACACAGGTGGGTCTCATACCAACCACACCCACCTCAGCGTTTTCTACTGAAGTAGTAAAGAGGCAATTCACACAAGAAATGGCTGAAGACATGGGCAGGTGAACAGGCTGAAGCTCAAAGGTACTTAGTATGTTCAAGGTCCTCGGGTTCAAAAACCCAAACAAAACAAATACAGAGAATCGTGATCAATACAGTGCTCTCAGCAAACATGTATGAAACCCTTCGCCCTCCCACCCTGGCCTCGTCTGTACCTCTGATTCCGCTCAATGAGTTCACTAATCTTGCCGTTCTGCTCTTCTATCCGACTGCTTTTCTCAAGGAGCTCCTGCTTCAGTCTCTCGTTTTCCTGAACTCAAATACACAATAAGCAAGTAAGTGTCCTGAAAGGTCCACTTCCTACCCACCCTCTGCTTCCTGGCTGCAGTGCAGTGTGAGAGCCACCTCGTGTTCTGCTGCCATGCCTCCCCTGCATGACAAACTGCATCCCCAGACCATGAGGCAGAATACATTTGAAACACTAAAACTTACTTCCTCACAAATTTAACTGTTAAAGTAACAAACTGAATTATACCACTAATCACTAGGCTAGACAGATTGAGGATTGAAATGGTCAGAAAATGAAGTAAGAGTTTAAAATTGGGACAAAAAGCAATGTTTGTTTCTTTCTCTTTTTTTTTTTTTTTTGTTTTTGTTTTTTTGAGACAGGGTTCTTTGTGTAGCTTTGGAGCCTGTCCAGGAACTAGCTCTTGTAGACCAGGATGGCCTCAAATTCAGAGATCCACCTGCCTCTGCCTCCCAAATGCTTAGATTAAAGGCATGTGCTAACATAGGTTAGTATAATAGAGTGTAATATACAGTATAATATAGAGATGGCTGTGGTCCAAATATGAAAGGCCACTCAAATGCTCACGTTTGGATATCTGATATCCAGCTCTGGGTGGACTGGAGGTGGGGTTCAGCTAAAGGAAGTGGGTCACTGAGGATAGCACTGCAGGGTTCCTAGTTAGGTCCCACTTCTTGTTGGCTCTCGGCTCAATGGGAATAGTTGCCTCACCCTCTGCTACCACCCCTATCTGCCGTGATAGGCTGTATGCTCTCAAACTAAGAGGCAAAATAAACCCTGCTTCCTTAAGCTGTTTCTTGCCAAGTATTCAGTCACAGCAATAAGAAAATAACTAATACGATAGTACAAGTCATAGGACCGAATTAAGCCATAATGGCTTGTCCAACTGTGGTAGTCAACACATGCTGCTTCTGGGGGCAAAGGCAGCACATCTGCGGAGGGAGCATGGACAAGTTCTCCAGGCTGTGCTGTGCTCCATCACCCTCACCTGAATGATTCGCTGGATGTTGCTCATAATCATGCTTGTTTCCATTGTGACCGACATGTTAGGAAGAAGCATAGGATTGCCAGAGCTATGTCTCTGTAACTCTTCAACCTGCAAAACATGTGAACATGTGGAACTACAGAAATACAATTCACCCAGGACCAATCACTTTTTTGAGAGAGTTAAAAATTTCTGAGACAATATCTAAATGTAAGCCTGCTTTCTCCGCTAACTTGATCCCAAAGTGAACATGAGCCTCTTCTAGGCAACTGACTACAGGCTGTGAGTACGGGAACCGGAGGAGTTTTCCTGCAGCTGTGGCCTCTCCCAGTTACATCCTACTTACTGTCTAATTCTTGTTACACACACCTCCTTTTTTTCACATTTTTGTTATCTTTTTTAAAATTAAAAAATATATATATTTAGATTTATTTATGTGTCTTGAGTGTTTTGTCTACAAGGATGTATGTGCAACATGTGTGTGCCTGGTGCATCAGAGAAGAGAGCATCGGCTCTCCTGGAACTGTGGGTGCTGGGAACTGAACTTTGGTCCTCTGCAAAAGTACTCTTAATCACTGAACTGTCTCTTCAGCCTCTATTTATTATTTCTTTATTATAATTTCATACATGGTGTTCTCTGTGCTTCGTTGTGACCTGGAGTTGCTAGGGTAGAGGACTGAGCTCGGAATTGGCCATGGACGCAGTGACCTATGAGGATGTGCATATGAACTTCACTCAGGAAGATTGGGCTTTGCTGGATCCTTCACAGAAGAGTCTCTACAGAGATGTGATGCTGGAAACCTACTGGAACCTCACTGCTGTAGGCTACAATTGGAAGACCAGAATATTGAAGAACATTGTCAAAGTTCTAGACAACAAGGAAGCTATTTTATCTTCAAAGAAGCAAACATATCTAATATTCAAGAGGATCTTTATGAATGTAAGCAACATGATAAAACATTTGGATCTAATTCCTCTTTAAAAGTACACCAAAGAACTAATTTGGAAGTACAAAACTATGAATATTATCAAAATATTAAAGCCTTCCCATATAAAAATCTCAATCAAGTATGTGTAACTCACAGGAGAGAGAAAACACATGACTATCATCCTTTGGATACAGCCACTGCACATACCAGTTATCTTCTAATACGTGAAAGAATTCATACTGGAGCAAAACCCTATGAATGTAATCATTGTTGTAAAGCCTTTGCCCGTAAGTATGATTGTCAGATACATGAAAGAATTCATACTGGAGAGAAACCTTATGTACGTAATTACTGTAGTAAAGCCTTTATGCAAAAGAGTCATCTTCTTATTCACGAAAGAAGTCATACTGGAGAGAAACCGTATGGATGTAATCACTGTGGTAAAACCTTTGCATATAAAAGTAATCTTAAAATACATGAAAGAAGTCATACTGGAGAGAAACCCTATAAATGTAGTCAATGTGGAAAAGTCTTTGGCTATAAAAATCATCTTCAACAGCCTGGTCTACAGAGCTAGTTCCAGGACAGGCTCCAAAGCCACAGAGAAACCCTGTCTCAAAAAACCAAAAAAAAAAAAAAAAAAAAAATCATCTTCAAATACATGAAAGAATTCATACAGGAAAGAAACCCTATGAATGTAGTCAATGTGGTTAAACCTTTGCCTATAAAAATTATCTTCAAATACAAGAAAGAAGTCACTGGAGAGAAACCCTACGAATGTAATCATCGTGGTAAAACCTTTGCATATAAAAGTAATTTTAAAATACACAAAAGATGTCATGCTGGAGAGAAACCTTACAGATATTGTTAATGTGGTAAATGTTTTAGAATAATTTGAATAATAAAATTTATTTGCAAATGAAAATAATAAAAAATTCATACATATAAACAATGAGTATTATACTTACTCTCCTTTATTAAAATTAGTATTTATTTATTGAAAACACGCTATGTATTACTATGTGTACACGCGATATGTGAGAGTGTGGACATGCACACCTGTGTCACAGCACGTGTCCCAAGTCAGAGTATAATTTGCAGGAGTCAGTTCTCCCTTTCCATGATGAGTTTCAGGGAGAAAACTCAAGTTGTTGGATGTGTTCAGCAAGTGCGTTTACCTGCTGAGCCATCTCTGGCCCAGCTGCTCCATTTTCAGAGCCTCATTTCTGACTTAGTCACCTTAGTCAGGAGATGATCCATTTTATCAGCCACTTTGCTGACTGCCATTCGAATTTCAGTGTTGTGTTGCCGAGCTTCAGTCATGAGAAAGGACGTCATGTCACCTGATCCTAAACAGACATCAAAAGGAAAGAGAAACTAAGGGTGGGAAAGTAAGGGCAGTTTTAGCAGAGGAAAGAAAGGACCCCTTCCATGTCCTAGGACATACAGTATGTGATTTCACACCGTCAGGAATAGAGACAGGACTCACAAGCTAATAATAACTAGGTTATAGTTCTGTAAAAACATATCAAGGGCTAGAATGTGGACTGCTACAATCCTGGCACTTATATTGCTTCCCCTTTCACCAAACTGCATACCAGGCATTGCATGGGCATCAGGAATACAGTCATGAAAAAAAAAAAAAACATGGTTCCAGATCTTAGTGGGCTTCAATTGGGAAACTAACATAAACAAATCATTACAACAGAGTATGTTAAATGCAAAATGGGCATAGTAGCACATGACTAACTCATACAGCACACGGAAGATTTGGAGTTCAAGATCAGCCTGGGCTTCCTGAAATACTATCTCAAAAACAATTTTTTAAGAGGGTGACTTGAAGTGCAAAAATTGGGGCATGTATAAAGTACAAAAGTAGCACCTTAAAAGCAGTAATCTTTTGGTGACATTCGTATGCAGTTGTGTCTGTGGGAGCAGTGGATGGAGAAATGGTGAGCCAGAGGAAATGCCAGGTTGGAGGGATGTAGAAGTGTTTCAAAGATGGGGAAAGAACAGGGCTCCATGGCATGCCGATGTGAGGCTGACCAAATCCACTTAAAAGCCTGAGAGAGCTTGGGAAGTTATTCTAGATAGAAAAGAATAAAGTTAAGCACGGCTTTTTGATAGCAGAACTTTCTTGGATGGGCTCTTCTTGCTAGAGGCAAGCACTCTCATTTAAGAGAAGCTTCCTGACTCAGCTTTAGCTGCAAAACCTTGCAGCTCTTTTAAGATGGCCCAGATGTCTGAATTCTACACCCAGAACAGATTCAAGACTGCTGCCTGAGATGATCAAGCCTTACAGGATACTACAGTCAGGACTTGATCATAATTCTAAATTTTCCTTAGGTCCCCATAAGATCATCAGCAACCCCAATCAGCAAAGTAGTCTGGAAAACTACACCCACTTTCCAAAAATATGGACTATGAATATTTTCCTTTGATTAGAATGTTGGTTACAAGTTGTTATGGATAATGGTCAGGAGAAAAGCTAAAGAAAGGACATTAGATTCAGAGTTCTTGTTTTTAAAAAAGGGGGGGGAGTGCTGTGGGACAACGGTCTTATCCTGCCACTTGTATTATTTTTAATAAAAAGCTGATTGGCCAGTAGCCAGGCAGAAGTAGAGGTGTGGCAACAAGAATTACGGGAAGAGAGAAGTTTCAGTCTGCAGTCATGACCCAGCCACAGAGGAAGCAAGATGTGACTGCCTCACAGAAAAAGGTACCAAGCCACGTGGCTAATAATTATGGGCTAATATAAGTTATAAGAGTTCGGGGCTGGAGAACGGGCTCAGCAGTTAAGAGCACTGACTGCTCTTCCAGAGGTCCTGAGTTCAATTCCCAGCAACCACGTGGTGGCTCTGGTGCCCTCTTCTGGCCTACAGGCAGGATACTGTATAAATAAATTTTTTAAAAAAGTTAATAAGAAGTCTGTGCTAATAGGCCAACCAGTTTATAATTAATGTTGACATCTGTGTGATTCTTTGGGACTTAACAACTGCAGGACTGGGTGGGACAGAAAGCTCTGTCAGCAGCTCCAGATAAAGACTGCATTAGGAAGCCCTTCCCACTGTAAGTCTATTGGATATATTTGTTTCCTCTTGCCACTATCTGATGCCAAAGTGATTACTAAGCAAAAGACAAGCTGCACACCCTGACAGGGAACCAACACCTCAGTCAACATTTTTACCTGCTTTGTTTACAAAACACGCCTATGCTTGCACAAGTGCATAAAATACACACAAAGTGCCCAGGATGCTCTTCTATGACAGAGAGGACAGTTACCTTTACTTTATCCCATTTTGTATTGCTTGACATTTTTATTAAAGTGAATTGCTTTCATAATTTAGAGTTTTTAACAAAATAATTTTAACCTGGGGCGTTCAACACCCACAGCAATGCTCGTGTTTCCTCTCAGTCCCTCCAGGATTCGCTCCTTCACTCTCTGCTATGTGCTCTAGGCACCCCGACAGAGGACAAAGGGCTGGCAGGAGAGCACTGAGGGAAGAAGACCCAGAAAGTGTGCACCAGGGGACTTTGGGGAAGATACAAATGTTCTAAAAATTGGATTGTTGTGATAGACACACAACCCTGAACTTTTCCAAATAAATAAATAAAGGTGTTTGTTCCACAAGCTCAAGGAACTGAATTTGAATCCCCAGCACCCCCAGCTCAACAAAAAAGTTGAGCATGGTTGTGTATACCTGTAACCCCAGCACTAGGGGGTGGACAGAGGTAGATCCTAAAAGTTCCCAAAGTCTACCCAGAATGGCAGATTTCCAGTTCTCTAACAGACCTAGTCTCAAAATAATAAGCTGCAGACCAATAGAGGAAGACATTAAATGTCCTCCTCTGCTCTGGACATAGATGTACACAGTGTGCATACCTGCACACTTATATGCTTGCACGCATATATACATACACAGCTTACACTATGTATTTAAATGAATTATGGTATATAAATTACAACCCAATCAAGCTGTTAAAACATTGAAAAGAAAGAAAGGGTAGAGAGCTGTTGGGGAAAAGTGGAAACACAATGGGAGGGAGGACAGACTGGGAGGAGGAAGGTATTCCCTACCTTGAAAGTGGGGAGCCTGGGGCAGTGGCACTGGGTACAAGGGCCGAACAGGCTGCAGCTGCGAGGTGACTGAGCATGCCTGGGGATATGTGTAGGCCTGCACACCTGCACAGGGCTGAGAAAATGACCAGTTACTTGTTTACTTTCCTATGATAGAACAAAACAGATAAACAGGGAGGAGGATGATAAGACCAGGGTGAGTCAGTTGTCTATGGGACTTGATCACTGGTCACTCCAGTCCTACCCAGAACCTGAGGAACAGGAATCTTGGATCACCACCCAGTCCTCCGGCAATGTGATTTAATGACACGGGAATTTATTCCCTTTAATCAGGCCTATTTTAAGGAAAACTTGAAACTAAGCAAACCCTGTTTGGTTTCTTTTAAAGAAAAAAAAAAATCTTTTCAAGATTCAAAACTAAGCCAGACAGTTTCCTGGAAGCCTCAGGAGGCCTCTCCCCTGATAGAGTAAATTTTTTTTTTATTTTAAAAGCTTTTTTTTTCTTTCTTATTGGTCCTGTAAGGTTCCTTTATTTTTTTTTTAATTTATTTATTTATTAAAGATTTCTGTCTCTTCCCCACCACCGCCTCCCATTTCTCTCCCCCTCCCCCAATTAATTCACCCCCCCTCCTCAGCCCGAAAAGCAATCAGGGTTCCCTGTCCTGTGGGAAGTCCAAGGAACCCCCACCTCCATCCAGGTCTAGTAAGTTGAGCATCCAAACTGCCTAGGCTCCCACTAAGCCAGCGCGTGCAGCTTTTTAAAATCATTGTATGCGTGTGTGTCTATGCACAGATGTCATCCATTGCCCAGCCCCTAGGCTCTGTTTTGTGTGTGTTTTCAGACAAGGTTGCATTCTTAATGTTCCTGCTTTCAGCTCCGTAGTGAGACCACGTCCAATACTCTTGCTAGATCCTTAGTGTGAGACGACAGACGTTTACCACCACGTCCAATACGCTTGCTAGATCCTGATGCTTATCTGGGTGACCAGGGGCTCTCATTTTCTGGAATATCTCAACTGTGAAAGGAAGATGTTTCTGTTTTATGGGGATTTGCTGCATGGACTAAATGAGGTGATACAGGCAAAGCTCTAACAACTGCGAATTAAGTGACTGGCAAAAGGTAAAAGCTCAATAAACAGTCGCTATTGTTCTTTCCCCCATAGGAATCTAGCTTATTTCTAAAGACAACATAACAACCCAAACATTGTTCAATTAAAACAAAAATTCTCAGTCTGTGACAGAGGGATTTTCCATTGTGGGAGACTTTTTTCATCTTTGATCCTCTGTTCAGAATCGACATGGAGGGTGGGGGCTGACAGAGAGCGATTGCTGGGTATTGTGCACCTTTACTATGCGCCAGGCCAGGCTCTAACACCTACTCTGCATATTCTTGCACTTAATCTTTCACTGAAACTTGTAAACAGAAAACATTTTGTGGTTTTAGGGATAAGAAAGTAGTAATTTAGGGAAAGGGAAATTACAAACACTTCACACTCCTAAGTCTGGACTAGCACTTGACAGTCTCAGGCTTTAATTACAAACACTGACTTGGAGAACTGCTGCCATGTGAAAAGGAGGGAAGGGATCTTCTATGTTCACACAAGAAGACCAACAGAAATTAATCTCATGACTAAAGTCGTTTTAAAATAATATTGTTGCCCAAGGGCTGGATGTAGACCGATAATTTCAGCTCTCAGGAGGCAGGAAGCAAGCAGATCTCTGAGAGTTTGAGGTCAACCAAGACTACCTGAGACCCTGTTTCAAAATAACAAATAAAGAAATTTATAAACTAAAAGAAATAGTTACCTGAAAGTTCTGAGCATTTCCAGCTGCAGCTGAGTGTGAATCAAGGGGTGTAACTTGCATCAAGGCAGCAGAGGGTGTTTGGAACCCAGAAACAGATGGTTGAGGTGCTAGGATAAATCAAGATATTTTTACTGTTATCCATCCTTGCTTCTTGTGTTAATGCAAAAACACAACTTTATCTCAAAGAAGATAGGAGGTAATTTATTTTGGAGCCAAATGTGTATGGCCATGGCCAGGGAACACTGCTTTGGGTGACCCAAATTCCATGTTCCTATACAGTCAACAGTTTCATGAAATTTTCACAAATCTAGACAATTTTAAAATATAGTGATGGAAACATCAGGTAGGTATGTTCCACAAAGGGAAGAGATCTCATTTTCAGGCCTCAGATGCTATCTGACCACATTGTTAGCTTTTGGTTGATGGAGTCTAGAGGCTAGTACTCTGTATATTCCAAGGATTTACCTAGTAGTGACAGAAGGAAGGACAATAAATAGCTATTCAGCACATGCTAGGGGTAGCATGGGAGAGCTGTCCCTATTTCTGGTGGACCAGCCCTGCAGCTCTCCAAGGATAAGATCCGGCCGGCCCCATCGTCCACTCCATCTATGATCTGGAGCATGTGAAGGCCCTGACCTGCAGACCCAAAGCGGCAGGAGCTCCACAACACAGGGCAACAACAGGATCTCCAGGAGGAGCCCAAGCGAGGGCCCAGCAACAACAGAGTAGTAGAAACCAGAGACCTCACACCAGACCAGTGACTCCTGGCAATGAACACTTGCAAGTAAAGATACATGGACAGAGAGGTTCACAGTGTGACTTGCGGAGTCACACTGTAGGTTCATGATGGCGGACTGAAGGGATGGGGAAATGAATGGGTTAAGATACATGATGTAAAAGACATATAGAATAAATACATAATTTTCTTTAAAAATGGTTATTAAGCCCAAGATAAATTACAACTGGTCTCTGGACCTGCTGGAAACCTCCTTTGCCACAGCCACTGGCCTCTCATAAGTTAGTCAGCTTTGTAGAAGGGCCAGTGCCAGGTGGGGCTCTTTCCAGGAACTTTCCTTCACACTCCTAAGTTTGGGCTAGTACTTGACATTCCCGTGCTTTAAACCAGACCACTTTCCCCGCTTCATCCCCCAAAGCAGCGTCACAGGCACGCCAACAACTGATGAAAACAGTGTCCCTTGTGCATCTGACTCAGGTCCATCTGCTGACACAAGTGCACAATGACAGAAGGAGCTGTCTCAACAGCTGAGCACAGACTTCCAAAGGGGACAATGCAACACAGCAAAAATCACAACAAACAGGCTGAATCCACTTGACTCTGAAAGTGTTCTACCAGGACAAACTGATAAGTCCCTAACCCCGACCCAGCACTGACAATGCAAGCTAATAATCTAAGGAACACTGACGAAAACTTGGATCCAATTCAAGGGCCAAGCCTTAGAGGTTCCTTTCTTACCCTGTGAGGCCATCTGTGGTAACACCGGATGGGCTGGCTGAAGAGAAGGCTGGACAGATGGTGTCACCAGGGACTGCCCAGCTCCTCGTAAAACAGTCGCATCCTGAAAGAGGCACAAGGGTTGGTCTCTGTCTAGGCCGTTAGCTGAAGACTGAGGCTGCAATACAGAATTTTCAGGCAAGAAAGAGGAAGGAAAGGCATGCAGAAAGCCAACAGTCAAGGACATGAGTTGTATGAAGCAAGCATTCAATTATACAAGAGAATAAGAGCCCTTCTTCCTATAAGTCATATCAAATAAATACAGTTCATTTCTGCGGATTTTCTAAGCTAACGTTTCATCATTCCAAGCACCTTAGTCGACAGATCTACAGAACACACCTGACTAATCTAACTGGCTCCCACAGTAAGGGCCTCCTACAAGGAAAGCCAACAATAATGAAGCCTCGCCTCTTCTGCAGTCAAGGCCACTGGACAGAGTGGGACTCACCGCACCTCATTACCATGCCGGCTTTGATGCTGGCAGTCTAGAATTTGCCCGAATTCTTTTGTTGTTGCATTGTTTTTGTTTTTGAGAAAGTTTTTTTGAGTCTTTCTATGCAGCCGTGGCTGTCCTGAAACTTGCTAAATGGACCAGACTGGCCTCCTGCTCTGCCTCCTAAGTGCTGAGATTAAAGTGCGCGTCAACCACACCCAGCTGTTTGCTCTCAGTCTTAAAATATTTTTTAAAAAATCATAAAACCAAAGCTGTAACTCTAAGCAAAGCTGCTCCATCTTCTTGCTTCATGCAAGGCCAGAAAGTCCTGACAGAAATACTCTGCTCTGCTGTGGTTCAAGACTGTCCCTCTTTGATTCTTATCCTTTAAAGCGATATACTTTATGTGTATTACTGATATTAACATAGATATTTATGATATAACATTAAGTTTAAAAGTTTATAAAGCAATATTTGAAGAAAATGACCCTTTGTTAAACAAATTCTTTATACTTTTTAATTATATAATAAAGTAACCTAGTTTTAATTACTTATATTTAAATTTTAATTAATTACATATTTAAAAAGTAGTTTTTAGACAGGAGGTGGTGGTGGTGGTGCATGCTTTTAATCCCAGCACTCGGGAGGCAGAGGCAGGCAGATCTCTGTAAATTTGAGGCCAGCCTGGTCTACTGAGGAAGTTCCAGAACAGGCTCTAAAGTTACAGAACAACCCTGTCTTGAAAAACCAAAAAAAAAGTAATTTTTAATTAATTATATTATCCAAATTTTATTTATAGAAACTAGGAAAATAATAACAAAATAGTAAGCTCCATTTAAAATGTTAGAATACTCTAGGAAACGAATAAAACAATACTATAAAAAAACAAAGCCTATTTCAGAGCACATTTTATATCTTTTCATTTTATTTTATTTTATTTTATTTTTTTGTGTTTTCAAGACAGGGTTTCTCTGTGTTGCTTTGGAGCCTGTCCTGGAACTAGCTCTTTTAGACCAGGCCGGCTGGCCTCAAACTCACAGAGATCCTCCTGCCTCTGCCTCCCGAGTTCTGGGATTAAAGGCGTGCGCCAGCACCACCCAGCTTATCTTTTCATTTTATATCAAATGAAAAAATTCTCAAAAATAAGTCTATCTTAGTTCATTTGAAAAAGAACTGTCTGATCAGTAACAAGCTAACCAACAAAAAAAGGCTTAAGCTACTTTAGATTCTTGTGGGTTACAAATTTAGATCTAAATAAATGTAAAATAATCATATTTCTAAAAGATATGCCATATTTCTAAAATCTAAAACTGGGAGTGTCTTCTTTTGTATGTGTGGGTTTGTGTGTGTTCATGTGTGTATAGAGAAGGGCATGTGCACACGTGTGCACTTTTGTGCATGTGGAGGTCAGAGGTCAACAGTGGGTGTTTTGCATGATCACTTTCCACCTTAATTTTGAGTCAGAGTCTCCCACCAAACCTAGAGCTCACTGACTGACTAGACTGCCTGGCTCAAGAGCCTCCTCAGAGCTGGGATCCAGGATGCACCATCACCTGCTGTTACGTGGTGCAGGAGAGCTACCTAGGTTTGCACAGCAAGTACTTTCCCATAACTGAACATCCCCCTAGCCTGGAGATGCTGTCTACACAAAATATCAAGAGCAAAAAGCAAGGGGGATTGGTAGATAATCAACAAAATTCTTAAACTTCTAAACAACACCTTTTTGTTTTGTTTTAATTTGGTTTCATTTGGTTTTGGTTTTCATTTTTGTTTTTAAGATAGGATTTCTGTTTGTTACAGCACTAATTGTCCTAGAACTTGCTTTGTAGACCAGGTTGGCCTCCAACTCACTGAAATCTGCCTGCCTGTGCCTCCCAAATGCCGGGATTAAAGGTGGGTGCCACCACCACCTAGCTAAACAACATTTTTAAAACACAAGAAAAAAGCATTATATATAAAGTCATAAAATGTAACAGTTTGGTATTTAAACAACAGGTATTACTGGCAAGAAGACCCAGACTGATCCAAACATGAATGTAAGCCAGAAGTAGTGGTATGTACCTATAGTCCCATACACTGGGGGGCTGAGGGAGGGAATCACTTGAACCAGAAGTAGTGGTGTGTGCCTATAGTCCTATACACTGGGGGGCTGAGAAGTAGTGGCATGTGCCTATAGTGCTATACACTGGGGGGCTGAGGGAGGGAATCACTTGAACACAGGAGTTCAGAGTAGGCAAAATGGTGAGACTCAGTCTTGAAGGAAGAAAAGGAAGAATTGAGCACCTGTAGACATGTATGCAGGCAAAACATCCATATACATATATATGTGTGTGTGTGTGTGTGTGTATAAAATTTTAAAGAGCAAAAGAAACTTTTAAAAAGTAGACTAGAGTGCCTGCTGTTGATTGTAAATCCTGTCTGAAGACTGATTCTTTTTTCTCAACATGAAGCAGATTTATTCCAGACAGACATGTAAAGATTATGAGCAATACAGATTCCAGATCGTGGTACATGAACACTAACCAAACCTCTCTAAATAAACGGTCCAGTTCTTGAGTCAGAGGTGTAGGATTTACCTCCATTTGGGGAAGGCCGAATTACAGAAGAAAGACATGTAGTGATCTCATACTTCCTACTTCTGAATTAGAAGTAGGAAAGGAAGGAACTTATTTCAACCAAAGAAACAGAAGATGGCAGCACCTGTACAATGCATTTTAATACAGTCAAGGGGACATACTTCCGTTTCTGAGTCATTGGGATCCAGCTGCGGTGGAAGGATGGGCAGCATGGGCTGGCCCATTTTAGCCATCCTAGAGATCAGCTTGGCCTTGACCGTATCTGGATTCTAAAGAGAAGGCACAAACATTACTGAACTGAGGTTGCTTTCAAACAGGTCTACTTCTTTGTCTTGTGTCAAAACCTTTAACCGTACTATTCCCGTTTTGAAACCATTTCTTCTAGAAAGCAAGAATTATTTATGATACCAAATACAATGCAAATGCTATGTAAATACAGTACTGAGGAAATAACGACAAGAAAGATGTCTGTCTGTGCACATTCAGCTCACATGCAATCCCTATAGCGCCCTAAAAAAGTAAGAATTAAAGATGTCATACATAGAAGCATACAATTAATAATAACAACAGTAAAGCTAAGTGCCTACAGATCTAGAATGGACTGCTTTTATATACATCATCTCCTTTAAACCGAGTGTCCTCACTGTAAAATGTGAGTGCTAATACATACTTGGTTTAACTTCCTGGGTTTAGAAAGTTTTTCCCCACTAGACCAATTACTTATGCGGTGTGTCCTGCTGTGGCTGGAGGAAGGGCCTGGCTCCCCCGTCACACCCTACCCAGGGCAAGGGAAGGCCTTGCTTGAGCTTGAAGTTCTTTTCCTATGGTCTGGTTCACCTCCAGCACACTCAGAGCCTGCATGGACCACGCAGGGCAGCAGGAAACTACCTTTTCATCCCTCCTAAAGGCATTCAAATCCAAATCTTACTGAAATAGCTATTGATCCTCTCCTCTGACCATCGGAGAAACAGAAAATCAGTGACCTGCTCACTTCATCCGTGGATGAAGCCTCAGTTTCTCTGGGAGAATAAAATCACAAGACGGTGACTCTTCCAGGGAAATGAGTGCTCTCCAGTCCTCACGCACACACACTTTCTTTGGTGGTAGTGGCAGTTACAGAATTTTTGTCCAAGATAAAATACATATAACATAAAATTATACTAGTGTAATATAAACAATGCTTATTAAGCACTTATAATATGTCAATATAATACTGAAAACTCAGCAAGTGTTCATTTCCTTATGTCAATTTACATATGAAGAAATAAACCTGCTTAGAGTGAGTTCTTCAAGGTCACACAGAATAAGAACAGAGAAAGCCAAGGGTTATCCTCTGATCCATTTCTAGTGGAATACATGGCATCTCTAAGATGGAGGTGCACTTCACTGGTGGGGTTCACACCAGTCTCCTAGCAACGCCACAACTACTGTGCATTAAAAGCGGCTTTGCGCAGGCTCTGCGCTCAGGGCTCTAGAGCATCTTCAATCCTCACAAGAACTGTAAAGGGGGGCTATGAAAATTATTTCCACTGCAACAATAAAGAAACTGAGGATTTGGAAAGTTAGATCATTTTCTCAGAACTACTGATGTAAAAGCACAAGCTAATGTCTACTGGCTGATTTCCAAGTAGGAAGAAAAGAATATTGTAATAATTAATTTCTATCCTAAGTCAGTGGCTCTCAAACCAGATACTAGACACATAAAACCAAGCACTCCAGGGCTCAGGGGTACAGAATTGTACTTACTGCATTTAAAGTAGGCTGTTCACTGAGAGAGTTAGATTTGGAACGAAGAGTTGGCTCCCTGAAATGAAATAAAACATCCTAAGATAATACAAAATCTATAATCACAAACCCAAATTAAGATGGCTTAAAAACATTGCTTTTGAAATGTTCAACTGAATAGCTAAAACAGAATTTTAACTCCTCTTTATTTGTATAGTCTTTGAAGGCAACCAAAGCTGAGCAATCTTTCAAATCCATTCCGCTTTCTCGTTCTGTCTTCATGCCCTTTGCCCAGCTTTCCCCCAGAATTCTGCAGATATTCTCACACCACTCTCACAGACTGTTAATCCATTGTCAGTAAAACTGATGCAGCATTTTCCCATTTTCCTGATCCTGTTTATTTTTTCTCCAATTACGTAAAAGTGACTGCAGTTTCAAACTGTATCTCAGGAACCAGGCTGAAGAATCCTAGAGCTTGCCATGGCCCTAACGTCTTACCCAGATTTGAGAGGCAGTGGTATGGGTGATGTCACAACAGGGTCACCTGAGAGGCTATCAGCAGTAGGTATGGGGGAGGGTGCTGCAGAGTCCCTGGAGCTCACACTGTGGCCATCAGAGCCCAAATCTCTAGCCAACTTCACCTGGGGTGAAACAGAATGTACAGGCTTACCCTTCCATACGCAGAAGACAAAGGAAATGGTTAGTTACAATCTGTGTGTATGAATGAGGGCAAAGGTGCTTTTCCAAACGGGGCTATAGCTTTGTAACTGTTCTGCTTACACATTAATGCACTTCCATGTCACTAAATATTTATCTTCATTGCTTTCATGAAAGCTACTGAAAAGTTTGTCTAACTTAGAGATCATGCTCTTTCTTGCTATGATCTACAAGGTAAAGTTTCTAAAGGATTTTTGAAACAGAAGTCATAAATATACATGCTATTATAAAAACCTATTTCACTTAATTAGATGACTTATTTCTATCACAAATAATATGCTTTAATGTCTAGCTCTATGTCTAGATCTTTGCATATTATCTTAGATATTTCCTGAGTACAAATTCCTGTAAGTTAAATTATTGGATAAAAGGTATACTCCTGGGCCCGGAAGATTACTAAGTGGGTAAAAGCACTACCCATTAAGACCAACAACTTGAATTTGATTTTCATAATCCACGGAGTGGAGAGAACGGATTCCTGTAAATCGTCCTCCGCCCTTCACATGTGTGTTATAGAATACACACACGCACACACAGAGTAAATGTTTTTAAGGAGTATGCTCACATTTTAAAAAGTTTTGCATAAATTATTAAGTCACTTTTGTAAAATCTGAACTTGTCCACAGGCACAGCAGTCTATAAACCTTTCTCGACTCCTTGACATGCTAGGTAAGGGTTATCATTATCAGTTTTGTCAACTTAATATGCTTGTCAGGCTCCAATTGTTTGTTTAAAGATACATTTTTATTTTTAAATTATGCATAGATGAGTGTGCCTGCATGACTTTATGTGCAGCACTTGCACACAGTTACTGCTAAGGCCAGCAGTAACTGACGGATCCTCTGGAGTTACAGGCTGTTATGAGCTGCTAATGTGAGTGCTGGGAACTGAACCTGGGTCCTCTGGGAAAGCAGGAAGTGCTCCTAACTACTGAACCATCTCTCCAGACCTCCTTTTTCTTTCTTTTTTTTTCCCAACTCAAGGTCCTCTTGGCTTTTTGTCCAATCACCATTTAAAATATTAGATATGACAAGGCATTTTTAAGTGACGTCTATTTAGTAGATACTCTCCCCTCATCTCCCTCCTCCTTACCCCATTCCCCTTTATTTTCCCTCTCCAGTCTCTTTCCCACTCTCAAGCATGCTTTTTCTAATTTCTCTCTCTCGTTCTTTGAGACAGAGTCTCACTATGTAGCTCTGATTGTCCTGGAACTCACTCTATAGACCAGGTTGGACTCAAACTCACAGAGATCCACCTGCTTCTGCTTCTCAAATGCTGAGACCAATGGCATGTGCCACTATGCTCAGTTTTAATTTCTTGATTACTGGTAAAGTAGAAAACTTTTGGTTACGTTTACAAGTCAGTATTAACAGTTTTAAACTAGTTTGTTGTCTGTGATTACCCATGATTTATTTCCCCAAGCTCAAAGAAAAATCTATAAGATGTTTAAAAATAAAAAAGGCAGCTGGGGGACATGTGGTAAGAAGATTAGATTGGCCCAGCAGAGAGAAAGGCTTCCCATTAGGAGGGCCACCTACATATAGTCATTCTATGTATTATTTGTACTATATTTTATAGTTTATAGTCACCAGCACACCATTTAAACATAATAATAACAAGGTCACTTGGGAGAAGGAACTATAAAATAACCAAAATTTTAGTATAGAAATTATAGACATTCAAAGACAGGGTCTCACTGTGTGACCCTGGCTGGCCTGAAACTCATTAGTAGATAAGTTTGGCCACAAACAACTCACTAAGATCTGACAGCTTTAATCCCAAATGTTGGGATTAAAGATATGCACCACCACACCTGGCTGACAAGATTTTTTTTTTTTTTTTTTTTTTGGTTTTTCGAGACAGGGTTTCTTTTCTTTTTTTTTTTAATTATTTATTTATTATGTATACAGTGTTCCGTCTGTCTGTATGCTTGCTGGCCAGAAGAGGGCACCAGATCTCATTACAGATGGCTGTGAGCCACCATGTGGTTGCTGGGAATTGAACTCAGGACCTCTGGAAGAGCAGTCAGTGCTCTCAACCTCTGAGCCATCTCTCCAGCCCAAGACAGGGTTTCTTTGTGTAACATTCCTGGCTGTTTTGGAACTGACTTTGTAGATCAGGCTGGCCTCAAACTCACTGAGAGCCACCACCTGCCTCTGCCTCTCAAGTGCTGGAATTAAAGGTGTGTGCCACCACCACCTGGCAGCTGACAAGACTTTTACACACTAAAAAAAGACAAGACAATGAACTCCAAGTCCATTCTCAGAGAAAAGCACTCAGATTTCTTCTAAAGCTTTCAGAAATTCCTATGAACACGTGTGTGTGTGTGTCTTGTGTATGTGTTTATATATACATATATGCAAATATGACTATGTATACAAATACATATGGTCATTATTAACACTCACCACCTACCAGCATGTCCATGTAGGTTCTGAGAACTGAACTCAGACCTCATGCCTGAAGGCAAGGATTTAACAAACCTTCCTACCCTGCCATTTCTATTTTTAAAAAGCAATCTGTATCTTCATATCTGATTTACAAGCGTTAACACAGGTCAGTTTCACTTACCCGCCTAACTTCTACCTCAAACACCAAGATTGAGTCTGTTGGCTGGGCCCAGCCTATCACTCCTTCAGAGCCAGCAGCACAGGCTGAAGGAATGATAATTAACCGTTTTCCTCCTTTCTTCATGCCCAATAGTCCATCCTCTAAGCCCTATAGAAACCAGAAGTGGGGAAAAACTCATCAGACAAAAAGAACATGCACACAAACACATAAACTTACACATATACACCACACACGCAATAAACAAACTAAAAAAAAGGAATAAAAGCTAGCATATCTGGAGTTGGGCAAACATTTAAATGCTGGGGGCAGAAGTAAATACTATTAAAAGAGTGGAAGCTAACACATATTAATCACATCTTTCCAGGTGCTATGATTAAGAATTTCACCTGCTTATTTAATTCCATCTGTTTGTTTAATTCATGATTGCTGGCATAGCCTTCACTTAAGTAAGAAAAGAGAATTTTGGAGGTTCAATAGCTGCATTAAAGACCATACACTCAGTAGGTATAAAGCTGATGCTGGACATGAGATGTGTCTAACTTCAAGGAGTATGCTTTAACTAGTTAATAGAAAAAGTCTCTAAAGAATTTGGAGGGAACAGGCATAGGCAATGAAGAGAAAAAAACTTTTGCATATGGATGAATAGACCCAGCACATTCCCACACCATGACACTGGTCACCTACTAAAATACTCATTGATAAGCAAAATTCCCAACTCAAATCAAACAGATGAGAAGCGAGCATTATGGCAGTTGCTGGAAGAAACAGTGCCACCTCTCCATTAGGCTGTGGGAACAATGGAATAATTTCATCACAGCCTTAGGAGGAAAAAGAAAGGGAGGATCCAAGAAAACAAATGCACTCATCTTCAGTATAAGAAGCAAACATTTCTCCAATGTCAACAGTGTAGAAAACACCTTCCTACCCTTCAAACAAGCATTTCCAGATTCTAGAGGTTAAGGACAGGTTAGGAATACTACAAAATTTAAGCTAAATTCCAAAACAGGCTTTTACCTTGACTACTTTTCCTGATCCCAATTTCAGGCGAAGTGGTTTATCTTTGTTAGCAGTAGAGTCAAAAACCTGTCATTTGGTAAAATAAATAAAGTCAAGTCAGTTTCAAAAACAATAATAATCATGATAATCAACTAACAGGAAATGACAGGTATAATAATGGGCACATAGCTTCTGAGGAAATTAAAAAGATAGGACTACATTATGGTTGGAGGTTATCACAACGAATGTCCCAGGAACAAGGATTTACCAAACTGGAGAGCAGCACACTTCTGGCACTATCAGCTGAGCACCTTTTCATCTATAACAAATGTTTCCATTTGGTGCTGATACAGTCCTGCCAGGAAGTTGGGATGAGGATTACTAACCTCCTTGTACGGGAAAACCAAGAGTTTAACAGATTTGGTCCAGGTCAAACCGGGATACAACTGGACTTAATCAGCTCAGCATCCTTTTTTGATACAGGTTTTTACTATGTACCCCGGATGGCCTGGAGCTCACTCTGTAGACCGGGCAGGCCCCAAACTCATAGAGATCTTCCTGCACCTGCCTTCCAAGTGCTGGATTAAACATTGACGCCACTACGGCCCACACATTCACACTTCTTAAGTCATACAATTCTTTGTCTTTTGAGAATTTAGTACTAAAAACAAACGTTTCAACATATTTACAGTGTCTGTTAAAAAGGAAATGGTAGCTAGACACAGTGGTGTGATTTTAATCCCAGAACTCTGGGGAGAGGGCAGAGGCAGGCAGATCTCTGTGAACTCCAGGCCAGCCTGATCTACCTAGCAAGTTCCAGGCCATCCAGGGCTACATAGTGAGCCTTTTTCAAGAAGAAAAAGAAATATGGTGAGAAGTTTTAAAAATAAGATCTATTTCTTAAAGATATATTCAGGTTTAAAAGTGGTAGTGAGGACAAGACACACACATCAGTTATCCTTGGGAAACTGTGTCCCTCCTAGATAGACATGAGGTGGGTGTGGGGCACTGAGCACATCTGCACAGGAGCTTTTCATGAATGTGCCCCAAAGCAGTTGTGGACACGGATCCAGCCCTCACAAGGGTTCTACTAATCAGAGTTCACTTTCCATTGCACATGGAAGGTCGCAGGCCACTTACACAGAAAGAACTTGGGAAATAAAGTCTTACCTGGCCCAGCACCTGATTCTGAAGGAGCCAGCCTGTATAGGTTACTTCCAAAGAATCTCCAATGTCTACTGCAGGACCCTCTGCTGCAACCAGATCCTGACATAGCACTGCATCCAAGGAAGAATGGCTATTGCACTTGGCCACACACACCTGCAAGGTCAAAATCAGAGCACCATCAGCTTGGTTTAAGCTTCATACATACCCATTCAATCACCACTAATATTCTTCCTCAAACAACTGCATACTAACAAGCAGGTAACAAGTTTAGAAGTAAGCCATTCCAAAGTTAGTAATCTGGCCAGGAATCAAGGTGCCTAAGAAGACAGCATTGGAGTCAGGATATCTGGGTACAGATTCAGGCATTGCCAGTTCTTAATTCTGACCTACAGCAATTAACTTAATCTCCACATATCTATCTACCCATTCCCACTTGCAAAATGAAGAAGAGCTTTGCAAATCGTATAGGGCGGCTATGAAAACTAGACAGGCCAATTCAAACAGAGTGCTTAGCAATGTGCCTAGGAAATAAAAGTAAGTATACAGAGGCTCTGATCTCATGATCTAATAATCAACTCCCAAAGACCTAACCTCCTCCTACCATCACCTCAGTGATTAGATTTCAATAATCTCCTAGGGAAAGGCACATTCAAACCATAACAGAGAACATCCATATTACAAGCGTCCTAAATAATTTTCATGAGGTGGAAAGATAAAATACAGAAAATGTAGAACTCTTGAAGGAATACACATACTTACACTTATTATACACATTTAAAAAAGCAATATAATGTGTTAATATGTGTTACTCTGGGTTGATGTAGGATAGTCTTTCTGTATGCTGTGAATATGTGTTGCTCTCATTGGTTGGTAAATAAAGCTGCTTTGGCCTATGGCAAGGCAGGATAGAGCCAGGCAGGAAATCCAAGCAGAGATACAGGAGAAAAAGGGCGGAGTCTGGAAGACTCCAGCAGCGGCTGAAGGAGCGAGATGCTAGAGCACTGGTAAGCCATCGGCCATGTGGCAATACACAGAACAGATATGGATTAATTTAAAGATAAGGGCTAGCCAGTAATAAACCAACCATTTATAATTAATATAAGCCTCTGAGTGATCATTTTAAAAAACGGCTGTAGGGACAGAGAAACAGTCGGGTCCTTACACTGGATAGCAAAGCCATGAGTGTGTGTGTTATATGCTTGTGGGGGGGCACAAGGATTCTAAGGACACCACCACTCTTGACTTTCTCTTTGTCACACAGTTCTAGGGATAGAACTCAAGTCCTCATGCTTACATGACAAGCACTTTACCAAGTAGCCTTTAAATGATTTTTTAGATGTTTTCTACAATGAGTTTATAAAATTTCAAGTCTTTTGAAATGCTACTTTTGCGGGTTCCATGTATCTTTAAGAAAATTGTGTAGCAAAAAAGGTAAGGATTTTTGCATGTATAGATGTGTGTGGTATGTGTATACATGTGTTCACATGTCTGGACACATGGATGTGAGGCTGCATGTGTCTGGAGGTCAGAGATTAATGTTAGATGTCTCCCTTGATAGCTATAATTACTGAGACAGGGTCTCTGGCTGAACCCACAGCCCCCTGTTCTGTTAGTCTAACCAACCAGTTTGCTCTGGGAATCCACCTCTGCCACACTCGTCTACCACTTATTTGAGTGCTGGGGATGTGAACTCTGGTCCTTACACTTGCACAGCAACAAGTATTTTAACACCTGACCATTGCTCTAGCATAGCAAAAAACTGTTTAATCAAATAAGCTTATATTTCTCCATTTTTCCCTTTAAACATTTCCTCAGGCAATTTCAGTAAGAACTTCTATTCTTTTCCTACAACACAGCAAGTTTAGTGGGTTCTTTACCTTGTCATTGATAACACAGAGCAGTAATGGTTTTGCCATAACGTAAGTAAGGAAGACTCCAAACAAGTACTCTGGCTTTGCACAGGAAAGAGGAAGAAGACGTTACCTGCTTATTGAACGCCACAGCAGCCTTCTCTGACTCAAACATGATAGACCAGTTTTGTCTCTGGTCATCATAAAAGGTGCAGTAGTTATTGGACCGAACCTAGAAAAAGAAAAAAAGTGTGGGTAATTCAAGCAGAGCAGCACATGGGTAACTCGACTCTCAGCTCACAGAGCATGACTGACTCAGGACTCGGAGAGGTCGTAAGGACCCCCCTCCCCAGCCTCCATTAGTCCACGACTGACTCGGGACTCGGAGAGCTAGTAAGGACCCCCCCTCCCCAGCCTCCATTAGTCCACGTTCCCAAAAGGAGCCAGGCGACCTTTTTGAAAGGTTGCTTACTGATGTCCAGGTCTGAGCAGAGGATCTTTTCCTACCAAGAATATTTAGGGCCATCTTTCCCACAGACCTAAAGGGGCTGGTGACTCCAGCATGAGGGGCTCTTACCATTAGCTCAAAGTTCAGATGAATTGTAGCCACAGTCACTGGCTGCTGCTGACTGATGTAAAGAAGGATCCTATACTGTAATCGAACACAACGGACAGAAAAAGAAAGCAGATGTAAGACATGAGGCTGCGTTCGGTCTGGGAATACGATTCTTCATTGCCCACTTTAACTCTTGTCGTTCTGGCCTCACTCTACCCATAATTAACAATAGCTTTGTTTTGTTGGCATTTCCATTCGTGTGAGGGGTAACTAAGAGATGGTGCCTGGATGTTTTACAGATGATACAAGCTAGATTGGCTGGTGCGTGCCTGTAACCCAGCACTTGGGAGGCTGACACAGGAGGACTGCCATGAGTTTGAATTCAATATGAACTTCAGAATGAAACTCTGTCTCAACAGAAAACACCAATCAACCACCACCACCAACAACAAAAATCTTCTAAACGTGAGGGAGAAATCACATAAATGATATGTGTGTGAATTTTCACATGTATATGTGCCCATGTGGAATCAGCCAGATTGAGAAAAGACCAACGTTTCCTACATCCTAATAGCTTCCTCTGCCCCTTCCTATCATAATCTCTCCCTACCCCAGGGAACCACTACTATGACTCGGTCACAGGTCAATTTCACTATAGTTAAATCACTATAAATGATTCTAGATCTTGATTTTTGTCCTGCTTTTTTTTTTTTTTTTTTTTGGTTTTTTGAGACAGGGTTTCTCTGTGGCTTTGGAGCCTGTCCTGGAACTAGCTCTGTAGACCAGGCTGGTCTCGAACTCACAGAGATCCGCCTGCCTCTTGTCCTGCTTTTTAACATAGACTCGAGCCCTGTTACTTAGCAATACTTGGTTCTCTATCGTACATCACTATTACTCTATATAAATACACCTCAGCTTATTTACTCACTCTCATCAGGTTGTGTCCAGTTGGAAACCATTATGGACAGAGCATCTGTGAACTTTCTCCATGTTTTCTAGAGGACATGGACATATACCTCCTTCTACCTAATGAACTTCTTTCCAAGTTTCTCATAGTAACAATGCATTGATAATGGATTCTCTCAACTTTTGTTTGTTTGCAAATTTATTTTGTCCTTATTTCTTACTGGTATTTTTCTTGGTATAGGACTACACACAGAGAGTCAGGATTATAGCAAGAACTACAGCATGTACTTAGAAAGATCATGGGTAAGAAAAACCATGGATGGGAAACCTCAGTGGAACTCTGAAGCACAGCTTACTTCAATACTGAGGGGACTTAAGAGATGAGTGAACAGCCACAAGGCAGAATGCCCCACTCTCTAGGACCTCTCAGATGGGACAAAACCCCAGGCCCCTCCCCCAACTCCCTCGGCTTTTCTAGCCAGCAAGCAGGAAAAAAATAAAATAAAATCTTGAATTTTGCATGTAAATGGATGGAATTAGAAAACACTATCCCGAGTGAGATAACCCAGACCCAAAAAGATGAATATGGTATGTACTCACTCCTAAGTGGATACTAGTCATAAACAAAGAATATTGAGCCTATAGTTCATGAACCTAGAGAAGCTAAGTACTAAGGTGAACCCAAAGTAAAATATATATAGACCCACCTCGAAATTGGAAATGGACAGGATTGACTGGCAGGGTTGGGAGCATGGGGGTTTGGGGAGAGGGAAGAGGGGAGGGTAGGAGGAGAAGAGAAGGGGAGAGGAGAACTTGAGGAAATGGGATGGTCAAGATGGAAGAAGGACAGAGATGAGAGCAAGGAGAGAGATATCTTGATTGAGGGAGCCATTATAGGGTTAGTAGAAACCTGGCTCTAGAAAAATTCCCAAGAATGCAAAAGGATGACCCCACCTATGACCCTGGGCAATAGAGGAGAGGAGGCCAATCTTGACTTGCCCTGTAATCAGACTGATGATTATCTTAAATATCACCATAGAGCCTTCATCCAGCAACTGATGGAGGCAGAGGCAGAGACCCACATCAGAGCACTGGACTGAGCTCCCAAAGTCCAGTTAAGAATGGAAGGAACAACAATATGAGCAAAGAGGTCAAGACCTTGACGGGTTCACCCACTGAAACAGTTTACCTGAGCTAATAGGAGTTCACCAGCTCCAGCCGGACTGAAAAGGAACAAGCATAGGACCAAACTAGTTCCTCTGAATGTGGTTGACCGTTGAATTGCTGGGGCAGACTAAGGGGCCACTGGCAGTGGCACCAGGATTTATCCCCACTGCTTGTATTGGCTTTTGGGGAACTGGTTCTCTTTGGATGGACACCTTGCTCAGCCTAGATATAATAGGGAGGGCCTTGGACCTTCCCCAAAGCAATGCCTTACCTTTTCTGAGGATTGGATGGGGGTGAGGTGGGAGGGTATGTGGAGGAAATGGGGAGGGGAGGAAGTGAGAACCTGAATTGGTATTTTTTTAATCTAATAAATTAAAAAGTTTTAAGTAAATAAGGAGAGAAAATTCAAGTTAGTAGAATCAGAAGTGGTGTTGGGGAATGTAAATAACGATTCTGCAGAAATAAAGAGAGCCTGTTTTCTAGGACTTGACATGCCTAGGGCCAGTGCAGGGCCTGCAGGTGTGGAGTCTGTGACATCCAAACTCTAAAGTGCAGACGGAGTGCCCTATGAGCACTGCTTCAAAGTCTTCAACACAATCCTGCTGCACTGAGTCCAGCAGCATACTAGAAGAATTTTGCAGTGTGGCAAAGGGTGTGTTTATTCCTGGATTTCAAGGATGGTCAGCAGAATTCCAGGTCTATCCCCGAGGCCTCTGCTTTCCTTGTTTGCCCTGAGCAAGAAACACCTGATTTCTTGACTCTTTTGTGACCCAGTCAACTGCATACTTTCCTCTTCAGGTTTGAAGATAAGCTGGGACTTATGATCACGCCGGAAATGCTGCCAAAGTTGTTTAGTTTAATGATGGAAAACATAGGTTAACTATGTTGGTAATCAGAGAGAAAATAGTCTTGGCCCACAGCCAAGTCTCCTAAACCTCATCTAAATTTCATAGCTAAATCCTCTCTTTATGAATACACCTAGGTAGAATAATTCTTTCCTTGGCTTAATCTGGTCTGATTGGAATTCTTTCACCAGCGGAGAGGCTCTGTTAAAAAAATATTCTTAACAGTTGGAGGTCCCATGAAGCTGGATCTGTTTTTCCCAACGGGCACGGCGCCAACGTGTTGGAAAATGCTCCCAAGCGCTCAGCCAGACTAGACTGGCTTTGGACTCTATGCAGGTGGGGTCCCCTGGGGTGACCCATTCATTTTTCAGGCTTTTGTTGAAGTCTTGGCCACGCCAAAAGTCTGATCCAGGCAGCTAAAACCAAGCCTTTTGCTGAGATGGGACTTGGGTGTCGGGAGATGTTCCTCACCGACTTCTCATGCACCCCATTTGTGACGCAAGGGCTCTGTTCGTGGATGCATCTCAACAGGCTTGAGTCACACAGGCATGAGCTTCCAGTGGGTCCTTACAATTCCAAGCCAATTATTCAAACGCCCTTAAGCAGCCTTTTACAAAAATATTCTTTTAAATTGGGGCTGTTTAACCTAAATTAACAACACTCCAAAAGTTCCTAGCCGAACGCTCTCATCCAGCCCCCTTTCATCTCTTCCTCTGTGCTGATTCATACCACACACAGTTTGTCCCCCCATTCTGCCTCTTCTCTGCTGATTAATACAACGCAGTTTGTCCTGCCCCCCAAAAAAAAGAAAAAAAAAAAGAAAAATCATGGATGAACTTTGAGGGTACTGAGCTAATAAAGCAAGTGAATCACAAAAAGATAAATATCATACGAGTTCACTTACATAAGGCTAAGAATGACTGGTGCACGTGCATTACACATCAGTTAAACCAACAGAGACTTCACCCACGGGCTAGAGACAAAATGGCTCAGTGGTTAAGAGCGTTTGTTGCTCTTCTAGAGCACCTGCGTTTAGTTCCCCAAATTCAAGATAGGAGACTCAAAACCATCTGTAACTCTATCTCCAAGGTAAAAGACACCTTTGGGCCCCTCAGCTACCTGCATGAATGTGCATATTCCCACATGTAGACACAAATACTTACACATAACTAAAAATAATAAAATAAATATTTTTAAGAATAAAATCTGATGTGTATTCTATTTTTCAGAGTGAAGGGTTGATCACTACAATGGTAAACTGAAGTGGCCGTAAGAGGATCATGCTGGAGGGCCGACTCGGTGGAAGCACAGCTGTGGCCCCTAATTCCTAGTGCCTGCACATGCTCCCAACTCTTCTGATTCAGTTTCAGAGGGTTCAGTGCTCTCTTCTCACCTCTACGGGCACCACACCCTCACTTGGTACAAAGAAAAACAATGAAGGTAAAATATTCATATACTTAAAATAAATAAACAAATCTTAAAAAATTTTTACAAACCAGTCTGCTTCTAAGTTGTCCTGATTCTCAGGTAGGACCTGTCCAAGGTTTTGGCTAAGTGCCTAGACAGTCTCTAACTCCTTGGTTCTTAAAGTTCTACTCAACAGACTTTTAGCTGAGTTCTTTAGCTACTTCCCCATGAAGTTCAAAATCTAGCAAACACAAGAAGAAGACAGTTGTCACTTGTCCTCTCTCTCTACAAGTGTTTCTATTACGCACCACAAAGCTGCAGAAATTGTTGACTCTGGCCCAGTGCCTGGACTTAATACCACCCCTGACCTCAACAAATGTTCCACAGGGGAAAAGCCATGTAGAGCTGCAAGACTCTGGGCTGTTAATTTCTCTTTTCTTGAGCAGTTTCTGCTTGTGTCACCTGAAGGCAGCTATATGCTCAAGGTATCCAACAGAGGCGCCCCATTGCTTTCTTTCATTTATCTTCCCTTCAACATTTCTACAGCTCCCCAGAGAGTTTTTTTTTAATCTAAAGAACTTACAATATAACTGATGCAATTTATCTGTGTCTTTCTTCTTTAAGACAGGATCTCACTGTGTAGCTCTAGAAAACCATATCTCCCTTGAGCCTACAGAGATCCTCCTGCATCTGCCTCTCAGGTCCTGTGTGTGCTATCACCAGCTATCAACTTTTTAATACGAATGCATGTTTTGTCTGCATGTATGTCTGTGTACCATGTCTGTACCTTCTGCCTGGTGTCTGTTGAGGCTAGAAGAGAGCATTGGATCCCCTTGAACTGAAGTTATAGACAATTATGAGTAGCAACGTGGATGCTGGGAATTGAATCTTGGTCCTCTGAAAGGGCAACGAGGGCTCTTAACCACTGAGCAATCTCTCCAGTCCCTAAAATTTACTTTATTTTATGTAAATGAGTGTTTTGCCTGTATATATGTCTATGCATCACATCCATGCAGAGGCAGAAGAGGGTATCAGATTCCCTGAATTGGAATTAAAGACAGCTGTGAGCCAATATGTGCGTGCTGAGAACCAAACTCAAGTCCTCTACAAGAGAAGCTGATACTCTTAACCTCAAAGCCATATCTCCAGCCCCTTATCTGCTTCTTTATAATTGCTTCTCCAACCTACTACCTCTTTCTAGCCATCAAACATAGTGATATCTCACAACTAGAGTCCTAAGATCCAAATTGTCATCTCTAATTAATAGGTCCAAATAATAGTCAGCAGCAGCTGCTAAGACACAAAACAAGATACAGCCAGCCATCATTTGCTTCCTAATGAGAAGATGGCTGTTGGGGAATATTAATTTGAGGCATGTTTCTTTTGTTTATGTTGCATGTGTTTAACTCTGTGAAGCTGTGTTACTGTATCTGTCTGAAACAATGCACGCTCTCTCTGTCCGTTCTTCTTCTCCCCCTTTCCTCTCCCCACATAACTCCCCTACCCTTACACCCTCCCAATATCCACTCAATAAACTCCCCATACCTCCCCCCCCCCAAAAAAAAGAAAGAAACAAGTCAAGCTAAGGCCAGGCATTTATAAGAAATAATAAGTCTCCATGTGTGATTTATTTGGGAGTTGGGTGGCAGGTCCACCAAAGAAGCAAAGAGGAAAAGGCCTAAAGAATAATGAGTAAAAATAACCAACAGATGGAAGATTCAGGGACACAGGAGCCAACTGCAATGGGTAACCTCACTAGATGTTGATTCAAATGGATGTACAAGAAGAAAAACCACAGCGGGACAAAGAAATGTGAACACTTCCTGGTAGTGACTGAGATTAAGATGTACTGTGAACTTGTACCACATACTTGTGTTTCAAATTTCCTATACTTGTTTTTGTGTGTCTTACAGCTTTGTCCATTGTATCAGTCACCAAGGGCAACTAATCTTAGCTGTTTGCCAAGAAGCATGAACCCTGTGTTCTCTGGGCCTCTGAAATGTGAAAATTTCTTATGTTTAACTCAATAATGTCTAACTCAACGTTCTGGAGAGGTATTTGAACTGGATTACTAACTTAAAGAAGTCAGGCTTGGAGGTATTTAGTGACATCCAGTACACTTCACACTGCTAATGTACAGTAATCAACTGTTCAACCTTGTTTTCAGACTTGCAGAGGATAAATATTGGTCATTAACATAGGCATAAACATGGAATGTGTTGATGGTACAATGAACGATCATTCCCCAACGAAGAGCATCCTTGACAGTTGACCAAAGCTTTCCAGCTCTAACACTGGAACCATCACAAAGGAAATGTCTAAAGCAAACATTCTGAGCAGCTGCACTTGCTTTAATGATGACAGCAAGCAAACCGAGGCCATCTACTGAATCCTGAACAGTCAGAGTTATCATTAGTAGCCACTCTTACCCTCTGACCCATGAGCCAGATCAGGTAGAAAAAAACCAAAGCTCTCATATTAACAATACGTGGGGCTTCTCACCTCTCTGGTCGTGTGGTTCCCCAGGACGGCAGCTCCGAATTTGCCCTGCTTTGCATATTGACCATTTATGCTATTGAAGCAAGAAAACAACAGATATCAGGACCCCTCTAAACCATGAAGGCCGTACTCTCTTTTGATACAACTAGGCATCTTGCCTGGAGAAGAGGACAGAGGTGGGTAGTTTTTAATCTAAAGCTCTTCTGCAACTTCTTTTTCTTTGAGACAGGCTCTCATTGGCATAACTCTGGCTGGTCTGGAACACACAGAGGTCCTGCAGTCTCTGCCACCCAAGTGATAGGATTAAAGTGAGTGTGATCACACCCAGCCCCACCCTCTTCATTCTCCAATCATCTATTGTCCACAGTATCCCTGAGAATTTAAGAAGCTGCTGTGGAGGGCCCAAACACTAACAGCACAGACAAGATAACGGTGAATTATCTAAGGCTCTATCTAGGCAAGGGCTAAGGAACTAGGCTGCAATGGGTGAGCTTCTGAGAAAGGACAGGAACTGCATCCTATGCTTCCCAGCCTTCCATAGCTCAGTGCTTTCTCTCCCAACTACTTACTATCGGTATGCATGCACTGCAGTCGCAAACAGCACAGATGAAATGCCTGTAGTGGCTGCTGCTGGTTTGGGTGCTGTCTGATTTCCTGAAGATGCAAAAAACAAAGGTATCATTCACTCTTTTTTTAATTTTTAATCACAAAATTAGCTTCAAAATTTCATTTCACACTTTCTGGTTAGAGTAACAATGTTTTCATTACCACTATCCTCATTGGATCCAGAGAGAGAGCTCTGTGACCTTGTCTGGTGGTGAGGAAGAGGCTCTAAGTGGGAGCTGTACACATGACAGTAGATGATGGTAGACTCACTCCAGCCCCAACACCAGACACCACAAATTTTATGGCTAGAAAAGAAGTGTTGTCTAGAAAACAGGGCCATACTACAGAGTTCTTTTCTCAATGCTCTGACAACTGGGGTATATAAAAGTAAACCTATTTCCCTCTTCTAGAACAGGGAATTTAGTGTGACGGTGTGGATAAAAGTTCCTGGAAGAAACCCCACCTGACCCTGAATCTCCTACAAGGCTGATAAACTGACGAGAAGGCCAGTGATCGGGCTGAGACAAGAATGTTTGCAGGCTCAGAGCCTAATTACAGCCTATGCTGAGCTGTCTTCAGTCTGCTTAACAGCCCTCCCTTGCCCACTCGTGTGTCTAATCTAACATCCTGGTGACTAACACGTTGAGCCTTTTGGGATGTATTAACTTAAAAGAACGTGAGCTTCTACCAACCACAAGGCTAAGAATGTCATCAGATAGCATCTGAGGCCCACAACAGATATTGTCTCAGTTTGTTTTAACCTCATGACTCCATCAATGCCCCAGGAACACCCCCTCCCACCCCGTTAAGACTTAAAGCAATAGAGGAGAGGGTGCCCAAACTGGCCTGGCCTGTAATCAGACTGATGAATATCTTAAATGTCACCATAGAACCTTCATCCAGCAACTGATGAAAGCAGAGGCAGAGACTCGCATCAGAGCACTGGGTGAGCTACCAAAGTCCAGCTGAAGAGTGAACGGAGTGAGAATATGAGCAAAGAGGTCAAGACCATGATGGGTTCACCCAACGAAACAGTCTACCTGAGCTAATGGGAACTCACCAACTCTGGACTGACAGGGAAGGAACCAGCATAGGACCAAACTAGACCCTCTGAATGGGGGTGACAGTTGTATGGCTGGGGCAGACTGCGGGGCCACAAGCAGTGGCACCAGGATTTATCCCTATTGCTTATACTGGCTTTTTGGAATCCATTCTCTTTGGATGGATACCTTGCTCAGACTAGATATAGCAGGGAGAGCCTTAGACCTTCCCCAAGCAATGTGCCTTACCCTCTCTGAAGAGTGGGGGGATGGGGGGGATAAAGGTGAAGGGAACAGGAGGAGGGGAAGTAGTGGGAACTGGGATTGGCATGTAAAATGAATAAAGATAGTTTGTTTTTTTAAAAAAAATAAAATTTAAAAAATAAATAAAGAAAACATAGTAAGTAAATAAACAATGACCTCCCCAATCATGTGAAAAGTTCCTCCATTTGTGACTCTCTCTTCTGTTCCCCAATCATGTGAAAAGTTCCCCCATTTGTGACTCTCTCTTCTGTTCCCCAATCATGTGAAAAGTTCCCCCATTTGTGACTCTCTCTTCTGTTCCCCAATCATGTGAAAAGTTCCCCCATTTGTGACTCTCACCACACTGTAACATGAGGTTTGAGAAGGCCTGAGTCTGTGATCCTGGGCCACAGTGGCTCATAGCTGACTTACAGTAAACTCTGTCCCTTTGAGGTGATGGCTGTATTTTTGCATCAATGTTTAAACTACACCCAGTAGTTAAAACTAATGTTTTAAAATGGCACATTAAGGGCAAATTGCATTCTGTTGTTTTTGTCTCCTTTGTGTAGTCCAACCTGGCCTGAAACTCATGATCTCCCTCCCTCAACCCCCTGAGTGATGGGACCACAGGTGTTCAGCACCACACCTACTGGTAAACTACAAGCTAAGCTCACTAGGTGAATATCTTCATAGAAAAGTAATAAGAGAACACTAAATAAAAATCAAGTGAATTTACTTTCACACGCCTTTTCCTCTCTTATTTTCTTGTTGGAACAACTTCCCTCAATTTTAGAGCATAAGGACATTGTAAAAAGTCAGACAGGGACGGGCAGTGGGGCGCACACTTTAATCCCGGCCCTCGGGAGGCAGAGGCAGGCGGATCTCTGTGAATTCGAGGCCACCCTGGTCAATAAGAGCTAGTTCCAGGACAAGCTCCAAAGCTATAGAGAAACCCTGCCTCAAAAATATTTTTAAAAAGTCAGATAAATATAAGAAAGCACAATGAAAACAAATCCCAGTAAGCTGAAGCATTTCTCTGTGCACATAAGCTCTACAGGAGCATTTTTAGTATTTTAATACAAAATGAAGATTCGACTTGGCCTCTTCCATTTCTCATTCACTCTCATAAGTCTTTTCTATATTCTCCAAAACAAACCTAGGTGGACGGCTCATGGCCACTGCCCAAACTGCTTCTTGATTAACTACACAAAATACGATGACCTATTCTAGGAATTTACCTAATTTCTTTTTTTTTTAACTTTTTAAAGATTTATTTATTTATTTGATGTTCATTGGTGTTTTGCCTGCATGTATGTCTGTAGGAGGGTGTCCAATCCTCAGGGACTGGAGTTACAGATAGTTGTGAACTGCCATGTGGGTGCTGGGAATTGAACCCCGGTTCTTTGGAAGAGCAGCCAGTGCTCTTAACTGCTGAGTCATCTCTCCAGTCCCAAGAATTTACCTAACTTCTAACTATGTTACATTTCTTTGGGCAGTTATCAAATTTTCTTTGTTGGTAAACATTCCTAAGACACACACATATTTTAACGTGACCTCTGGCTCTTTTCTTAGACTACATTCCTGAAAATGGAATTCTGAGGGAAGCGGTACCTTGGGAAATTCTATGTCAATTTACACTCCCATCAGGAGTACAGCTGTGACTGCCCCACATCACTGCCTATGGGAAACCGTCTTTTTAAATCTTCCCCAAGTAAGAGGAGAAACAGGACAGGAGGAGTACTGCCGCGTGGTTGTTTTATCTGGTTTACTGATTAAAGGGGACAGGAAAGTAAACATCTCCCCTGGGCTCAGGTCCAGAAGCAGGATGCTGGCCTAGAATGAATGGTAACAGTTGTGAAAATCAAGTGTCCACTGTGGTATTTGCTTATTTTCTTATGTTCTATGTTTTCCTTACTATGTTTAGAAAACAACATACAGGGCTGGAGAGATGGCTCAGTGGTTAAGAGCGTTGCCTGCTCTTCCAAAGGTCCTGAGTTTAATTCCCAACAACCACATGGTGGCTCACAACCATCTGAAATGAGATCTGGTGCCCTCTTCTGGCCTTCAGGCATACAGGCAGAAAGAATATTGTATACATAATAAGTAAATAAATATTTAAAAAAAAAAGAAAACAACATACAGTTTAATTTAATCTGTACTTCCTAGGTATATAGTACTAAGACAAATCTTTTCTCCTGATGAAGCAATCTACAGAAGCGGGGAGGCCAGCATTAGAGAATTTAGACAAGTGTAAACCCTTATCTGTGGAGGCCAGCCCAGCAGCCTCCCCGCTGTCAGGCAGCCCTGCAGCCTCCCCGCTGTCAGGCAGCCCTGCAGCACTCTCGGGCTAGTATCCCCCCAGCTCATGCTCTGAAGAGGAAACTGAGTCTGCGTCTGCCAGGGGAACAAGAAGAGCATGGCCATCACCCTGAGAGTCTCATTGACTTGAAGTTCCTCCTTCTCTGAAGCCAACATTATTCAGATTTTTGGACTTGGCATGCAAAAGAAAATCTTGCAATGTGTAGTCTTAAAAAAATTATTTTGAACAAAGTTTCCTTGTCTTAAAATTTCCTTAACTGAATGTCTCCTTGTTCAGGAGATGGTTAGATATTTTTGTTTCCGTCACTAATTACTAGTGAATTTTTCTTGAGTCCCTTTTAATCTCTTCATTAAAAAAAAAAAAAGGCTTTCTTTCGACCTACTATCTCTTTAAGGCAAAATCTGTATTGTTGCCTTCCAGTTTCTCCTTCACTTGAAAAATATTTTTCCACAGGAAAAAATAAATTTTCCTACCTTTATGAAGATAGGGAAGCTTGCTGCCAAGCCTGGTGGCCTGAGTCTGACCCTGGAACCCATATGGTGGAAGGAGAGAGCTAACCCCTACAAGTTGTCCTCTGATCCCCAGACGCACACATGCCTATCTACATACATACAAGCAACTAATCCACTTTTTAAATGAAAAACAAAATGTAATGATTTCATCAGATAAGCCTGAGGTAGTTTGTTTTCCTTCAGATCTGTATGCTCAAGGCCTTTACATGGGGGCAGAAGTGCACAGCTAGTGAAGAAACTAGGGGTGCACAAGGGGGCACAGAGCTTGATGGGCTGTGGTAGCCCCAATTTGCTCTTGTTCCCACTTCCAAATCCTCTGTGCTTTCCTTAGTGTGAAGAGCAGTACGAATGTGTTTAAGAAATGCATTAGCTCTTGATAATGCGCCCTAAAATTCCCTGGAGTCGTAGCCGAGTTTGTGCACTGTCAGGCACAGTGACACATGCCATGCCTGGAATCCCAGCCTGTGAGGGCAGAAACAGCAGGATGTCAAGCTGGAGGCTAGCCTTGTCTACATGGTGAGAGGCACTGCTTTGGACTTAGCTTTTGCAAAGGCTCCAACAGGAAAAAAAAACAAAATACAGTTACTTGCTTTATAATTCCATATCGCCAAGAAAAACAAAGATTTTAAAACTGATCTTTTAAATCAAGAGAGATAAATAATATCCAAGACCCCAAATTTGCACATGGCTGTGTCTGGTGACATGTCAGAAACCTCACATAGACCAGTATCTATTGATTATTTTCTTCTTTTACAGGGAAAAGAACTTGAAAATGGCTAATCTACTTTTTGGAATCTGACTTCTTCAGCTCTTTTTTGCCTATATAAAGCCAAGGTCCTACCCTCAACTTATCAGAACGTCTCATTTTATACCATGGGATTTCCTGATTCTAGAGTTGCAAATAAAAGTCAGTTTTAAAAGGTCTCAAGGGCTGGAGAGATGGTTCAATGATTGTTAAGAGCACTGACTGACTTCCAGAGGGCTCAAGTTCAATTCCCAGCACCCACATGGTAGCTCACGCTGTCTGTAATTCCAGTTCCAGGGGACCTGACACTCATGACAAAACATTAATGCACTTAAATTAAAAATAATTAAAAAAAAATCTTAAAACTTTTCTGAGCCGAGCGGTGGCGGCGCACACCTTCAATCCCAGTACTTGGGAGGCAGAGGCAGGCGGATCTCTGTGAGCTTGAGGTCAGCCTGGTCTACAGAGAGAGTTCCAGGACAGGCTCCAAAGCTACACAGAGAAACCCTGTCTCAAAAAAAAAAAAAAAAAAAAACTAAAAGAAAAAAATTCTGAAATTTTATTTTTTGACATTGCTGCCGAGGCTCCTCAGGACAGAGCCAGCCACCAGGAAAACAATTACAGAATTAGGGACTATAACTTCTAGCTCCTCTCACCGGCTTTCAGGAAAGATAGGCTACAGCAAGCTGTATAAAAACTCTTGAACCACAAAGATTGAAGAGTTTCCAGGTTGTAAAACACAGATACCAGGAGGGCGGTGCACCCAGGGGGGAGAGGGCCCAGAAGCTAGACATCTCTAGACCTTTCTACCACTGTCCCCTCCAGTCATCTCCTCATCCACATGAAGAGATGTGCATATGTATCTCTATAATATCTTTTTAATAAACCAACATTAAAGAAACAAATAATTACCCTGAGTTCGATGCACAAGTCCTGTCAATTAACTGAACCCAGGAGATGGTGTCATGGGGCCCCTGGCCAGTCAGAAGTACAGATGGCCTGGTTTCTTAGTGAGGAAGTCTCAGAAAACTAAACCTCAATCCGAGGGATTGCTTCAGAATGGAACTGAACTATAAGATACTCAAACTGTGTCAGCTGCAGAACCATCTAGAATGTAAGGAAAACCCTACACACTACAAGGATCACAGAAACATACCAGGTTAAAGTCGGAAGGAATGGACAGGAGTGCTTATGCCTTTCGTTTACACGGCCATACATGAGTGATCTGCTTCAGCTGCTCTCTCAGTACCCAGCTGTGGATCCTCAGACTAGTTAGCATTACCTCTGCACACTTCAGTCTTCGAGTATTTAATTTAATGCCCACCACTACCTGCTCTCCTGGGGGCTCCCTTATCATCTTTGGCAAGGTGTAGGGGAAAGAAAATGCTGTGGATTCAGTCAATTCAGGATTCCAATTTCAACTCTGCCTCATAGCCTCCAAAATCTGGTCACGTCACCCACTTTACAACATTATCTTGAGTATGAAGTATGTCGATCCATGTAAAGCCCCGAAGACACATAGAGGTATTAGTCTCTCACGCCCCTTCCTTTCCACAGATGCCGTTTAACAAATGATTCCTGTGCCTTTCACGATGAATGAACCAATGTAACAATGAGCACTTTGGGCGGTTTTGGGCACAAAGGGCAGAAGAATTTGTCCCCATCAGTTCCCAACAAAGGCCACCATCTAGCTGCTCGAACCCGGGACCGGAGAGCTTCTAGAGGCAATGATCACTGGTGGTGAGCTTGGGCTGACTGATGGAGGACAGAGGACTTGGTGTGAGTACTGGCAACTTCATGTGATAGAAAAACAAAATAACTGACAGAAAACTTAAGGAAGGGTGTGTTCTGGTTCAGTTTGAGGGCACGGTCCATTGTGGGGGCAGGAATGGCAGCAGGCGCATGAGATGGCTGGCCATGTGTACCACAGTCAAGAAGTAGAGGGAAATGAATGCTGCTGTTCATCTCACTTCCCCTTCCACTGAGCTGGATCCCTCACCCAGTTAGTCCAGAGTGAGTCTAAATCCTATCAAGTCAGCAACCAATACTAACCATTAAAGCACGTCACCTCCAAAGACAGCCATCCAAGCAACCCATTAAGACACAATGCTAATGCCTCTTAAATTACCTGTTGCTGCTATTCCCTGGCCTTTCTTAGGCTGCTTTGGGGCTGTGTACTGGAAGAATTCATTTCCATGGCCCGTAGTTGCTTGATCCAGTCCAAAAAGAGAAGCCAGCCTGGCACTGTTAATGAAAAATGAAAATAAAATTCCGTATGACATATCTCAAACTTTTAATCACTGAAAATGCTAATGCCTGTGATCGTAAATATCTTTGGTAGTGTAGCCCACCATTCGGTAACAGAAGTAACAGCTGAAGCTCTCTGAAATCAAGATTATATCTGTTATTTGAAATCAATAGCTGACCCAAGTTCCATCTGATTTACACTTTGTAAAGATTTCTCAAAGACATTCCCCACTTCCCACCTCACTGCCACTTCCCACCTCACTGCCACTTCCCACCTCACTGCCACTTCCCACCTCACTGCCACTTCCCACCTCACTGCCACTTCCCACCTCACTGTCCTCATGACATCATTTATGATGCCATCACCTCTGTATCATTTTTATCACTGCAATAATCTCCTAATTCAACCCCCTACCTACATCTTGTGCAGTTTTTTCTCCCCCCATACCTACTCCAGTACTGGGAAGTGACCATAGGGCACTGAACACGCCAGGCAAGTGCTCCAGTACCAGGCTACATCCACCACCATCACGACGGAGTCTTGCCAGGCTGGCCTTGACCTTTCAGTCCTCCTGTGCAGCCGATATCACAGGCCTGTGCCACCAGACCCAACTCTTCTCTACTTCTCATGCATTCCACACACCGCACCTACATAATCATTCCTGATGACTGTTCAGTGTTAGTAAGATAGAGATGGCTCAGTAAGTGAAGGTGCTTGTCGCCAGTCCCGATGACATGAGCTCAGTCTGCAGAAACCATGTGGTGAGAGGAGAGACACAATTCCTACAAGATGCCCCTGGCCTCTATACTCACGCCATGACAAACGTGTGTGTATCCATGCATCTACATAGATACACATTCACATGTACACACAATACACACTATAAATAAGAAACAAATAAATGTAAAAAAAATATTTTTTTCTAATTCAAACTCTACAAAATGAAGATGGTTTTAGAAGATCCTTTAAAAATTCATCCCCTTACTTCCAAGGCTTCAGACATGGCCATTTCTTATCTCTAAGTCTGTGCCACAGCTACTATATGGAACTTTCAGCTTCTTTTCTTTTAAAAGATTTTAAATATTATTGTCATTGGTTGTCGTTGGGTTTTGTTTTGTGTATGTGTGTTTCCTTCTTTTTTTTCTGTCCTAGAAATCGTGATTTTGCCCGCATTAGACTGTGTCACATGCATGCAGTGCCCACAAAGGCCAGAAGAGGGCACCAGATTTCATGCAACTTGTGTTAAAGAGGGTCAAGGCAAGATCTTTTTAAACTCCAGCCTTTAAGATATGCTTATTCTTCCTACCTGAAGCATTCTTCCTGCATTTGGTCTCCCTGGAAGCTAGCCTGATCTAAGTTAGATGCCTCCTAGGGCTTCAAAGATGTTAAGCACTACTAAGTGCTAGGTAAACACAGGTGAACAAAACTGGATTTTTTTTTAATAAGCATGTTTCCGTGAAAATATTTTTATCATCTTTTCTTCGCTTTTCCCGGAAACTTTTTTGTGCTTATATTTGTCTTGAGAATCTCCAAGACCACCCTCAGTTGTTTTGTTTGTTTGGTTGGTTTTTTGTTTTGTTGGGGTTTTGTTTTTTTGTTTTGTTTTGTTTTGTTTTTTCTGAGACAGGGTGTCTCTGTAGCTTTGAAGCCTGTCCTGGTGTAGCTCTTGTAGATCACGTTGGCCTCAAACTCACAGAGATCCGCCTGCCTCTGCCTCCCGAGTGCTGGGATTAAAGGCATGCGCCACCACCGCCTGGCTGAAACGGATTCATTTTCCAGAAGTTTATGGTCAAATGAAGAGACTAGATATCACAAATTATGAGTTATCCAAAGGGGCAACCATTAGAGTGTTGTACTCCACTAACTAAGTCCTAAATTTCTTTTAATTCTTACCCAGTGTGTTGTATTCTGTTATAACAACACAAATCAACTGAGAAAACAATTAACTCTAAAATCCAGTCTAGCCCTGAACTCCTCTTCTCCTAAGTTGGGGTGTACAAATTCTGAAACTTCTCAACAACTCAAATCTAGCTTTTTTAAAGTATAATTCATGGGCTCGAGAGATGGCTCAGCAGTTAAGAGCACTAGCTATTCTTCCAGAGGTCCCAGGAACCACATAATGGCTCACAACCATCTGTAACAAGATCTGGCACCCTCTTCTGGCCTGTAAGCAGAACACTATATACATAATAAATAAGTAAATCTTAAAAAAAAGTATAATTCATATGTGTGCACAAATACATATTAGTATTTCACAAAATACATTCAATATGGTTTGGACCTATTATTCTTTTCTTAAAGAATCTAGAATGCTTCCTTTAGTGTCCTGCAAATGGGGCCACAAACGTTTACTTTAAAGACAAAAAGGTTTAAATTACAATGCAAATGTAATACTTGAGAGTAATGCTGATTCAAGTATGATATCAACAAATGCTAAAAGAACATAGGAGAAAATGAGAATTTTTCTTTTAGCCAGGGTGACTTAAAGACTCCCTGTCCTTCCTTCTTTCCTTCCTTTTCTTTCTTTCTTTCTTTCTTTCTTTCTGTCTGTCTGTCTGTCTGCCTTTCTTTCTCTTTTTGAACAGGAGAAATGCTTTTATTGGAAGAGCAGTATGGACATGAGAGGAAAGGATGACAGAAAGCAAGGGAGGGGGACTCTCTTTTTAAAGACTGTTTGACTATGAGATCTGTACATCAAGCTGGACTTGAACTCACAGAAATCTATCTTCCTCTGCTTCTGAGTGCTGGGGATTAAAGACGTGCCACTATGCCTGGCTGAGATTCCATAAAGGAGTAAAATTCTGGAATAGTGAAAAACTGTAATGATCTGTCCTGTCCCTTTAAGAGACAAGCCACGCCCACTCCCCCCATCTGCTGAGGCAAGAGATCTTCAGCTTCCAGCCTGAATCCTTTCCTCCTTTCCTTTTTCATCTCCCTCTCGAATTCTGCCTCTCCCCACTTCTGTCTCTCCCTTCTCTCCCTCTCTGTCTCTCTCTTCCTCTCTCTGCTTCTCTGCTCTTCTCTTCTCCTTCTCCCCCTTCCCTTCCATAACCCACTAAATAAATATCCAACCTCATTCTGCATGGAGTGCCTATCCATGTCTCTGTCTCTTGCTGGCCGTGTGTCTCCCTGCCTGGGACCAGCCGCCTTCGGAGACCTGCAGTGCAGTCTTATGGTGTGCCCATCCGTCTGTCTCTCCTCATGGCCTGCTGCTACTGCTCGGGGACCTGCAGCATTTTTGCTGCTGCAGCCGCTGGGGATCCTGCAGCATTTTACTTTTATCATTTTAAATTTTTTAAAACTTATTATTACTTTGTATGTACAATGTGTATGTGTTTGCCTGTGTAGGGCGTGTATGTTCATGCAGGACCAGAGGGCAATTCAACTTTGTGCAATTGGTTCTCATCTTCTATCTTTGTGTGGTTCCTAGGGATTAAATTTAGGTTGTCAAGGCTTTATCCATGATAGGTATTATTGCTTGCACACAAATAACTGACATTAAAGGAAGGACAGGTGGGATGCAGCTCAGAATACTCACTCGAGTATTTGAGCCCAGGAATTTAAAATTTTACAGTGTAATATAGTGAGATGCTATCTCAAAACAAGGCCTTGTGGGAGCTGGAAAAATGGTTCAGATGTTAAGAGCACTTGTAGAAGACTTGGGTTCAGCTTCCAGCATCCAGATGATGGTTCACAACCATCTGCAAGCCCAGCTTCAGAGAACCTGACACCCTGTACATATACTCGTACACACTAACATTAAGTAAATAAATCTAAAGTTTTCAAAGCCTTTTGATTTTATGTTTATCATTGCTGGATTGATTTTATTCTACTGCTTAAAGGGTAGGAATTATGCCTTATTCCTCTCCGTATTAGCTGAAGTCAAATATGATGTACTTAGCAGACATTTGCCTATTTCTTCATTTCAGAGTCATAAACGTGGGGAAAGGGCTAAGACCAAAGGAGAAGGCATGTCTTTTGATTACTGCTTTTAGGTTAACCATTGATTTTAACGTTGGGGAACTTGCTCAGGTTAGATTAGTCTGGTTAATCAACACACGGAAGGCAGAAGCAGGTGGATTTAGCAGAAGATGGAGGCTAGTCTGGCATAAATTGTGAGTACCAAGCCAACCAGAGACGCACAGTAAAATTATGTCTCAAAAACAAACAAGTAAGGAGGGCCAGGCGGTGGTGGCACACGCCTTTAGTTCCAGGAGGCAGAGGCGGGCGGATCTCTGTGAATTCAGTCACATAACCAACCATCCTAGACATTAGTACTCGTGCTTTGATTACTTTTCAATATCCTAAGGAGGATCAAGAAAGTTGTGAAGTTAAGTCACACTGCGGGCAGCATTTTACAAGTAAACTGCACTGCAAAAGAGGAACTGAAAGGCAGTGTCGTGTTCACAGTCAGCTGCTCCACTTCCTTAACAAAGCCAAATCAGAGACCGCTCACGAAACTTTCTGTAGTCTTGTTTCTTCATTTAATGTGTGTGTGTGTGGGGGGGGGGTGTTTTGTCTGCACGTGTGTCCTGTGCACCATGTTCACGCCTGGTGCTCAACAAGGCCAGAAGACGGTGTTGGATTCCCAGGACTGGAGTGAGATGGCTGTGAGCCACCATGTGGGTAGTGGAATCAAACCCAGGTCCTCTAGAAGAGAAGAAGCCAGTGCACTTAACCACTGCACCATATTCCCAGCTCACTTTTCCTGTCCTGAAGCTTAAATTTGATTCTGGTTTCCTAACTACTACTGGGGACAAAACTCAATCTACCTTTTTTTTGTTGAGTCTTTCATCATCCTAGGACCCTCAGTCATATCTGTAATGAATCTCGAGTCCTTCATGAAGCCTGCTCAGGGAAGCAGACCTGCTCAGGGAAGCAGACTAGCTGATCCCGGAAAAACTGTTCTTGGGTCAGGAATCAGGAGAAGAGCACATGACTGTCATCTGCCTAGTCAGCAGCAGATTCTTTGATGCATGGAAGTTGAGAGCCTTAAAATTCCTTTAAATATTCTCACATAGTGAAGACTATGAAATTAAAATATGCCTTAAAGCTAGGTGTGACACCACATGCTTTTAATCCCAGCATTCAGAAGGCAGACAGGCAGATCCTTGTGAGTTCAGGGCCAGCTTGGTCTACAGAAAGAATTCCAGGGCAGCCAGGGCTTCACAGTGAAACCATCTCAAATAAATAAACAAACTTTAAAGATATTCAAAAGGCCCCATATACAGACACACACAAAACAGGTTTTGGCTGAAAATCAGGTCAACAGCAGAAGAGGTTGTAAATGTTTGGGGAGAAATATGAAAGAATGGAAACATTTTTCTAGTCAAAATGGTAACTTCAGGTTCACTGAGAGAACCTGTCTCAAAAAATAAGGTGGAAGGCTACAGAGATCACCTGATAGTGAACCCCTGTCCTCTACAAACATGTTCACAGAATGCATACACCACACATAACGTGACATGCACACATGTGTGTGTGCATGCATGCATGTGTGCACATATAAGTAAAACCAAAAGAGAGCTAGTCATTTTACGGTCATTTCTGTATTGAATTCCAGTATAGCAGATCAATCACTATTGTGACCGCTCAGCATCTGATAGGATGGGCATGTTGATGCGTCTGTCTTTTCTTAAGTAGGTTCATCACTATGCAGAAAACTTGTACAGTACATGTTCAAAGAGGGGCTCTGCAAAGATGTAAGCTTTGCAGTTACCAAGGCTGAAGGGAGTCGAGAGGTCCACTAAGACAATGGAAGGATGAACAACACTAAGTTAATTGTTAAAGGCGGGGAACCTCCCTTTTAAAACGTCTCTCCCGCTGGCTTTAAGCCTTGGGTGATTTCGCAGGCACTTCCTGAGCAATCAGCATCATCCGGGAGTAAAAGTCCCGAGTGCCACAGTGAAACGGCAACATAAGCAGTTCTGTCAGGACTTAGATTTCAGTGGCTTCCACGTGCAAAGACTCGTGGGAAGAAGGAGATAAAGCAGTCTATTCTGCCTGGGGCTGTGAAGGCAGAGAACCACCGAAAAGGTAACGTCCACGGTAGGCTTTGGAGGAAGCTGACCCTCCAGCTCCTGGTTCAAAGTGTCACCACCTGGTTCACCGGAAAGAGAAAGTTTCTTGAGTTTACAACTCATATTTATAGGAGCTGAGTCCTATAAAAGCCCCGAGGCAGGCAGTCTTCTGGGCAATCATCTCCATTTCACTGGAGATACTGTGATTCATAAAGCAAAAGGGTGTCAAGGGAGATGCCAGGTCCTGAACCAAATCTGACACCAGAGTGCGGCCAGGGTCTGGACCCGGAAGAGACGGACCCCTGCAGCCACCCACCGGTCTCTCGGCCCTGCGCTCCGGCCCCGACATCTCAACCACTCACCCGCCGCTTGGAGAGAGGAAGTCGGTGTCATCCTCGTCCCCAGCCCCGAACATCACGTCGGCTTTTGCTCGAGTGAAGGGAGGAAGCCGGATGTTCCCAGGGCCTGTCACAACCGATGTCGTAAATTGCCGCAGCGGCGAGCTGCTTTCCGGCAGGAAAACTCTCTCGTAGTAGCGGGGCCCAGAGGAGACCCGGCGGTGGAGAAGGTGGAGCAAAGGCAAATGACACGGTGAGCGCCTGGTGACGCGAGGCCTCGCCAGCCCCCCGAGAGGGTGGAGCTCCTGGGCTCGGAGGGAGGATTGGTCAGATAACCCAGGGGGCGGGTCCAGGGCGGGAATCGGTGGCCTCTGCTGCGGTCGTGGGACACGTCGAGCCGGGCAGTAGTGGCGGGGGCTTGGGAGAAGTCCAGACCGGGTGAGGGGGATCCAGTTCCGAGAGGAAGGCACGGGCGGCGGAGCTCGTCCTGGAAAGGTAAGGCCTTCTCTCCTCCCTTTCCTAGTCCCAGCGTGTTCGCCGTCCTTTTCCCTCCCGACCCAGGACCCCCCGCCGCTCCTCTAGGCTGTGTGGACCGGGAAAGAGCCCGTGACTACAAGTCCGGGGATCTGAGCGGTGCGGTGGCCCTGCCCCTACAGCGTTCTGCTGTTATGCCCTTAGGCAGGATGCTCGGGACCTCAGTTTCCCTATTTACGCAAAGGACCGTGTGTCCACTGCTTCCATGTGCGGCTTGCCAAGGTTTTAAATCTCAGCGATCATCGAGTCCTATCCGGGTCTCTTCGTAATCAACGAATTTGCAAGCAAGAAAACTAACCGCTTGGGTGACTAGTCCGAGGTCACGCAGAGTAAAGGGAAAACCTGATCCTTTGTATCAGGGTTTAGAGAGCTGACGAGTGAAGGACAGCCCTGGCCCTTAACTTGACTGTGTGGCATCTTTCTTGGGGAAGGACCCCGATTCTAAAATCCAGATAGGAGAGGTTCAGAAGAGCTGAGACATTCGGGAGGGTGGATGATGGGACTTTGAAAGTAGAAAATCATCAGCTCACACTTGCTGGGCTCAGTTTTGCTGCCAAGGTTGCAAGTCAGTGTTACTTGTTGCTGACTTCTCCGCCTCTAGTCTTCACCGTGTGTGTGTGTGTGTGTGTGTGTGTGTGTGTGTGTGCGTGCGCGCGCGCGCGCGCACGCGTGGGTTCTGTGTTCTGTATTTCTTTGGTGAACCCGATATCATTTTTGAACGATCATGAACCAGACCTGGTGAGCCACGCTGTGAATACGCAGATAGTGTGTCCCATTGTAGCGTCCATTTCCACAATGTCATCTTCTCTGTCAGGTTGTTCCTCTAAGTGTCCCTTACCGGAATGCTTTAGTGTTAGGGTGATGTTGAAGGGATGGGTAGCTCCCTCCAAGAGAACTTTGTACCTCCTGGCACTTCCCTCTTTATTATAGTTTTTGAACTACTAAGTTGTAAGTCTTCTTGACCACAGTGGGTTCTCATTTAATTTTTTTATTAGATTAATTAACAGAATTTATCCTTGTTCCCTGGTTCCTTAATGTATTCATACCCCCGCCCCCGACCCAAAGAGCCAGCGATGGCTCCTGTCTTTTTATAGGTAGCTTCCAGAAAGATAAAAATGCTGTACTGGCTGTGAACTGTCTGGGTTGCTTGGTCTCTTTTGTTCATTGAAGATGACTGTACTATTGTCTAAAACTCCCAGGGAGGAGGGGGAAGGGGGATAAAATAACTAGAAATATTATACATTACTTACAATTTTTGTAAGTAAATTATTCGTGTTTATCTTCAGATAAGGCTGTTGGTCTGCTCCTGTGTTTATTTTACAGATTAAGACGGTTCAAGCAGTGAAGTCTGACTGTCAGAGCAATGATAACTGAAATATGCAGTAGGCCTAGAGCAATAGCTCTGTTTAAATTGTGAACTTGAGTGGGTGTTGCGGGTGTGTGTGTGAATGGATAGGTTCTAACTCTCTCTTTCTCCCTCTCCTCTCTCTCTCTTAGTTTTTTTTTGGGGGGGGTTGTTTTGTTTGGTATTTTGTTGTTTTGCTTTGTTTGAGACAAAGTTTCTCTATGTAGCCCCAGCTGTCCTGGAACTCACTCTGTAGATCAGGCTGGACTGGAACTCAGAGATCTGCCTGCCTCATTGCTGGGTATACACCCAGCATGGTTTTTTGTTTGTTTGTTTGGTTGGTGTTTGGCTTTTTGTTGTTGTTGGTGGTGTTTTTATTTTTTTGAAATCGTCTATTTATGTAGTAGCCCTAGCTTCCCTGAAACTCAATATGTAGACCAGACTGGCCTCGAACTCTCACTGAAGTCCTCCTAAGAGAACGTCTGACCTCTTTTCTTGCATTCTTGAGTGGAGGAGTTTTTTTTTTTTTCCTCATGGGTGTTTTAAATGGCCTTTCTTAGATTTTTAGTAACCCTAAAACTGGCCTGTTTGGTTATTGGACACAGTAGGCAGGCATAGTATCTGATCTTGAATTCCATTCCTAACTTGAGGAAGAGAAAGGTAGAAATGAGTCTTCCTTTCAGCTTAGAATTGGAAATGTAGGATCTGGTGCTTCTGCAAAGCTGGTCTTCCTGGATTAGGATATCCAGAGTCAGGAAACCTGAGTTCCTGCCCCAGCCTTTGTAACACTTCAGAGTTTGAGCCAGGTTCCCCAAACACCTTTAAAAAGCGACAGATCAGATGTAGACATGTCTGCTGAGAACCGGGAGTGCAGAGATAAGTAATAAATACCGCCCTGAGCTCAGGTTCCAGTTGAGTGTGTTTGTTCTGTTTCTTAACCATACAACTCTGAATGTGTAGAAAATGTATTGATCATCAAGTGCGGTGGCACACCTCTTTAATCCTAACACTTGGAAAGCAGAGGTAGGTGAATCTTGAGAATTAGAGGCCAGCCTAGTCCATATAATGAGTTCCAGGTCAGCCAGGGTTACATAATGAAAATTGTACATCCATACAGAGAGTGTGAGAGAGATTTCCTGAATATTAACTAGGAAGCAGCAAATTTAATAATTTCTTTCAAATCAAATTTGCAAAAAATGACAACTTTTTTATTAGGCAAGTTCATATCTTCTGGTAGTATAGAGATATGAATTGAATGTAGATTTAAACTGTATATATTCTATTCACTCAAGTCACTAAAAACAGAATATATAATACAATTGGAGAGATACTACCTCAGAATCTACTGTGTGTAAAACTTTGTGTCAATTGAAAATGAACCTCTAGGAAATTATTGTAGAATATCAAAGTAGGAAGAGATTCTATCTTCTCTTCATTATAATCCAAAAGGAAACTGGACTGAAGGTTCTTTTTTTTTCCCCTGAGACAGGGTGTCTCTGTTGCTTTGGAGCCTGTCCTGGAACTCTCCTGTAGAACAGGCTGGTCTCAAACTCACAGAGATCCGCCTGCCTCCGCCTCCCGAGTGCTGGGATTAAAGGCGTGTGCTAGCACCACCCAGTTTCTGGATTGAAGTTTTTAAGATTAATACCATTGCCCTAAACAGTGTTTACCATGCCTTAAACCTCAGCCAATCTGCATAACCTCACATTCTGGGGATTAATTTTTTCCTTTTTAGATTCCTGAACTACTGAAATTGTAGGGTTACATAGAGGGCTTTGAAGATGAATAGAATGCCAAAAGGATGCTGGGAGGAGGTCAGGTTTTCCAGGTTGAAGGAGCAGCTTTGGCAAACACAGGCAGGCACATGTCTCCATGGCACTGGGGATTGCAGCCAGGATTTTGCACAAGCTGGGCAAGCTTCTACCACTAGGCTACGGATCACCAGCCTGCAGGGGGCTTTCAAAATTTTACAAGACAAGAGTTGTCCTTTACCTGCTACACTGAGGGCTGTGGCTAACTAAAGTATGTTAAGTAGGGAATCATACACAGTGTACCGTCCTATTTCAGCTTTAAGCACAAATATCCTCTGTAGGCTTTGTTGTTTTTAACCTAAAACCTCAATTTTTTTCTTGGAGTATGGTTCTCAGAGATCTACGGACTACAGGCAAATCTTACCTCAGCTGCCTGTTTCATAGTTCTGTTGCAACACAGCCGTGCTCATTCATTTACATATTATCTAGGTAGAGTTGAGTATACGCAGTGAAAACGACATGAGCCACAGTGTTTAAATGTTTAGTAATTGGTCCTTTATAGAAAGCTTATCAACCCCTGGCCTGAATCATGTATGGCTGCTTTCTTCAACATACAATAACTGCTTAAAAGCCATTCACAAAGCAGTCTGACTACAAAATTTTTCTAGATATTTACGAAATTTTCTGCCAACCTTTAGAGTTGATTCCTGCATCTAACAACGGGTTGTGGGCATCTGTGTGACTGTCTCTTACCTAGTCTAGCCAAAGCATTCGACTTCATTTTCATAGACACAACCACTAGAATGGTTCTGTAGAGTAGAAGTCATACACTTAAGCTTTGGGGTCAGATTTCTTCACTTACTTGTATAGGCCTTTGACAAGTTGCTGAGTTTTTTCTTCTGTAAAATAGGGGTAACAATAGTACCCATTTTCTAAGTTCTTCTGAAGGTAATATGAGTTAATTCACATAAGGCACACAGTGCTAGAAGAATACTTACAGATAGTAAGTGCTCAATTAGTGTTGGTGTACCCAACCTAGCAGGGATAGGTCCCACAGCAGTGGTCCCTGGGTCTCATGCTAAGAGAAAAGGAGTCTAAAGCCAGGGCCAGCCAGAGAAGAACCCTTTCTCCTGGAAAGAGATTTAAACCTGTCTAGAAGACTCAGTGCTGTGTAGAGCCACACCTTGCCTGGGACTGTTAGGTAGGCCTTCCTGAAACTGCACCTTCACTTCAGAATCCTGAAGGTAAACTGTAGGGGGAGGGCCAGTACATTTTTTTCCCTCTTCCTGGTGTGGCCACATTGATAAATCTCTTCCTCCTAAGTCAAATTATTCAGGGGTTTTTTAGGATTCTTTTCTGAGAGTTTTAAGGTTAATAATATACTCAGAGAATTTTAAAAAATATGTAAAAGAAACCCAAAGCTATATTTGAGTTCAAGATGACAAGTTTCTAATTAGATCAGCATGAAATTATTTATACTCTAAATTAGAATATGCTTGGTTTGTTTGATTTTTAGACAGGGTCTCACTGTGTATCCCCAACTATTCTGGAGCTATACAGACCAGGATTGCCTCCACATCAGAGATCCACCTCGCTCTTCTGCCATGGCCTGAGGTCGTCAACATTTAAAAATCCAGTTAGTTCAGGAGTTTCTAGAGGAAAAATGTAATCCCTAGAACGTGGGATTATGCAGATTGGCTGAGGTAAAGCATGGTAAACTCTACTTCAATCCAGTTTCTCTTTGGATTACAATCTAAATTTCAGGTTGAAGAAAACAAAGGTTCCAGGCTGTACATAAAATGAAATGACTGTTGTGAAGCTACAAATACTAGAGGTCCATGGTTAGCTGGGATGGTGGCCTGTAATCCCAGCTCTGGGAGGGCAAGGCGAGAGGGAGGAGTTCAAGATCAGAGAAGGCAAGCAGATAACAAGCTTGAGACCAGTGACTGTGTGTGTGTGTGTGTGTGTGTGTGTGTCTGTCTGTCTGTCTGTCTGTCTGTCTGTCGAATGTTTCGGCCCTTTAGGTCATACCTTCCTTCTTGTTTCTAACTTGACTCTATTGTTAAGTCTTTATGTGCCAGTGCCAAGACAGGGAAAAGATGACAGACACAGTTATCACAGAAAAATGAAACGTTTATATTGTCAGGAGTTCAACTGATGTCAGATAAATCATCCAGAAAACTCTGCCTTTTAAAGTTTGCCAGACAAGCATGGTTGGGGATGGAGGCGAAGGAAGTTGCTCATGCCTATATTCATTCCCACATTTAGCTCTTAGCACAACAAAGCTGTTTTTTTTTTAAAAAGCTGGCCTTTGTAACTAGCTATGTCAAAAGTCTTATTACAGTGTGCTGTTTATCATACACACACATATACACACATCTTATAGTAGGTACTGGGAAGAAAATGCTTTTGAAGTTCCATGGCTTTGGGTTGTATCATTTTATGATTTAGGTAACATTCCCCCCAAGCAGAGGAGGGGCCCATCCTTAGGAATGCAAACCCTGTGGAGAAGGAAGAGGTTGAGAAGGATCCACCCTACCTCTTTTCCTTTACACAATGACCCTAGGGGTTTGTATATAACCTGCTTTTGTAGGCTGAGGACATTATGCAATACAGCATGACATGGAAGTCTGCATTCAAAAGTAAATTAAAAAAATGGTTTGACAGTAAAACTTTAGCAGCCAGTGACACATTAATGGACCTTTTTAGCCTTGTTGAGTTTTTCCCTAAATAAGTACATATGTTGGAGAACTATATATTAATAACTGGCCAGTAGTTCCGAGTACTAGAATGTAGTTACTTGGTTTATAAAGTGAAGGGGACTGCTGTTGACTGTGTACCCATAATCTTACTCCATTGTCACTTAGCTTTTTCTCTCTTTAGTTTTTTGTTTGTTTGTTTTCTTTTTTAAGACAAGGTCTCACCATGCAGACCAGGCTGACCTAGAGCTCAGAGAAGGGCCTGCCTCTATCTCCGAAATGCTAGGATTTAAGTTGTGTGCTACTACGCCCAGCCTTTGTGAGCTTTTTATCAGTTCCCATGCAATCTTTATCTGTAACTCAAACATCTCAAATATGTTGTAGTTAGTCACATGTTTCTTCTACTGTCTTTGGGGTAGGGCTTCATCATGGTACCTTCATTAAGTGCATGAGCAAGAAGTATTGAATGGTGTCTGGAGAGGTAGCTCAGTGGTTAAAGCACTTGTTACTCTTGCGGAGGACCTGGGTTCAATTTCCAGCACCTACATGGTGGCTAACAACCATGTGTAACTCCAATTCTAGGGAATCTGATGCCCTCTCTTGACTTACATGGGTATCAGGTAGGCACATGGTACATATATACATGGTACATATAATACATGTAGGCGAAACATTCGTACCCATAAATCTAAAATGTCTAAAATGCTAAAAGTTCTGTGGCTGGAGAAATGGGCCCATGATTAAGAGCACTGGCTGCTCTTGGGGGGACCTGGGTTTGCTTCCCTGCACCACATGGCAGCTTACAACTGCCTGTAACTCTAGTTCTAGAGCAGTGGTCCTCAGCTTTCCTGATGCTGTGGCCCTTATGTTGTGGTGATCCCAACCATAGAATTATTTCATTGCTACTTCATAACTCTAATTTTGCTACTGTTATGAATTATAATGTAAATATGTGATATGCAGGATATTTGATAAGCAACCCCTGTAAAGGGTCATTTGACACCCCCTAGGGGTCTCCAGAACCACTGTTCTGGGGGATTTGATACCCTCTTCTGACCTCATACATGTAAAATAAAAAATAAAATTTTTTAGAAATGTTGAGTGAGTGAACAAGTTCCTCAGGTTCACACAGCTAGCAGGTGCCTGGGCTCAGGTCTAGAGTACCACTCTTCCTGTTGCTTGGAGACCACTGGATACCACGAAGCTGCTGTCCGCCTTTCAGACAACTCAGAGTTTTGAGGGTTTGTTGTGCATTTGTTTTGCAACAACTTCTTATTATATTGACCGAGTTAGTCTTGAACTCACAGAGATTCACCTGCCTTTGCCTCTTGAGTGTTGGGATTAAAGGTCTGAACCATCACTACACCCAGGAGCAATTTTCTTGTTTTCAATTGTACTCCCTTGTAATGGGAACAGAGTGAGCCTGGCTAGCTCAGTCGGTAGAACATGAGACTCTTAATCCCAGGGTCGTGGGTTCAAGCCACACATTGGGTGCCATTTGTAGTGATGAGGCGGGTAGGCCTGCGTTTCGTCCTGCCTGGCTCCCACATGGTTAGCTTTACACCCGAAATAACAACACACAAAGCATATTCATTTAAACACTGCCTGGCCCGTTAGCTCTAGCCTCATACTGGCTAATTTTCACATCTTGGTTAACCCATTTCTCTTAATGTGTGTAGCACCAGGAGGTGGTGGATTACCGGGAAGATTCTAACCTACATCCATCTTGGGCCAGAGCTTCATTGTGTGTGCCTGAGGTGTCTGCCTCATTGCCTTCTTCCCAGCATTCTGTTCTGTTTACTCCACCTGCCTAATTTTCTATCCTATCAAAGGGCCAAGGCAGTTTCTTTATTAACCAATGAAAGTAACACATAGACAGGTGACCCTCCTCTATCACTCCCTTATGCACTCTGATAAAATCATCTTTTGTTAATTAGTGGTTCAATGGAATATAAATTCCTATTGCATAGTATATTTAATTGCAGTTTTCTATTTAAAAAAAAAAGAACAACTCAACTATTTTGTAATTTCTGTGTCATATCACATTCTGGGCACATCAGCGTTATAGCCTGGACAGTTGAAATCCTCTGCAACTAAAGAAAAGTTCAAACAATAAAAGACTTTGGATTGTAGCAAGTACAGTCAGTCTTTGACTACAGCAAGTAGCCAAAGGAATCTTTTCCCTATGTGTGTATGAGTAGCTGGGATTCTTTAAATCAAATGACAGCAGGCTATCTACTTTGGGAAGTGAGGCAGGAAGACCAGGAAGTTCAAGGCCAGCTGAACTATGTATTACTTTTGTACACAGGTGTGGAGAGGTTAGAGGACAACTTTGTGGGGTCAGTTCTTCCCTTCCACCTTTCCTTGGGTCCAGGTTTGCTCAGCAAGCGCCTTTACTCTCTGAGTAGCTAGTCTGTGACAAACTTCCATCTGTGCAGATAGTGCAGTCCTTGGCTCCACTCAGATACTGTGCATAAAGCTGAAATCTTTACACAAATTATGCTTGAAATAGTTCTGAAACTGCACCCAGATACAGCGGAGCACTAAGAGCGTAAAGAGAGTGTATCTCCTTGATTCCAGGATGTGACTTAGCCAGCAGCGAGTGGTAGCAGGGAAGTGGAGTGCAGTGCCCAGGAGATCGCTCCTCAGTGGACTTGGGCCTTCTGCTGTTGCGTAACTAAAGGGACTTTTCCGTTTGTTTGTTGGATCAGATTTGAGTTGTGCTATGGGGAACAAAGCAAATAAAGCTTTTAGGCCTCTGTGAAGAATGTAGCTTTATACTTGATCTTCTTCATGTGGAAAGGGGAGAGTGGGCTAACGAAAAAGAGTCTCCCACTGTTCACTGCCCAGACAGGGTACATGCGGCTCAAAAGTCCCTCCTGCTTACACTTCCCAGCAAACCATCTGGGGAAATGGGAAGGCTGAGTCTTACAGAGAGTCCTTTGTAGAAGCAAATGGTTAATGTCATTCTCTAATAACATGTACATTGGTTTCCCTACTGGAAACTAAAGGGATTGAACCTGATCATTAATTTTAAAATTGTAAACTATGTGTATATACTTTTTCCCTTTAAAATTTTTTATAGATTATATCATACAGTGTGCTCTGCTCCCCCTACCATATATTATTTTATAATATATCTGGAAGATCATCCTATAAAGGTGGACAGACATTTCTTACTCTTAAATGGCTATAAAGTATTTCATTTTCTGGAAATATAACTAATTTACTCAGTGAACTTGGGTTATATTTTCAGTGTATTGGCATTACAGATACAGTCCTGTAGTGCATAGCTTTCTTTATACATGTAACAGTTCATATATTTGCCTTTAGGATAAATATTTTGAAGCTTGTTTCAAGGTGTTGGGACTGATAACTGAAGACGGACTTATAATTTGCAGGGTGTTAATTGACAATGCACAGAGAAAGAAAGAAAAAAACAGTTTTGAAACATCTTAACTTCTGTTATTTAGAGATAAAATCTTGAGTGGAGACCTTGTATAGGTAACTTTATCAGTTGTGAGGTGACAGGCACAGCTCTACACGGCCATCCGCAGTGGCCTGAGGAAGTCTCTGAAACCTTTAGGAACATTAAGGTTACTTTATTATAGGCTCAAGTTTGAAGATTAAGAAAAGAAGTGCACAGAAGACAGATAAACAGATGTACTTAAGCTTCCCAAAGGAAGACTAATTGTCTAGATTAGCCATGTCTCATTTTGATGACGTCTTTAAGTGGTTGCTAAGAATGATTTTTCTTTTTTTATTTGATAAGTGAGGTAGCTCTGGAGACGCCTTGGATAGACTTATGAGCTGATAAGGTAAAACTAGGAGCCACTAGTATTGCATAGAGGTTTAGCACATGTCCTCTTCTATGAAGGGGTTTCTGCTGGGCATTACAGACTGCACTGAGGCTACTGAATCACAGTCCTGCACATTTTCTAACGCTTTTCAGTATGGCATTATTTAAGAGCTGATTTACAAGGTAAATATATTATAAATTTAGAAAAAGGAAGCCAGGCGGTGGTGGCGCACACCTTTAATCCTAACACTCGGAAGGCAGAGGCAGGTGGATCTCTGTGCATTTGAGGTCAGCCTGGTTTACAGAGTGAGTGCCAGAACAGGATCCGAAGCTACACAAAGAAACCCTGTCTCGAAAAAAAGAAAAAAAAGGGGACCATGTCTCAGTCATACTTGCCTTACACATAGGAGTCAAGAGATTCCCTTTTTATAGCAATCCACAGAGGGATTGAGATTAAAACAGTACTGTGCTTTACCCTCCTCTCAGATGGGGTATGTCTGGTAACTTTCTGAACGGTGTGGCACCTTCATAGTTTTGAGGTTAGAAACCATAAAGCAGGTCAAAATTGCCAGCTGCTACTAACTTTTTTTTTTTTGAGTCAGTGTCTCTTGTGGCCAGGCTGGCCTTGAATTACTTATGTAGCTGAGGGACTTTGAACTTTTGGTCCTCCTGCTTCTGCCTCTGGAATCTCAGGCTCAGAGGCATGCATGTCGCCACATCTGGTGTTTTCCTTCTACTTAAACATAAACTGTAATTTTCTCTTTCTCCTTACCCCTACCTTCATTCTGCTGCTAGGTGCCCAGGCCATTGCTGAAATTTGCTGTGTATTCTTACAGCTTTAAGCCAGAACCTTCTGCTTTCTGTTGATTTTCTATGGCGCCTGGGGCAGAGGGTAATGATTGGGGGTAGGGTATGATCGGTCTCTGCTCCCCTTGCAGGTCCTCGCCTTCCCTCTTCTCTGCACAAATGTCTCACACATTTCAGGGCCTCATCCCTTGTAAGTCACTGAGACTGGTAGTCCCCTGAGGAAGTGTGTGTGCGTGTGCGTGTGTTGCAATAAATGCATGCACATATCTCTGGTTTCCAATGTGTTTCTTGGTGTTAGAGTTGAAATTTGGAACATTGTTTTGTTGACTGTGGAGGGAAGCACACATAGTAGGAACAGAATAGGGGTATATCAAACATGTATCCTTTCAGTCCCCCCCAAAATATCACTTTGTCTATAAAACCGTAACACTCAAAGTAAATAGATAACTTTTTTTTTTTTGAGACAAAGTCTCACTTGGTAGACCAAGTTGACCTTGAATTTATCATGTAGACCAAGCTGATGAGGACCTCATAATCCTGTCTCCTTAGCTTTGTGGTTTATTTTCAGCAACCTTACTGGTGATTCTGATCCAAGTAGTCTTTGGACTGCACTTTGAGAACCACCTGAATTAGGAAGAAAGTAATTAGCATTTATTATTTACTATATGTGTTATTAGGGTAGCTGTTGCTTTCATATATACATTTACACTTGATTTTTATAATGTTGTGATGTTATTATCCCAGTTTTATGTGTTCATATTGTTCTCACAGAGTTTTAATAACTTGTTCTGAGTTCCAGTGATGACAGAGCTGTACACCAGTCAGCAGCTCAACTTCAGAAGCAGTAAAGGCTCTTGCTGTCTCAACTTTGACAAAAATGCCTCTCAGAGGAGCTGACTATAAATAAAAGAGTAAACTGGAAAGTGCTAGGTGATATAAGTATGTTTGATAAGTAAATGCTAAAGACCCTGAAAGGTCAGAACATCTAAAACATATCAGCTTTTACTCCAAGTGCCTTTAGAAGACAAGTGTGTGTTTACTTTATTGAAACTGCTGTTCACCTCGGAACTTTTAAACTGAATAGACACTAAAGATAAATTATTCCATCCCTTGACTAAGGGACCTATGACCAGAAAGGTTAAATTGCCTAATGTATAAGAAAAATAATCAAAGCTAGAACTAAAATTTCTAATTGTAATTACCATAAAGGTTCGGGTGGCCTTGAACTCGTGGTGCCTGGGAATTTTGTAGAGAAGAGTGAGTCTGTGGGTGGGCATGGTTTTCTAGCTGTTACTGTGTGATGGAGATGCTGTAACATGTGGCAGCTTGTAATGAAGGATTTCCAGCTCAAAATGTCAGTGATCCTGAGACTGAGAAGTGTTTTACACAGAATAATTCTGTGTGACAATGTTGGAACTAACATCCAAGCTTGTGGACTCAATAGTGTATGTTGTTCATTGTCTTTAAAGCAGGATATTAAAGACAAACTACCTCGCAGTCACTCTTGTTGTGTGTGTTGGGGGAGTGTAAGCTAAGATCTGTCTTAGTCAAACACATCCACATGGAGAGGAGTCAGGTATAAATCAGTATGCCAGTTGAGGGGAAGATAGTTCCTTCCTATTGCAGCCTTAAATAAGCAAATTACAGCTTGAGACGCAGCAGACACCTGCGGTAGAGATACTAGTTTAACCTGGGCTGCTGGTTCTGTGACCAACATCATCACCATCAAATAGCATGATTCAGATCCTGGTGGAACTTCTGCATTTGTCTTGGCTGGAAGAGTTCACTTATGCTTCTGGAATGGAGCAATACACATCCTGACATGTCTCCACAGGCGTTGGAGCAGTTATTAAAAAGTCCTATGTTTACAGAAAGGTCCATACTGTGACTTCTAAGGTTTTTCCAGGGGGTGCTTTTTGCTTGAAACCAGGCGTCTTTCCTTAGCATGTCAAAAGTAAGTTTGCAGAAGAGGTTTGAAATGTTTGTGGTTGATAAGAAGGAACTTTGAAGAGATGCCTCCAGTTAACCATTTGTACTTTCTCTCACACCGTTCTCTCGGCATGTTGTCAGAAATTAGCACAGATTGAAAAGGTCATGAAAACAGTTTAAGGTTTGTTGCTACCTAGCCCCAGTTAGGTTATTGGAAAAGGTATGATGTTTTACAGATGTATAGCAGTCTTAGAGGTAGACCCTGAAAGATGGGGAGGACATATTGCCCGAGAGATTGGAAGGGTAGGCTTCTGATGCTGAAGAAATGATTGCCTGGAGCCCAGGAGTAACGTAAGCACAAAGGTGGGAACAGAGCTGTTGATGGTGAGATCAGAGATGGCCAGAGAATGGGCTAGTTGTGCAGCTTCTAGCAAAGGGGCCTCATCTTTCTAGTAAGCATTGAACAGGCCAGTGAGGCTCTCTGTGCCTTGGTTCCTCCATCCTGAAAAGATACTATGTTTGATTTTCAGAAAGGATTTTTTTATGTGCATTGGTGTTTTGCGTGCATGTATGTCTGTGTAAGGGATGATCTTTGTGTTACAGACAGTTGTGAACCTCCAGTGGGTGCTCGGAATTGAACCAGGTCCTCTGGAAGAGCAATCAGTTGTCTTAACCTCTGAGACACCTCTCCAGCCCCCAGAAAGGATTTTTTTTTTACATTTATTCAGGTTCTATGCAATTATTTATTTAGTAAATTACTGAGTACATTTAAGTTGATCTAATCTGATAGTTCTCTCATTTCCTCTATTGTATGCTTGTGTGTTCCCCGTCAAGGTAGAGGACCCTGAGTTCAGTTCCACCACTACAACAAGGAATGAGCAGCCCTACCTGCAGAGTCCCTTTCCTCGATTAACTTGGGTCTGAAATAAGGCTAACGAACTTGCTTATGGTACTTCTACATCAGCTGCAGTTTGCTTCTTCTTAAGATAAAGCTATTGAATAGTTTTGAAGCATATCAGATACTATATAACATGTCAGATTCATTAATGTAATAAAGAGGAAATTAAGTATACTCTTAAGGAAGCCAGCTGTGATGGCACACATCTTTAATATTAGCACACTGGAGCCAGACACAGGTTGATCTCTGAGTTCAAGGCCAGCCAGAGTTGTGTGGTGAGATCATCTAAAAAAAAAAATTTATTTATGAAAATTTTTATAATAATTTATTACTATATTCGGGATGTTAAAATATAGGCAATCGAAAGGTAAATAAGCATGGTGCTCCCTGAAGTTACAGTCCAGTAGTAAGAGTACTAGAAGCATTCTGTCCTACAAGATACAAGTGGTGGGAATGGAGAATGAGGCCTTTACTGTGGGTAGATTTCCACTAATAATATACTGCCTTGTTTTTACGGTTAAGAAAAATGAACCTCTAAAGGACAAAACAATTTTCATAGTAAACTAATTACCAAGTCTCATGTTTAAACTAGTTTTGTTTGTTTTGTTGCTTATATGGCAGTTGTACCATCCACTCATGTTTGTCCAGAATGCATAAGTGGTGTGGGGACTGGACAGGAGCATTTTAAACAGTTTGACTTTGCCGTGATTTCTCTCATGTAATTCCTCCTGAAGTCAGTCCCCAGCATCTGTCTTGCCCCAACAGGTTTCCTACCTGGCTTGTTCAGTCTGAACACAGCTTAATACCAGGGCGCTGTGGGCTGCTGACGTTTATGGCCTGAGAAGGTGACCTTCAGCTAATAGCCAGGAACGGTATTTTTTTCTCTTTCGGATTAGAATCAGATCACAGGTTTGCTGTCCATAGACAGAATTAGATTTGGAGACAAGGGAAGTCGAATTACTGTTCTTGCTGCATAGATATTCCTAGCCAACAGCCTCCATCCAGGTAGAAGAGCCACTAATTGATAGCTACTGTTTTATGATTTTAAAAACCTGTCAGTCCATGCAGAATTTCTTGTTTGCCTAGATTACTGGCCACTTTTATAAAGAAAAACTCTTGAGCCAGGCGGTGGTGGCACACGCCTGTAATCCCAGCACTTGGGAGGCAGAGGCAGGCGGATCTCTGTGAGTTCGAGGCCAGCCTGGTCTACAAAGGGAGTTCCAGGACAGGCTCCAAAGCTACAGAGAAACCCTGTCTCGAAAAACCAAAAAAAAAAAAAAAACAAAAACAAAACTCTTGAGCCGAATTGTTTAAAGTGGTTTTCTCCTTTATGTGTCTGGTGGTTGGTTACTTTTGATGCACCCTGGGAGTCTAATGTATAAGTAACACAGCCACATGAATTCTGCTGTTGTCTGAATGTGAACCGTGGCACAGCCTGGTTTCCTTCCCGGAAAGAAAAGTGCTTTCAGGAATCCCACAGATGACCCATGGTGAAGAAAGAGAAAATAACATTGTGATAGTGATCACTGAAAGTATGCAAAAAAAAAATCACTAAATTAATCCTTAACCAATTCTGGCGTCTCTCTCAGCCCAACCAGCACTGTGGAGAGAAGCAGGTGAGGATTTATAGGTGACCCTTGGCCTTGTTTTTATTATCAACCAGCAAAAAGAGTGAACCTTGTTTCTCTTGCGGTTTTCTTTTCTTAATGTTTGCAACAGGATCTCATGGTATAGCTCTGGCATTCACTATGTGACCAGGTTAGCCTCCAATTTACAAAGATCTGCCTCCCAAGTGCTGGGATTAAAGGCTTGAGCCACCAGGACCGGTTCATTGGGGAATTTTTTAAAATATGAAAAGCTAAGAGAGAAATTGTGTGAAACAGTCAGTCCAGTAGGGTATATGATAGTCCTTACAGGTCATCAGAAGGTACTATTTGCACAACTAAACTGGTTACTTGTCCATAAACATGAATTCTTATTTATTGTGGTTTAATGTGTTTGGCCTTGAGTTTCTCATCTTTTTTTTTCTTTTTCTTTTTCTTTTTTTTTTTTTTTGCCAAAAGCAGGAAAACTGAGTGTCTGTTTTATGTTCTAGCAGTCTAAAAGGAAACATAAGTCATTTCATGAATAAAAGCCTTCTTTATTTTCCTTAACATGGAAGTCGGAAAAGGCCTAGGCAGTCTCCAGAAAACCTGTCCAAGACTCTGGATTACATCTGCCTCTGCTATGCAGAGAACCTGCACGCCAAGTACAACCACTTCCTTATTGCCTTCTGTGAGTCCAAGGAGTGTTTCTCCTCCATCATTGTGTAATGCAGGGAGTGCTGAGGCTCAGAATGCCGTCAGGATTTAGCCTTCTTGTTGCATTCTAGCTTCTGTCCAAAATTTCATTTTTATTTTGCTACAGATTCTAGGATTTGCAGAGTCTGACGTTTTAAGCATTGTGTTTTACTTGACTTGACTTGGTTTTTTGAGACTTGATCTTCTTATGTAGCTCAAGGCTGGCCTGAAACTTGTGATCTGCCTCCCAAGTGCTAGGATTACAGGTCTATCTGTACTGTGGCCTGCCTTGAGATAATCTTTTAGGCGAGTCGTTGGTAGAGAATATAGGGGAAATTGCCTTTTTCTGATAGTTCTTAGGGGTAAACTGACTGAATTGTAATAAAAAGAAATTGTATAAACACCTATAGCGAGTCTTTCGCCACTAGCCAAGTATTCCTCAGCAAACACCTCGCTTAGATGCAGGAAAGGAGGACACAGAAGAAAACAGCAGGACTACTCATTATAGACACTACAGGTATTTATTTAAATAATACAAGTAACAGGGTACAGACCATTGTCCCACAGCACCTCCCCCCCTTTTTTTAAACAAGAACTCTGAATCCAATCTCCTTTGTTTAGCTTTCTGACCTTTATCCGTAAATAACCAGCTTCTAAACAAAGGGAAACATCCATTTTCTGGGAATGTGGGCTTAGTTTTCCAGACTATTTCCTGCTGATTGGGGGGCGCTGATAATCTTTTTGTTTTAAGCTTTATTTATTTATTGTGTGCAGTGTTCTGCCTGCATACCAGAAGAAAGTGCCAGATCAAATTACAGATGGTTGTGAGCCACCATGTGGTTGCTGGGAATTGAACTCAGGACCTCTGGAAGAGCAGCCAGCGCTCTCAACCTCTGAGCCATCTCTCCAGCCCCAATGCTGATAATCTTATGGGGACCTAAAGAATTAGAATTATGATCAAGTCCTGACTAGAGTATCTTGTGAGGCTTGATCATTTCCTCACCGTCAGGGCAGCAGAACCAAGTTTAAGTTAGTATCTCTAAAGGTACTCCTGAGAAGCTGAGTAGAGCTTTCTTAGTGGTTATATGGACTAGGTTCCTTAAAAATCTGTGCCATGTTTTGTTTTGAAGTCAATTCTTAGACTGTTTTGTATTTCCTTAACAATCCAAGTTGTCCATCCTAGGATCTTAACACATGCCTGCTGTTAAGTTGCTTCTACATTTTCTAATACAATGTGTTTTTCTAGTAGGGCCCCCTTGAATTCTCTTAAAGAACTGGCTTATTCTGAATAGCAACAATATAAATAAAAGTACGGTATTTCTGTTCTTTCTGCTGTCTTATAAAGAAGCCTAGTAACATAACAGTATTGCAAGTAGATTTTATCAGTTAAGAATCAAGGATTTTGTTTGTTTTTCTGTTCTATCCATGTTTTGTTATTTCTTCTTTATAAATAACATGTAAACCTGAAGAAATGATAGAGAATAAGGAGCAAAGAGAAAGTTGAGTTTTAGCATGTACTTACCATATGCTCATAGTATGTCCAAACAGAAACCCATTGAATCAATGCTTTATGGCAGAGATTTAAAGTTCCGCCTCTTACTCATCATTGCCCTCCCTCAGGTTCCACTAATTGCTTTATGATGGAGAACTTGATTCCATAAAATGTATACCAATTGCTTTGTGGACCTTGAGCCCAGTTCTTAGAAATAGGTGGGAGGGTGGAACTTAATTACAGAAAACGATTCTTAGAGAGCAAGCTGCTGTGGGGTTTGGGAACACGACATGAATAAGTCAGACAGCCAGCCAGCTCGCATTGCATGAGGTCAGACCCCTCAGGTTGTGTGCCTCTGGGTTCTGATTTACTCTTCTTCTGTCAGTATCCATTTTCATTCTAGAGTAAACCGAGCTTGGATCAACTTTAAACTATCAGAGGAAAACCAACAAATACCATTTTGCTGCCTATGAATAGAATTTCTGTTCTAGAGGGAATGAATGGGTTAAGTGTGTTTGGTTTGGTTTGGTTTGGTTTTTTGTTATTGTTGTCTTTGTTGTTTCGGGTTTTTTGTTATTTTTGTTTGGTTGGTTTTTTTGCGTATACAGTCGGTTATCCAGACACATGGCATATCGCTGAAAAGCTAAGTTGGCAGGAAAAAATATAGACTGTCATTTACATATTATGATTTAAAATTTAAGGGACCTGGAGAGGTGGTTTAGTGATTAAGAGCTCTTGCAGAGGACCCAAGTTCAATTCCCAGCACCCACACAGTGGTTCACAGCCACTTTATGTCCTGTTCCAGGGGATCTGATGCTCTCTTCTGACCTCCACAGGGACCACGCACACATGTGAACATACATACATACATACATGAACATACATTCAGGGCAAAACATTCATACAGTAAAAGTAAATAAAGTTACAGAATTTTTTTAATATTTATTTATTTATTATGTATGCAATATTCTGTCTGTGTGTATGCCTGCAGGCCAGAAGAGGGCGCCAGACCCCATTACAGATGGTTGAGCCACCATATGGTTGCTGGGAATTGAACTCAGGACCTCTGGAAGAGCAGGCAGTACTCTTAACCACTGAGCCATCTCTCCAGCCCCAATGTGTGGCATTCTTGACTCTGCATAGTTGTGGTTACATTTCTCCTTGCTGTTGTTATGCCCGAGGGTAGTCAGGGCAAATCAGTGTTTCAGTTTTGCCGTGCTGGTGATTAATACTGGGGGCCTCGGCAGTGCTAGGCAAGAGCTCTGTCACCGAGCTATTAACTGCAGCCCTTATATATTGTGTTTCCATAAATAATAATTTCTATGTTCTTCCTGATATATATGATTATATATATAATTTTAGTTTGACATAGACCTGTGGGATTTTTCCTAATCTCACCCAGTCACTGTTAGGGTCACATTCAGAGCCCTCACACATGCAAAGCAAATTCTGTGTCCCTGAGCTACAGCAATCAGAAGCAGCTTACTGAATACAATGGTGCACCAGGTTGGAGTTTCAGCTACACTGTTTATCTGATGATTTCCTCCCTGTCCAGACCCCACTGGGTAAGCCTTGCAGAAGGTTCCCATTACAGAAGTCTATTGTGTACTACAAGAAAAACAAGCTGGTTCTCTTCCTGCTCTCTTCCCTAGTGTGGATGAATGTGCACCGCAGCCTACACACGGCACTGCGGGACAGGTGCACAGTTTAGAGCTTTTCTTGAGCTCTGAACGCTTGAATTCCTAAGGCACTGATCTGTCTGAAGGGTTTCTGATAATGTGTACACAGATTTCTCTGATTGGTACATAAAGCTTCAATAAAAGAAAACCTCCAGGTTCTCAAATATTATTACTGAAAACAGTGTTATCAGAGTTCAAAGAAATAAGGGCGTAGGGCTCGAGTAGTTTGTGGTGCTGTGCTCTGCGGTGTGCCTGCTCAGCTTCCCCTTCCACTCTTCAGTCTAAGGAAAGATTGGTCTGACTCATTTCTTTATCTCCCCTGCCTGTCCATGACCTGGATTCCTGTCGATAACACGGAATGAAGTTATCTTTTATGCTTTTCTAATCTTATTTTCCAGCCTTGCAATGAAAGAAAATAAAATTTATAACTTTTGTTTGCATGTCTGTATTAGTCATTCTGACTCCTCTTTTTTTATTTAATTTTATTTATGTATTTTTGGTTTTTCAAGACAGGGTTTCTCTGTAGTTTTGGAGCCTGTCCTGGAACTAGCTCTTCTAAGCCAGACTAGCCTAGAACTCACAGAAAGTAGCATGCCTCTGCCTCCCGCTGGGATTAAAGGCCTGCACCGCCACCACCTGGCCATAATCTCTTTTTTTAAAGGAAAACTGCTAACTGCTGACCAATTTTGTCTCATCATTGGCATTTGTGGGTTCACTATTTTATATGTTGTTATTTGGTATTTATTATAAAATTTTCATGAGCAAAACCGCTGCTCAACATCTTCATACCATAACAGTGGTATTAAGAGGACCGGGTAGATTGTCAACTCTGTAGTGATAACGTAGAGTCCAGAATGACAGTTACCGAAGTTGAACGTGGAACTTTGGTTATGCCTGTGGGATAGAATTATGTAAGCCTACTGTCACAGAATCATGGGGTAGCAGTTGAAGCAAAGGTCGCTTCAAAACTTGTGTTTTTGAGTTAGACATGTACTTTCCTGGCTGTAAATTTCCTAGTTGAGCTGCATCTCTTCTCCACATCTTAGGATGTCATGCTACCCTGTTTATGCATTCATTCCTTCATGGTGCTAATTACACCATAAAATTCCTCTGTTCACTTCTCTCCTTGTCAGGTTCTTCCCTTATCTGCTGTTGAACTACTCGTACTTAGCTCTGAGTTTGGCCCTGATAGGAGCTTGAGTCATTAGACGCATACTCAGACTCAAGATCCTGGAGACCTAATTGGAATTTCTTTTTCCTTTTTTGAGACAGGGTCTCACTTGTAGCCCAGACTTACCTCAGACTCTGGCTATTTCTCCCTCAACCTCCTGATGCTGAGATTACAGGCCTGCTCCTATTTTGAATTTCTTCTACATCCTGGAGTTGAGGAACACAGAAAGAGATTTCAGGAGCTAGACAGGTGGCTCAGAGGATAAGCAAACTTGCTGTTCTCTCATAAGGCCCAGGATCTCTTCCCAGCACCCACATGGTAGCTCATACCCATCTGTAATTCCACTTCCAAGGAATCCAACACCCTCTTCTGGCTTCCTCTTGCACTGCACACAAGTGATACACATTCATACATGCACACAAAACACTCATACAAATAAAAGTAAATACAAATTAGAAAAAAAGATAGGTTTTTACAGTCAGTGGTGATGCACACCTTTAATCCCAGCACTCAGGAAGAAGAGGAAGACAGATCTCAGAGTTCAGGGCCAGCCTGATCTACATAGTAAGCTCCAGGACACCCAGGGCTACACAGACAGGCTAAACCCTGTCTTAAAAAAAAAAAAAAAAAGACAGGTTTTACGAACATATCTCTCTGTGCACATTGTGTCCCAACTTCCCAGTCCCCTGCCCGCAGAGCAGCTATGGGAACTACTGTGCCTTGACTCAGGTTGACTTCTGCAGTACAGCATTAGCGTGGTGCAGAGATGCAGGCTGAGTATGCAGTGTCTAAACTTAATACAGACCATCCATTTTATACCTTGTTTTTTCGTGTTCTTAACTCTGATGTCCTGGTGGGACTAAAATTGTGTCTGACGGCTGGGCACATTTCTTGCCTGAGGCCACAGCAGACCTTTCTCCAGAGCTCAAAACTGATTGTGTTCTAAGTGGAATCCAAATATCCTGGTTAAACACAGGCCATCCCAATTAGGAGGACTATCTGAGGTTGTGGCTTTTTATCTACTCATGTTTATCATTAGAAAGCCTTAGAGCAGTTACATTTTGTTAATGGCTCCCACTTATAAATTATTTCAAATTATCTATTTCCTGCACCCTGAAGAGGCTTTTACTCTTTGTCCTTTGATCTCAAAGGTGATCCCTAGTAGTCCAAGTTACTTCTGTATCTCAGAAGGCATTTGTTCACTGGGCAAAGTTCTATATAGACAAAGTGTTTATCAAGAAAATATGTCCTTAATATATAATTGGTTTTCTTAAAAGACTTTTCTGCTGACTGTCATCTTTTTCTGGAAAACTGGATCCTTCCGAACACATGGGGATGAACCATATGGGGATGACCCACATGGGGATGACCCACATGGACAGCAACAGTACCATGCCACCTCACCATCACCCAACCACCTCGGCCTCACACTTCCATGGTGACGGCATGATGATGGTAAGTGTCCTTGCCCACACACTTGGATAATAGAAACTTGGGATTAGCACTGGGTGATTATCAAAGAGGGGAACCAAACAGATCCCCGCCCTGCAAGTCAGGTGATCTGCCTGTATTCATGTGGCAACATACCAAGTGACACCAGAACCAAGACTTTCTACAATTATTTCTTTAATCGTTTCTTTTGAAATCCACCTTTCCCTAAATTAAGTCCTGGTGTTTGTGTTTTATATAGAAAAGAGAAAAGGTCATGAGATGGGGGTGAGGTCTGGGGGAACTCTCAGTGCCCATAATAGAAAAGCTTCCCACTGCTTCAAGTATTTCTTCTTGTCTAGATGTGTTACTGTAAGCCTCTTTGCCCAAGATTCTCAATAAGGTCTTCAGTCTTCTCTGACTGACTTGTTTTGGTTTTCTGGCAGATGACCTTCTACTTTGGCTTTAAGAATGTGGAACTCTTGTTCTCTGGTTTGGTAATCAACACACCTGGAGGTGAGTAACCATGGTCATCTTTGAAGATAACGATCACATGGGAGATGGTGACATAGATTTGGAAATCAGCAGCTGTTTCTGTCGTATTACCAGATCAGTGTGGTTGTGCTACATAGCCATCATGATTCCTATTCCCTAGTCAGAAGATGGAATACGTACTATTGTTTCTGATCCTCCAGCAAGCTTCCTTAAATTCATATGTATGTTTTGGAGCACTGAAAAATAATTAAAATGCCAGATAAACATCTTCTACAATCCTTTTCTTGTTTGCTAAGTTGTTATTGGTCCTAGGCTTAAGACTAGAAGCATATCAAATACTACAGTGTAACCCTAGGTTAAAAACTGTTAGTCTTGGCAGGTATGGTAGTGAATACCTTTGATCTCAGCACTTGAGAGGCTGGAGGATGTTTTAGAGTTCAAGGCCAGCCTACTCTACATAGAGAATTCAAGGATAGCCAGACTACATAGACACTGCCTCAAAACAACCGCCTGTTTACAGATAAATAAGCTTCATTCATATAGTGAATCACACGGCTAGTATGACAGAGAAAACGTGAACCAGTGTTTTCTCTGCTACATCAAACTATGGTTTCCATGTTTCTGATATGTGGTATATCATGGTCACTCTTTTTATGGTAGCTGTCACCTGTCTTTTTGTATCTGTCATGTATTGGTATGCTTTTACATTTAAATGCAATCGCATGAGCTTAATGGTCACTTAAACTACTTTAGGTACCAAGCTTATTTCTGAAATAAACCAATTTGATTTTGGAGACGGTGGCAGAAGCATTTAGTTCAAGTAGTATGTTAAATTTAAATAGTCGTAGAAATACATTCATCTGGGGCTGGAGATGTAGAAGGAGCTCCCGCACAGCTAGCTTTATACCCAAAATAACAACACACAAATTGTATTCATTTAAACGCTGCCTGGCCCATTAGTTTCAGCCTCTTATTGACTAATTCTCACTTCTTGCTTTAACCCATATTTTGTAATCTGTGTAGCACCACGAGGTGGTGGCTTACCGGGGAAAGACTCTAGCCTACATCCATCTTGGAGAGGAGAGCTATAGTGTCTGCCTCACTGCCTTCTTCCTCCCAGCATTCTGTTCTGTCTTCCCCGCCTACCTATGTTCTGACCTATCAGGCCAAGCAGTTTTCTTTATTAATTAGCCAATGAAAGCAACATGGAGAGGTGGCTCAGAAGTTAAGAGCACTGACTGCTCTTCTAGAGGTCCTGAGTTCAATTCCCAGCAACCACATGTAATGAGATCTGGTGCCCTCTACTGGCCTATAATAAGTAAATAAATCTTTGAAAAAAAAGAAATAAATTCATCTTACCAATTCATTCATATATATATATATATATGCCTATTCAAAATATAGGAGTAGCACTTTTTAAAACATGTTGTCTTAGCTGGCTGTGGCAGTACACACCCGTAATCCCAGTGCTCAGGAGGCAGAGACAGGAGACTCTCCAGAAGATCAAGATCAACCTGGGCCACGCAATAAAACCCTGTTCAACAACAAAACAACAGCTGGTTATTCCTTTTTCAGAATTCTAGATGATGTTTTTGGTTACAATCAGAAAGGAAATATGTTCTTGAGCGAGACGGTGATTTTTCGATAACATCTTATCTCTGCTGAGTGGGTAAAGAGGCAACCATCCAATTATTCACAAACGAAGACTAATACTTTTTCCATTTTGTTTGTTTTGAGGTAGTTCCTTGTCGTGTAGCTCAGGCTGATCATTTCGACTGTACCATTACCTCCTCCTCTCCTTCCTTCCTTAGAGATGGCTGGAGCTTTCGTAGCCGTGTTTTTACTAGCAATGTTTTATGAAGGACTCAAGATCGCCAGAGAAGGTCTGCTGCGTAAGTCTCAAGTCAGCATTCGCTACAATTCCATGCCTGTCCCAGGACCGAACGGAACCATCCTTATGGAGACACACAAAACTGTTGGGTAAGATGGAACAGATCCAGATGAAAGTTCTAGAGAGCTGTCTTAACAAAGCACATATTTTTTCTTCTTCCTGAGTTGGCGATTCCATGTAACTTTAGGTTATTGGACTCGCAGTCTGCAAAGGCACTTACTTACATGTTGTTCTAAGTGTTTGCCACTTTGGGAGAAGTTGAAAGGAATCCAATTTTTTTAAATCTTTGCTAAATAGTAGAGGTCATTTTAAGAATGTATAGTCAAGATATAAAAAAATGGCAGAATGCAAATGATTCCTTTCTGTCGAGAGTTAACTCTAGTCAAGCATGATGTCTGCCTGTAATCCCAGCACTGTGAAAGCTGGAGGATCAGAATTCAAGGCCATTCTTGGCTACATAGTGAACTTGAGACCAGCTTGAGGAAAATTGAAAGTTCTGTCTTGCCAAATACACACACACGCACACACACGCATGCACGCTGAGTTTCCAGGATAGCTGTGGTGCAGTCCAAGTGGAAGGCTGTGCTAACAGCTGCAGCTAGCTGTTCTCTTGACCTGCAGACTCCCAAGTCTGACTTTGCTGTCTCTGTTTACTCCCCAGGCAGCAGATGCTGAGCTTCCCCCACCTCCTGCAGACAGTGCTGCACATTATCCAGGTGGTCATCAGCTACTTCCTCATGCTCATCTTCATGACCTACAATGGGTACCTATGCATCGCAGTAGCAGCAGGGGCGGGGACAGGATACTTTCTCTTCAGCTGGAAGAAGGCAGTGGTAGTGGACATCACAGAGCATTGCCATTAACATCAGACTCCACGTGTGGCCTTAGCGATTGCTGTGGGAGCATCTTGGGACCGAAAGATATGATTCCCTCTCCAATCATCCCTCTCTCTCCTGTCTCTATGCACACACACTTACTGAATAGAGGCTTAGTTGACTGTCTCTGAGTAGTGGTTCTTCTAATAAGATGAAATTGACATTTCTCTTGAGAAGTCACCTGCGGGATGTCTTCTCCCTCATAATCCTGAGCCTTGTCTAATCCAGGTAGCTTCCTAGTTAATGACTTGGTTATCTGCTTTTTTTTCTGTTTTTGGGGTTTTGTGTATTTTTGTTTTAAATAGATAATATGTGGTGGAATTCTGGGTCAGTGATAGAAAAGGATTTGAACTTCAAACAGGATTGATGGTAATTAGGGACATCTCACCCAATTTGGGACTTCAGTTTCATACTAGAAAATAATCTCAGCTTAACTCAGTGAGTGGGAACACATAGTGCCTTTCTCTAGGTGTGATGTGTTAACCAAAGTACTGGTAGAGTGTGGAGAGTGGTCAGGGACTACAGACAGCGAGTTTGTGGAGTAGGTATTCTTGCTCTCTCATCAACTGTGTTTCCACGTAACACTTTGATTAGAAATGAACTTACCAATCAAAACAAAAACAGAACAATCAATTTGAGACTATAGAAATAGAGATTGTTAAATAAAACCATTGGCATTTTCCTTTGACTCAGACATTGGTTTGTCCCAAATGAACAAAGCAAAAGTTTGTAATTTTTTTCCTATTATTGTGTGTTTTCCTCGAAACAAATGATTTTCAAACTTTAGAATGTTTCAGAGTCACCCAGAGGGCTTCTTGTTAAGACAATACTTGGTGGACATCAATCCTAGTGCTACCAAATTTGGCATTTCTAAGTTTCTAGGTGATGTTTCTGCTGACAGTCTAGAGGATTGCCCTGGGTTGGCATTAAAATAGCAAAGTTGTACCTGGAAGGGACAGAGGGTGGGGCTACCTGGTATCCAGCATGAGAATCTGAACTGCTGGTTGGTAGGTGATATGTCTTGGGCATGTGTCACACCTAAATGCTGCTGGCTAATACTTAGTCATTCCACAAACTTTTATTTAGCTCCAGATACACTTTCTGTGTGCTCACAACACACTCGTGTGGACTATAGCCAGAGTGCACACGAGTATACAAAGTCTCTAGTCCTTTGTGTGCTCACAACACACTCGTGTGGACTATAGCCAGAGTGCACACGAGTATACAAAGTCTCTAGTCCTTTGTGTGCTCACAGCACACTCGTGTGGACTATAGCCAGAGTGCACACGAGTATACAAAGTCTCTAGTCCTTTGTGTGCTCACAACACACTTGCATAGATCACAGTGGCCAAAACCCCTTTTCTCAATAAATCCCACTGAATGTTCTGTCAATCATTAGTCTGCAGGCTTGTCCCCAAACTACCTCTTCAAAGTGATTCTTCCTATGCTAGTCTGTTATACCCTGCCCTCTTTGGTGCTAGATCCAGTTGTGCCTCGGAACAGAAGAAACAAACCTGCTCTCTTGTTGGCCCAGTATTGTGATTCTGAAGTTTGTACTTTCTCTCTACGGGTGCCAATTAAACATTGGAGAACAAGGAATATATACTTTGGTGGCTTTGAACCAAGAAAGGGTTATAAGCCTACTGGATGAAGGCTAAAAAATCTAAGAAATTAACTTTAGAGCTTTGCTTTTCTCTTAGTTCAATCTTGCACAGTGAATGACAGGTACTGACAGAGCCCAACTTTACAGTGCAAATCGCCTGTTGTTATCTCAGAAGCCAAGGAATAATAAACCCAGGGCAAGACAGAAACCACATAGTGGTGACCCTGGTGCTTTCTAGAGATCTCCAGATGAGCTGCCATAAAACACCTTCCAGGGGCTGAGATGCAGCTCAGATATGGATCACTTCTCTAGCATAAATCAGGTTAAACATAGCCTTGTTTAACCCCAAAAATCCTAAAAATAAAGCATATGCTGTGAGAAACAGGACCTTATCAGTGAGGTGAGAAGAACCAAGGCCAGTTAGGACAAGGTGCTATGAGTCTGAAACCAAGAGAAACCTCACTCTGACATGGTTCTTCAGGGGAGATTCAGGTTAGAAGCAGTCTACTACAAAACCTTGAGATCCCAGACTAGGTTCTAGAGGGTGTGGTTAATACAGGAAGAGGTAAAGCTTAAATCATATGCTCTTGAACTTTAATGCCCAGCTCCTATGTGTCTGGATTTCTTTAGCACCTGCCTACTTTTCCCTTTCTGTCTTTATCCCAGGCAGCTTAGTTTTTAAATGTTTCCTGATGCAGTAGACATTCAATGCTGTGGTTACAGTTATCATACCAATTAGAAGTTGGTATTTAAAAACCAGGTAGAGGTCTTAAGTTTGCAGTCGCCCCATTAGAATTTCTATAAAGCCAGTTAAAGGATTGCCTTTCTCCAGAGTTACAGATCCAAAATGGAAGAGCACTCAACACCCCATTGCCCACATGTGAAACCTCCTCAGCAATCCGTCAGTTTCACTACTATGGTAAGGTTGTCCCAAACTCTCTTTCAGACTGTGGGCCTAGGTTCCTTACTAGAATCAGGAAAGTGAGGCAGGGCATACATCATTATCATTTATGCCACTTCCTTAGGGTCTTCTAAATGACAAGTCTGCATTTGACGTAATGCCTTAAACACTGGCTCTACATTTCACGTTGACTGTTTCCGAGACTGTGAGCTCCCAGAGAGCAGGATTGGTGGAACGGGAATGGTTTAAGTGTTGTGTGCGCAAGAGAACAAAATAAACATCTTGATTTTGTGAGTCCATGCATATCTGTCTACACAAAGTAGTTTCCAAATAGCCGGTCTTCAGTTTGGGGGTACAGGGGAACACAGGGCGATTTTCCTTTTGGGCAAGAATTTTATTAAGAGTTACTAACAGCATGAAAATACAGAGAGCAACATGACAAGGTCTGAGAGTTCAGGCCTCAGCTCCAGTCAGGCTATCTCTAATTCTTGGTAGCAGGGAGAGGGAGGGGATTCCAAAGGAATGCAACACTCTGGAGATAGAAGTGAGGAGGAGGAGGGGCACATGCAGGTAGCAGCACTCTGGAGATAGGAGGAGTGAGGAGGAGGAGGAGGGGCACACGCAGGAAGCAGATGTGCCCCCACCAGAAGACCTCTAATGGCCTCCGGCCTAGCAACCTGGTCTGTAAGTCTCCTAGGGAAACAGCACCTGGGTATTGTGTTTACAGATGCTCCACAGTGTGTCTGTCTCTGTAGCAGCAGGGATCTCTCAGAACCAGACATGAAGATGGAGATAGAGAGGGCTGCAGATGGGCATAACTTTAGCAGTGTCTGGCCTGGACTTGTAACACAGTGAGATGGATGTTGCAGAAACAAATGGCTATGGGTACAGTTCAGTGGTTGAATGCTTGACTAGTGTGCCTTTCTAAGGCTCTGGGTTCGATCCCTAGCATGCCTCGTGTGTGCACTCACACAAAGGAGTAATAGCACCTTTTACTTTAAGTTAAAAGCAATATGGATAAGGTACCCCATACAAGACAGGCATATCTAAGCCATATTATGCTTTTACTATCTATTGATTATTCTGACCCTGAAGACATAGGAAATGAAATGTCGCTCTTCTGAGTAAGGTCAGTATCATTACAAGCACCTGACTAACCTTCTGGGTACTGGTAATCTCGAAATGAACAGGTCCTAGGGAACACAGAATTGAAATATATAATGTAGTTGTGCCCAAAAAGATTAGCAATTGTAGTTAAGTCCTAGTCTACTGATAAATAATTGTCTCATTCTGTTAAATAAGAAAACATGGAGATTTTTGGAAAGCTGAAAATAGAAACTTCTCTCCCCACACACTGCTTTCAGACAAGAACTCTAAGAAAGCAATATAGTAAAGGCCATTTAGAAGCATGAGCTTGGAAAGCAGACTGCCCGGGGTTCAAATCTCCTACCTACCACTCCATGGATGAGCTCTGGTTCCATCTCAGGAATTAAGGGTGTCTGCATGAGTCACTCAGCACTGTCTTACACAGACCTCTGCATGCCAACTATCAGTACAAAAGGCAAGACATGCAGAAACATAAAAACAACTGTGGAGAGCTGCAGTAGAGAGGGACTGACTGGTGCGGGCAGACGCTTTTTCTCCTTGCCCTTCTATAAGGCCTTTGCAGGCTGCAATAACATGAGTCCCCAATCTATAGCCTGTGTCTTGGGTTTTATTGTTTTTTAAAACAGTAAGATAACAGGACTTAGGGGTCAACAATAAAACTGGAATAAAGGTTTTGTAAAAAGTGTGGAGCAGGAAGAGGAAGCTACACAATTCCCTTTTATCTCTACCTTCCTATTTATATCACTCAGGAACTATCCAAAAGCCTGGGTAAAACCCAGCTAATGAGTCTCTTTGAAACTTGATTCCAGATGTTCTGGCTTCCACAGCCAGTACTTCTGTCCCTAAATTGTATGGTAAAATGGGGCATGGTGCAAAAGTATCCAGAGATCAGATGGGTTCCTGCTGCACAGATTCTCAGACACGTCCCAAAGGAAGAAGAATTAGAGTGGCCCGTGCTGTTGGAAATGTCCGTGTTTCCCTCGCTGTATAAAGTCTTTCTGTAAATGAATCTGACTCTTCGTTTTGTTTTTTCATTAGAATCCAATCTCCATGAGGGTCCGAGTCTTTGTCTTGGTTTGGTTTGTTTTAGACATTCTGAGACAAAATTTTACTCTGTTGCCCAGACTAGCCTCCAACTCATGAGACTCCTACCTCAGCCTTCCAAGTGCTAGGTTATAGGCATGAACACGCTCATCTGGAATATCTGTTGCTTGCAGGATGGTCAGCAGTCACCAAATACTGAATAAACAGGTGAAGTGAAAGTTCGGGGATCAACTGCGGGTTCGGGGTCATTTTGTAAAGACAAGGAGGATGACGTCACCTCTGGCAGCATTTGCCTCTCAGAACTGGGAACTTCATTGCTACTACTTTTAGGGATGTCTCGCATTTTTCCAAAAATATATTTAATTTTAAAAACAAAAATCAGGTAAATTTTCCACAGTTCAACTTTCCAGAAACAAGCCAGAATTTGGCCTCTAGCTTATCAGGAAAGTTGAACAGCAGTAATTTCATGCAGACATTATTCCTCTCTGTAGGAGACAGAAAACATTCTTGGTTGTACACACTTAATTCTCTAAATCTGTTGTACTTCTGACATCATTTTATTTCATTCCAGAGGTCTGGCATGCAGAATTCATCTCTAAAACTCCAAGTTTCCAAACTGAGATGTGCGGTTGTTGGGCTTAGGTTGGGGTTTATAACCAATTCGATCATTAATCATTTGTTCCCGGCTTTTGGGGTCACTGCTAAGCCCAGTGGCCCCTTCTCCATCACTGGTTCCTACACCTTCCACATCTTCCTTCTGTTTTTTGCGTGTCTGAAAGTATAAAAAAGCAAAGAGAAACATTCTTTCAATCAGCAAATGTTTAGCTAGCACTTCCCATGTACTGGGTATTAGGTTAGGGGCTTCTAAGCAATAAACTGAAACCCAGTGTAGGCTAGTTAAGAAGGATACAGGCGTTCCAGGATATCACTGTCTAGAAGGCAATGAGCATGGAGGTACAGGGTTATAATGAAGTCCACAATTCCAAAGAGACACAAAGAAAGGGTGGCGAGGAATTCTGGGTACAAAACAAAGGCCCAGCATGAACCTACAGTTGGAGACAGTGGAGATGAGGCAACAAAAGGTTTTTCAAGCAAACTATGTTTAATGAGAACAAGTGAAAAACAACAAGGCTAGTAGTCACCAAAAAACCCATAGCCTTGCTGGGCGTGGTGGCACACGCCTTTAATCCCAGCACTCTGGAGACAGCTCTGTGAGTTCAAGGCCAGCCTGGTCTAAAGAGTGAGTTTTAAGACAGCCAAGATGGTTACACAGAGAAACCCTGTCTCAAAAGAGGAAAAAAATAAAAAAATAAACCTACAGCCTGACCAGCTCCACACAGCTATGGTATCACAAAAAAAAGATGCTACCTGGGGTAAGTCATTTTGTAAAGTTTTTTTTTTTTTTTTTTTGTTTATTGGTGATGCTAGGAATTGTGAAAGCTTCTAAATGCATTTGTAAGCCCCCTCAACCCTAAGACATTTTTCTAAAACCTTACACTCACTCTCTCTTGGAAACGGGACAGTGGCCCCCACACACACATGCTGGACTGCTCATCCTCCTGTGTCCTTGTGAATAATCTTCAAACCGTTGGACTCTAGCGTCCAAGCACCGAGGAGGAGTCGCCACCAGAGACCACCTCACACCACAGCCGATGCAAAAGCATGAGGATTTTATTAATTCTTTCATGACAGGGTCCCTCAGCATTCGGGAAGCCGAGAGACCCCAAATAGATGGCACAGGCTACTTTTAAAAGAGAAGGCCACAAAAATCAAGGAGGGTTGTGACTGGCTAATTTAAAAGGGCTATTACCAATAATTGGCTGGAGAGCTGTTGCCAGATCAGATGAGGTAAGAGGTCATTTTGACCCCGTTTCCCAGGAGACTGAATCAAAACATACGTATATGAGTAATTGTTCAGGAACTGAGTACCTACATGTGTAGCTGTTAGGTGCTTGGTTCCCGGGGAGGAGGGGAAGCACATGGCACAGAGGCTGAGAGGATTCAGAATTGTCAGGAATGGCTTCAGGATTGTCTTAAAGTCTTACAGACACTCATCATTTCCAGGGCTGAAGATGAATGCCTATAATACAAGCACTCAGGAATCTGAGGCAAAAGATCACAATGAGTTCCAAGCCAACCTGGGCTACACAGTGAGACCCTGTCTGAAAAAACAAAGAGAGCAAAACCTCATCTTTAATAATATACTACCAATATGAATTCTTAAAAGCAAAAAAAGAATTGGACTGGCAAGACAGCTCTGTGAGTATAAAGATAATTGCTTGCCAAGCCTGAGTCTGAATTAAATTCCAGGAATAAATGTGGTAAAAGAAGGGAAATAGCCAGCGGTGGTGGCGCACACCTTTAATCCCAGCACTCAGGAAGCAGAGGCAGGCGGATCTCTGTGAGTTTGAGGCCAGCCTGGTCTACAAGAGCTAGTTCCAGGATAGGCTCCTAAGCTACAGTGAAACCCTGTCTTGGGGAAAAAAAAAAGGAGAGAACTAACTCCTGCATCTTGTGCTCTGGCTGCCACGGGCTCTATGGCATGAGGACACTCTTTCACACACACTGTGGACTACTCCCTTCGTATACTGTAAAGATTTGTTACTCAAATTGGTTTAATAAAATGCTTACTGGCCAGTAGCCAGGCAAAATATATAGGTGGAACAGCCAAACTGAGACTGCTGGGAGGAAGAAACGCCGAGTCAGGGAGATGCCAGCCAGCCAAGGAAGCAGGACGTGTAGAAAATGAGGTAAAAAGCCATGAGCCACTTGGCAAAGCATAGGGTTAATTTAAGTATACGAGTTAGATAGTAACAAGCCTCATCTATCGGCCAAGCATTTATAATTAATTTTAAGCCTCTGTGTCAGTTATCTGGGACCCGGCAGGCAGGACAGAAACTTGCACCCAACACACACACACACACACACACACACACACAAAACAAAAAACTGATGCACACTACAGTTTCTGGAATGAAGAGCAAGAGAAACCTAAGTTGTCAGTCTTCACATGAACGATGTAAAGCCAATTACACGCTGGGTACATGAAAGATGTAATGTCCCCTATCATATTAATAAAGTTCCTCCAAGAGCAGCAACTGCAAATAGGCTTGGAGGGAGGGAGCCCTCCTCTGGGAAGAGTAAGAGCTTAATGTACTAATCCTTGCCTACAAGGGGCTTCTGGCCCAGCTGAAGAAGAAAGACCAACAGAGAGTTAAAACAGAGAGTGGGGGCACCTACAAGAGGTCAGTCAACACAGGGTGGTGAGTGAACTTAACCCAGCTGAGTCAAGATGAGGCGGCCTTGGCCTAATAAAGGGACAGGATACACTGAGCAAAGGAAACAGAGTACACAGCACTGAAATTAAAGATAACTGGGCAGATAAGGGGGAGAGATGGGCACGGCCTAGGTCATAAAGGGCCTCATGGACCATGCCTAGGGATTTGGACTTCATCCTGAAGGCATGGAAGAATTTATTCTTAGCAATGGATATCTACTATTGTACGGCAAAGCCAAATTTAGAAATATATACAGCTGCCAGGTGTAGTCTTGCACGCCTTTAACTGCAGAACTCAAGAAGCAGATGCTAATGTTAAGTTCAAGGCCAGCCTGGTCTACATAATGGGTTCCAGGCCAGATAGGGCTACACAATGAGATCCTGTCTCAGAAAAAAAACAAAACAAAACACATACACAGTCCTTCACTGCAGGCTGGATTCTAGAGATCCAATGGTAAAGAAAATGGACAGGATTTCTTTAATCAAAGTCCTAATATAAAAGATTTTACAATAAGCAACTAAGTGATTGCAAGAAGCAGCTGAAGGTCCAGTGAGAATATCTGTCTCACATGTACAAGGTCCTAGGTTAATCTCTCACACTAGTGGTGACCCAGTCCTAATAAATGCTCATAGGCTGTAATGGGGCTCAGCTGGTAGAGTGCCTAGCAAGCACAAACCTGGAGATTAGAGAGATCTCAGATTAAGGGAAAACATGGTATTATTCTGCATAAACGACTCCTAATGACAAACTGCTATACCCATAGACCAGTGTCTTGCTCAGCCCCGTCAAAGAGGTTTCTTCTTGTACGAGATGGAAATTAGCAGACCCACAACCAGACAATGTGTAGACAGTGAAGACTTTGAAGCACTCAGTCCTAAAACCTCAAACCCATCCCCTCAAGGCTCGGGGATCTATGTGGAAAAGGAGGCAGAGGGGTGCAGAAGGATGGCTCTGAGGAGACAGCACCTTCTAGCCACAACAGGGCTCATGTGCACACATGCGCCCACATAAAAGACCTGCACAGGTTCAAGCCAGACAGGGTACCAACACTGAGGGAGAAGTAGACAGACACGGGGTCACAGCCCTAACCAAGAAGCTACCTGCAACTGACATTACTGCCAAAGGGAAAATCAGTTTTCTCCAATATCTTCAATATCACTGGATATACCAACCACACTTCTGAGTCACTCAACGCCCAGGAGTAGTTGGTCAACACAAAATGAACTCAATGGTATTTTTGTGGACTTTTTGTTTCTTGTTTGGGGATTTGTTTGTTTTTGAGAGAGAAAAAACATAAATTTGAGTGAGTAATGGGAGGTATTGGGGTTGGGGAGAACATGCCCAAAATATATGAAAAAGTTAATAAACAACAGAGTAATGTAAGAAGAACTGTAAAGGGGTCATTTTCTCTGTTTCGGTCACCATCACGGGAAACACACGTTGTTCTGAGGTACCTGTAAAGCACCCAACAGATTTCACATAGGCTAGTGGAGTCTGAGGTCCCCTAACAACCGGAAAGTGAGTCCTTACCTCCAAGTCCTTCCGAATGCTCTCAAACTCATCAATGTCATCGAGCTTGAGCTCCAGGCGTGTTGGTTTCCGCCGCAGCATACTGGTCAGCGCTGGCAGTCACACCCAGTGAGCTACAGGCTATCAGAAATGGCGAGAGAGGAAAAAACTTCGGGTGGCGAATCTCAGCTACAAACAGATGAATTCTGTAAACATGAATAAAATAAATGGAACATTAACTCACTTAGAGTTCATGCACAGACTTCAAACTCTTTAAGCCTCTGTTTATTGCTGGGGGCTACGGGGATGGTTCTTCAGTTACGAGCATATCTACGCTCTTGCAAAGGACACAAGTTCAATTCCCAGCTTCTAACTAACTGCCAGCTTCAGGGGCACAGATGCCTATGCCCTCCTTGGACACCTGCATTCATGTGCATATACCTACATACACAAAATTAAAAATAAAATAAAATCTTTAAAAACAAAAGCCAGCAAACTGCCACTAGAGAGAATCTAGGCAGCAATCTTTTGGTTTTTTTTTTAAAAACACTTTTTGAGATGCTTTATTCAAAACCTGGGGACACCACAGATACAGCAGCACAGAAACTATTCTCTGTCCAGAGGTTTTAGGTCAGAAACCAAGCTTGGGACCCCAGACTTAGGTCCTGAGACCCTTCCAGCTGTGAGCTCCCAAGCATGACACCCAACAATCATCTTAATCTTGTGCTCCAATAACCTCCAAAGAAATACAGTAGCTAAAAGAAATGGGCTGACTGTAGTGGCATGTGACTCCAGTCCCAACACCCGGGGTCACTGTGACTCCAGCCCTGACCCCCGGGGTCACTGTGACTCCAGTCCCAACACCCGGGGTCACTGTGACTCCAGCCCCAACACCCGGGGTCACTGTGACTCCAGCCCCAACACCCGGGGTCACTGTGACTCCAGTCCCAACAACACCCGGGGTCACTGTGACTCCAGTCCCAACACCCGGGGTCACTGTGACTCCAGCCCCAACACCCGGGGTCACTGTGACTCCAGCCCCAACACCCGGGGTCACTGTGACTCCAGTCCCAACACCCGGGATCACTGTGACTCCAGCCCCAACACCCGGGGTCACTGTGACTCCAGCCCCAACACCCGGGGTCACTGTGACTCCAGTCCCAACACCCGGGGTCACTGTGACTCCAGCCCTGACCCCCGGGGTCACTGTGACTCCAGCCCCAACACCTGGGGTCACTGTGACTCCAGTCCCAATACCCGGAATCACTGTGACTCCAGCCCCAACACCCGGGGTCACTGTGACTCCAGCCCCAACACCCGGGGTCACTGTGACTCCAGCCCCAACACCCGGGGTCACTGTGACTCCAGCCCTGACCCCCGGGGTCACTGTGACTCCAGTCCCAACAACACTCGGGGTCACTGTGACTCCAGTCCCGACACCCGGGGTCACTGTGACTACAGTCCCGGCACTTGGGGTCACCTGAGCCTGGGAATGGAGGCCAGCAAAGAAACAGAAACATATGGAGACCTTGTCTGAAAAAAATAAATAAATAAAAGAAACCAAACGGTTAGGAGTTGGGGAGGTAATTGAACAAATAAAAGTACTTCCGGATCAAGCATGTGGACCTGAGTTCAAATTCCCAACACCCAGATAAAGAGCCAGGCATAGTCAGGCAATGATGACACATACCTTTTATCCCAGCACTTGGGGGCAGAGGCAGGCAAATCTCTTACTTTGAGGCCAGCCTGGTCTACAAAGCAAGTTCCAGGACAGCCAGGGCTACAAAGAAACCCCTGCCTCAAGAAAAAAAGAAAGGAAGGAAGAAGGGAGGGAGGGAGGGAAGGAGGGAGGAAGGAAGGAAGGGAGGGAGAGAAGAAGGGAGGGAGGGAGGGAGGGGGGAGGGAGGGAGGGAGGGAAGGAAGGCAGGCAGGCAAGCAACAGAAAGAGAAAGAAAAATAAAGAAAAAGAAAAGAAAAGAAGAAGAAAAGCTGAGCATGGTCTTATAGGGGTCTGAAACCCTGAGCTATGGAGGAAATGGGAGATTGCAGGAGTTTGTTGGCTATCAGCCTGGCTCTGAAGTAAGGCAGAGTGTAACACAGCAGGACAGCTCGCAAACTTGCTCAGGTCTCAGAGTGTATACACGGATGTATACAGCACACTCACAGTCACATACACACAACTCTGCTTTCTAGAAACATCATCATGTGAAAACCACACTTACCAATTCACAGGATTATCCACAGGCTCTAACCAGGTCCTAAATGGTGAATCATTCATTAATCAGATGCTTCCTGCGCTGAGCTGTGAAAACAGACAAGAAAACTGACTATGCCAGTCTGGTGTAAGAGCAGAACTCAGGCGGGTCCTTCCAGCGCTGCATGAGCACTTAGCCCAGGCTGGGCTGCTCAGGAGTAGCTGTGGATGTCAACTCCCTGTGGGAAAAGGTGTCTTGGTGAATTTGAAGGGTGGGAAGATGGAGACCAGTAAGGCCGCAGAAGTTCAAAATCATTTCATATGGCAAATGAATGCTTGTGTTAACAGAGCCCATGTTTGTTTCAGAAAACAAAGTGACTTAGTGCCCGTGGAAGGTGTCATCCTGTCCTCCACAGCAGCTATAATAAGCAAATATCCAGAGAAAGTGAAACTAACTTTCCTTTAATCCTAGACTTTTCCATTATTGCTTTTTTCTCTTTAGTAACTTTAAAAACTTTTGCTTTTTGAAAAAAAAATTATTATTTTTAGTTATTTATTGGTGTTGGTGGAAGCACACAGCCCACAGCCATAATCAGAGGTCAGAGGACAACCTTTGGGAGTCAGTTCTCTTTCTACTACGTGGGATGTCAGGCTTGGTACAGGTTCCTTTACCCACCGAACCACGCCACAGTCCCATTCTTCATATTATTTTAATACAGAAGCCTGTGAAGCTTGAAAAATTATTCCAGTTTTGTAAAATTGAAGCAAACAGTTTAGTTAACAATATCATCCTCCTTGAAGTTACACATAGACCATTAGAGTTAAATATTAATAATCTAAGGGAAAGTTCTGCAATAGTGTACATACGTATAAATTGCTATTGTATGAATCTAGAATAAAACAAAAGACTACAATGTATACAAATGAAGAAACATTTACCCTTCTCTGAGGCATAGCACAGCCAGGGGTGATATAATCAATACAAAACACTGGCCCATGACATTTCAAACTGCATTATTCTACGTCTGATACTACCTTCTACCAGATGGTTAAGTAGAGAAATGGAAGAGGAAGCCAGCTCCAAAGGAAAAGGAAGCCATTTAATTAGAAGTTTTTCTACTTAAAACTTAAAATTTCATTGTGTACAAAATGAAAGCCTCACCACTGGAGGGAAGTATTGAGTGCAGGTTAAAAGAGCTCTCCAGCCGCCACAATAGCAATCCTACTACACTATGGCTCCAGAACTACGGGTTAGCTTCATTCCTCACCAGAATTTATTTTCTGTACGCAGTTGAATGCCTAAAACAGAATTAGTTCCTTGCTCATAATTTGTGCATTTAGTAAGCACCAGAAGAAGAAGTGCTCCTATAATTGCATTTGTTTGGGGAAAGAGGCTTAAAGAGCGCACCTGAGTCTGACCAGCTCAGGAAACATGAATAGTTTGGCAATCCCCACAATCTTGATGTAATAAAAGAATTAAGATAAAATTTAAAAAAAAAAAAAACCAACGTATTTCTGATGGCCTAGCAATCAGCGGAGCAAGAGCTGCTCGTATGCACGCTCCCTGACGCCTCCCTGGATCCTTTATCTCAAAGAACACGTACAAACAATAGGTTGTAAGGTTGTACAACAACAAAAACAAGTAAACCAACAACAACCTAGGCCGCAGCACCCTGGCCGCGTCTTTATTTTAGGCCTAGAAGATTCTTAGAGTTTAATGTTTTCTTGAAGTCCAAATTTTTAACAAAGCCACCCAGTTACCAGAGGCCCTCGGGAGAACTTCCGTGCCGTCGTGGACAACAGTCTCTTCCTCGGCTCCAAGGATGCACTAGTCTAGGGGGAGATTTCCATGGCAACACAGTCCTCGGCTTCGAGATGACGGAAGTCCTCCCGAAGGAGAACAGAAACCCTCGGTTCGCTCCTAATTACAGTCGAGATCCGCGAACCTACCTCTTTTCAGGCCTCTGCAATTTCCCAGAACCTCAACTCCCACCATGACGCCATTGCTGCACGGCCCGAACTACAGTTCCCAGGCTGCTCCGTGCCTCTCTTCCCACGCGCCTCTTCTCCCGCGAGCTTGTGTCGAACACTCTAAGGCGTGGCTCCCCTCGAAGCCAGCCGACGCTTGCCAACTACGACGCCCAGGATTCTCCGCGACTCCCAGAGCCCGGAGTACGCTCCCGATACGTTTCCGGCCAGTGACGCACTTCCACTTCGCTGGGCGCGCGGTGGACGGTCTGAAAAGCAGAGCGCGGATTTGGCTAGGGCCTCGCGGCTCCGGAGCCAAGCATGGCCTCCTCTCGAGCCTCCTCCACGGTACGGAGCTTCGGATCGCAGCTCAGGCCGATCCTCTCCCAGAAAGGGCGGGGTCCCCACGGGAAGGGGCCGTTACTTTGCGGGTCAGGGCGGAGGAGTAAGGCTGAGGAACCGTAGTACGGAGCTTAGCAGCCTTTTCCTGATTTCTAAACGCCTTCGTGTGCTGCAGCTTTCTGCATCTCTCTTATTTCAGACCCGAGCAGTGAACACTTTATGACTGTTCCAAAGCACGGTGCTTAAAAAATGGGGACATGTCTTGACTTAAACTGTATAACTCGGTACTTAGGACGAGGCCTCCCAACTTCTAATCGGCTCTGGAAGTATTTGAAATGTGTATTCCAGTAACATTGTGACTTGGTGCACCTAAAACCGCCCTGATTGTGTTTAGGTTATTCTCAGTATTTGTCCAGTGATGAGCAGTTATTGTAAAACCGAAGATTGCCTTTCCAATAAAATAAAGTATACGAGTCCCAAAGCAAGCCAGATACTTCAAACAGAAATTGATTCGTTGTATTTGTCTGCCAAACTTAACGAGAACCGAAACTCACACAAAATCCTGATGTATACCTACCTTGTCCCTTAGTTTTTGGAGGAAATTAAACGAAAAGACATTAGCTTCATGCTTTTGGGAAGCATGGTTTACTAGGACTAAGCCTTAATCGGGGTCTTTGATTTAACAGGCAACCAAAGCTAAAGCACCTGATGATTTAGTTGCTCCTGTTGTGAAGAAACCACACATCTATTACGGAAGCTTGGAAGAGAAAGAGAGGGAACGTCTGGCCAAAGGAGAATCTGGGATTTTGGGGAAAGAAGGACTCAAAGCAGGCATTGAAGCCGGGAATATTAATATAACCTCTGGTAAGATAGAAATTGTGGCCGGGTAGTGGTGGGGCATGCGCTTAATCCCAGCACTTGGGAGACAGAAGCAGGTGGATCTTTGTGAGTTCGAGGTCAGCCTGGTCTACAAGAGCTAGTTCCAGTATAGGCTCCAAAGCTACAGAGAAACCCTGTCTCAAAAAACCAAAAAGATACAAACTAAATCATCGTTCCTCTTTTTTTTTTTTTAATTTTATTTTACAGTGCAAGGCACGCCAACCCAGGGTTTTTTGAATACTAGGCAAGTGTTCCACCACTGAACCACACAGACCCATCCTTTGAACTCTGCCTCCCTCTGCCTTTTCCCAGGCACTAGAACCAGGTGTACACCACTATGCACCTTTGATGCCAATTTTTCTGATGAACACATCCCCAAACCACATAGGGTCAGCACCTTTGGTTCTTGACCTGGGGAGCTAGTTCAGGTGACAGAAAGTTTGCTGTGCAACCGTTAGAACTTGCGACTGATTCCCCAGAACCCATGTTATTTTGTTTGAGTTTGGGGTGGGGGTGTTGGAAAAGAATTTGGAGATTTAGCTCAGTGGCAAGCATGGGGTCCTGGGCTTGGGCCTCTGCTCTGAAGATAAAAAAGACAAAATAACAAAAAGAGGGGCTGAAGAGATTGCTGAACAGTGAAGAGCACTGGCTCCTCTTACAGAGTTCTGAGTTCAGTTCACAGCAACCACATGGCAGTCCATAATCATCTATAGTGGAGTCTGATGCCTTCTGGCATGCAGGCATACTTGATGTTAACGCATCATATATAAAATACATACATAAATAAAAAAAATTAAAACCTGAATGTGGTGGTACCTTCTTGTAATCCCAGCATTAAGGAGACAGACTGACTTCCTCATATGTGCACACACACAACCTTTCCCTTCGATTCTTACCATTGAATCTGCAACTTTGCCTTCTTGGCAGTGCATGCATTTCTTATATTTCATACAGTCCTATACACAAATTACTGGTAATCTTTGAAATCAGTGAGTGTTTGGGTTCGTCAGTTGTATTTGTCTTCGGGAGATTCAATCTGTTTATAGTATTTGCTCTTTTCTAGTTTGCTTGTTTGTGTTTTTGTCTTTTAAGACAAGTGTTTCTGTGTGTAGCCCTTGACCAAGCTGGCCTCAAACTCAGAGATTCACCTGCCTCTGCTTTCTAAATACTGGGATCAAAGGTGTGTGCCACCACCACCCAGTTTTCTAGTTTTTTGTTTGGTTGTTTGTTTTGTTTTAATCTAGATTAAAATAATCTTTTTAGTATAAGGGGACAGTTACTTTTTTTAATTTATTTATTTATTTATTAAGGATTTCTGCCTCCTCCCCGCCACCGCCTCCCATTTCCCTCCCCCTCCCCCATCAAGTCCCCCTCCCTCATCAGCTCGAAGAGCAATCAGGGTTCCCTGACCTGTGGGAAGTCCAAGGACCGCCCACCTCCATCCAGGTTTAGTAAGGTGAGCATCCAGACTGCCTAGGCTCCCCCAAAGCCAGTACGTGCAGTAGGATCAAAAACCCATTGCCATTGTTCTTGAGTTCTCAGTAGTCCTCATTGTCCGCTATGTTCAGCAAGTCTGGTTTTATCCCATGCTTTTTCAGACCCAGGCCAGCTGGCCTTGGTGAGTTCCCGATAGAACATCCCCATTGTCTCAGTGTGTGGGTGCACCCCTCGCGGTCCTGAGTTCCATGCTTGTGCTCCCTCTCCTGCTCCTGATTTGGACCTTGAGATTTCTGGGGGACAGTTACTTTTAAAGGATTTTTTTAAGCCAGGCAGTGGTGACGGCACCTTTAACGCCAGCACTTGTGCATTGTATGTATTCTGAGGAGTTTCATGCAGTTATAAATGTGCCTTTTTTTCCTTCTGTAAATGATACCGTGATGTATAAATTGTTTTATAGCCTACGTTTTCCCACTTGTATACTGTTGAGGTTTGTTTCTTTATGTTACTGTCAAGACATGTATTAATTCATTTTGGTGTATGATACATTACAGGCTCTCCACTTTAGCTCAAACTGGCCTAGAAGTTGTGGTAGTCTTCCTGCCATGCCCTCCTTGTGCTAGATAACAGATGGGAACCACCATGCCCAGCTTAAGTTTTACATTATTAGATAAAGTTATGCATATTTATCATAAGAAATTAGATTAGGACAGAATGGTGAAGAAAAGTTTGATAATTCATCTGGGGGCTAGGGGTGCTTGCCTGGCATGGTGGCACACACCTGTTATCCTAGCACACACCTAGGTACTAGAGGCAGAAGAATCACAAGGTCAGGAGCATCCTAGGCTACATAGTTTGAGGCCGTCCTGTCTCAAACAGACAGAAAACACAGGACTGGGATAGAGTGCTTACCTAACGTGTGTAAGGTTCTGGGTTCAATCCCTAGAACATAAGAAAATTAAGCCTTTTTTTTTTTAAGGAAATAAAAGATTCCCATTCAGAAAGGGTTGTGTGTGTGTCTTTCCCTGCACACACAATACTCTGACTGTCGCTAAGCGACCTTTATTTCCATACGCCTCCTTTCATCCAAATGTGGGCGCTTACTCTGGGTTTTAAAACTAGTCACTGTAGTATCCACAAAGCTTATGGTCACAAAGTCTTGTCTTTCCTGGCCAGTATTTCGTCGTACTGGTAAGATGTGTGTGAATGCTCTTACAGTGGTGTTACTTTAGCAGGTAGCTTTGGCAGTTCTTAAGTAATAGAAAGAAGTAGCCTGGCTCTCCTGCTCTCAATTTAAAGCGTCATTTTGACTTATGTATTTGGTGTCATTTAATGAGCTAATATGCTGAACTATAAAAAAATAGATTAGGTAGGCTAATTCTTTCATATGCTTACAACTTTACAACTTATTGAAAAACCAAAGAAATTTGCATATTAATAAGATGGATATACTTATTTATTAATAGGATTAAATCTTGGCTGAATATTTAATATTGCAAGGCAGGGCATATTAAATGTTGTTCATAGCACTTTGATTTTTTTTCTTTTTTAATTTAAATAAGCAACTCAGTAAATTTTTTTGTTGTTATTGACCCTTTCTTCCTTCATTTTTTTTTTTTTTTTGTTTGTTTGTTTGTTTTTGAGGCATGGTCTCTGTAGCTTTGGTTCCTGTCCTGGAACTAGCTCTTGTAGACCAGGCTGGCCTCACAGAGATCTGCCTGCCTCTGCCTCTGCCCCCTTGGGGCTGGGATTAAAGGTGTGCACCACCACTGCCCGGCTCTTCCTTCCTTTCTTTCTTACAAGGTCTGTATGGCCCATGCTGTCCTGAAACTCACTATGTTCATATAGTCAAGTATGACGTTGGTCCCTGGTCTTCTTGCCTCCTCCCATGTGCTGAGATTACAGGCATGTACAGCCACGTGTCCCCCATAACTGGACCATATTATAAGAGTAAAAAACTCTGTAAAGACTTTGCAATTCATAATAGGTAATGGCTTTGAGGTAGTGTAGCATGACGACGTGCAGAGCTGCACGTGCTCAGAAACAAGGCATGGTGCAACCCTCGGGCACTGACAAAAACAACTCTGATTTGATTTTCATTTGATTTTGGATTAGGTGTTGGTCACACTAACACCTTCAGAAACCTTTCAATATTGCTGAATTCTTTGTGAGCCCCACACTTAAACACCTTGTGGCACCTCCATCCAGTGTAAGAAGCTGTACTGTAAAACACACAGACTCTTAAACACTTTACGGCACCTCCATCCAGTGTAAGACGCTGTACTGTAAAACACACAGACTCTGATTGGATGTTATTTCTAATTAAACACCTTACGGCACCTCCATCCAGTGTAAGAAGCTGTACTGTAAAACACACAGACTCTGATTGGATGTTATTTCTAATTAAACACCTTACGGCACCTCCATCCAGTGTAAGACGCTGTACTGTAAAACACAGACTCTGATTGGACGTTACGGCACCTCCATCCAGTGTAAGACGCTGTACTGTAAAACACAGACTCTGATTGGATGTTACGGCACCTCCATCCAGTGTAAGACGCTGTACTGTAATACACAGACTCTGATTGGACGTTATTTCTAATTGTCTCTTTCGCCTGTGTTGCCTGTTCTTCACATAGGGGAAGTGTTTGAAATTGAGGAGCACATCAGTGAGCGGCAGGCAGAAGTCTTGGCAGAGTTTGAAAGAAGAAAGAGAGCGCGGCAAATCAATGTCTCCACAGATGACTCAGAGGTCAAGGCTTGCCTTCGAGCCTTGGGAGAACCTATCACACTTTTTGGAGAGGGCCCTGCTGAACGAAGAGAAAGGTGTCCAAAAGTTACACTTTTTTTTAATTACAAGGTTCTAGTGTTATGGATTATAAAGAAGGTCCAGCTTTCCTATCCAACCTTTTCCTGCTCTAATATGAAGTTGTTTGAAATGCTGGGATTTGGTTTTGTTTTGTTTTCTAAGATGTGTTTTTAATTAGTAATTCTGTATGCATCTGTGTCTGGGAATGTGCACCTGAGTTCTGGTACCCTGGGAGTTCAGAAGAGGGTGCCATCCCCTGAGGCAGTTGTGACCTACCTTACATGGATTCTGGGTACCGAGCTTGGCTTTTGTGGAAGATCAGGAAGCACTCCTTGACTGCTGAGCCATATCCTCTGGCCCTGGTACACAATATTTCATTTTTTGGTTTTCTCTTACCTTGTAGTGCATAAGTGCCATTTGTTCACAGAAGCCTTCCTCCTGTGAAGTAAGCCCCCGTTATTTCTGTCAAAGCCCTTTAAAAGGATATGTGTTAAAATCCTGTTTATTTGTGTATGTGTGTGAACATGTATGTGCCTTCACACAAGTGTGGGGTCCTAGAACAACTTTGTTACCATGTGTCCCAGCGATTTGTCTCAAGGCAGCATGCTTGGCGGTGGGCACCGTTACATGCCAGCCTCCTCACCAGCCTGGCTGTTTGCTGTTTGTCTCTCTCACCTACCAAGTGCTTTGTATTGTATGAAGTATTGTTCTTGGTCATTGTGTCCCAACTTCCACGACCTTAACTCGTGTCTGCCATTGTGACTTGGACTTTCTCCCTTTGTTCTTCCTCTCCCACTCACTGCCTTAGCCCTCTCGCTGCGCACCCTCCTATGGATACCATGAATAGCTCTGGGCCACGGGCCCCCACTTGAATTCTGGCTTTGGCAATCACCAGACCTCCTGTGTTCCATATTCCAGCTCCACTGAGCCATTGCAGAGCTAAACTCAACCTGTTTTCCTTTACATTTCTTTAACCCTCTGCCTCAACTGGCATTTTTGTGTTTTGACTCTGGCCTGAACAAGCACTTGGCAACACCTTTTCTGTAAGGCCTCCCTGCTATCTGCCCCACACTCTTCCATATTGCTTTCACATCCTGCTCACCACTGCCCAGATCTGCTGTGCTGTGCTGTGCTCTGCAGTCCTTTCAGAACTATTCCTTAGTTTAGTTTGCTGCTGTTGCTCTGAGACAGGGTCTCGCTCTATAGCCTTGGCGGACCTGGAGCTTACCATCACACTTGGCTTTTAATTTTTATTTTACTGTAACAAGAGCTCAGTTACAGTATGGCCCTGACTGGCCTGGAACTCACTTTGCAGACCAGGCTAGCCTAGAATTTAGGACGACCCACCTACCTCTACCTCCAAGTGCTGGGGTTAAAAGTATATGCCATCAAGCCTAGTTCCTTTAGAACTGTTCTCCGTTCCCCAGCCCCCGAGACAAGGTTTCTCTATGTGACACTGACTGTCCTGGGACTCGCTTTGTAGACCATTCAGAGATCCACCTGCCTCTGCCTTCCGAGTGCTGGAATAAAAGGCATGCACTGGGGGTTGGAGAGATGGTTCCGTGGTTAAGAACACTAGCTGTTCTTGCAGAACCTGGGTTCAGTTCCCAGCAACCACATGGTGGCTCAAAGTCTAGTTCCAGGGAATCTGATACCTTCTTAGAACCCCCACAGGGACTGGGCCCATGGGTGCCAATTAGACATACGTGGAGGTAAAATATTCATACAATAAAGATAAGTAGGCCAGACGGTGGTGGCACACGCCTTTAATCCCAGCACTCGGGATGCAGAGACAGACAGGCAGTTCTCTGTGAGTTTGAGGCCAGCCTGTTCTACAGACCAAGTTCTAGTACAGACTCTAAAAAGCTACAGAGAAACCCTGTCTTGAAACCGCCCCCTTAAAGAAAGTATATTTACTAAAATAGAATAAACTATTCTTAGTCGCTCCATATACCAGCCCGAATCAGCGCCCTGCACATCATGGTGTTAGTGGGTTCAGCTGTCCTTAAAGACTAAGTGGCAGCCGCGGCCGTGCATAGGCCAGTCGACTCTAAGTGGAAGAGAATCATTGCTAATAGCTGCATCTCAGGAGCCTTCAAATAAAGAAGAATGGAGGAGGTCTGAGAGGGGGCAGACACCTTCCTGTTTGCTGCCGTCTCGCCTTTTTCCTGTTTCCTCTCATCCATAGTCATCTGATGCCCAAAAATATTGACTTGGAAAATGCCAGAAGTAAAGTAAACGCTTTTTAAATTTTAAATTGCACACCCTTCTGAGTGATGTACTGAAATCTCTTTGTCTGCTATATCCTTATATCTGTCCAGTAGAATAAGGTATTTTGAGAGTGAGAAAGAAAACAGACTCTGTAAACATAATCTTAAAAATCTGGATTTTTTTTTTTTTTTTTTTTTTTTTTTTTTGGTTTTTTTCGAGACAGGGTTTCTCTGTGGTTTTGGAGCCTGTCCTGGAACTAGCTCTTGTAGACCAGGCTGGTCTCGAACTCACAGAGATCCACCTGCCTCTGCCTCCCGAGTGCTGGGATTAAAGGCGTGCGCCACCACCGCCCGGCTAAAAATGGGTTTTTGTTACTGTCATTTTACCTTGCCTAATTTATGAACTAAACTTTGCCCTAATAATATATGAGCCTGGAAACACACACAATATGGATAAAGTTCATTGCTCCCAGTGGTTGTAGGCATTCAGGGATCTTGACACGTCTCTCACTAGTGGTGTTGGAATCCTACTGAACCCTTTTGAGACTTCATGCATATTGATTTCAGACCTTTTTTGTTACAGGTTAAGAAATATCCTCTCAGTGGTTGGAACTGATGCCTTAAAAAAGACTAAAAAAGATGATGAGAAATCTAAGAAATCAAAAGAAGAGGTAAAATGTGAAGAAATTGGAGACTAGGTCTTTCCAGTGCTGTGCTTTGCTAGGATGAAGAGAGGTAGCTACAGGTTCTACCATCTGGGAATGGTTGATCTCAAGAATTGGTAATTCTTATATGACTGTGAATGGCATAAGTTAGTTCTCCATTCATGAAGGCACCATGGCACTCTTGATGTGACTCAATAAGAAACCAGAAACTGCCAGGCGATGGCGCACGCCTTTAATCCCAGCACTCGGGAGGCAGAGGCAGGCGGATCTCTGTGAGTTTGAGGCCAGTCTGGTCTACAAGAGCTAGTGCCAGGTCAGTCAAGGCTACACAGAGAAACCTTGTCTCGGAAAGGAAAAAAAAAAAAGTAGGGGACTGGAAAGAGCTCAGCCCTTCAGAGTGTGCGCTGATCTTCAAGATCCCAGCAGTGCACAGCTGCTAAGCAGTCTGCTGTGGTCCTCTGGCCTCCATGGCACCTGCATTCACATACACGGCCCCCATATAGACACATAACACAGTTAAACCATTCTCTTTTTTATTTTTTTCTTTTTTGGTTTTTCGAGACAGGGTTTCTCTGTAGCTTTGGAGCCTGTCCTGGAACTCCCTTTGTAGACCAGGCTGGACTCGAACTCACAGAGATCCACCTGCCTCTGCCTCCCGAGTGCTGGGATTAAAGGCGTGCGCCACCACCGCCCGGCTTCCCATTCTCTTTTTTAAAGAAAGCCAAGTAGTTAATAAAAAGGACATGTGCCTGCTTCATTCTATTACTGAGCCAATTCACTTTCTTTGTGAGCAGTTACGGTTAGAACGGCTGTGGGGAGAGCAGGTACACTGCAGACCTAATGTCTCCTGTTACTTCCTGTTTAGTATCAACAAACCTGGTACCATGAAGGACCAAATAGCCTAAAGGTGGCCAGACTGTGGATTGCTAATTATTCACTCCCCAGGTAAGCAGAGGTCCAGGAGAAAGAAGTCTGTCATTTCACGGGTGAGGATAGACTATGATGGTAGTGTTAATTGTGTGGGATTTAGAAGTAGAGAGTGGACAGACCCTTGTTGGTAGCTCCTTCAGTGATGATGTTTATGGATCACAGAGCAATGAAACGCTTGGAAGAGGCCCGTCTCCATAAGGAGATTCCTGAGACAACCAGAACCTCCCAGATGCAAGAGCTGCACAAATCTCTCCGGGTAAGGAAGGTGCTCTTCGCTGTCGTCCAGTCTCTTACCTTACTAGAGATTGTTTGGGCCCCATCCACAGCTGTGGTGACAAGGACATTCTGTGCTTTGTGCTCACAGAGACCAATGCTTCTGCTCTTGGCTGCTCCCTTCTAATAGATCAGAGCTGTGCTCTGCTTTTCTCTGTAGATTTTGTTTGTGTTTAGCTGACATAAAGCTAAAGAGGCACCTGGCGATGGTGGCTCACACCTTTCATCCCAGCACTCGGGAGGGAGAGGCAGTGGATCTCTGGGATTGAGTTCAGCCTGGTTTACAAAGTTCCAGGACAACAAAGGTTACCAAGGTTGGGGAGCGGGAGGCGGATAATGAAGCTATGATAAACAAGTGGCCTTCCAGATAAGCCTTGATTCTGTTCTTTCCATTCTTTCATCAACATTAGCGCCATCTAACAACAGGCACGCATAAAAAATCTGGAGGTGGGTTAAACTGAGAGGTTGTTACTTCTGCCTCCTCCTTGCTCCCATTATCCCCAATCTCCATTTTTTCCCAAAAGTGGAAAAGCCAAAGAACTCTTTGATTAGCCTTTTAAGTGATCACCTTTTTTGTTGTTGCTGTTTTTTAGTCTTTGAATAATTTCTGCAGTCAGATTGGAGATGATCGGCCAATCTCCTACTGCCACTTTAGTCCCGATTCTAAAATGCTAGCCACAGCTTGTTGGTAAGTTTCACTTTACAGTAACATTTTCCTAAATTGTGCATGGCTTCTGAAAGAAGAATGTCTTTGTCGCAGATATCTTTCCTCTGTCCTCTTCTCCTGCTTCTCTTGGGGTGGGTGTCATGCTCTGCCCGCTTCTGCGCTTCCACAGATCTTCTGTTTGGGTGTTGACTACTCCTGAAGGTCCCCAGAGATCCATGGCATGTAATGTCTATCCCGTTCTTCCTCTGCTGTTTTGGAGTAGTTCATAGGGGAATTTTATAAACCAAGTATATATTTTCACGTCTTAGTCCAGCTGTGGTCTCACTGAGGCAGGCAGTCCTTGGGAGCCTCGGTGCCTTTGTCTGTACTGTTGGTACAGTAGCTAATACTTGTCATGCATTTGGTAAGAACTTGGTAAGTGTTAATTATTAGTCTTATCTTTGTACATATTACCACATATACAGGAAAGTTGGGGTGCTAGGGTGTTTGTGTGTTGTGTGTTCATGTGGGCATATGCACATGTGTGTGCATGTGGAGACCAGAGGCCAGTATCGGATGTTTCTTCCTTCCTTTCCCAATTGCTCTCCACTTTATTTTGAAATAGGGTCCCTTACTGAATTGGAATTATCACTTCCCCAAGACTGACCGGTCCATGAGCCCATCCCAGTGTTGGGGTTCTGGACATTATACGCTGAACTATGAGTGCTGGGAACCTAGACTCAGATCCTCGTGTTTGCATACCAAGCACTTTATTGAGTATGTGAGCCAATTGCTGAGCCCTGGTTTACTTTATTTTTGCTTTTTTTCTGGATCATAGCTATCTGAGAAAGAAGAAACTTAACCCTAACTACAGTAGGCAGAAGTGAAACTCTGGCTCAGGAGAAAGCTGAAGGCTAAAGTACTTGGTAGATGGCAAAATACTGCTCAGATTTCAGGTCCAATTTAATTTTTCTCCCTTCCCTTGCAAGTTGACCTGTACATTTGGAACAGCAGCTTGCATGCTGTGATAGTCTGAGGAGGCCACTGGTTCCCAGGAACTGCTATAGCCCTCTTTTCAACAAGCCTGTGCTTTTCTGTTGGCCACTGTCGAATGTATAGGGGCAAGACAACACTGTCTTTCAGTGATACTATGAACGTGCATTTCCTTCCCAGACCAACCCTAGCTGAGGTGCTTTCCTTTGTGTTTGGTAGGAGTGGGCTCTGCAAGCTCTGGTCTGTGCCTGACTGCAGCCTCCTTCACACTCTTCGAGGTGAGTTACTATCTCAGAAAACTGTTAAAGAACCCAGGTACAGTACACATCCACTCTTCTGTGTGTATACACGTGAGTATGTACTCTGTGTACATATATAAGTGCCAGCAGAGACCGGATGACGGAGCCACCTGATGTGGGTTCTGGTGAGTTATTTCTCCAGCCTATGCATTGCATTTTGATTTGAATGGATGTGTGTGGCTTTCTCTCCTCACAACACTAGAAAACAATGACTTCACATGCATGCAGTCTGTCCTCCTGTCCACCCACATTGGCTTTTACCGCATCTAAATTAAAAAACACAAAGTTTTTTGTGTTTTGCTTTTTGATTTGGTTTAGTCTTTTGAGAGTGGAATCTTACTCTGTTTCCCAGGCTGGCTTTCAATTCAGTATCTTCCTGCTTTGGCCTCCCAAGTGCTGGAATTACAGATATAGTCCACTATGCCATTTTTTGCCCCCCGCCCCCCCCCCCATTAAAAACAAAAATACAATTTGAGTATTTATTTAAAGCAGTTCCTCTGGGGCTGGAGAGATGATTCAGCAACTAGAACATTCTTCACAGAGGCCCTGAACCCACAGCAGATGGCTTGCAACTGTCTGTGATTCCGGGGCTGGAGAGATGATTCAGCAGCTAGAACATTCTTCACAGAGGCCCTGAACCCACAGCAGATGGCTTGCAACTGTCTGTGATTCTGGCTCCAAGAGATCCAGTGACCTCAGTAGGCACCCACTCGTGTGCACATACTCACACATATACATAATTTTAAAACCTTTTTGTTTTGTTTTTTGAGACAGGGTTTCTTTGTAGCTTTTCAGCCTGTCCTGGAACACACTGTGTAGACCAGGCTGGCTTAGAACTCATGGAGATCCTACTATCTCTGCCTCCCGAGTGCTGGGATTAAAGGTGTGCACCACCACCACCCAGCCTAAATCTTAAAAATAAAAAAAAAAAAAATAGCTGAGCATGGTGGCACATAACTTTAATCTCAGCATTCAGGAGGCAGCAGTAGATAGATCTTTGTAAATTCAAGGCCAGCCACGAGTGTACAGAGTCTTTTTTTAGTAGTTGACTATCACTTTAATACTGTTTGTTCACATTCCTTAGTGTAAGAACCCTCTGACTCCGCTCTCCTATATCTCTTTAGGCCATAACACAAATGTAGGAGCAATTGTATTCCACCCTAAATCTACTGTCTCATTGGACCAAAAGGATGTCAACTTGGCCTCTTGTGCTGCTGATGGTTCTGTGAAGCTCTGGAGTCTGGACAGGTGATTATTACCATTCTGCAGTCCCCAGTGCCATCCCTAAAGGAGACAGGCCGTCTGCTAGCCCTTAGGTTTAAAATGGGACATTTAACCCCAGACATGCTCCAGGAGTCCAGGAAACTCACTGAAAATAGAAGATGTCTTTTCATAGACTTTTTTTGTTCTCAGAAGGTGTGCTGGGATTTTCTTTCCTCGCTTGCTTTGGCCTTCAGTTTTTGCATTTAGCATAGTAGTCACTGATTCCCAGCTCCCGTTATTGTAAACAACCCAAGTTAACCTACATGGTATGTTAGCATTGGTGGAATGCAGTTTTGTAGGCTCCTGAATCTATGCACACAGCCACAGAGGAGAGGCGAGTGAGGTTTGTCTGGCAGTACAGGCCACTGGTGTCATCCTCTATCTGGGGTGTATTTTCCAACTACAGTATTTTCTTTTTCATGTGGGCATGTGGGTGATTTTACTAGTCCTCTCAAAATTTTAGAAGCATACTGCGATCTGAAAGACATTTGAATGCTCATTTTTCTTTCCTAGAGAAAGCATGGCAAGGTTTTATTTCAGAATTTTCCAAAGCACTAATTAGCGTCTGCAGTCTTTGCCAGATAGGATCTCAGCAACTAGCATGGCAAGTTTTAATTGGCTTTTGTAGTATTTAGCAATGCTGTCTCCATAAGCACTGTTTGGGTCTATGTGTGCTCATTGGCAGCGCTCCTTCTAATTGCCCTCTCTGGGCTCGTGTTTATTTCCTCTCCGGTGTTCCAGCCTCTCTGTTGTTGCTAGGTAGTAGAAATTAGTGGCCTAGCTTAGGAGTTCTTTTTATTTGTATCTTTGAACAGACTAAGGGTTAGGTAAGATTATTTGGGACCCATTGAACCAAAACTGATTTCAGTATTCATACCTCTACCAAAGTATGTTTTCCTTTTTGAATCTATACACTACTTTGATGCAGTGAATCTGTTCTGCTCATTGCTCTGAAGAATGTTTGTTCTCTAATCCTCGGTAGAGAATTTATTGACACAATGAATTGAGATAGTGATCACTTTGCCCTGTGGTCACAGAACCTTAATAGCTTACATTCTTGTTTTCCTTAAGGTTGTAAGCATTAAAGGTGCAGTTACAGGCAGCACAGAGCCTTGTGCAGGTGCTGTCAGCCCTGTGCTGCAGTGTAGAGCACATGTGGTGATACCTGTGGACAAGCAACAGTGAGTGTATCTGCACAGCAGCAAATAAACTGAATGGGCCGTGCGTGGCTCAAGGTGTCTAACCCCTATATGTATTTTATGCCTTTCAGCGATGAGCCAGTGGCAGATATTGAAGGCCATACGGTGCGTGTGGCTCGGGTAATGTGGCATCCGTCAGGGCGTTTCCTGGGCACGACCTGGTAAGCCATACGTTAGTGTCCACTTTGTTCGAGCTGTTGGTTTTGATAATCCTTTTCAGTTATCTGCCAGGTAAATATTTAGAGCAAGGATCTTCAATTAAAACATTCTCAAACTTCAGTGTCAGAATCAGAAAAAATTCAAAAAATAGTCCGGGCAGAGCACACTTACTTTAAATCTCATTGAGTGTGCAGCACATTGTAGTAAGGCTCAGCAGGCCAAGGCAAGAGTGCCCCAGCCTTGGGGCCAGGCTGGGCTACATAGCGAGACTTAAGAAAATACATAAATAAAGCAGAGTTGGGCAGTGGTAGCGCACGCCTTTTATCCCAGCACTCAGGAGGCAGAGACAGGTAGATCTCTATGAGTTTGAGGCCAGCTTTATCTACTGAACAAATTCAGGACAGCCAGGGCTACACAGAAACCCTATCTTGAAACACTAATAAAGAAGATTTCTCTGTGCCAACTGTTGACTTCTTTTTCTGGTTCTGTAAGTTTAGTGAGGCTTAGTTCTATTAAAAATATTTTTCTTTGAGGTTTAAGTAACATACAATAGAATGGATTGTTTTATTATACAAGTCAACCTTGACAAGTGTATACTGCTTATAATCCACACCGTCACTGCCCCTTCCTACTCTCCCCTTCCAAAATAGCCTCTGACTTGATCTGTTCATTCTGCCTGTTTATACCCATCTGTGCTGTTAATCTCAGCTCTGTGTGTGCCAGTTTATGCATTCTCCTGTTGGTGGACACATGGGTGTTGTTCTAGATTGTGGCTAGTTGAGATAAAGCTATTATAAATACTTTTTCTTTTAATGTATGTTTGTGTGCCTCGTGCCCACAGAGGCCAGAAAGGGCCATTGGATCCCCTACAATGAGAGTTATACAAGGTCAGGAACTTTTGCTGGGTGCTGGGAATCAGACCTTGTCCCCTGGAGAGTAACCCATGCTCTTAACCACTGAACCATCTCTTCATCCCTAGCTATAAATATCCTTATTGAAGCTTTTTATGGTTTTTTTTTCTGCTTTCTCTTGGGTAAATACCTAGGAGTACAAATGCTAGTTCATAGAGTGGATTTAGCTTTATAAAAATATTCAGGCAAGGGCTAGAGAGATGGCTCAGCGGTTAAAGCATTGACAGCTCTTCCAGAGGTCAACTCCCAACAACCACATAATGGCTCATAGCCATTTATGATGGGATTTGATGCCCTCTTCTGGCATGTAGGTGTACCTGCAGATAGAACACCATATACATAAGATAAATAAATATTTTTTTAAAAAATTCAGGCAAGCTGGGTTCAGTGCCATATGCTTTTACAGTCCCAAGTCTCAGCAGGAGGGCCTCAAGTTTGAGTCCAGCATGGGCTTCATAGTAGGGCCCGCTCCCCAGAATAAACGACGGGCTGAATTCTGGCTGCTCTGTTCTGTAGCTCTATCAAGCTTCCTGTCTCAGCCACTGTAGCTGGCACCTTACGTTAGTGACAGCGGCAGGCTTTTGCCATGTGCTTGTGAGTCATGTGCATGCCTTCTTTGGTGTAGGGTCTACTCTTTGGTTACATTAGTGACAGCGGCAGGCTTTTGCCATGTGCTTGTGAGTCATGTGCATGCCTTCTTTGGTGTAGGGTCTACTCTTTGCTTTGCCCTTCTTGAGGTTATTTTTTCTCTATTTGTACCACCATGTAGAAATCACTGAAGATTTCTATTAAAATTGCTGTAGCACCCTTGTGAACCCTACTCATGAATATTTGGGTCTATTCTGTATCTGCTCTATTTGTCTATCTAGATTTTTTATACCAACATCCAGTTGAGACTCTAGTAAATAATACAAATGCTTGCTTGGTGGATGAAAGGATATAACAATGGAATTGGGGGGGACGGACAGTTCAGTCTTTGCTGGGCTGTTTCTCAAGAATTTTGTTTTTTGTTTGTGCTGGTGACTGAACCCAGGGCCCTGCACATATCAGGCAAGCCCTACCCTCCTACTCTTGAGCCCCTAACCCTAAACCAGGGAGTTCTTTTTTGTTTTGGTTTGATTTTCGAGACAGGATTTCTCTGGCTTTGCGGCCTGTCCGGAACTCAGAGATCTGCCTGCCTCTGCTTCCCAAGCTAGGATTAAAGGTGTGCACCACCACTGCCCAGCTAGGGAGTTCTTTTTTAATAGCCACTAAAGCAAAGTATAGAATGTTCTTGTTCTCCCGGTTGTCATTTAAGACATATAGGCTTGAATGGTGGGGCATTGTTTATGCCGGAAAGGAATTTCTTGTTAATATGATTGAATGAACAGTTTGAAGAACATGAGCTAAGCTACAGTTTTTATAGTACCTTGAATATAGACAAAGTATCGGTTTGCTCCTTGATTATTGGTATAATTTCTTTGATTTATTTTTAAGTTATGACCGTTCATGGCGCTTGTGGGATTTAGAAGCTCAAGAGGAGATCCTGCATCAGGAAGGCCACAGCATGGGTGTGTATGACATTGCCTTCCATCAAGATGGCTCTTTGGCTGGCACTGGGTAAGACTTCCTCCACAAAGCAAGGGGGTGGGCAGGTCAGTAGTCTCACCTCTTAGGCATCCCTGCTTCCCTATGGAACTGGATTCTGAGTATTCACATATATGTTGTTTCTTCAGGGGACTGGATGCATTTGGTCGAGTTTGGGACCTGCGCACAGGACGGTGCATTATGTTCCTAGAAGGCCACCTTAAAGAAATCTATGGAATAAATTTCTCCCCCAATGGGTAAAGCACATTCAGTGAATGGGAAGGGTTCTGGTCAGATAGTACTCTTTGTTTCTAACTGTGATACTTCTGATCCACAGCTACCACATTGCAACTGGCAGCGGTGACAACACCTGCAAAGTATGGGATCTTCGACAGCGACGTTGTGTCTACACCATCCCTGCCCATCAGAATTTAGTGACTGGTGTCAAGTTTGAACGTAAGCTTTGCTCTTGTCTCAGCTTTAACACCAGACACTTCGTGGAATATATGCCCAGGCATTGGACTTAGAAATGGAACCTCTATTAAAGAAGCAAATTTTAATTACCTCCCTCTGCCATACCTATAGACAAAACTGTGGCAAAGCTTGCTTCTTGAGGCAAAGACTTCTGTGAAGGCTCTGTTTCATTTTGTCCTCCATGGACAGGCAGGCAGTAAATGCCTGGTGTCCACCAGAGAAGGATCACATAGCCTTCATACCATTATTGGGTATTCTCAGTCTCCTTATGACTGTCCCTTACCTTGGAGGCCCCCTGGAAATGTAGAATCTATGTGTTAGGTTTATCTGAATGCAGACATAACCTTTCTTTCAAATTAGTTTTGGCAGATCTTTGTGCTTTTGTGTTTTTAAGATCTTTTTGAATGCTTAAATCTCTCGTGCTTGCTCTATTTCTCCCACAGCAATCCATGGAGACTTCCTGCTCACTGGTGCCTATGATAACACAGCCAAAATCTGGACCCATCCAGGTTGGTCCCCGTTGAAGACTTTGGCTGGTCATGAGGGCAAAGTAATGGGCCTCGACATTTCTTCTGATGGGCAACTCATAGCCACTTGCTCGTATGACAGGACCTTCAAACTCTGGATGGCAGAGTAGGCAAGACAATGGAAGGACTCGGGCCTTGTCCTCTCACCAAGGAGCCATTTTCCTCAGAGGAAAGAATTGTGCTGTGTTCTATCATGTTTTCTGCCAAATACCATGTGTAGGATTGAATTTTCACATCAGCCCCACTCTGAGTAGGCCAGCCTCGAGGTGATGGCAAATCCTTCATGATTAGAAAGCAATCCTCGTCTCAGGTTCTGCCATGAACTTTGTAGACATTGTTTCGACTTCATTGCTTTTGGATGCCCTCCCACCTCTGTCAGTGTTCAGGACTGTGACTATTCTTTCATTTTTAAATTTTTTTTTATTTGGCATTTTGAGACAGGTCTGTCTCTCTAGCCCTGACTGTCCTGAAACTTGGTGTATATGTCAGGAGGCTTCACATTGTAAGTGACCCTCCCGCCTCTGCCTTCCGAGTGGTGGCATTACTGAGATGTGCTGCCCGGCTGACAGCTGGGTTTGTACTGCTTGAAACATGGCTCTCTGTAACATGGTTTGTGCTCCCTACTGATGCGACCCAGCAGGAAGATAGCCGAGCAGGGCCTGCGGGCAAGCTCCTCTCTTGCCCCTAAGAATGGGGTGTCGAGCAGTGAACTGCAGCAAGGATGGTTTGCTCTCTTCCCGTGGAGCTTCCCGAGGGTACTGACTGCAGCCGCGACTCTGAACTGTGGCTGAAAACCTCTTCCATTTAAGGCTATTGTATCCATATTCAAAGGAGTTTTTATAAAACAAACATGATGTCCGTGGTACAGCTCCTTCCTGTTGACTGTTTAAAGGGTGTACTTTATGTATTAAAGGGTCCTTCATGTCACAGTAAATGGGGGGGGAATCGCTAGTCTATGTTTGGGCGCTCCAAACAAACTTGTTTTTTTATTATACACTTGCTGAGAGTAAAATCCTACCATAAAAATATCTTTGAAAGGATTATTTTCTAGTTCATCGTTTTATGAATCTTAACCCCAAAGAGGTCCTCTTTTTAGTTTTGAGATCTGGTGTAGTTTCAGGTATGAATTGTCCAATTTCTACCATCTTCACAGATTTTTATAGTGGATTTTTTAAAGGGGAAAGGTGTAGGTCTTTTTGACAGGGTCTTGCTCTGTAGGTCAGATTGGCCTCAGACTTCGTGCTCTTGCCTCTGCATCTCAGGGTCTGTGAATTGCAGGGACGGAGTCGTTGGCCGGGGGAGCACTACCGTGAGCTCTGTCTGGGCTCCGCAGTAAAGTTACATGGATTGCGCTGGCGTCCCCCCAGTATTCAGTACTGCGCTCTGTCAGCTTCCTGTTCGGTCCTGCTCCTCTGCAGGTTATGGATATGTGAGAGATGCAAGACATGTTTTGAGGCCTTTGTTTTGTTTTTTAAGTTTTGTTAAGTTTTTTACTATGTGTAGCCCTGGCCAACCTGGAACTTGGTGTATTTATTAGGCCAGGCTAGGCTCAAACTCAGTGATCCACCTGCATCTGTCTCCCAAGTGCAAGGATTAAAGAGGCATGCCTACTATGCCCAGCTAAACATAATCTGATTCCAATTACAGCTAAAGGTGTTTTCTTTATAACTAAGCATCTCGGTCTGCCTTCATTTGGAGCTTACCCTTAACCTCTTGTTTTCCCTTGATAGCGAACATGAAGAGTACCTTTTCTTCATTCCCCTGTAGTGTTGATAGAGTGATGAGACTGCTGTACCGCCCCAAGATTTGGTTCCTCTGGGTTAAACCTGACTAGGACAACAAGTTTTGGTTGTTCAGGAGAGCATTTGAGCTGAAAATGCACTATGTAAGCCTTAGGCAGAGCAAGTATCTGGAGCAGCAGCCATTGCTTCAACCAGGTGGTGGCAGGAGGCAGAGGCAGGTGGATCTCTGTGAGTTTGAGGCCAGCCTGGTCTACAGCGTGAGTTCCAATCCAGCACAGCCAATCCACACAGAGAAAGCCTGATCTAAATAAAGGATTGCTGAGATATATTCCCTTTTTATGGGCAAAACAGACTACAGTGACCTGCAAAATTATCCAGCTACTAAGTGGTAGAAGCATTTGAGGCAGTGTGAAGTGATTTCCTAGTTATGTGGAGAATGTTGGCCGTACGACAAGACCAGGACTGCACGTGTGGTCTGGCTGGTGGGTAGCCAGCATTTCCCCTTTCTTCCTCACACATGCTGCTGACAAATCACTCTGACTGAAGACTCCTGTCGTATGGAACAGGCAGCCGCAGGTCCATGTCCCTAACCTCAGCACACCCAAAGATGTTCCCATGTTTCTAGATGTCCTGTAAGTGGGTGAGACTGCTAGTTAGGATTTGATTCAGAGATGTCCCCAGCACTGCTGTGTGCCATTAAACCTTCAGGACCTGGCTGTTGCAAACAGGCCACCAGTGAGGAGTCATTGAAAGCCATTAGCCCAGCTCCTCTTCCCAGCTGCCCTCTGCCTTCTGGTATGCTGTGGCAGGCATCAACAAACTCCCTCTGAAACCATGAGCCCAAATCAACCTCCCTTCAAGTTGTTTCTAATACTGTCACAGGGACATAAACACGACTGACTAATACTACCCCAAGGTTAGAACTAATAAATGCAGCGTAGGAGTGAACATCCTAAACATATTGTCCATTCTAACAAACGTACTGGTTTCAGAAGACCCACCACCCTAAAGATGGTAGCCGGGTAACCCTGGCCAGAGCCTCAGTTCCATCACAATGAAGCTTCCTTGGACCAGGGCCTCTGGAGGAGGGAAAACGTTGCTGCTTGGGCCTTTGGCAGCTCCTCTGTCCCTGTCCCAATTAGCTCAGAGAATATGGTGAGATAGTTGCCTAACTTACTTGCCACAAAGTTAAAAGTATGTAGAGAAATGAAGTCAGTGGGGGATGTGAGCCTCAGCACCAGTGCGGGCTCAGTGCCCTGGGTGCTGGTCTGTTTCGTAATGGAGGACTTTCCTCTGCATTGGAGCTGAAAACTATCTGGATTACTAAATCAAAGTGACTATTTTATAGTATCTTGTACCTTGCCCCCTAAGGAATTTATAAATAAATGATACTTCTGCAAAAATATTTAGAGCAAATAAAACTGACTCAAGCTCTGATCTCTGACAGCTTATTCTATAAATCAAAAAAAGTAAAATGTCTCCTGATTGTGGGACTGCTTCAAAGCCTGGAGCCAGAACATGTTCAAGCCAGAGGAGCGGCAGCCACACACGGTGTGGCCATCTGTCCAGCAGCAGCTGGTCTGGCTAAATTTTAGATTCTTGATTCCTGGGTGACATCATATGAAGGAGGAAGGCAGGGTCACCCCTGTGCCCCAGGCTGCTCAGCCTGAGGTGCAGCTGAGGCCTCTCGGGCCCCGGGTTCTCACCAGCTGGCCCGCATGCCTTCCCTTCAATGGGGGGCACTGCCACCCCAGGAACAGTCTATCCTCTCTCAGCCTCTGACCAATAAATGGTTGTGGAAGGAAGAAACCAATGAATTAAAGAATGCAGGCTAATTTTACTAGGAATGGTGGCAAGAATCAGAGAAAGCTGAAAAAGGGGACAAATACATTGGCCCACAAGTTGAAAGACTCCAGAATTGTCAGCAACGCATGAACAGCTCAGCTCAGCTCCAGTGAAAGATGTCTGGACCGTGCTGTCCAGCCCTTTGGCACAACTTGCCATGTGACCATGGAGCCACAGAACTCTACACCCCATAACCCCACAGTTCACCTGCAGGTCTCCCTAGCCCTTTGGCTTTTCATGTCGGGCCATCTCTGTTCTCCAAAGCAGACACATGGCCTAAGCAATCCCTGGGCTCAAATGAGCAATACTACAAGGAAGGCAACATCAAAGGAGGCTCAGTGGTCCTCATTCCAGCAATCACAAAGAAAGGCTCGATTCCTTGTGCCGGAACAGAGAGTGTTCACCCCATGCCCCAAAAGAACTGCTTAGTCCAAAAGATGGAGAAGATGAGCAGTAGGATACCACTGAGGATGACAGCCATCAGGTAGACAAAGGTCCAGAAGTGAGGGTTGCGGGTACACTCTCTAAGAGAGTAGTGGCTGGGGATGGGCATAGGTCTGGTGTCAGGCACTGTGTTCTGAGAGGTTCCAATCTGACTCCCAGGTTCCAGGCCAAGGTCCAGGGTATAGACCCGAGGCTGACGCAGTAAGTAACGGCTCTTGGGTTGGTCCTTGAGACAGAGCTGGTGGCCCTCGAGGATGATGTGGTGGGGTTCTAGGCGGAGCAGGGTCAACATGGCAGTGTCTGTAGGCAAGTCAGTGACTGGTTGCCCTGAAGCCAGCATGGTGGGCTGACGGCAGAGTGGGCAAAGCAAGCGGCGCCTGGCTGGAGCTACCAGGCTGAGGTGGACCAGGCATTCCACGCAGCAGGAGTGACAGCAGTCCAGCACTTTGGGAGTGTGGAACGTGTTGTTGAAGGGATTCCAGCAGACAGGGCACTCAGCTGTGAGCTCTTGGCCCTGTGGCTCAGCCATCCTCAGATCACATGCGGGGAGCTTCACGGGATGTCCTGGTAGAGCAGAGAAAGATTAAAGCATACTCGTGGGCTGTCCCTGAGCTTCGTCTGCAGCCCTAAGCTCTGAGAGGCTAAACGCTGTCTACACCCACATTTTACAGGTGGAAGAATGCATCTCCAAAAGCATTTTGTCCAAGGACAGCCAGTCCTGGTCACTGACGTAAGTCTGAAGCTACACAGCCCTTCACCCAGGGTGAAGGCCTGAGCTACCCTATAAATCACCCTACCGGCAGCACCAGAATGAACCGGTAGTGGAGGGGACAGCCCTGGGGCTTTGGAGATGGCTACAAATTCAGCCTTTGTGCCCTGCAATTGCTCCAGGCTGCCTTGGCTCCCCCTGAGTTTCCTTCCCTGCAACCTCAAATCCCTGGCTAGAGCAGAGATGGGCTCTGTGAATTCCCGGGTGTGCCCCTCCGCTAGGGACAAATGCCAGCCCCCTTTCTGCTCCTTTGGAAGCTTTGGGCCAGAGGCCAACTCTTCACAGTCGACTGACTGAGCAACTCTTGAGAGGACTCCCTTACTCCGGCCCCAGATCAGTTCTCACCTTCCTCCTCCCACTTTCTCCCAGCACCCACCTGGGCTTCTGTGGACTGCTGAGGGGATCAGAGAGACCACTCTTGAAGGGTATGTGTTTCCCGTCTTTCCCTCTACTGAATCGCCTAGCTTTGGGAAACTGCCACCTCCAGGCCAACCCCAGGGCCGTTTCCATGACAGCATGCTCACAGCAACTGGAGCTGCCAGGTGGCCCTGACTGCAGCTTCAGCACACCTGTCCAGAGCCAGGGCCAGAGACCCGCCAGAGTGGTTCCTGGGAGATCCCAATGAGCCGTACATCCGTGTGCATGCGCACACACGCACACACACACAGGGTCTGGCAACCAATTGAATGTAGAGCAGGTACAGATTAGAGGGTGACTCTTTTCGCCCCGCAGTCCCTGGACTGGAGAGGTAAGAGTGACAGTCTTCTCTTCTAGATCCCTAGAGGGCGGGTCTTCTGGGGCTCCTCTCTCGTGAGCCCTCATTTCTTTTCTAAAATGCTGGAACCTCCTCCTTGCACAAAGGAGTTGCCTGCTGCGTGCTTCACTTGCTGCATAAACCTATAAGATCTATCAGTCCCCAAAGCCTCATCCTCTCTTTGTCTTTTAACTATTGATTTTGGTAGCCACAACCAAAATAGGCAAACCTTCAGGACAGAGACAGAACGGGCTGTCCTGCCCACCTGGGAGAGGAGCATTCTGACCCTGCTTCCCCACTTCAAACAGAAACGTCTGGATTGTATCTCTTGCCTATGTTGACCATTTAGATCTGAAGAGTTGGGTTGCTTCCAGGTTTTCAAGAAAACTTGGTTGAAACATTCACTTTACGCATGGAAACAAGAAGTGGTTCTGGCGAGTTATGACAACACACGTGTGCACGAAAGAGCACACACGGGGCCTGACACACACGGGGCCTGACACGTGTCTCTGGATTCCCAGTCCACCATGTGCTGCAGTCACAAAGACAGAAGCTACATCCATTTGGTCCACCTGTAGGATGTGTGGAAAGAGCTGTTTCCTCTAAGATTCCTTGTGTCCCTTAAGATTCTCTGGGTAACCCAGGACCTGTGCAAAGGAAGACTTCGGGGCAGTGCAGCTTGCTGGAGATTTGACATGATGCTCTATATCCTAGCAATTTGGAACCTGAAGCAAAACCTGTGTCTACTTTTACCTTCCTGCTTTTGTCTAGACCTCAGTCACAGCTCAGACATGGAATAAGGAAGATGGCATGGCCGTAACCAGAGCTAGGAGAGCTTCATTCAGTGAGCCGTCCATTCCTTCCTGAACACTGAAGACTTACTGCGTGCCAGGCACCGAACTAGGTAGGCGCTGATAGATAGGGGTGAACAAATCAACCATGGTACTATAGGCTGCTGAGGGAAAAACTGCCTCATGAGTAATAATTAATATATTACTCATGAGACAAATATATTACTCATGAAACAAATAATTAGATATAATTTACATAACTATAATTATATATTTATTATACATAATTTTATATATATGTAATCATAATGTAGCCCTGGATGTCCTGGAACTCATTATGTAGACAAGGCTGGCCTCAAACTCACAGAGATCCAGACGCCTCTGCTTCCTAAATGCTGGGATTAAAGGCGCGAGCCACCACACCTAGTGAAATACATAATGTTTGTTTGTTTGTTTGTTTATTTATTTATTTATTTATTTATCATGTATGGTGTTTTGTCTAAATGTATGCCTGTAGGCCACAAGAGGGCTCTCAACCACCGAGCCATCTCTCCAGCCCCCAAAAATACATGATTTTAATGAATGTTACAAAGAACAAAAAAGAAAACTGGCTTGGGAGCCGGGCAGTGGTGGCACATGCCTTTAATCCCAGCACTGGGGTGGCAGAGGCCTGCGGATCTCTGTGAATTTGAGGCCAGCCTGGTCTACAAGAGCTAGTTCCAGGACAGGAACCAAAGCTTGAAACCACCCCCGCAAAAGAAAAAAGAAAAAAAAGGAAGAAAGAGAATTGGTTTGGAATGAAAGTTTTCTTCAAAAAGGTGAAGTGGAGGAAGAGCGCAAAGCCCAGAGGTAAATTCTGTAAGAAGGTGAAAGGCTCAGGGGCCGGGTAAGCAAGAGTTCAATGTACTCAGAGTGGAAGCAGTCTGTAAGTTCAGCAACACAGAGACAGAGCCACAGAGATATCACTGTGAACAATGACAACACACTGACCCCACCTAGATGCCCATCAGGGTTAGTGGATTGCTCACACTCCACCGCTGGACCTCACTGCGTGTCTTTTCACTGCTCCGTCTCCCGCCTTCGCTGATCGCAATGGAAGAACAAATCGCCACTCTCATTGGCAATGGCTCCGGTATGCACTTTGCTAGCAACGATGTCCCCAGGGCCGTGTTCCCGTCCATTGCCGGGCACCCCCGACACCAGGGCGTCATGGTGGGGGTGGGCCAGAAAGACTCCTACGTGGGTGACGAGGCCCAGAGCAAGAGAGGTATCCTGGCCCTGAAGTACCCCATCGAGCACGGCATCGTCACCAACTGGGATGACAAGGAGAAGGTCTGGCATCTCACCTTCTACAGTGAACTGTGTGTGGCTCCTGAGGAGCACCCGGTGCTTCTGACCGAAGCCCCACTGAACCCCAAAGCTAACAGAGAAGGCACAGATAATGTTTGAAATCTTCAACACCCCAGCCATGTACGTGGCCGTCTAGGTGGTGCTGTCCCTGTATGCGTCTGGGTGCGTCACTGGCATTGTCATGGACTCTGGTGACAGGGTCACACATACAGTGCCCAGGCCACCTTGCGTCCAGACCTGGCTGACCAGGACCTGACAGACTACCTCATGAAGATCCTGGCTGAGCGGGTCTACAGCTTCACCACCACGGCTGAGCAGGAAATTGTGCGTGACATTAAGGAGGAGCTGTGCTACGTTGCCCTGGATTTTGAGCAAGAAATGGCCACTGCTGCATTGTCCTCTTCCTTGGAGAAGAGCTATGAGCTGCCTGATGGGCAGGTAATCACTATCGGCAATGAGCGGTTCCGGTGTCCAGAGGTGCTCTTCCAGCCTTCCTTCCTGGGCATGGAGTCCTGTGGCATCCATGAGACCACCTTCAACTCCATCATGAAGTGTGATGTGGACATCCGCAAGGTCCTGTATGCCTACACAGTGTTGTCCGGTGGTACCACCATGCACCAGGCACTGCCGACAGGATGCAGGAGATCACAGCCCTAGCACCTAGCACAAGGAATATTAAGACCATTTCTCCTGGTGAGCGCAAGTACTCAGTCTGGATTGGCGGCTCCATTCTGGCCTCACTGTCCACCTCCTGCAGATGTGGATCAGCAAGGAGGGTATGACGAGTCGGGCCCCTCCATTGTCCTCTGTGAATGCATCTAGATGGACTGAGCAGGTGCCAGGCATCTGCTGCATGAGCTGATTCTGAAGTATCAATTTGCTCTGGCAAAGGTACACACCTCATGCTAGCCTCATGAAACTGGAATAAGCCTTTGAAAAGAAATTTGTCCTTGAAACTTGTATCCAATATCAGCACTGGATTGTAGAACTTGTTGCTAATGTTCGACCTTGTATTCAGGTTAACTGTTCCTTGGCATATGTTTATACCCTGTGCGTCTCTTGATTTAATCCCTAGTCATGCGGCTCAGTCACCTGGTGGCTGGGGAGAGCATGCTGTGAAAGAGAATTCCCCAGCCTGCTGGATGTGTGAGCACCGTGCAGTGATCTGTGCAGGGTATTACTGACTGCTGACTTCCAGGATTTCCTGAGGCTCGCAAGGACAGGGTGGGAAAGTCCAAGCTTTAGGACCCAGTTTCTGTTCTGGTGTTTTCCCTCCTGACTGCTGTGGGGTGTTAGTTACTTGCCTTGAGTTGGAAATGTTTGCACTGACATCTGTAAATTTATATAAGGTTTTTTGTACTCAATTTAAGAAATGAGAAATTTTGGTTTTCTACTGTTCAGAGAGAACATTAGGCCCTAGCAACATGTCATTGTGTAAAGAAAAATAAAAGTGCTGCAGTAAAAACAAAACAAAAAAAGGTTAGTGGATTTTTAGAATAATTGTTATATATACACAATGGAGTTTAGTCAGCCATAAAGAATGAAATTATACCATTTGCAGGAAAGTGGATGGAACTGGAGGTTATCATATTAAACAAAATAAGCCAGAATCAAAATTAAAAATGTATGTTTTCTCTCATATGCAGAATCTAGATTTAAATGTATCTGTTTTCTTTCTTTTTTAAAAAAATATTTATTATATATACAATGTTCTGCCTGCATGTGTCTCTGCAGGCCAGAAGTTGGCACCAGATCTTATTATATGTGGCTGTGAGCCACCATGTGGTTGCTGGGAATTGAACTCAGGACCTCTGGAAAAACAATCAGTGCTCTTAACTGCTGAGCCATCTCTCCAGCCCCTCTGTTTTCTATATGTATGTATGTTTATATGTATGTGTGTATGGATGGATGGACGGACGGACGGACGGACGGACGGACAGACGGAGGCTATACGGGTAACTAGAGAGGGTAGCTGGAGGAAAGAAGGAAATGCCGCATGCTTCTTCTCATATGTAGAATGGAGACACACATACATGTGTGAGTGTAGATGTGAGACATAAACAACATTGGCGGGAGGAGGAGCAGCAGGAGATAAGGAGGGGTGGAGAAGGCAGTGAAGTGATGGATCTCAGCAAGTACAATGATGGACATGTATGAACATGACATCATGAAGTCTATTGGTTTTCTATACTGACTATAGCATCTTAACTTGAAAAGGAAAGAAAGAAATGGTGGGGGCGGCATGAAAGACAGCTGCAGAGACAGAATCAAGACCATTTCCAGATGCTGGCAGGCATCCTGTGAGTGAGGTTATAGATTCTGGAACAAGTTGTTGGGGCTCATGAGCACTACTTGTTAGGACTATAATTCCAAGTGGGTCACTTCACTTCTCTTGACTCAATTTCCCTTCATGAAAAAGAAAGTTAAAAGTCATGACGCTTTTAGTTTGTTTTCTTATAGTACTGAAGATTGAACCAGGGCATGGTTCATGTTAGGCAAGCATCACATCAGTGAAGCTTTCAGCTAGAGCCCAGGCACAGAGGATGGACACAGACTGGAAGACACTGAGGACTTAAAGTCAGTGACTCTCAACTGCCTGTGACTCCAGCTCCCGAGCAGCCAGTGTCACTGGCCTCTGCCACTTCCTACTCATGCACATACCCTGTTTTCTGAAAGGTGGTTTGTATTATTACAAAGATGGATGGAAGAGAGAGACATTCTGCAGTCTTCAAAACAATATGATAAAACATTTATTATGTATTATCTATGGTGTTCGTCTATGATATGTTATTAAGTATTAAAGAATCAGTGATAAGACAATTATAACAATCTACTTTGAGAAATATGTGCACGATGGAAATATATCTCCCAGAAGATAACCTACCAAGTGTTTTTTTCTTGTTTTTTTGTTTGAGGCAGGCATGGTCTCACTTTGTAGCCCTGTTTGGCTAGCCTGGAAATCTCTGTGTAGACCGGGCTGGCCTCAAACTCGCAGTGATCTGCTGTCTTCTGTTTCTGAAGTTCTAGGCCTAATGGTGTGCACCACCACTCCTAGAACAACTGCGTGTCAATAGTGGTCATCAATGCGGCAAAACCATCAATCTGGTTTGTTGCTAGAACTTTTGTTTTTAATTCTATTACTTGAAAATTAATGTTAACTTTGGGCCTGGAGAAATGGCTCAGCAGTTAAGAGCACTGGCTACCCTTCTAGAAGTCCTAGGTTTAGTTCCTAGTACCCATATGGCAACTCACATCTGTCTGTTACTCCAGCTCCAGGGAATTCAACACCCTCACCCAGACATACATGCAGGCAAAACACCAATGCACATAAAATTAAAATAAATAAATCACTAAAAAAGAAGGAAAGAAAATGTTAACTTTATTCTGGTAAGCTTGTCTTTCTGTCCCTGAAGCTCTCCTCCGTCATCCTAGACCAGACCCACATTTTCTGAAGTGCCATGGCCACAGCTCTAAATAAGAGATGCAGCTGTGCTTGGTCCTTACCAGAGCTGCATGTCTCAGGCACCCAGTGCACAGTTCCGTGTCTCTAGGAGACACTCAGTGACTTATGGGCCTAGGCTTCCCACCTGGACAACTGAGCAACGGTAAACCACCTGGCAGTTGTTATGACCAGAACCTTGTCTGTGGCACCCTCCCCATCATCACAATCTGACACCAGGCACAGAGAACTGACATTCTGATGGTACCTGATGGTTTCCTGGGGTCTGGTCCTTGCCAGGAGCTGAATATGGTAACACATCTAGAAAACGTAATTGCTTTTTCCAGCTGTTTCCATTTTCATGAGGTCATCGGATCTCTAAACCCAGCCTAGAAACAAGACTCTTGCTGAACAGTGACTTCACTTCTCTGAACTCTACTTCCCTCCGGTGAAGAGGCTTAGGACCCCTGCTTACAGGCTGCTGTGAGGATGGAGTCCGCTTAGCCTGCACAGTGGGCAATCAGTACAGAAGCCAGCATGGTTTTGTTAGTGTCCATCTGACAGATGAGGAACCTAGCGCTGGATGTAAAGTGGCGTGGCCAGGGCTTCAGAGCCAGGGTTGCAGAACTTGAAAACTGGCCCAGGAGCCTGCCCAGGCTGCCCAGGTCAGAGTTCAAACCAAGCAATGCTACCTGCTCCACCCTCTCCCACCCCTTACCTGGTAGACCCTCTCCTACTCCTCACCAGCTTCAGCTCCTTCTCCTCTCTCAACACAGTTTCCTGCAGGTGCTTTGGTTCTTCTTCCGGGTCGCTGGGGTCAGCCTCATTTGCATGGTCTCCCAGCTCTTGATCCACTCCCTGGCTGGTTTCCTCCTCGGGTGACTTTGGCCCTCTGCACCCGAGAGAGACCTGGATGCTTGCTTTTGTGAGTCACCTTTGCTTCTCTGAGCTGAGGAGGAAGTTCACTCATCCTTGCCAACTGGAGGAGCTCCAGCCTTCCCCTTACTCCCGGCTGACCTGCCTTGACTTCAGGGAAGTCAGAAGCATGGCTACTCCGAGGCCCTGCAATGAAGGCTCACCAAGAGCTCTTAGAGAACAAAATACCAAGAACCCAGTAGGAAAGCAAAACAAAACAAACAACAACAACAACAACAACAACAACAACAAAACCAGTTAAATGACCATTCAGTAAGCATAAGCAGGAAATGCCTGAATTCTTCAACGTCAGATATCAGACTCACTAGGAATCTAGATTCAGTGGCTTCTAAATATGTACTAGAAATGAAGACAGGACTTCTCCTAGCCCTGGATTCCTCTCCTGAAACTGTAGAGGGAAAAAAAAAAAAAAACCCACCTAATGAGGGCGGGGCTAAGAGCACTTGCGAGAACCTGAATTCAAATCCCAAACACTTGTGTAAAAGTCTGGGCAAGCCTGTAACCCCAGCACTGCAGGGGGTGGGGAGTGGAGACCGGCGGGCCTGGAGCCTGCTGGCCAGACTACCCCAAACAGCAAACTTCCAGTTTGATGAAAATTTCTGCCTCAAAGGAATAAAGCAGAAACACCTGACATCCTGCATCCTGCTCTGGGTGCTTCGTACAACACGCACGCGTGCGCACACCCCTCCCACTCAGCCTGCAGGTGAAATGTTGCTATACAGTAGGTGGCACGCAGAAACACTCAGTAAGCTCCAGATAGAACTATCATTCTTGTCACTATAACACGAGCAGGTAAATAATGAAAACACAAATGAAGCACTCGCAGAAGTTCAAGAGGAGCCTGGACGTCCAGCCCCGTAATCCGTCCTATCCATGGCCTCGCCATCCTCCGAAAGAAGCCCACTTTTGCTCACGGCTGTCCTGGAACTCGCTTTGTAGACCAGGCTGGCCTTGAACTCACAGAAATCCTCCTGCCTCTGCCTCCTCGGTGCTGGGATTAAAGGCGTGTACTGCCACTGCCCAGTTAACATTATTTTTGGACAGGGAATTCGTGTGTTTCAGTACACAAAAGGCTTGATTTCTGTAGTAAAAGCTCTTTTTGCCCAGACATTTAGTCGTACTCAAAATTAAAGTATTACACTATATGTTTTTGTATCTCTTTTCAAAGATGTCTTCTGTGTACATAAGCAAAAGAGTCAGGTTCCTTGTTCCTTCTCCTTTTATCCAAATGCGTGTATTCTGCAGGCTGCCCTGTCCCTTGCTGCAAATGCCTTTACTCACGGTCCTCACCAGATCAATTGTTCTTATTTTGTAATGACTTTATTGTTTCACTGAATGGCTGTGCCATCAATTACTTAACTAATCACCCAATGATCTAATCTTTAATTTAATTTAAGCCTCTTTGTTGTTTTATTTTTGAGACAGGATGTCTTGGCAGTCTAGGCTGGTCTCAAACTCACTGTGTGTCAAGGCTAGCCTCCACCTGGTGATCCTCCTGTCTTCACTTCCCAAGTGCTAGGACTATGGACGTGTTCCAGGCCATCATGCCTGACAGAACCTTTTAATTTTAAATATGCAAATACTGCATGGAAAAAAATAAATGCAATAGTAATTATAGATCTTAGGTTAGCCCAGAGTTGTATAAAGTGAAACTGTGGACTTCGGATGTTTTAGCATCAGGGCTAAATTCTCAGTGGTTAAGAGCGCTGGTTGCTCCTCCCAAAGGAGCCAGGTTTGATAACTAGTACTTACCTGGTGGCTTACAACTGTCTGTAACTCAGTCTCAGGGAATCCAATAATTTCCGGCCTCTGTAGGCATACACATGGTGCACAGAAATACATGCAAGCAAAACACCCATAAATATAAAAAAATAATTTTTGAAGAGTTTAAGGTAAAGCAAGTAGTGCAGGAAAGAAATCAGTCAAGGGTATTGCAAGAAGGGAAGAAAATAAAATATGCCCTGGCTCTTCTCTGGGTCATTAAGGGTTCTATGAGGAGGCCATCATCTTGATGTCTATGGGTGGCCAGGCTAAGAAGTCCTTTGTAAACAATGGAATTTTTTTTTTAAATTTGAGAGATACCTAGAAGAGAGGGTAAAGCATCTCAGGAATTTGACAGTTAAATTAATTTAGTTTATGCTTGGGGGGCCCAGGCGCCAGCCAGCTGGAAAAGTACCTGGCCTAAGCAGTACCTTGGGACCTGTGAGCTAAGGGTCATAAGACCTGGTGGATCACAGCCAAGGTGGGGGACCAGGCCTAAGGAGAGATTGGCTATCTCAGAAGGAAGTAGGCAAGAGGATAAAACATCATAAATAACGTTTTTATTGGAGATGAATTGTTCTGTATAAATTTGTTAAAAAGAACCCAAAATCTTCAAGTATTGTTACTAGCAAGTGCCAGTGGTGTCATAGTTACTCCAAGCAAGCAGAGTCTGTAAGTAACCCTAAGAAACTCACTGGTTCACCGAGGAAGTCTCGGAGGGAACCATTTCTCCCTAGTCATTGGTGTCATATCTGAGGTATCCTATTTAGGGTTACTACTGCTGTAAGGAAACACCATGTCTAAAAGCATCTTGGGGAGGAAAGGGTTGACTCAACTTAGACTTCCACATCACTGTTCATCACTGAAGGAAGTCAGGACAGGGATTCAAGGCAGGAACCTGAAGGCAGGAGCTGATGCAGAGGCCATGGAGGGTTCTGCCTACTGGCTTGTTCCCTTGGCTTGCTCAGCCTGCTTTCTTATGGAACTCAGAACCACCAGTCCAGAGAGAGCAGCACACACAATGGGCTGGTCCCTCCCCTATCAACCACTAATTTAAAAAATGCCATTGCAGGCTAACCCACAGCCTGATCTCATGGAGGTGTTTTCTCTCCATTGCAGCTCCCTCCTCTGCAATGATTCTAGCTTGAGTCAAGTTGACATAAAACAAGCCCAGCACACTGGGGTGAAGAGACATATGGTCATGTCTCCCCAGGGAACAGGAAGAAAAGGCAGGAGACAGAGGCGAGAACATCCACCGCCAGCTCAGAGTGGACCAGCACCTGGTGGACATCCCATGATAGAACTTGACCCTGACGTGGTGACGTCCTAGAGAGAGTGGGTCATCCTCTCAGTAGAACCTGATGATGCAAGGTGCAAGGTCACTGTGAAAGAGTAAGAGATGGTTTGCTCTGAGCCAAGTGTCAGTGACCATAGCCCAGGGGTCCTGAATGGCGTGTCCTGCCATGGAAGTGCTTACATAGGCTTCTTTTACAATGGTTTATTTACGTATGAGTGTATATGTTTACCTGTGTGGGTTTATGTGCACCACATACATGCAGAAGTCCAGGGGAAACAGAAGAGGTCTTTAGATCCCTTGGAACCAGAGTTACAGGTGCTTATGAGCCACTGTGTGGGTGCTGGGAACAGAAGCCGGGTCCTCTTGGGCTATGAGCCATCTCTCCACCCCCTAATAAACTTTTATTAGTCACAGACAAGGAGAAAGTCCCAAAGCAACACATTTACTGACTACACTGGTGAAGGCCATAGGGAGGTGGTTTAAGCAGATCAGGACGTTATCTGATGACATTTCTCAGCTTGAATTGGTAGAAGCTAGTGGTCTCCTAAAAATTTTAAAAGTTTACTGTTACACACACAGATGGACAATGAATAACTAATATGTGATGTGGGATTCCCCTCTGTATGCTGTGAATACCATTGGTTAATAAGAGACTGTCTTGGGCCTGTGCAGAGCAGAATAGAGGTAGGCAGGGAAAACTAAACTGAATACTGGGAGAAAGGGGCGAGTCAAAGAGATGCCATGTAGCTGCCAGAGGGGAAAGGCACCAGCTGCCAGGTGGAACCTTGCTCGTAGGCCACAGCCTCGTGATAAAATATAATAGAAATTGGTTAATTTAATATGTAAGAGGAATATGCTATAGTGATGGACCAAGCAGTGATTTAACTAATACAGTTTCTGTGTGGTTATTTCAGGAGTCTGGGTGGCTAAGAAACACAGCCTCCTCCAACAAATATGGCGACTGAAGATAACGTAAGATAATTTTGACTATGAATCAACAAATTTAAAGTTCTCATCACGAAGTTCTAATTGGTCGGTCTCCCTTGTGACACTTTAACCTAGGTGTGGCTTTTTCTTGTTCACGTAGATACTGTCAAATCCAAGTTCTGGCCATTAGTCAAAAGCCAGCACTCCTCAGGACCTGGTGAAGCAGGTTCCCCTCTACCACTGGCAGAAGGGAAAATGGCTTCTGGCCTCCAGGCTCCCTCAGTATCACCAGAACCTAGCACTTCTGCCTCTACTTCCACCCCGCCCCCTTCTCAGATAACCCTGCTATCTCAGCTATGCTCTTCTCTCTTTGCCCATCTCTCTCGGGTCTCTTCCTCCCACTCTCCCCTTCTCTCTGTTCTCCTTTCCTGGTCCAGCCTGCGCTGAGTCTACTACATTCTTTCTCTGCTCTGGACTCTTCCAGATGCCTCTGCATGTATTATCCCTTGTATCTACACTAAAAACCCTTCCACTTAACCATAACATAACCAGTGATGTCATCAGTGTATGCACCCCTCTGGTGGGGACTATGGACCCCCAGACCTTGAATTCCTATGCCCTCTCCGCCTGCCGGAGTAAACAACTTGTTATGCTTGCAGCTGCTCTGAGTAAAACAACTTGTTTTTTTGTGTTTGCAGCTGCTCTGAGCATGAGACAGGGGAGTGGTTTCTGCTGGCTTGCAGCTGAGAGCTGGAGCATGGCTGTTAGTCAAGGAGATCTATATAAGGTGCCCTGGAACACAATAACGGGGGTGGTCTTGATTCAAGTTGGCATTCTTGTTTCAAGGATGATCCATATCTCTCTCTGTCTCTGTCTCTGTGTGTGTGTGTGTGTGTGTGTGTGTGTGTGTGTGTGTGTGCCTTGCCTGGCTTGCAGACCATCCCTTAGTGCAGGTGCTACACCCTTCCCTGTCTTGGATGATATTCTACCGTTTATTATGAATACTGGCATCAGAACAATAAAAAAAAGCACAATACATAAAGTGGGTTTTTTGTTTGTTTTGTTTTGTGTGTGTGTGTGTGTGTTTTGGTTTTTTGAGACATGGTTTCTCTGCAGCTTTGGAGCCTGTCCTGGAACTAACTCTTGTAGACCAGTCTGGCCTCAAATTCACAGAGATCCACCTGCCTCTGCCTCCCGAGTGCTGGGATTAAAATTGTGCGCCACCACTGTCTGGCCAATATATGAAGTTTTGGCATCAAATTTAATGAAAAAAAAATCTTGATTTTCAGAGCAGGGGACTTGAGGATTAAGGATAGGGTTTTAGGCTGCTGATCTCGTTATTTTATCTTACATGTAGACTGTGTCAGGTGAAGGAAACTGGAAACACTGGTGCAGCTGTATCTTCTAGCCCTTTCTGTCCTCAGGCTGACCCAGGTTATAAGTCTGGTTAGCCCCACTAATATGGACACTAATTGTCAGAGCTGAGGCTAGAATCCAGGGCCTCAAATTTTCCTTCCTTCCCTGAGGACAGGGGATCTGAACTGTTGGGCACACCCCGTGCTTTCTCGGTGCTCATGGTGTGCAGAGCGTGAGCTCCAGCTGAGCAGTGAAGCCTCCTGAAATAGTGGCTGCTGCTTCAGACACTCAGAACCTAGGGGCGGATGGCCTATGTCGAGGTCACCTTTTGGGACAGGAGTGTATCCACTTTATGATGGTTCTGACATTGTGTTTGGATGTAGAGAACTTACTGTGATTTCACAGACTGGTAAATGGGACTTTGGGCTTTATAGCTGGTGCCAGAACAAAACAAGACTTTTGGGATGAACTTTGGAACAAGTTAAGATTTGGGGATGGAGGGCCGGGCGGTGGTGGCGCACGCCTGTAATCCCAGCACTCGGGAGGCAGAGGCAGGCGGATCTCTGTGAGTTCGAGACCAGCCTGGTCTACAGAGCTAGTTCCAGGACAGGCTCCAAAACCACAGAGAAACCTTGTCTCGAAAAAAACCAAAAAAAAAAAAAAAAAAAAAAAGATTTGGGGATGGAGTATTTTAGACTGTGAGGAGGCAAGGATGGGGTGCTATGCTTTAAATATAGTGTGTCCTTCCCCAAGCCAGTCTTTGCTATTTGCTTGTGACAGTGCTGAAGGTGGTGACGCCATCGGGAGGGTTAGCTCATTCAGAGGGGTGGTGCTTCCTGTGGACTGCAGACTTGTTCAGAAGACTATGGGCTGTCACAGAGCAATCCCAGCTGCCCACCGAAGCTGCAGTGACCCTCACTAGAAGCCTGTAATTCTCCCCATCTCAGGCAGGACGTCTTTTCCATGGGGCTCCCGCAGCGTCTAGGCCTCTGGGAGTGCAGGTTCACTGCTGCTCTCTAGGGTCCTCAGGACGTCAGCTCCACGGCCACACATGTCCTCTCTCTGTTCCCTGTCACTGCTGCTTAACTTCTACTGTGAGATACATCTAGGACAGAGAAATTGTGAAACTCAGGTGAATATAACTGCTAACACTTGGGAACAATGACAGGCCCATTCTGATGACACCCTCTCACCATCTTCTCCATTTAGACAAGGACAGATAAAGTCACTGCTCCACTCTCAAAGTCACACTACTTCCTGGAAGAACTAAACTCACCCCAGATATCTGGAGGTGTGTATCCCTCTGTCTCTCTTCTTTGTATTTTAAATGTAGAAATATATTTCATAAATCCTTGTGCTGACCTCTGTGTACCATTTGGTAGCCTTTCTTCCACTTTGCCATCTTTTTATATCATAAATCATGCAGGCTTGAAAGGCTTTACTTCAAAACAAAGGTCCGGAAGGGGTTGAGAGGAAGCTCAGCAGTTAAGAGCACTGGCTGCTCTTCCAGAAGACTGGGATTCAGTTCCCAGCACCCACACAGCAGTTCACAACTATTGCTAATGTCCAAGGGATCTGGCGTCCCCTTCTGGCCTCTATGGGTACTGCATGCATGAGATGCACTTATAGGCCAAAAAAAAAAAAAGTTCATGCGTTTCCATTCTCCTCCCGGTGAGTCAATCTATTCACTGTAAAAGCTACACCTTAAAAAAAATCCCATCTAGGGAGCTGGAGAGATGGCTCAGTGGTTAAGAGCACCTCCTGCTCTTCCAAATGTCCCGAGTTCAATTCCCAGCAACCACATGGTGGCTCACAACCATCTGTAATGAGATCTGTGCCCTCTTCTGGCCTGCAGGCAGAGTACTGAGAATACTGTATACATAATAAATAAATAAATCTTTAAAAAAAATCCCATCTATTTTCTTACCTGTAAATAAAGTAAGATGCAGGAAATGTGTCCACATTGGCTATCTCCAGAGGGAACCAGATGAATGGAGACATGGAGGAGAAGGGCCACTCTCTGCACTCTTGCTTGTAAACATCTGAATGCATCACCTATTTCAAAAGTTTACAAAAGAAAGCGGATGTGTTCCAAATGCAAACCTAGTCAGGGCAGAAGAGAGCACGTGCGCTTAACTTAATTCCATACCCAGATAAACCATGGCCAATATTTTTTAAAGATTTTTCTTTAGCTTTTTTTGAGACAGGATCTCTACATAGTCTCTCCTGTCCTGAAGCTCACCACATAGACCAGGCTGGCCTTGAACTCACAGAGACTCCGGCACCTCTGCCTCCCGAGTGCTGGGATTAAAGGTGTGCCCCATCACTGCCTACTAGGCTGCACTTTCAAACATCTGTGTGCAGGACTTAGAAGAGACAGGTGGCTGTGCTCCAGATCTGGAAGAGATAACACTGGAATGAATTGAGTGGTCTTGTGTAGTGTTTAGACTTAATGTCACTTACCTCCATAGACACAAACACTTCCTACCTGTCCCCAGCCCCTTCAGCCTTCAGGCTGACTACCACCATAAAAACCACTAAAAGCAGAGGACCTTGCCAGGAAGAACCAGCCCAAGCATCTTGAGCTTGTGTGCCTACCACATGCTGTTGGACCTTGGGCGGGCCACGCTTCTGTAGAACGGAGAGAGTGACCTCCCGCCACCAGAGCCTTTTTGTGGGAGGTGCAAACACGGCTGTGGTGGTGAGAGCATAAAACACCAGGTGCACATCAGGCTTTAGTGTGAAATTCTGACCTCCGTCTTAGGGACAAGGGCACATGGCCAAGCCAGCTGTGCCAGCCGCGTTCTATTTGCGGCCCCTGGAACTCACGCCTGGGTGCGTTCTCCAGCATCAGCACTTCTACTTTTATGACGGAGGGATGCAGAGTTCAAAAGCACTGAGGGGGGCAAAGGTGAAGAGCCAGAACTCGGACTCTCCTGCTACGTGCTCGAGAGTACAGTGCACAGGTCCTTTGGAGGAATGTCTGGCACTATCGATGAAAGCGGGCTGCATGAATTACAATCACTGAACAAGGTCTCTGCTCATTACAGAGTGGGCACAAACATGTTGACAGAGGTTTCTGTCCAGCCTGGTCCCACAGCCATTTAATCCCAAAGAAACACACAGAGGTCTACACTAATCAAAAACTGATTGGCCTAATAGCTCAGGCTTCTTATTAACTGTTATAACTTACATTAGCCAATAATTCAGCCATGTGACTTGGTACCTTTATCAGAGAGGCATTCCCATCTTGCTTCCTTTGCATTTGGGTGATGACTGCAGACTGCGACTTTCCTCTTCCCAGAATTCTCCTGTTTTTGTCACCCTGCCTATACTTCCTGCCTGGCTACTGGCCAATCAGTGTTTTATCAAAACAATAGAATATAAGTGACAAGGTACAAGGCTATTGTCCCATAGCACTTCCCCCCTTTTTTTTCAAAACAACAACTCTGAATCCAATCTCCTTTGTTTAGTTTTTTTTCTGACTATTATCCATAACAACTTGTAACCAACATTCTAAACAAAGATAAATATTCATAGTCCATTTTTGCAGAATGTAGGTGTAGTTTTCCATGCTACTTCCTGCTGATTGGGGGAGCTGATAATCTTTTTTTATGGTGACTTTTTTTATTTTTCCATTCAAAAATTTTACACTTCATCCCCTCCTCCCATTCCCCTTTTGCTCCTCCACTCACCCTCCTCCCTCCCCCTCCTTAAGAAAGGGCAGGGGGCTAGAGAGATGGCTCAGAGGGTAAGAGCACTGGCTGCTCTTCCAGAGGTCCTGAGTTCAATTCCCAGCAACCACATGGTGGCTCACAACCATCTGTAATGAGATCTGGTGCCCTCCTCTGGCGTGTGGACATATAAGGAGGCAGAATGTTGTATACATAATAAATAAATAAAATTAAAAAAAATAAAGAGAGGGCAGGGTTCCCTGCCCTGTGGGAAGTCCAAGGCCCTCCCCCCTCCATTATAGGCCTAGGAAGGTGTGCATCCAAATGGACTAGGGTCCCAAAAAGCCAGGAGCTGATAATCTTATGGGGACCTAAAGAATTTAGAATTATAGACAAGTCCTGACAGGAGTATTCTATGAGGTTTGATCATCTCAGCCAGCAGTCTTGAAACTGTTCTGTATGCAGAACTCAGAGGGAACTCAAACAGAGGTCCTCTGAAATGTTGGATCATCTGGACCATCTGCTCCTATAAGAGATTCTTCAGGGGGGTCTTCCTTGGTCAAACCTGAGTTTTCTTAACCCAGAATGAAACCACAGTCTCTCATTTCCTGTGGAAACAAAAACAAAACCTCTTCTCCAAAGTAACATATCTTTTTATTTAAATTTTGAAATCAAAGCATTTTCAAAATATGTATGTTGTATTAATCCAGCAGCAAATGTCTTTCAGGAACTGTTGCTTCTTCCTCAGCCATCAAACCATTCAAAGACAACACAATAACCTACAGTATTCATATTTTCTGTGTATTTCCCATCTTTACATGGCTTTATTTTAAACTCTATTTCTTTTATTTTTAATTTTTGATTTTTTTGAGACTAGATGTCTCTGTATATCTTTGGCTATCCTGGCACTCATTCTTTTTTTTCCAATTAATTAGGCATGCACACGTCACTCACACACAGCACAGAGACATTCAGACATAGTTACAGGCACAGACAGACACACAGTACAAACTCACTTACCTGGGATTCGAACCGGCGATCTCAGGCTCTGCAGGCGGTGCTCCATTCCATTCAGCCAGCGCTCTGACCTTTCCTGGCACTCATTCTATGACTGGTTGTCCTTGAACTCACAGAGATCCATCTGCCTCTGCTCCCCAAGTGCTTGGATTAAAGGTGTGTGCCACCACACCCAACTATTCTCTTTCTTTCTTTTTTAAGGACTTTTTCCTTTTCCTTTTCTCTCCCAAGCCACCATATATTTGGCCATTGTCCCACAGCACAGGCACAAGCATGTGCACACCCAAAGACCTGATATGAGGATGTTCCAGACACAAGTATATGTCATGTGAGTCCTAAACTAGAAACTACCCACGTGCCAATTCCATGCACAAAGACTCCTGCCCAATAACGAGGATGGTGTCGATGTCACAAACATGCCGAGCAAAGGCAGCCTGGTCAGTCCATGCTTGCTTCACCTGCGTCTCTCGCAGCATCACAAACACCCCAAATATAGTCTTAAAGCAAGAGTCATGGATCATGGACTAACACCAGGCTGTGTTGAGCTGAGGCCCACAGTGATATCATTCATACGACCTCGTTCCTGCAGTATAGAGGGCTGTGAGGGTCAAATTAAAGTCACCAATGATGTTCACATTTCACAGATGGGAAAGCTGAGGCCCAGCGACATGCAGCAATTTGCCCACAGTTACAAAACATAGGAAAGGGGGGCAGAATTTAATGTGGGTGTGGAACAGCACAACCTACTAGTTCCCCGTCCTGCACCCGTCTGCTGCTAGGTCTTGGTTTCTAGAATATTTTCAACTTATGACAAATCAGAGATTTAATCTCACACATCTCAAAATTCCTTATGGTTACTAAACCTAGTAAAATAGTTATGTAGGAGATTAAAGAGGCTCATTTCTCTTTCTGCAACAGTGTGGCTAGGCTGGCAAACAGAGCAGCTCAACTCATGGTGCCCCAGGGCCCTGGCCACCCAACCGTTCTGACCTCATATGGGCTGCAGAAGCATTTATCAAACCCCCGAACTCCTCTAGTGGGGTAGTGGGGGTGGGCCCGGGGGGACATCCTGACCCACACATTCGCATGCCTTTCAAGCTGATTGGTGAGTGCAATGACCATAATTTCCAAGATATCCCCAAGGCACACCTGGCTGGAATGTAGAATTAACTGGCCAGCCTGTGCCAGGATGTGCCAACTTTGGGCAAACAACTAGCAATCTTTGTAATTGGGGGGGTGTGGGCAGGTGGTGTGAGCCCCTGACCCCTGCTCTACCTCCAACATGCAGGGACACAGGCCCCTACCACCACAGCCGACTCTAGTGCTTATGATGAAACTGCTTTGAAGGACCACTCAGAATGGCCAAGGTCCTACTCCTCAGTGCTGAGAGGTTACACTCTCCAAGTAACCTGAGTCCTGCACTTTGCTGCTAACCCTAGGCTACGTGAAGACCATTAATAATTGCCACCCATTTTCCTTAGTGTATGTTTATCCTAATGGTAAATGTTAATATATAAATGTGTTTAAATTTCAATCTATAACTGACAAGAGACTTTTCTGGAACATTTCCTTATATGAACGTAGGGGGCGGCCTCTACAACAAAGAGTTCATGACTTTTAAAAGGCTCTTTGAATGTGAGCTTTTGCTCATCTTTCTGCTTCTCAGGCACAGATCGGAAATCTGGCATCAAGCACACAGCAGAGTTCAGGAAGGGACGATATTGGTGCGGAATCCTCTAACTCACCAGGGGACCCCGCCCAACCCGCTCCTTTCTTACGCCTCCGTCCAGAAGAATCTGTCAGCGGTAGCACTATGCATCCAGCACACACTAGGGTTTCCTTGTCCTAAGAGGTGATCTGTCTACTGCACCCAGGAACCCATTAGAGCCAAGGGGACAGCTCAGTGGCATAGCAGGAATGCTATGTTTAATCTCCAGAAGTAGATAAATAACAAAAAAAAAAAAACAAACCTAACATCATGGTCTATAAATGTCTAAAATAGCCAAGGCAAAAGGGGGCAGAGGACTGCCTAGCTTCAAGTCTGTCTTTCCCCTTCCTATGCTTATAACTGTGGTCAAAGTGCTGCATGTCTCTGGGCCTTGGCTTTCCCATCTGTGAAATGGGAACATCATTTGGCATTTAATAAGACTCTACTTAGCCTACTGTAGGTATTCAATGAAGTAACTCCCCCTTACACTACTCCCTTGTCATCCAAAAATCAGGGAACTGAAAGGCTGAAAGATTAGAAAGTAAGACAGATGAGGGAAGGCAAATGTTTATTGTGAAGGAGCATTCAGTCTAGACAAGACTGTGTGACTCCCTTGCAGCTTGCCCTCAGGAACAGCCCTGTGAAGGTCCTGAGTACCTTATTACCTGGGGACAACAGGAGAGAGAGAGGAAATGGCAGCCAGCTCTGAACCATGGACAGGCATGATCCACAGTGACACAGGTGGCCATTCTCTGGCCAGGCCTCGGGTGTCTTATTTTAGGACTCATCCAAAGCAAAATGGACTTCTGAGCTCCAGGCCTAAGACTGGACTTGTGGGAGCTGCACAGTGGCCTGGACCCTCCTCACTGAAGGGTGCGCGGTTGCTGGACTCAGCTGAATCCATCTCTCTGTGTTCCACGTTCTGTTCCAGAGATGACTCCTTTGCCTCTGGCCATTCCCAGGGGTGGGAGGAAGGGAGGATGGAGGTGTACAGTGTTTCTTATATAAATAAAAATACCCAAATTACAGACGCATATTTCTTAGCCTTAGTCTCCCATCCCCTCTGCCTTTTGGAACATGGGGCAGGCTTAATAATCCCTGTAATTGGGGCCGTGTCCTTGTTCTTGTTTGCGTGCCCCTGGGCTGCACAGGCCCAGGGAGTTAGACGCCTTTGCTCTCTTACCCTAAGTGGCTTTGAGGTGACTGAGTTTAATCTCACTGTCTGCCATCCACTTCCTCTATGGAACAACACTATTACCAACTTGATTTGTCTCGAAACATTGTCCTTCTTGGAGACTCCAGCCCGCGTTTCCGTGCTCACAGAGGCTGGCCACTCTTAGGCCCCAGCCATCATCTTGACCAGTAAGTACATTTCTTTTGAAGAGTAGTCCCAAAAGCTCACATTTGGATAAAAATTCCATTTGGATTTCCTTGAGATTAAGAACTTTATATTGAGTGCAGTCTCACACCTTTAATGCCAGCAGTCAGGAGACTGAGGCAAGAAGGTTGCTGTGAGTTCAAGACCAGTCTGGGCCACACCCTGACTTTGTAAGCACTGGACTTAAACCAACATCTAACCCGGATATGCCTTCTAAGTGACCCTAAGAAAAGAACACCAGACTTGCAACCCACTCCCCAAGATCATGTGGAAAAACACAAAGCCACAGAGAAAGGAGGGGCTATGGTCTGATATTGTCTAGTCAGTGTCTTGGCCTCAGAAGGCTGCCACTTCCTGCAGCTCCAGCTCTCGGCTGCAGTCCACTCTGAGTAAGTGAACTCCTCTGTAGAAACTCGCACATAACAAGGAGGTGATGTCACCAACAGCCAGGGAGGTCAAGGGTCCCGATCCATCCAGAGACAAGGTGAAAAGGCAGGCTGGAAAAGGAAGGAGAAGCCGTCATGTGCTCAGTGACAGAAACATCTGTGAGATGCGGTCAGGAGGCAGGGTTGTCGCACTGTGACGTCATGGAGACAGTACAGACAACTACCGCACTCTACTGCATGTGGTCTGTGAGTCACTGAAACATCAACCATGGGCACAAGAAACAGAAACATGTCCTGGACCATCTATGCCATGAGGGGCTCTGCCTGCCTGGGAAGACTCTGGGTCACCTCCATCACTTCAACTGAAGAGAATTGTACCCAGGTCAACAGGATGTAGGGTACCAAGCTGTATTTCAGACAACTAGGGCCATATTTAAAGAGGGTGGAACAGGGCAGGCTAAATCAAGGGAAGCAGACAGACACTGATCTGGGCTGCTGGTTCTCTTCATGATAGGGAGAGGGAGTGCTACAGGTCAGGCTTGGGCTTTGCTTCTGTTTCGTTTTCCAAGACAAGGTTTCTCTGTGTAGCCTTGGCTGTACTGTAACTTGCTCTGTAGACCAGGCTGGCCTCGAAATCACAGAGATCCACCTGCTCTGCCTCCCGAGTGCTGGGATTAAAGGCTGGGCTTTGCTTTTCCTGGGCCATCCTTCCACCTGCACCTCTGAGACAACTTTTCTAGGAATGTCAGGAGCGCAGGCAGGGCAGTGAGCAATGTGTTCAGGTCAACACGCCCCACTTCGAGGCTTGTGGTCAGGACATATGAAACATCCACTTCCCCTTGCCCACAAATGTTACACCTGGGCAGGTGGAAAGTCCAGCTCCAGGTGAGGGGATGGCAGGCCTGTCTTCACTATAGAGGGTTGGCTTATGGCCACAGCTGTTTACAGAAAGACATTAGATAGGCCCACCTCTTCTCTCTGGTGGTTCTCTCTCCCTAAGGGGAACTGAGTGACTATGGGTAGCTTTTGAAATTCTCTACATTAACACCGTTTCTCTCTCTGGCCAAATCCATTGTCCAGAGTAAAACAGCAGTGCTGGAAAACCAGACCTGTGGAAGAAAATCCAACACTTATTTCCAGCACTCGGAAGTCTCCCTGGGTACAGCCCACTATGGCTGAATGCGCACTGGGGAGTCTCCCTGGGTACAGCCCACTATGGCTGATGCGCACTGGGG